>NC_045645.1:21940250-22550000 GCF_009829145.1 Chiroxiphia lanceolata | reverse complement strand
TACTTAATTTCACTACAAAATTTGTTTTCACGGATGTCTTCTGGTGAGAAGTGATTGCTTTTCAGAGGAGCTCTATGATGGTGCTTTTTCCTTTTAATTTCAGTTGTATTTTATTCAAATTAAAATACTACCTTTTTTTCTGATGCGTTTTTAATGAAAGCTCAGCATGAACAAAACAGGAGGAATACTTATTTCTGTTGTGAGAGAGGGGCTTTATTCTCTCTATTTTAGACCTGTGCATGGATACGGCTTTCCACACTGAGATGGTATCTCTGCATGGTCTACACTGTGTTAAATAACATAGCTGAGATCTGAGATTTCTTCTGCTTTGCCATTATCTGCCCATTCTCATTTTGCATCTTCTCTACTACATGCCTTCCTCTCCAGCGTTGCAAGTCGTGTCTGTTCCAACCCCTCCCCATTTTGTTTTCCTGGCTGGGTTAGGTGTTCTCTTTGTCTGTTCGATCTGTGGTTCCCCATGTGTGCCTCTACCATCGGGGTAGATGTGGCTTAGAATCCTTCAGTTACCTTCTCTTTCATAACTGCAGGACCTCTAGCCATTATTTTTTCCAAAAGGATTGCCAGTTCTGAGTTCTGACGAAGCTTTCCAACAAGAATGTTTATTTTCCACTAATAAAATTTTATTTGGCTAAAACATGTACAATATTGATAAATGTTATATTAATGCGGACAGAATGTATGTTTATGGAATGAAATGTGAGCAGAAGCAAGTGGCAGTAAGATACTGTGGGAGAAGGGACAAGCAGATGGTGACAGAAACCACTCTTCCTGAATTTGTAGTTGCTGCTACAAATTCAGAGTCCAGATGACAGGAAGCAGTAGTATTCCTGATTCGGTTTTCAGTAGGATATGTAGCACAGTGAGAACAGTTTAACTTGCAGGCCTTTTTAATAGTAGTTTAACAAGCAGAATACGCAAAATAGTATGTTTGGTCATTTCTTCTCGTTCTACCATTTATGATTCATCCTCCCATGTGTGGTTTGCCTACGTGTAATTAGGAAAGTGGTATATACAGTAATTAGGTTCTCTTTTTCCACCATGGAAATGGGAACTGTATTTCTGAGATGCTGTTGAATTATAAATAAAAACAAGTAAAAAGCAGGTCTTCTCTACTGCATTTTCATTAATGTCTAAACTACACTTAGAGTGAAAGAAACATCAGAAAACATCAACCACTTATGAACTGTGACCACAGCAGTATAAACTGAAGAGCTTCTAGGTAAGTTTCTTAGCACATATTAAGTCTCAGGTGCAAACTAGCCTGAAGATGATGCCTGAGGAAGCAGCAGTACCTCCCTGCTTCTGCTGCTCCATGTAACCTGTGCAGCAAAACAGCCTGGGGTGCGGTCCAGTGTTCTGAGCTATGAGCATTCCAGTAGTCGCTTCCAAGGGGAAAGTAAGCAATTACTAGATATTGCAATAAATGCTCACAAAACATCCTTAAACAGCAAAAAGTGCGTATCTAAGTCAGTGACTGCAAGGCTGTACAAGTTCACTTTATGAGCTATTTTTTAAGGAAACCTTGGCTACTCAAAATGTAAAACTGCATATTTCAGCAAAATTCTCAATTCATTACATTTCTGCTTTACATCGTTCCACCTTTCTTTCCCTTTTGTTCCAAAATTGGAGGCCCCATGTTAGAGATTCAGACAATAAATCCTTTTATCTAGCACTTGCATTCATTATTCATTGTGCATTGTCAGTGGATTGCTACTTCAGGCCTGAATTACAGTTAATTAATCTTAGAAAAGCACTTGTAATTTCACACTTTATGAAGCACTATTGTCTCAGCACAGCGGGGCTGTGGTGGCAAAATACTCTAATGCTTGTATCTCTTAATATTTATGTGCATTCAGGTCTTTATTTTGCCTACATCTCTGAAGGTTGATGTTACAGCAGTCATACTTGTGTTTTACTTTGGAAATGCTTTTTGGTATTTTTATTTTATACAGAATTTCAAATGGAACAGAAATAGGTTACATAGTTACTTAAATGATGATGTTAGAAAGAACCCAGAAAAGTGATGGACTTAGAGTAAATCAGACAGATTCTGAACTTGTCACATTACTTCAAATGATGAGTTCTGTTGGTAGCTGGTAATCGGTCAGATACAGTCTACACTTAAAAGCTAAGGCCTATTGTTGTCCATCGTGTGGTTAAATGTTTCTAAACCTTCTTGCTGTGCCCATAGCTTTCTAGGAGCTCTAGTTGCATGTGTGAGCATGTATGTAAGAACTTTAGTGAGGAATTTGGTTCATGTGTTGCAACTTCTTTGTTTAGTTTACACATCTGCATAGGAACAGTTCCTTCTCTGTAGCTTACAATAGCTTAACCAGTATTCTAAAAATACCTGTCTCTCTTGACAGTACTTACAACTGACATTTCTGGAATGGTGGAAGAAAAAAAATTATAATCTGTGCTTACATGAAGGTACCAGAGAAGTGATTGAATGCAAAGTTACCAGAGATCCCTTAGTCGCATAGCACACAGAAGGGAGTATTTTGTAATAACTATCAATGTGTATTTGTCCTTTTACTCTCCCTTTGTATGCAGTTGGCTGCTGGCTGAGATGAAAAACTGAGAACTGAAAAGATATTTATTTTACTTAGTGTGCTTGCTATGTGGAAAAAGAAATTGCTAAGGGTTTTTAAAAAATGCTCCTTTAGCTCTTTAGCTGTATTTACCTAATTGTTTTAAGGAATTTCACAGTAATTGCTAAGGTGTAGTGCTTACCACAGTGAGATTTTTTTGATTTTACTCTTCATGAAAACTGTCCCATCACAAATATATTTGCTGTATTTTTGCTTCTTACTAGATTTTTGCATTAGGTAAGCATAATTCCTTTTTAAAATATTGATCTTGTTTTAGTCCTTGGAAATAGAAATTGGGGAAAAAGAATTAAAGTTTGAAATAGAATGTATTACACTGTGCAGTTTGTGCTGAGTGGGGTTTGTGCTGACTAGAGAAACATACCTCCAACCTGAATTACCCTGTGATCCTGATATCATAGATGGAGTCAAGAACTAGAGTTTATTGTTAGTCTAATGAATGCTCTAGCAGCCTAATCAGAGGCAGCAGTTTTTATTGCTAGCCAATTAGTGATGCTAACGCTTGTGGTCTGATTGCAGCTGGTTTCCAATAATCAGTGTATAGAGCATCATCAGCAATCTGAGCCCTGCTGGAAGGAGGGCACTCTGTAGTGTCTGTACCTGGGATTTTCCTGGGTGCTTTCAAGCAGTCAGTTGCTAATGCTTTGTGTTGATCCAAAAGCTTATCACTCAAGCTTATCCAAAAATCACTCTGGTTTTGTTAGATTTCTCTTGTATCTGCTATAAGTTCCTTAAGGCCAGAGATGAGCTGAATCTAAACCCAGGTTAGACACAAGTCATTTGACTGCAGTGACTTTGTTATAGTTAAGTCACTCAACTGCAAGGCATGTGCTGCTACAGCTAAATCCAAGCTCAAAATGTGAGTGCAGTCCAAGAGAAGGCCGGACAAAAGGTTGGAAGTCCTTGGGCAGTGTGTGTCTGGGGTGGAATGAGGCCTGTGACCTGCTGAAGGCAATGGTGGTGCTGTCTGTACAAGGCTGCAAACCGTGTGCATGTGAGAGATCTGTGTGCAGTGCTCATGCTGGAGGGAAGGGAGCATAAGCTGACCTTTCAGCTTGACTTGCTGTGTAATAGAAACTGAAGATGGAATTAGTCCGCTTGCAAAAGTATGAACTGTTACAGTTGTGAGGGGAGCACTGACATCGCTTCTTATTGTTACGTCAGTGGTCAGTCTGCAGTGAACTGCAGGCAAGGACGGCTTCTCCTGCTGAATGAGCCTTCAGAGCACTGCCAGCCGCCCTGGGTAGTTCTGACATGCACTTGAAAGGATCTTCTTGAAGTCTTTCATTGTAGCTTCCATTTTTCAGACTAAGATGTTCTTCAGTGTTGAGTCATCTTCTGGTGAGGAAGCATGGAGGTTTTTTCGTTATGTTGACAGTAACCTCCTTGTGTGAGCTGACATGGCTTATTACGCTTGGATCCTCTGATCTGAACTGCAGCAGTTTGGCAAAATAGATAATCTATTCAGAATGAAAATCTTGGGAAGCTTTTTGCATCTGGTATGATTCAGAGGTTCTTCAGAGGCCATGGATTGAGCAATTTTTTTTTTTTTTTTGTTCTTATTTTTTACCAATCTTACTGTTGGAGGAGGTTAATGTCTATGAAACTGAAATTCTGGATTTCTGGGAAATGCTATTTTTAGTCTTTTGAGGTTAGAACTGGATCAAAATCTAATGCAGAACTGCAAGAATGCTGAACAGTAAATCTTCAGATGGTTTATATTTGTGTTTGTAAGGATAAAATTAGACTCATTTTTCCTATGTTGCTTTATTTTAGTTAATGTTTGAAATATTCAGTGTAGTTGTAGCTGTGACAAATTTGCCATCCTGCTGTATGAAGTGTAGCAAAAGTATAGAGTCATGTTTATAAAACTTAAGTCGATCCTTTAGTGAGACCAGCTGCTTGGCGTAGTCTACTCCAGGGCTGTTTAATAACAAATTAAAAGACCAGGGAATACTATGCAGAATACACAAACAAAATTGTCTTTCTTTCCTATGCCTTGATTCTAGATCTTTCACACTCCTAAGTCTAGGACTTTATCTTTGTTGTTTTGTTATTGCTCTATGACAGGTGCTGATTTATGTCCCTATCAGAGGCGTAGCTTATAAAAAAGTTTTCCTGCAAAACCTGTTAGCTTAGGTGTGTAGGCAAAATATTCCTGGAATAGGTAAGTTACATATCTCTTGGTATATTGGAACAGTCATTAACAGGTGCAAACTGCCCTGTTTGGTCACACAATGAAACTCTTCTGGTTTGAATCTTGAAATCATACTTTGGTAATTGTTCCAGATCTTCAAAGTAGATAGTTTGTATACAATTTTCAGTCTGAAATTCTGTCTCCAGTTTTGATTAGGTTCCAGTGTGTTTGGAGTTGAATCTCAGTATCATTTCTAAGGAATGATATCTCACTGTTATCTAGAACTTGGCAAAAATGTGAAGGCTCAAGAAGTGTGCCTGTACCTGCCTCCTTTTTTCCCCCTGCTCCCTGATACACACTTTGATTGACTGTATTTGGAAGAGAGAGTATAAAATTTTCCATTTGCTGGTCTCTTAGATTATAAGGAAAGATAATTACAATTTCCTGCCTTCTTAGTGCTTCTTCAAGTTAACGTGCTGCCTCTCATATTTAGATTTTTCCCAAGTGTTTCCTAGAAAAATAATTTCTGTACCAAACACGAGGACTTCAGTCTATTGTCAGAATTATAAAAGAGCAATGCTTTTTCATTCAAAGTTGAGATCTATAATAGATACAGGCTATTTAATTTCCTTCATTAAATTTCTAACTTTATCTCGTAAACTTTTTTTTGTTTTCCATCAGAGTTATTTATCTTTTAGTACTTGTAATTTTGCATATAGTACTAACTCTGTTCTTCTACTATGTCTGAAATAGCTTTCTTAGTGTTTGCATTCCTTTCTTGTGACCTACCCTGCTGTGTTTTTCTCAAGTCCCCCACAGTCTCCTCGAATAACTGCTTTTAACTCAGTCTCTTTATTTCCCATCATCCTGGCCTTAATATACAAGTAGTTGTGAGATGGCTTATTTCCTTTCTTTCTTGGTAAGCAGTTTTGATTTCTTCTTTCTTTTCTCCTCCCTGTTTTCCTCTTACTATCTCCAAGTCTGGCATTTTGTTTATCTACTTGAGTTGTTTCGGTTTTTTTGTGTCAAAAAGTGAGTCTTATATCCACTCCAGCCTCTTCTTTCTTATGCAAGTTCTGAAGACAGATTGGATATCTGAAAAGAAGTAGTGGTTAGTCAGAGCAGGTGTGTGCTCTGTGAGGACTGTGCTCTAGGCATGAAGTTTCTAGAATTCTTTCAGTTGATTAAAGGAATGAGGTTTAGCAGACCATAGGCAAACTTCCTGATTGGTTTGAACTTCTTCGGGGAGAGTAAATGAAGGCGTGATTTACATGAACAGTTAGGCAGTCAGTTTGAGAGGACCTCCCAGCAGACATTCAGTGCTGGAATTGGTGGCAAGACATTAAATGGAAGTTGTCAGCTGCTGGGCTTTTGGAGATTTTGAGCTGATGGAACCAAATACCACTGATCTTCATAGCACATAAAGCATCTTTTCCTGGAGACTGTCTAGAAAAAAATGATGTGCATTGAAAAGTTGTAACTGCAAAATTTAATCTCATAAATATTGTGACAATAAACCTCATAGCATTTTTCTTATTATTCTTCTGGGTAGTTTAAAATGTAGTAGTCAGACCACAAGGAAGTTGATGATTTTTTTTTTTTTGTTGGTTGGTTGGTTGGTTGGTTTGGCTTTTTTTTAAATTCAGAATGTAATGGCAAATGAGAGAGGAAGGATTCCTAGCAAGAGACTAAGGGTGGAAAAAAAGGTGTGCTCAGTACTAGTAAGAATCAGTTTGTGATACTGAAATGACAGGAATAGGTTAGGACCCTGAGATTTGGATTAGAGCCACGTATAAGGAAGTGTGCTGAATTATTCCTCTGTGTTTGAGGTGGCAATTAAGTAACTGGAAAACTTGTACTTAAAATGAACTTGTTTCCTATGAGGGGGCTAAAAGAATGGCCATAGCACTAAATCCGTGCATCAGGTCATTAGAAATATTTCATACTGTAATATTACATCTTGCTAAGTTGCTTTATGGATGCTATGAAATAACGATAATTTGCTTTATTTTTGTCCCTTAATTAAAAATCTTCTCTCTCTTGTGCCTAGATATTTGATTTGATGGATGCCAAAGCACGTGCTGACTGCATCAAAGAAATAGATCTTCTCAAGGTAAAAGATTTGTTTAAAAAATGTGGAGCCATCGTCACAGTATATGAAGTTTTTCATAGACATACTTAAAGTGTCCACTGTTGTTTGTATACTGTTTCTGTAAGCCTCACTTGAACAGTTTTGTGATTTTTATTATTTTAAAAATTAACATTGAGTAGTAATAGAAAAAATGAATAATGCTTTTGAGTAGAAATTTCTACCAAAACTGCAATATTGTGAACAACTGTGTCCTACATACAGTAAAATCCTGCTTTTAAAAATTGACTTCGCTGTTTCAGATAACAGTTCAGCACGCTATTGGATATTATACATGGAAGCAAAATTCCTCTAAAATTGTAATGTCAGTTGTCATGTTGATCCTAAAATGCCATCATGTTCTTGTAAAGTATTTGTAAATGCTTCTTGTAAACTTATACTTTTTGTAATTTGTATCATAGTGAAATAGATTTTAGGTGTTTTATTTGCCTAAATAAGAATGTTTGTGTCAGTCTTAATAAATACTGTGTACTCTAAGCTAAAATGTGAATTATTCTTTTGCTTTCTTAGCAACTGAATCATCCAAATGTAATTAAATATTATGCCTCGTTCATTGAAGACAATGAGCTGAACATAGTGTTGGAATTAGCAGATGCTGGAGATCTCTCTAGAATGATAAAGGTAGGGATTGACTTTTTTTAAAAAGTAAGAGCTTGTAATGTTCAGCTTGGGTTTTTCATTCTGCATGCTCATCAGTGGGTGAAATGCAGTGAAAATGTTGGGAACTGTAGAGCAAAATGGAGTCTTTAGACTGACTTGTTTTTTTTTAATATATACCCAATATTGATGCTTATGTAAGTATTTTTAACACTGTTGCCCAGAATGTAAGTGCAGATGGGAACATAAGTAGGCTGAAGTTATATTAGTACTGGGGAGAAGAAAAAAAAGCCTGTCACCACCATTTAGAACAATACGTTTTAATGGCATTCCTGATTTTTTGGTACAGTTGTTTTGTGTTCCAGTATTCTATTCTCTGTAATAGTATGAAAGCAGAGAATAACTGATGTTGTATGGCAGAAGTGTCTTATAGATCTTTAACTTGAACTGCTAACCACTCTGAAAATATATTTTGTATTTGTTTGGCATCACATGCAGGGAGCTTACTGATACCTGTTTGTGCATTATGGGTTAAGTGCACTTTTTTGAAGTTCTTAAGTGCCTGTTTTTAGCTAATGAGAAACATTTATCCAAGACCCATTGTATAAACTTTTGTATTCTCAAACTTATACTAACTTTTAATTGCCTTTTTAAATCTTTGTTGTCTGACAACTACTTCCCTTCTTTCCTTTCCCTTTTTCCACTGGATCTTGGGTTTAGCGTGTCCTTTTGGGGTACTTTCCTGTGTGCACACCATGTTATTGCTGTCAACAAAGCACACCACCACTCTGGACACAAAGAGTGCCAGTCAATGAGTGTTGGCTCAGCAGCAGCCGGGCACAGAACAAAGTTATGTTGTTTTGCTACATGAATAGAGAATGTTAATTTCTTCATTAATGACTTTCATACCGATTTTTTAAATTTTTTTTTTTTTTTTTTAGCTTTTGAAGCATATTCCTTTCTAAGTTGATAATTGTAAGGTAGGACAGTCAAAATTTAGTTCTAAGCAGGTTGACAGCGTCTGTTAATATTTATAGCCAAATGTGATATTTTTCTTCATCTCATAAATTATTAATTCTGTGGGCTTACATTTCATAAAACATAAAGGAAGGTTTGTCTTTTCTTTTGAATGTTCAGTTTTGACACAACAGTTATTAATATGAGTGCTCTGTGACAGATTGCCTTATGGCATGTCTGGTCTTATGACCCATTGAAGCTTTTTCTTTTTCCCTTGCTTTTTTTTTTTTTATTATTTAATTTTAGATCTGATGTGTGGCTTTTTCAGTGCAGTTGGCCTCATTATACCTTGTCCAAGTCAGTGGGTATTTCTTACAGGATCGATCTTGGAGGCACTTTGTGGTTGTCCTCTTAACACAGGGATCATGTTTAATGTAGGAAACTTAGATTGCTGTTTGATGTTAATGACAGCCTATCAGGCTGTTATTAAATATGTATGAGGTGTCACAATGCACTCTGTCTTCATGCTGCTGGTGGAGGAAATGATTTGGTAGATTACTTTGACGATAGGAGTTTAAATGTGGGGTGCGCCAGTTGTGTAGCATCTTCTTAAAGAAGTATTTTAAAAATTGCTTGAAAAATAAATGATAATGGTATGGAAACTTCCTAGAAGCGTGGCTGCCTGTCACACTACCAAAGTAAATAACTATGTTGTGTTAAGACAAGCCATGCTTTGGTTTCCAGTGTTCTTGCTAGAATGCTGTTCTGAGTTTGTTGGAAAATGTTGAGACACCCCCAGAAGAGTGTTTGGGTATCAGGCTCGTTATTTGATTTGTAGAAGGAATCAAGCATGTTTTTGAAATTGTAAATGACCACAACTTGAATGACACTGAAACCAAAATTAATGTGAGGGAAAACTACTTAACTAGTTTACTGGGTATTTGTTATGACTTTATTGGCACATCAGAGAATACTTACAAGGCTGCTGTGCCTCACAGTGCACCTTAATGAATTCTTTAGTTCTTCCCTTAATGAACCACATCCTTGCTGCCCAGCTTTTATATCATCCCTCTTGTTACCTGTGAATAATACTCTCTTTGTCCTCATTGAGTAGACAACTGAGGAAAATCACTTGGTGCATTCATATGCATTGTAATAGAATTCATAGAATCTGTTCTATGTCCAAAAAAAAAAGGCAACTGTGCATTGGCATTTGCATATCACATAATGAAATCAGAGGTATCTCCTGTTCTCTCTGCCTCTGTGTTTATGTATGTACATACACAGATTTAATCCACTTTACCTTACTTATTTTTTTAATTACCTCTGTCACAGGGAGATGTTTCAATATAGCCTCCCTTCTCAAAAGCAGGAGGATCTGAAATTGGTGATTTCTTACCATACAGCTTTTAACGACCCGTTAGAATTCTTGGACAGGTCATGTCAGTAAAACTGAGAGGCAGACATCAGTGAGGGGGAAATACTTGCATTTGGCTCACAGTTGGTTTTTCACTAGAACTTGAACCTCAGCACTGTGTAACCCTTGTGTGGGGATGGTGAAAGAAGGGAAAATTCTTGATTTTTTTCTGTATCTGTGAATTAGGTTGCTGGATACTATTACCTCAAAAATTGTACGGGTAAATAATTATTAACTATTGCTCTGTTTCTCAGTTGCTCAGGGTCTGTTGTTCGATGGTGTCTGTGGTCCCTGTTGAGGAACCTGTGATAGTCTGTGGCTGCCAAGGTTAAGGGTAGTTCATGAGAACTGTTGTTACCTCATAGTAGCACCTCCTTGTGCGATACAATATGTTGTAAGACAGGTTTGAGGCTTTGATCCCTTTTCGTATTAGTCATGGTTCTCCTCTACCACAAGCAGTGACAAAGTGAACATTTTCTGTGGATTTTTTAGTTTGGGATTTTTTTTTTTCCCCAAGCAACAGTTGATATATTAGATAAAGAAAATGCCACAAATAAAGAAGAATCTACTAATTGAATTAATCAAGAAAATACATTATAATAATTCAGTAAAAAGAGCTAGTTAGTAAAGTCTGTCCTGAAGATGGTAAAATAAGAGAATTTGAATTATCTTGCAGAATAATTAGCATATTATTTAAGATTAAATATAAGTTATTAGTCTTGTAAGAAGGGATATTATCAAGACACTAAAATGTTGGGTTTTTTCTTTAACTCAGCAATAAACTTCTAGGTCTGTTTAATTTCTGCAGATATTTTTAGTTTTTAGGTTCTTTCAGCAAATAATCTTAGTGCACAAAAAAAAAATGCAAACTCTAAACTGAATATGTCATATAGATCTTAAGGAAGTTAAACATGTTTTGGGAACAAGTATGAAAGCTTTCATCTAAAAAGTTGAAAATATGTTTCCAGCTTTCTCAAGATAGATGGAAAATAACTTGAATTCTACAAAATGTCACCTAGGACTTCACCCACTCTTCAGAAGTCACTTTTTGTGTGTATTTTTTTCAACTGTCAGATAAGGAAATAAACATACTATAATTAGCTAGGTAAAATCATAGAATCATAGAATCGATTGGGTTGGAAAAGACCTCCGAGATCGAGTCCAACCCTTGGTCCAAATCCAGTCCATTTACTAGATCATGGCACTCGGTGCCACGTCCAATCTGCGTTTAAAAATCTCCAGGGATGGTGAATCCACCACCTCTCTGGGCAGCCCATTCCAATGCCTGATTACTCTCTCTGTAAAGAATTTTCTCCTGATATCCAACTTAAATTTCCCCTGACGGAGCTTAAGCCCGTACCCCCTTGTCCTATTGCTGAGTGCCTGAGAGAAGAGACCAACCCCCACCTGGCTAGAACTTCCCTTCAGGTAGTTATAGACAGTGATGAGGTCACTTCTGAGCCTCCTCTTCTCCAGGCTAAACAACCCCAGCTCCCTCAGCCTCTCCCCGTAGGACTTATGCTCCAGTCCCTTCACCAGCCTCGTTGCTCTTCTCTGGACCCGCTCCAGCACCTCAATGTCCTTTCTGAACTGAGGGGCCCAGAACTGAACACAATACTCAAGGTGTGGCCTCACCAACGCGGAGTACAGGGGAAGGATCACTTCCCTGGTCCTGCTGGCCATGCTATTTTTGATACAGGACAAGATCCCATTGGCCTTCTTGGCCACCTGGGCACACTGTTGGCTCATGTTGAGCTTCCTGTCAATTAGTACCCTCAGGTCCCTTTCTACCTGTCTGCTTTCCAGCCACTCTGTGCCCAGCCTGTAGCGCTGCATGGGGTTGTTGTGGCCAAAGTGCAGGACCCGGCACTTGGCTTTATTGAACTTCATCCCATTGGAATCAGCCCATCTCTCAAGTCTATCCAGATCCCTCTGCAGAGCCCTCCTGCCTTCCAGCAGGTCGACACTCCCTCCCAATTTGGTGTCATCAGCAAATTTGCTGATGATGGACTCAATGAGACAAATATTCTAAAACCTTTCATCAGCATGAAGTTCATATTGATACCTGAGGTTTCTGTAGTTGGGAACAGAGTTCTTTGTCCTTAAACTTGTTTTTTGTAGGGTAGTCAAAATACAGGGATAGTCACTTCTTTCCAAGCAGCTGATACATATCTAAATAGCTCCTTGCAGTAACTGGAGCTCTGTTTAGACTTGTTTGAAATCTCATTGATTATCATTCTGATGTTTCACTAGTGGTGGATATTTGGGCTTCACTGTATGAAACTGCATGAGGCATGATCTGGAATGCAGACTCTCCTTCCCGTGCCAAAATATATTAGCAGTGGGGTCTTTTTAAACTTCTTGCTCTGAGAGGTTGACTGGTGTGCCTGTTCTGTGTTTAGGGGCAGCTTGCTCTTTTTTAAGTGCTTAAAGACTGGAAGCAACATTGACCTGTAACTTTAGCAGTTGTAGGAGATAGTTGGTGTTCCTGTTTGAAAGGCTGGTGGGAAAAATGATGTTTCCTGTGTATTTTGAATGGCAGTGTTGCAGAAGCTGTTTTCTGCCATGCACACACATGTATAGCAGGACTGTTCGCTGCTAGGATTGCCAGATATTTAGCTGTGTGAGTGTGTTTTCAGTTTGTCAGAATACAGCAATTTCATGCTAAAATGTTGTATGCCAACATTTCATTTTAAAATCTAGCAACTGTTGCATCTGAAGTATTGTAAGCCCCTTGTGCCTTGAAACAGAAGTAAAACTTGGAAAGGGAATTTTTCTTACAATAATGACTGTGAAAACTCACCTAAACATAAATTCTTCTAATGTGTGTTTAACAGAAATTGCTGGGGCAAAGTAGCCAAAGTGGAGAATTTCTGTGTGTGTAGAGCTGTCTGAATCTTTTGCATCCCTTGGTGCTGACAGCACTGCCTACAAGCTGAGTAACTATCAGTGCTTTGACCTATAGTATGGGTGACTGAAATGGCATTGCCAGAAATAGCTTTTTCCAGATGCTTTGGATGGGCTGAAGCTTTCCTGTCTCTTGGAGGGTATTTATTCTTTCTAATAACACAGGGAAGGGAGTAATCTGAGATGAGTGTGAAGAAGACAAAAGATGAGGCAAACAGGAGTAGACTGGGACAAACAGCTAAGTAATCCTTAAGTGAGGAGAGAGAGGGGATGTGACTGGGAATAAGGAAGACAAGTACACCCCTACGAGCTGGTGTGCAGCGTTTGAGAGAAGGTAGACAGGAAAGTTATGACGCAAGGAGTAGAGACTGAGGAGTGGAAGAGAATTAATATAAGAGTACTGGACTGGGAAACTGAAACGGGGTTTCCAGTACTAGGGATAAGCACAGGGAGATTAAAGAGCTAATGTATTGCCAGAGAACAGGACATACTAGGCAAGGATCCTAGAGACAGACAAAGGGGCTACCAGCAGGGAGAGAGCCTGGATGGGATAACTCAAACTGGCTGGGAACAGGATGTGTTGTGACTCAGTGTTGAGGGTACAGCTACTCTGTGTAGAAATCATTGTGTCCGTGCTGCCTTCTTTGCCACCATGGTCGTTTCCAAGGCAGGGAGTTTGAAAGACAAAGGTTTTGTGGTTAATACAAGATTTTTCCAAAGACCATCCTTACTTACTGGTACTGTTCCTAGGGGATACTGTATAAACCACTTCAACCACTACTTTTTGGTGGGAATTGTAATTGCTTGTTTGGTATTTCTGACAATCAAGGAAAAACTCTGGGTCTTGATCTGTAGAAGTATTGAGCGTTCACAGCTTCATCAGTTCTGAGTGGAAACCGTGCTTTGAAGATGAACTCTTTCATAAAGGTATGTACATTGAGAGGGAGGTACTTAAATTGGTGCTAGAATTAATTAACACTTTTGATCTTAATTCTTTGCCCATGTTCTAATCTGTAAAATGGGAATATTACTGCCTCGTCATTTCTAAGGCCATTTGTGAAGATAAACTTCATGAAGTTTATTTTATTAGTTTGATTTTCCAATAATGCATACCAGGAAACTGTGTCCCTCCCTGAAACTTATATTTAATAATAGGTTTTGAATAGTGCACAATAAATAAAGCCTAGAGACACTTTCAAGCTGCTCATTAGCTGAGTGTCATGAATGAAAGAGTAGAGGGTCTTTTAACCTAAAGAAAACAGAACTGAAAACTGCATGCACACACACACTCTCGAGGGGGAGAAGTTATGGTGGCTTTAATTCTGAAATTTTCCTCATATGTATATTTATGTCCAGATAATTGACATTGTGATTCTGGAAAAAGTATTTTTAAAGTAGTCTTCTCTGCGTGTCTGTGTATTTTTTATTCTCATCATCATACTGACTTATCTTGATCTATAGTTCCAAGTTTTAAAACATGGAATCTGATTGTTTTGTTTTTCATCAGTATCTGCTTTATTTTTCCCCCATGACTGTTGGATTTAATTTAAAGAGCAAAAGCCCTCACTACCACCACCCCCGTGCCAAACCTCCTGACTTGAAGTGTTTTTATTGAGCATATGGTTATATTTTATAATCTAGACCGGTTTGGCACTTTGCTGGAGCCACATCATTGATATATGTTAAAACCTTCAAAATATCTTTTTCCTCAGTGGTTGTTTTTTTTTTTCTTGGTGTTCTGTATCACTTTGACGTTAGCTTTTTTGCATACTCATTTTTGAATAAAACTTTAGAAGATAGAATGTAGCTTGAAGAAACCTGTAATATAATAGGATAGTGTAACACAGAGTGTGCTAATTACAGATCAAAGCTAAACTATTTTTATGTACCTTTTCCTAAAGGAGGAGCCTGGAGCTTTGAACTAGTCAAGCTAATTTTTGCCACTAATCTTTTTTAAAGCTACTAAAAAACTTTTTTAACCCCCTATAATTAAAAAAATAGTGCATCCTTATTCACCTTTGAATATATATGTTATCTGTGCAGCAGGTATAAAAGGCAGGGCTGGGTGTTCTGAGGGGGAAATGGTCACTCTGCAGATGGAGCTGCGAAGCCTTAAAAAGTCAAGGCATAGAGCCCTGCCAAGGTAGGAGAGCAGGTTCTGGTCAGCTTTTGCTCTACACGTGTGTTATTGGGGTGTCTGACAGGTGCTGGGCTGTCACCTTTGCTGTCAGCCACAGGTAACCACAGGGAGAGCAGTGCCAGCAGTTTGCCACTGGCAAGTTACATATGTGTGCTGGCAGAATGAAAGCTGGCTGGTCCTGCAGTTTATAATCAGAGGGATAATTGGGCTGGGTAATTACCAGGCAGCCTTGTTAGTTTTTCTGTGAGTCGGCCATTGTCTGTGTCTGCCACTGGAACAATAAGAATAAGGGGGCAGATTTTCTGCTAAAATAATTAGACTATCAACAGTCTTTTGTCTTGTGGTCAGTCCCCTTCACAGGCATCACACCTGAAGCTATTGTGTAAGTTCTGGCTGAACACATAGGGAAAGTAATGGTATCACTCAGCTGTGAAAGGTTAAATTGGCAGGAAACTCGATTTAACTTACAAGGGCTGTTCACGTAGCTCTAACTGGGCAGAAAGGCTTTGGAGATTTCATCTCCGCCTTTGCCCACTGGTGCTGAATTGTCTGTGAGCCTTTAAGGAGCAGGGAGAATTGAAAGATTTTATTAAATTAGTAGTTCTGGGTACTTTTCTTGTTTGCAGTGTCCTGCAAACAATACTTGGAGTTTAGTTTTAATTTTTCCCACGGTTATGTTTGAGAAATTCACACCGTCAGTGTTTGTGCAGTATGAAAAACTTGCTGAGAATGAAGAGAAACCAAATCTATCTGCCTTGTTTGTAGAGAGAAAAAAAGTTGATAGCCTCTTTACTTACTGTGTCATGCTATTGCTTTTTATTAGCAAGTAGAGTTAATGATTCAAGCATGAGTTTCACCTCTTCATGCTAAACCAGTTTTCCTACGGGCATTTTTTTGGAGAGAGATGCATGTAAACAAATACTGTTGAATTTAAACATGTGACTGTGTGTTTTAAGAAGCCCTACTCAGTGGTAACATCAGGGACGTGGAAAATGATGCAGTATTGGAAATTTGTTATTAGTGGCTCTGCAAGTAGATCTGATTTCAGTAGGTGTCTTTAATTTCTGAACACTGTATGTTCTTGCTTTTTTGCGTCAGCAAAAACATTAGGTGGAACAGAGTGACTGTAGGTGGACTGCTCGATGAGGAAAAATTATGTGAATCCTTGCAGAGAAAGTTGGATAAAAATAGATAGATATATATATAAAGTGACTTAGTTCAGAGCTTTCTAAGAAATCTGAGTTTAACCAAGAGTCTTATTAACAGTCTGATTATTAGCATGAAAGAATGTATACTAAAATGGAAATTATGAAAAATTCTACTCACATTTTTTACAAGGCTTATTATTTCTTTGTAAGTAGGTCTGTGTGATGATAATATTTTGAGAGGATGCGTCTATCTCAATTCTGTGGTGTCCATGTGGCATGTTCTTTTTTTTTTTCTTCCTCAAAGAAAGACCACAGTTTAATTCTACTAACTTGTCCTTCTGATGCTTGTAGGTACTTCTGTTAGTACCATTATTTTATATGCTGGTTTTTGTCCTGTGTCTTAGTCTTTTGTTGCTCTGGATTAAGTATAGTTTGTTGTATACTGAGATGACTAATAGAGGAAGATTTGGTTTTTTAAAACACTTTTTTTGTGGAGTGTTAAAGGGAAAAGGTAAATGTATGGCATCTTCAGTAACTGGAGATGTAAGCGACTGTAAATAAAAGCTGGAAAAAGAAACAGGTAAATATTTTCATTTTAGTCACTTTGTTGGCTGAATACTTGCTGTTTTCTGTATGTTCAGTTGGTAGATGGAAAATAGCTTGGGTTTGGGTTTTTTTTTTTGTATTTGTTCTCTTTTTACAACTAAGAGACAGCTGCTGCTCTTGAAATGTAGGCAAATTTGATCACGCTGTGATCAAATTGAGTGAATGAATCAGGATGTTGTGGGAAGTTCTATTTTTGTTCTGCATAGAAAGCAAAGAAAAATGGCAGAAAACTTACCATGATCTAAAGAGATGGGCAGCTGAATTCATGAAAGAGCAGAGCCAGACAAAACTCCTGTGATGATGCATTGGTACTAGGTTTTTAAATAGAAAATAAGACTTAAGTAGGTAATTAATTTCTATATACTTTAGTCTCCAAAATACAGAGATGCTAAGGTTTATCTTCAGTGGTCTGTCTTCTTGGCCTTGCATGCCTTTGCCAGTTCTGGTTTGTTTCTGTTGTATTCACAGAGTGAGAACCCTTGGTTGTGCTTCCATAATTTCCTGTTACAGCTGCCTGACCCCCTCTTTCCTCTTTCTGTTCTTTCTGCTAATCCATATTAAAAAGGGCTCCCAAAGAAACACAGCCAGAAATGGTCCAGAACTTCATTACGTATTACTTGAAAATTCTGTGTAATAGTAATTTCTGCATCACTTTCCTCTTGAAGTTCAGATTTCTTCCCACTAGTATCTGTTATTGAATCACTGTGTTCTGATAAGTGTATGCAATAAAATGTAACCCTCTCTTACACTGTACATTTTTGGAAGCCACAAGTGAAGTTTTGTCATGAGAACAAGATGATACGATCTAGAGTCTCACCAAATGCTGAAAGGAAAAGGAATCTGTTTTACCATCTTTCTCATTTCACTTTTCCCCCAAATATAGTCTTTTAGAAGGTAACTCTAGGCAACAACCTGTGCAGTGAAAAATTCAGGTATATATTCTTGTAGGCTTATTTGACAGTTTCACAGTTCTGTTCTTTATTTTAAAGTAATGACTCTGCAAAATTATCAGCTGTCATCAAGAGAATTTCATAAAACGTCTTGCTTTCTTTAGTCCAGTTTGCTTCTTAAACACTCATTCTTTTAATTTATTCCTATTTTTTTTTCCCTATTCAGTGAGGCCTAAAGCAGGGTAAATCACACCGTAAAATCCTTTGATACACCCAAATCAGAACTGAATACTAAATTTTTTCCAAGCATGGTTACTGAGATGTAGGCAGTCATATCTGAAATTTCTAGTTGTGTTTAAATCGTCTATGTTCACTGTCTACTCACCTGCAGGAAATCCTTAAGTTTCTTATGAAGTCCAAACAGTTCTGGGTATTCTCTGAACTGTGCCTGTAAAATCTAGGTAAAACCATTTGTTAATTGCTGTCATTTTTACTTTTGTAATTTGACCTTTAAAGCATCATCTTTAGAAACTCAGTGTATTATTTCATGCTTTTATATTGACTTGAAACTTTTCCCCCCCATCTATCATTTACTTTTTTTTTTTTTTAATATGCCACCAAGAAACTGAATGGCATATGCTTTTCAGGTGCAGGGCAGCTATGTTTAACTTCACTAGGATGGAAACATTTGGAGAATATTTTATTTTTCTTTTAGCAATCCATTAGAGATTAAGGAGAGTTACATTTTCTCATTAGGAAACTGTTCGGTTATTCTGTAAAAAGGGACGAAAATACAAACATTGTTAGCAAATGTATCAGCTTTTCTCCGTCCTCTTTAGACAAATTCTGTGGGGTTAAGTAATAATATTGATGCTTTCAGGAAGAGATTATTATTATCCTGCAAAATTATTAATACCTTCAGTAGAATGTGGCTACATCTGACACACTTATATTGCATCCTTGCTCTGTAACAACTGAAGCCAATTTTTTAGTGCACAGTCAGCTACAGTGTTACAGATGGCAAGTGAATAAAACGTTAAAACTTGTACATAAATACTTGGAAAGTACACTGATGTACACTGGAATGGAAATCTGTAATGGAAAATCTTCCCATTTCAGACATTTTGTGAATGGCATTCAAGTTAAACAAAAATAATTCAGAATATTTAAATAAAGTACGTAGTTATAATTATGATAATTTCAGGATGCATTTTAAATCAAGGAACTATGCTTTCATGTGCACATACTTACATGTATTGTGTATTTGTTTTTAAATGAAAAGAAACCTGGTCTCCATCTTCCTGTTGACATCAAACAATCCTCTGATATGCAAATCCAGCTGTGGGGAGAACAGATACACAGGGTTTGTTTGGATTCAGTCCAAGACTGAAAGAAAATTGTATTTAAAGACGTAATTTATATGCTTTGCCTCATTTAAATGAAAATGCATTTTGAAATAATCCCTATAGCTAAAAACATTTTGGTGGAATGTTATGATCCTTTGTATTGCTGATACATTTTGCTACAGCTAGTTTAAAACCATCTTTCTCATCCTCCTGCATATCTCTTACGTGTAGATGCAGCTGTCAAGCATGTTTTAACATAGTATGTGGAAATATTTTTATTTTTCCAAACTAATGTTTGTTATGTGAACTTTCTTAAGGTGTGCACGAGTGTGAAGTGTGTGTGTGTGTGTGTGTACCCACACTGTTAAGATACATATAAGTACTTTGCTTTACATCTAAAATTTTACTAATATTAATGTTTAGGTATTTTTCTTCATGTGTTTAACTTTAAAATCTAACATATTACAGTTTCTTTAAAAAGAACGGCTAAATGAGCAACAATTTGTCAGTCTTCTTACCTTTAGCTGCAAAATTTATAATTATTAAACTTGTACGTTTTAGCATTGGCTGAATTCCAGGTTTTCAGTTTGTGTCTTTGGAGGACTGTGGTTCCAGTTCCCGAATATAATATTTGGAGAAGATGTGTGTAACAGAGCATATTTGTTTCTTGTAAGCTTTAACAGGCCATTGAACTGTTACCAGTGATCAGTAATGGTATTTTTTATACAGGATGGAAAATATTTGAACAGGAGGTAGATCAGTTCCTTTAGTCCCCTTTTATGTATTGCAAAAGTTTGTAAGACTAACCTAATCAACCCTTCTTACATGATCTTTGTGACTGTGTGTCACTGTTGTGTTTTTCTTTTATTTAGAAAATGAGGGTATGGAAATCAGTGTTGGTGTAAGGAAGTATTTAGTTTTGGAAGTTCTGTGGCACATATCTTTATATCTGACCTTTATTTGTTCTGTGTCCACTTCATGCTAGACTATTCTGACCCCATTAATCCAGCAATGAGGATTGGAAAATACTGTTTAAATCCCTTTTTGGGATAGCAGTTTTATTGCATTAGTGTTATTTGTAGCTCTGTCTGTGAACCGACTAAACACATACATTGATGATACATGTATTAATATTTAAGGGAAAAGCTTTCTGTATCAAGAAATTTTGTTAAACCTTTCTCAATAGGTTGTGAGCCTCTTGTATTTGTTTTGGTTTTTTTTTAATAAAGGATTTTTAGTCTTTTCCCAGTCATTTAATGCAAGGTTTAATTTTTAATATTCGCTGTCCATCCTTTTTTCTTTAAGCATTTTAAGAAACAGAAGAGGCTGATTCCTGAAAGAACAGTTTGGAAGTACTTTGTTCAGCTTTGCAGTGCCTTGGAACATATGCATTCTCGTCGTGTTATGCATAGAGGTAATACAGGATCAAAGATGATTTGTCTTTACTAAACCTTTTACTACGTGAGAATTAAGTTGGTTGGAATCAATTTTGACAGCGGACACAATGTACATTTCTGTAACGTTTTATAAGTAATGGAAAACCGTGACAGAAGTTTGTGGTTGTACATTTGTTGTGGTAGGCATTTGTTTGCAGCCATGGCTTGTGATAACCAAATTTTCAAAAGAAGTGATAGTTCTGTAAGCGATGGAGATGCTACCATGTGCTACTTGACTTTTCTGGCTCTTATTTTCTGTCCTGTTCTTTTTCTTCTGTATTTGCCCCCTGTCTCACCCAGATGTTGTTACCTGCCTTCTTGCACAGCCATTCTTTCCACCTCTTGCTCCTGGTTGTCTTACAAAAGTATTTGCCTCTTGCCATGCCGAATGGTGATGTACAGGCCCTTCTCCCAGTCCTGGAGATGGGAGCTCTGATTATGTGCAGCTCTGAGCATTTTCTCCAATTCTCTGCTCCTCTCCACTACCACTAACCCAATCTCTGTGTCAAGTACTGTGTCACAACAGCTATCCCTGTCAGGTACTGAACCTCCTTGGCCCATTTTAGACCTCTGTACTGCTGTCTTCTCTGTGTTGTCTTCATTCTACCTTGTAACTCTGAGTCAAGGAAAACAGAGCTGCTTCTCAGACGTACAATTTTTTTTTCCCTTGGAAATCCCTCTGTTCGTGAGTTGTATGTGAGTTGTATGTAAGCTGTCTCGTTGGGTTCAGGGGGAATTGGATGTCTTAGGTTAGTGGTTTCCTTCTACTGGGATGCAGAGCTGCCTGAAGGCAGCAGCCCCTCGTTCTCTGCTGGGCTTTGTCATTTGCAGCTGGAAATCTTGCACCCTTCAGCAGATCAGCTTAGATGCCCCTGCCCCTGTAAACAGCTTTCCCTTGTGATTCTCCTTTTTTTTTTTTCCTTTATGCATTTGTACAGATGCCTGCAAGTGCAAATGATACAAAGAACAGGATATAAAATTACAGATTCTTTCCATAGGGTACAGGTATCTTCCTTTATTGCTTTTTGTGACTAAACTCAAAATCAAAAGGATATTTTAAGTTCCTTAAAATGAAATATTAACTTCGAAGCTTCTGGCAAACCTATGGCAAATCTAATGATTCCATGGTTACACACCAAAACCAATGACAATTAAAGCTATTTTTAAGTTTAGCTATGTCCGTGTTGGACTGTTACACAAAGGGTGATCCAAACTCCTGAAAACTAGGTCAGATAGCAGCGTAACGTGATTGCTTCTGTATTGTTCTCTAAAGCTTACAAGGTTTTGTAACTCTTTTATTGGGAACCTGAAAACACTGGTGTTTGAAGGGTTGTTAACCATTCCTTTCACTCTACCCATATTTATGCAAACTGTAATCCCCTCTTATACAACTGAAGTGATTTTCTTCAAGTTTGGAGCCACAGTGCATTGCTCTCGAGCTGAGTATGAGCTAGACTCCCTTCTCAAACAAATAACAGGTCAGTTTATTTAGAAACAGGATAAGTACCTTGTTTAAAAACCATAAAATAAAAGTCTGTGCTGTTGTCTCTAAGGGACTGGATTAAAACTTAAACTGAGTATTACTTGTGAAAAATAACTGTCTGGGGTATACATCATTATTTTTCTTTGTTTCTACTTGATTAGCCCAGTTCCATTGATGAGTGCAAATAACCATTCTCCTGAGTAAAACTTGCCTTTTTTTATTTTTTTAATGCCTGCTATTAGAGAATCAGTTACCTATTTCAAATGAATAACATTATGTCACTGTGGTTTATGTGAACAGCAAAAGTGATGAAAAATCTTTTACAGTGCTTGAAAACATTTCTGTGCTGTTACTTAGACATAATAAGAGGTTCTGTAGTTCTAATGCAAGACCTTCTATGTAGCTTATATAAAGTAGTAATGAACTGCCTTATATCTACTGTTTGGCTTTGAGTGTTGGGGTTTGGTTTGTTTGTTTGCTTGGGTTTTTTTGAAAATATTTTTCATGGCTCTTGATTTTCTTGCTTGAGTGATGTTTGTACTATTAAAGTAGCTGAAGTTCTAAATTCCAGACTCATTCTTTCTGAACACCACCATTAAATTTTACCAGTATTAGCTGTAAATAAAATCTTCTTTTGGTCTATTATTAGAGCAATAGCTTTTCTTGTGATCTTACTGTGACTTTTAAATTTAATTTATTTTTCTTTCAGATATAAAGCCAGCAAATGTGTTCATTACAGCTACAGGAGTAGTAAAGCTTGGAGACCTTGGACTTGGTCGATTTTTCAGCTCCAAAACAACAGCTGCACATTCTTTAGGTAAGCTTTCTCTGAGGTACAGGTGTTGGACAGGTAGATTTTTTTTATTTTTTTTACATGTGCCCACTCAGGAGGAGGAAGAAAACAGTTAGATCCAGCTGAAGCTGTTCTTAAACAATAATAAAAACGTGGTCATAAAGGTCTTCAATAATAATAATAATAATAAAAGTGGTCAGCACCATGGACAAATACAGAAAAACTGTTAAGTACTGAGGCAGTACTTTCAACACTACAGCTCATTGGGTTTTCCCCCCCACTTAGTTTGAATCATCTAATGTACATTTCTGCCTCTGAACAAGTGTTTCCTAAAAATGGTAAAGTAATACTTGCAGTGCTTATGTTAGAGCCATTGGAGGACACACAAAGAATTGTTTCTTTTCAGATGTTGATGTTTCTAATTAGACTATGAAATAGCAGACTTCCCAGATTAAAATATGCCATGTTTATCCTCATCTCTTAATTTAAGTTTTCCCAGTTAGCAGTAGAACATGGAAGAAGAGAGGATTGATGTTTGGCGTGTTTGTACCATATTTGAGGTGTGGGTGATACCTGTGTTAACAACTGAAAAAAATATTTTAGAAGGGAGACTTTTGATTTTTACTTCCCTGTGTTCCAAAAAGTCTTTGGTCACTCCTTTGTACCTTCCTGTTTTTTACCATGTTTGGTGCATACTGGTAGTGGCATAGTCAAAACCAGTAACTGCTGAGATCTTAATGGGACTGAAGTGAACCTCAGGCACAGATGTACAATCTTGCATTAATAAAAAAAGAGAGAGAAGATGACAGCAAAGTGGTGAGACCAGACTGGAAATGTGCTTGGGTTCCACACTGAAGATCTGATATGAGGATGTGACAGTGTTTTATCTCAAGTGCTGCTGTTCATGCTGCCTTCATAACCCAGTGGTTACTCTCTGATACCACTGGTGAGATCAGCTTGTAGTTGAGTCCTGCTACTGTCTGCAAATGGACAAAGAATGTGAAGAGGGAGATGTAAATCCTTATCTGTGGATTAGGAGCTCACAAAAAAGGCAGAAGTCCACAGTGAGGGTGGGAGAGTTAGATCTGTGTTCCGAGGCAGAAGTCAGGAAGTTAAAGAGGAACAAACTGCCTCAACTCTGGATTCTTTTGGCTTGTGGCAGGGGAATGGTTGCAAAGACTGAGCTAGAAGTTTAAAAAGCTGAAGGTTGAGCCCGAGTTAAAAACAGTGTAAAACCCCCAAGCCCTTTAAAGATCATCTTTTACAGATGAAGAATTGTCCAGGGAGTGAGGGGTGGGAGGATGGCAGCTTTGTTTCTAATGTTGGGTGCTGCGTCCTGGTGGAGGAGCTGCTATTTTTTATTTTCTTTTTTCCCTGTCTCCTCTTTTCCCATTTCACTCTTAATTATGATCTAATGTCAGAATTCAGCCTAGGAAAAAGGTTTGTTTCAGCTGTTAACTTAGGCTACAGGGGAGACAGTGACTCTCTGATTTATCATGTCATTAGCAGAGACTGCTTCTTAAAATGAATTTCTTCTGCAGTTTCTGATGCTGGTTTTCTTGAAATTTCCTTCGAAGTTGTACCTTTTTATGATTCTATAAACCTTTGGTGCACAAAACCCAGTGAATTACAAACATATGTGTAGCAATTTATACTTGTTTACAGGCTCTATAAAAATTTCAGTAGCAAACTAGATTCAGGCTTTCAGAGATAAAGAAATGTACTAAAATTTTAATTAGGTACAGCTTCTAACTGCTAATTATGAATAATACTGATTTAATTAGAATACTTACTGATGGTCCATTTGAAACAAATGAACTGAGCTGGACAGGGTTCGTTCATATTTTTAACTCTTTCTATACAGCCTTATCAAGGGGTAGATTTTTCTATTATGTCAAGTGTATACCTTTTTGAAATCTTTCTTTCAAAAGTGCAAAGGGAAAGGAGGCATTTAGCATTGTTGATTGCATACAAACATGACAGAACTTCTTGTTTTCAGCAGACTTTATATTAGAAAGGGGAATATGGTTCCACAAAGGCTTCGTATTCCTTTCCTTGTGACTGTTAGGGGGTTTTTTTGTAGTTGTTTTAATGGCTGAAGGCCAGGCCTTACACTCTTCAGAGACATGGCAGTTCTAAGACCAGCTCATGGAAACATGCAAACATTCTGTTTTAGCCATTCAGTGGATGTAAAAATAGTCCATATGTCAGTGTTTCAGTTACAAAAAGAATCACTTCAGTTCTCTGCTGTGCTTGTGCTATAAAGCTGCACAGTGTGTTGTCCAGGCAGGCACTGCCACCAGGATGTCAATACCTTCTTGCAGGGCAAAGCAGCAGAACTGCAATCTTCTTAAAATGCTTGAATGTAAAAGATCATCTGTATTGAATTCCGGTGTTTCTTCTTGGTTTGACAACTTCTGTCATTTCCATGATGCTGCTGTCCCAAACACAGAGCTGTGTTATGAGGGATTTAACTATAAACTCATGCAGATTGTGGGGAACAAAATACCTCATGAAAATATGTGCAAATACTCTCCTTTCCTCCTGTGTGTGGATTTCTAACCCAGCAGAGGGTGTGCTTAGGTGGTGGTATGCAGCACCATTCTGTGAATAAACTCTAGTTTGATACCAAACCCTTCTGAGAACCTACACCCTTAGTGTACAAGAAGGCTGGCAGGGAAATCTGCAGCAGTTTAATTGCAGTGATCAAAGAAGTTGTATTAAAGCAGATCTTATTTTAGGTACAGAGGTCTCTTACAGTAGTTTGAAAGCTGAAGATAAATTGTTGTGCTCGTACAATGCTCCATTAAAAAATAACCCAAGATGTTTATAGATAGATTTCTGTAGTTAAAATATTTGCATAATGTGGACTGGGTTGCAGAATTACTTTGGATAAGTGTGGTATTTTAGGTCCTGTATCCTTGACTTGGAAATCTCCTGTACCTGTATTAAACATGCACAAAACCCCAAACATTACAGAATCATTAGGGTTGGAAAGGATCTCAGAGGCCCTCAAGCCTAACCTTCAGCATGCCCACTAAACCACATTGTGAAGTGCCATGTCTTAGAGAATTTGTTGTGTCAGTGGTTGGCCTTTTTTAAAGCTATAGGCTGATAAACCCCTTCCGAGTCAGCCATTACATTGTTTTGTATGAGTAGATTTAACATTTTCCAGGCAGATTTCTCTTCCAGCTTGATAGTATTTAGACCTGTTTACTGCATTTCATTCCACTTGTTGATGCACTCAGTTTTTTAGTGAACACACTGTAGCTCAACTGCGGTGTGAATTACGTGTTTATGCAGGTAATAAGATGGATTGTTTATGTCATAACTCCCTTTTTCATGATGGATTCTTTGCCTCTGGTCCTTCAAATCCAACTTCCTGCTCCCTGTTAACCACCATTTCCATTATGTCAATTCCCTCTCCCAATAGCAGAAAGTTTGTGTATAGAATCAACACTTTCTGGATCTACAGTATCTTTAAAGGGAGGGAACTCCAGAGCAGCAGCAGATTCTGAGGAAGCACTCTATTTGACCTCAGCCATTTTAAAGGAGTTTACTGTTCGGACCTGCAGATTATCAGAGATGTGCAGATGTGGGGAACTGAACAGTAAAGTTACCAATTTTTTTCTTAAAAATATAGGCACCTCAATTGGTTATGTCTTTTCCTTGTATTATCCCACTTCTGTATCTTCATATGAGTAAATGAAGTCAGGAAGTTGCCAGTCTCGGTGCTGTTGGGATGCTGTATTTCACTTAACACAAAAAAACAATCCAGGAAGGAAACATAATGTACAATTGCAAGTGGTAGTTGCTTGCCAGCAGCACAGCGATGTCCCCAGATTGCTCACGGTGTTAAAAGGATCATTGCAGTGCTTTCAGTAGCTCCTGAATGTCAGAATTATGAATCTTTAGTGTCATGTTCTGTTAAAAAACAGCTTACAAGTAGTAATGATGTCTGAATCTTAAAGTTGTTTTTGTGATTCCATGACTAACATAGGTAATTTCAATTCCTTTCACTAGTTGGTCATCAGGGGCTTCAGGCTGCATTGCAGTGAAGGTGTTACGCTAGGCTAAATGCTGTAAAATGGTAACATTTGTTCTTCCTTTTCACTATCATCAATCTTTCACAGTCATATCAGACCCCTAATGTATCAGCAGGCTTCCCAGAGCTACTGGTTAAAATTACCTTTGCTTTTGGTAGACTATGAACCTTCAAACCTCTATGTTTTCAGCTGCCCCCTGTGGTTTCTGTGAAGCCTCTTTCTAGCACATTACTCACTGCCAGCTACTTGTGTGATATCTCAGAGCAGCAAAGGCACTGCTGCTGGAACCAGTGAACAACCAGGTTACTATTAAACCTATTTTTTTGTTGTTGGATGAGTTCTGCCAACAAAGCATCACAGTATATGAAACCAGTGCATTAATTAATGGGTGCAAAATGCAGCTGAAATTTTTCAGAGGTGTCCAAGCTCACAAGTCCTTGGGGTGTTGAAGAAAATAAATGCAACAGGGAAGTAAAACAGTAAGGATAATAAAAATATGAAAGCTATGTCATGCCAAATGTTGTTTAATTGCAGTTTCCAATGTTAAGATATCTGTCATTAAACACCCTTTAAAGTACCACTGTTGATACATTAGAAAACAGGGTTGCTTTGGATATTCTGGTAGTTTTGTTGTTGCAGTCTACCCATCTGCCTGTATATTCTTTCACAGCAAAAAGAACCATTCCTCTTGACCATTCCTCTCTTGAGTGAATACAAACATCCCATGAGACCGTCTCCTGCAGTAATCCATTATTTTGAGTTGCTTTTCCCCAGCCTTTCTCCTTCTAAGCTCTTGATCATTTTCAGTCTCAGTTCAGAGCTGCAGTGATTCCTCAGCCCAGCACTGAAGGAGAGGGGCTGCAAAGTGTCTGCTTTCTGGGGGTAGAAGTCCGCCCCAAAATATTTAGTGGGACAGATCCATTGTAGGATACAATCTGGGGACCTCTGTCCTTGCCTACATTACAGAAGCACATTCTCAGTTTATATGGATTTTCAGTATTGTCTGCCAAGAAGGAGATCAATTGAAATTACGGGTTACCAGCAGCAGTGGCCTGACCTGAGATAAGGTGGTACAGGGTTTCCCTGTCTGAGCTGGGCCTTTCAAGTAGGAGAGTACTTCTCCCTCCACTGTAAGCCCCTAAGGTAAGGTACCTTGTCAGAGCAAAACCTTTAATGTTTGGAAATGATTAGAGTAAAATTATTTATCCAATAATTTAAAACTATTAACCTGATTACTCACATGTGGAATTGCTTACGTATTCACTGTATCTCCATTTCTAACATTCACACAGAGATCAATTCTGAATTAACTTCGTCTGTTCAGAAGTGTAGAAGTGTTTCAAGATCTTTGTGTTACATAAAGTACTATGGGCTTCATACTCTTAATTTTTGTAGCTTGTAGTGAGAGTGCTAATTTTAATCTCTGGTGTTGCAAGGTGTTTGGTTTCAAAATAAAATCAGCTTACGTTGCATTGACAGAATTCAGCTGGTTTTCATCATCAGAATTCAGTGCTTAAGAACATATTCCTAACAAAATTGAAGTAAAATTCTACATAGATTTGTGACTATTTTTGCTGTTAGGCAGTCATTTTGGGGGATACAGGGAGAAGGTTCAGAAACAATGCACCAAAATTACTACTATCCTTATTTTTCATAACTTCTTTTTTCTTAATTGCTCAGTCATTTAAGAATGCATCACTCAGATACTTTTTTTTTTTTTGTAATGGCATTTTTTTACAGAGCTGAAACATCTCTCAGAATTTCTCTCTTTCAAGTAATAAAGATGGGCAGAGTTTGATTAAAATCAAGAGGAGGGATGTCCTGGAGTATCCAATATAAATTAACTCTGGGGCAGTCCTAGTGAATGCTGCTTTTCAAGAGCAGATGTCTCCAGAGCCCACAGCTCTCAGGCAGGATTAAGCTGGGACAGGCACAGGTTTGGGAGCTGAAAAGCCCTCATGGAGTTGAGTCCTGCAGCAAATGGCTGAGTTACTTATGGGAACATCAACCTCTGCTGGGCTAACAGGTTTTCCTGCCTTCATATCTGAAGGTCCTGGATTTCAGGCTCCGTTTGAATTCCAGCTATTATTAGTTTCAAAAGCAACTTTTTCAGATCTTTATATTCTCAGAAGGAAGAGCAGATAACTTTCAAAACAAATAATGAAATTCAACCCATGGAGGAGAATTTCTAGCTGTTGTTTCTAGCCAGTGATAACAGCTTGGAGCAGAAGCAGGGATGTGTGTGTGTGTCTAGTATGTTCCCCAGGTTCTCTTCAGGAGAAACTTATTACTTTTGAGCTTCTCTAAAAGCAAAAATTGGAAGTATTCTACAACTGAATAGTTCTGGTAATTAGGTATCAGTAGTGAAATAGATATCTAATTCATGTATTTCTGTCAAACTGAAGTGTCATAAATAAGACTTGAAATTATATGTGTAGCAAAACAAGAAATAGAAGATGAAAAATATTTTTCAGCCTGGAAAACTGTAATTTTACTAATGTGTAACAACAGAAGTTTTCATTCAAAAATACTTCTGTGTTTATTGCAGTTGGTACACCTTATTATATGTCTCCAGAGAGGATACATGAAAATGGTTACAACTTCAAATCTGACATCTGGTCCCTAGGCTGTCTGCTGTATGAGGTAATATTGATATATACAGTGAACTTAATAACACTCTTGTACTTCCCCCTTCCCCCCCACTCCCCTTACATAACTTCAGTGTATGGAATACTTTTACATGTGTAAAAGTTACATGTTACTTGAGACTTACCTTTTGCTGGGCTTGCTACAAAGATCTTGCAGCAATTTGGTGAAGATGGAGCTTAACTGAAGGATTAATAAATGAATATAAATGAAGGATTGATAAATGAACTGCAGGATGAATAAATTAATAACAAGCACATATAAAATTGTTCTACGTGTTTTCATGATAGATTCTTTGCAGTAAGTTACTTTAATACAAATTGCTTATTTTTATAAATATTCTTATTTTTATAAATATTTAAAACCTAAGTAAAACAATAGAAAATGTTCAGTTATTACTCCTAGTTTGGGTTATCTCTCAAGATAATGAGTTCTGCTGCACAGACATATGTAACTTTTCTATTTTTGTACAATTGGTTAAACTGCAATTAGTGTTTGATTTCTGTATTTCTACATTTAAGATTGGTAGGTGACACATAATTTTAAATAATATTATATTCTGAGAAAACAAAGATACAAGGCAAATTGAAATTGAGGTAGATGAAGGTGTTAAAAACAGGTAGGCTTCCAAGGCAATTATGTCTTCAAAGATCTTTACAGATATTGAACACACTTGTGTTGAAGGATGCTGGAAAAAAATTTGGTTCAATGGCAGTGAAGTCTTCCTAGTCATCTTCCAGGTAAAAACTCATAAACTCAGGCCATATACTTTTTGTTTACCTAAAAACCACCTGCCTCAGTGAGTCGACAGAACTCATTTAACACATACTCAACAGTATCAACACCTCCTGTTTGTTTTAGGATTTTGTAGAAGACACTGTCAGCCTGTTAAAATTGAATTACAACTAGTGAATTGTCTCCAGTAATATTAATTTACTTTCTATCACTGACATGCTGCTTTGAATATTAAGAACAAATAGCTCTATTGCAATTCTGCAGTTTGCAGATCTGTGTATAGCTGTTGCTTCTAAACCTTGGGGATGATTCATAGGAATGATGTCTTGTAGCTGATAGCATTTAGAAGTTTAAATTCTGAACTTAAACTGTATTGAAATTCCTCAGTGCTGGCCATGGCAGCTGCCATTGATTTCACTGCTGTGCACACTTGCACAAGCCCAAAGGTAACACAAAGGTGGATGAGCGTTTTTCAATATTACTACTTCTTTGCCACTCATTGGTTTTCCTTAGTAATTTTTAAATCTGGAAGCAAACAAATAAAACCTTTGAATAAGTAATCATTATCTAAAAAAACATGGTTTAAGGTTAATTTTTCTTTTATGTTATATGAAATTAAATTGCGGGACAGAAATCAGTAGCACTTTTCTGAAGATTTTTTTTTTAAACTTCCTGCCTTCGTGCTGGTACAGTATATTAAACATCTATGTGAATATTACATTTTTCTTTGATCTGGTAAATAATTTCAAAATAATTTCAGTCAACGGAATTAAATATCTTAATTCCATTGATTAACCAGCATCTTGAAATACTACTCTCCTTTGATTTAGTTTAGAAGTTTTACCAGGATGGTATTTAAGTTATGATGGTGTTTGTTTTCCTTATTGTAAATATAAAATAATTATTAGGATCCTTATTGTTGATATATAGCTACAGTATATGGCAGTGTCTTCAATTATAGCTTTTAATTTTTTTTTTATCTCATTTAGTTAATTCTTCAACATACCAGATGTTTGTGATGGGTTTTCATATGTTGTTGTGGAGCTTTTCGTAGAGCACTGAAGTGTAATTTTGAAATTTTAGGTATACCAAACTCAAAATACATGCTCAAGCATTTTTCTCAGTATCATTATTTTTTTTAAATTATTTGGAAGTGGTTACTTGAGGTTCTTCCAAGACTGTGTGGACTAATGCATCGTATTCTTTTTATCTGCAGTTCTGTGCTTGGTGTCTTTTTGTGATATGTCCATTGCCTGCATTTGAGCATGTTTTATTATGTTGATTTGATGGTGATATGTGCTCATATGTACTCTGGATTGTCTCCAGATTATTAGGAGAAAAGCTGTGGCAGATTTATCACATCTCAAGAAATGCTTAATTGCTGCTAAATTCTTTTTGGTTATGTTTTAATTTTAGACTAACTTGTTATAATATGTGTTGTTTTTAAAAATTATGATTTCTAACGCATATTACAATGTATTATTCAATGCTGTGAGGCCAGTAAGATTTTTAGAAGTGTGTTTTAAAGTCTGAATTTTTTAGAGCCCCAGGTATTTCTGAAGCCTCAAAAACACTACCTCTGGAGTTTTAATTGATATGCAACAAAGTAGACTTTACTAATTAAAATCAAGATGCTGTGCTTTTGCTACATGGACCTTTACATGGAAAAGTAGGTCTTACACATTTCCTTTTATTGTTCAGCGTAGCAATTGCATCCTTACAGGGTTGTAGGTTGGTGGCTTACAGTTCAAAAAAAAAAAAAAGAAAGGAAAAAAAAAAGAGAGAGTGAGCTGCCACCAGCCCTGAAGACAGACAGTGGGCTTTCGTCCCTCAGACACCCCCAGAATACTAATCAGGAAAGTCAGACCCTGGAGGTCAGGGAGCAAGTCAATCATTCTAGTGATCGTCTCAGTGTGGAGGATCAAATTAGCCTGAAAAATTCAGCTGCTGGGAGGAGAGGGCGAGCAGCTGTCAGGGGCAGCAGCGAGATGCACTAATGAACCAGATGAATAGTGCAAAAGCTTGAAAATAAAAACAGGACAGTTGACATTTTTCATCTGTCAAAGCAGGAGATGCATGAAAATATAGTATTCCTGTTTTAACTCCTTAGGGGACATTCAGAAATTTTTTTAACACTCGGCAGCATTCAAACAAAAGTACTTTTTAATGAACACCTAGAGTACGAAAATGAATATCTCTGCATTTATTTAGAATTTCTGCATGTATACAGACCCTGCAGTTGATTTTTCTTTTTTTCCTCCCTTCTTTTCTTTTTTGGTCTTTAGCTTGCATTTTTAACATTCTTTTTAAGGTAAGAGACAATGTCATCCAAAAATTAACGTTATTTTGGTAATACAGTTACAGAATTTTTGGGAGGAGTTTAGGATGGAACTGTAGCATGATATTTGTCTTGGGAGCTTTACAATTTTTTGTTCTTACTTGAAGGTAATATGAAAAAGTACTGAACTATATGAGAGCATTTTAATCAGATACAAAGTAAATGTAAGAGAATTTTGGTAATTTTCTTCATACATTTCCCTCAGTGATATTGGTGCTTAGACACGAAAGAGTTAAACTGCTATCTGGAAGACCACAAGACAGATGAGAGCCATTTTCAGCTTGTCCTGTCCCTGCTGAAGCTCACTGAGTAGCACAGCATGGACTAGCGTGTTTCACACACACTCTGCCTGTCTGGGGAATGTACACATTGTCCTTCCAAAATCAGACTTATTAGCACATGTAGAAAAGGGTGACTGACTTTGGGGCAGCTCTGCACTCAGAGCAGCATTCAGGCTGCTGCAGTTAAAAGATTTCGAAGGTTTTGAACAGAAAGGAGAGATTTTAAACGAATTTTTACATTTCTAATGCAGCTAACCATAGCATTTGTTTCCACCTTAAGTGTCAAGTTGCAACATTGTCTGGAAATAAAGGGTAGGTTTACTAATGCTGGTTTTAAGCTGTCATTTATATAAGTGCTCTGCAACAGACTTTCTCATTTTTGTATTTTAATTGTAAATTATAGCCATAGGTGCCAGTTTGGGACTTCTGATGAAGTTTGGGTTTGTTTTTTTTTTTTAAAGTATCTTTTTTAATAACATCCTGAACTATGAAGTTTTTGGGTCTGGGTTTTATTTTTTTTTTTTTTTTGAAAGTATAGATGATAGTGTTTTCTTGTTTTAAAAAACCCCCCATCTGTATGGCAGTCTAGTGTCATGGCTGTGGAAGGTTACAAAATCTCCTACTGCTGTTACTCAGCATTTTCTACACACTGCATTGCTTTGGGTCAGATAATGTTTTCATATAAGTCATGTTTTTTTCTTCCAAAATGTTTTCAAAGGAAAAGTATGTTTTCGGGTTTTATTGGTCTCCCTCGTGGTGCAAGGACCCTCCACACTCACAGCACTGTCGTAAACTACTGGGTTTTTCTTCATATTCTAATAATAAAACCCTAATGGTGTGCAATTTAAATATTGCACTGCAAGGACTGTGACAGCTGTGATTATATGACATAGAACGAGTACACACACTGGTTACAGTAATAGTTTTGGAACTTCTGTTTTTAGCTCTGCAACACATTATCTAAGCAGGAAATTCAAAGTCATTAAGAATCACTTGATTTGTTAGTATTACAGATTTTATGACAAAATAGGTTTACTTAAAAACACAAAAGAAAACTGTGCATTTTCTTTAAACAGATGGCTGCGCTGCAGAGTCCCTTTTATGGTGATAAAATGAACTTGTACTCTCTGTGCAAGAAGATAGAACAGTGTGACTACCCACCTCTCCCTTCAGATCACTATTCAGAGGAAGTAAGTAATTTTCCTTTTCATGGGCTGGATCCTCAGTGTATGTAAGCTGGCACGCTTCCAGGGAAATAAATGAACTTGTGTGATTTTATGTTATTTGCAGATTATGCCCATAAGTGTTTGCTTGTTGAACTCACTCAAATGTTCCTGTCAAAACAAGTCTCTCATATGATTTATATTTGAGAGTATTAATGATGGAAACGTCACGCTGTTAGATCCTTAATTTCATTGGGCTTCCTTGCAAGTATGACAAAATACTTTCCCAGAATGCACAATGATGTATGTTCCACATGCCAAAATGGGAGTCTTACATCTGTAGTATGCTTTTCTAAAAGCACAACAAGTTTATGTTGCACAGTAAATTAGTGCACTGGCCTTGCTTCTCTAGGGGCCTGCATTAAAATAGATATAATGTAACTCAGTAGTAAAAATGAATTGTTTAGTTCCCATTTGTCTGCATTATAAAACTGCAGTGTGCTGTTCAATACAGTTGAATGGCAGTTCTTTTGCAAGAAAGAGTGGTTCTTGACAACACTAATAGTAGATTTCAGAGAAGTATAGCCAGACATAATATAATTGAATTTGAACAATATACTCATGCATATCGCAACAGTGTTTGTTTTAAGTTGATAGGTAACAGTTCTTACTGTCATTAGTGCATTTAAGGGAGGATTTTTTTTAGCTATAAAATGAAAAGAAACTAAACAAAATAAGTATCTTTCTTAGTGTAACAGAATGGAAAAATATAAATGCTTGCTTGTTAATGTTCTGAGATGCCACTTTTGAAGCACTTTCCCACTTTGAAAAGAACAGGGCAAACTGATAGAAGCTGTAAACCAAAGAACAGGTATTAGTAACCAATTCTAATTGAACTGAACCTACATGAATTAAAGATTACTTTGAAAAAACAAATAAACATAAAGCATTATACAATTTCATTTATAGAGTAGGAATTTCTAATTCTGAACCTTAAATTTTCTTGCATTCAAAGACAGTGATTGGACTATTAATAAAAGATTACTGCTCAGTGTTTTGTTTTGTATTTATAGTGACAATTTTTCCCCTTTTATGAAACAAACTGGACTTAAAAAGATAATTGGGTGATGTTACAAAGGATGAAATAACGATCTATTGTGTAATTTATACGCTATACCTCTTTGTGGGTTTTCCAATTAGTTATTTTACCTTGGCCGTTTTTAATTATTATTTATTGTAGACTATAAATATGGCAGTTCATATAACCAACTTCAGAACTGGAGGCCTAGAAATACAGTAGGGTGTGAACAATAATGCAAAATGATAGCAAGAATGTCAAGGGCCGTTCTTTGTTGTGTCATTCATGCTGTCTTCCTTTTTCCATGAAGCGCATGAATATTTCACATATCTGCATCCTCATCCTCTATTCTTCTTGACTAATTTTCAGACTGTCTGAATTTGCATTTCACATGGTAGCTGATTAGGAGATGCCGAGTGCAGCAGCGAAGCCTCAGCAGGCGGTTTCCATGGTGACCTTCAGCAGGATTTTAATGATGATACCACTAGTGGTTCGTTGAAGTTGGCCTGCCTGCAGGGCTACTTCGCTGCAGCTAAGTGTGAAGTTGGAGATGTGGATTCCCAGCCAAGGGGCAGATATCAAAGCCTGGCCCAGATAGAAGGTCTTAAAGTTTGGATGGGGAAAGAGATTCCACCTTTTCCTTACATCTGTGCAGTTTCTCGTGTTGCAAACAGATGCAAAACACAACATGTTACGTTCTGTTTATTTCAAAGCAGATGTACTTGTGCACGGTGGACAAACCAGTTATTTGCAAAACACATATGAGTTATTTTAAAAGATAATGAGAGAATCAGAGCTATTATAGGTATCAAGATAAGTAAGAAAATAGTTACTTAAAAGAAGTCATCAGCTATGGAAACTGTAATGGGAACATTATGTTCTGATATGAAGACTTGTGCCTTCACTAAGGTACGTGGAAAACACACACATTTATTAGCTATTGCACCAAAACAGACCTTTTTTTACTTGTGTTAAAAAAATACACTGCTGGCAAGAACTCTAAAGAAGAGAATCAAGTGTTATCTGTCATATTAGGATACTGTCCTAAATGTTTCACCTGTACTGGAGATATAAATGTCAAACCTTTAACCAGGTTAGATGCACACTCAGTGATCAGTAAAGATCAGGGTTCACTGATCAGTAAAGCCCACTTCATTTTTTATGACAAAGAAAAATTTCACTCAGTGTTGATCTCTGCATCCTGTAATATAGGAGTGTAAATACTTTTACTACAAAATACAAGACAGGCGCTTTTCTGAGAAACTTTTTGTAAGTAAATTTTAGTGAGTTTTAAGATGTGACATTTTTTCTAAATTTTGAATTCTCTATAAGACCAACCTATTAGTAATGTATCACATCTGTGTAATTAGAGAATAGTGTGACAGAAAGATGCACCTTTAGATGGACAGATGGGTAATTTTTTTAGAAAACCTTTGATTAGAAATTCTAATAGTCTAAGATAGTCACAAACTATTGCTTCAGTGGTAGAGACACAAGCCAAGATTTTCAGATGCTTAATAACTTTGGATATCTCAATTTTTTAATATCTGTTAAAAACATCTGGTATTCAGAGTGAATATTCAGCATTTATTGAAAGCTGTTCTGCTTTAGAGAATTCAAAGCTGGGGCTCCCTTGCCACACCCAATCAATACTCTTAAAATCTTCTCAGCCAGTATTAATATAACATTGCTTTCATGATTAAGTTCTAAAATCTTCACTTTGATTGAGGTGCATTTCTTCTAAAGTCCATTGGCAAACCTCCTACCCAGATGTGACAGCTGAATGAACCAACAGGTCCATGGTGATGGTGTTAGTTGCCAGCAGAAGGTCTTGAGAAAAGCACTCAGAAAAGGCTTCAAGATGGTCTCCTATTCAGACCAAGAATAATCATGTGGGGTTTTTTCATCCAAAATTCCCTATATGAAAATTTCTTTTTCAGCTAGCTAGCAATGCAAAGTACTTGCCTGTCATATTTCTGTCTTTCCCTCTCCTCCTGACTCTTGTGATAATAATTTATTTCATAGCTGAAAAACCTGCTAAAGTTAAAGAAAGTGTGTCCCGCTGCTCCAATGTCAGGCTAAGCTCCAGGCTAAAGACAGTCACTGTGCTAAGTGTGCAGAGGAGGTTAAGAACAATAAGCAGCCAAAGAAGTTTGCAGCTTGGGGATGCAACAGGAAGTCCCTCTAGTTCAGTCATAAGTCTGCTGTGCCTGTTGGACAGACTGTGCCAGGTAATAAAAAATTTCTCCCATCTCTAATGGTAGTCTGACTTTAGAATCCCAGTGCCTCTTCCCATGATACTGGTGAGCTTTTCTGATACATTGAAAATTTTATTAATACTAGAGGGACTGACAAATGGATTTTAGGTTTATTGAAATGGATATTCCTGTAGGAGTAAAGGAATAGTGCTAATATCCAAGTATTAGTATCCAGCGTGGTCCCATTTCAGTCCCAAAAGACGTCTTTCCATGTAACTGTTTTCATCCTGTACAGCAGAATTTATTCACCTTCTTCCAAGGGTTTGCTGTTCAATTACAAGGCTCAAAAGAGCTCAAGGATTTTGAAATTACTCAGGAATATGTACTATTGTTGTGCACTGTCCCAAGCATAGTCAACTCAGCATTCTGACCTTACTGAGTGAGATTCTGGACTCCCCAGGGGAAGAGGGGGACAGAGATTTTGCAGTAATTGCAGTGACTACCATTTTAAGAGGTCTGTGACCCTGTGGTTTATTTTATTACAGTAATAGTGAAGGTTTATCGCTAATGGAGCTCACCACTTACACTGGAAAGAGAATTTCTGAGTAAACTGATTCTTGTATATTTTTTCTTGCATTCTAACAACAGTAACTATGTATGCATTTTAGTGAGAGTAAAAAATAAGAAGCTGTAAAAAGCCACCAGTCAATACACCATGTGGATGAATGATTTTTTTTTTTCCAAGTCTGTCTACAGGGATTAATAGGACCTAAAGTCTTACATGTACTTTTGAGTAATGATGCCATTTTGCTACACTGTCTTTCTGAGCAATGAATCTTCTTGACCACTTTATTCAAGCCTGGAATTATAATCTTCTGTAGCAAGTGCAAAAGTAACTCTGAAGGAAGGCTTACTGTTTAGTGACTTAACAAGCAGTTTGAGTCTGAAATGGGGTTTAGATTATAACGTTCAGTTTAGAAATCTGAGAGAAGAATTAAAAAGATGTGAAGTAGTCTGTTGGAGGTAAACAAAGCTTCTCGTGTTTCATAGGTTAAGTTTCTTGAAGATCTATTTCTGCTGTTATACATGCAGTAAAGTTACTGATAAACAACTGGGAAAACCAGGAGAAAGAATACTCTGCTTTCCCTGTGATGCAATCTTTATAGATTTCAGTCTCTCAAGGATGCTTACAAAGACTGTTTACTGTATGCAGTTCTGTCGAACAGATGGAAGTCTTCACAGAGAAAGAGAAATCTATACATTCAAGATTAGGTGTTGTATATTACAGATAAATTAGACCTGTATTCTCTTCACAAAATGTTTGCTTATTTGACTCTAATTCCGGGCTTGGTGGTTTTGGATGTTTGTCAGTCTTTCCTGTTTTCCATGCAGGCTGTCTGAGGTGTTATGTAGCAAACTGCTCATCCCTGCTAATACGCTGTACTGTGCCTCTTGCTTACACTGTGTCCCACCTGCTTCTTCTGCAGGAGACTGTTGTGCTTTGCATGTTTGTATTACATACTGGCAATTATTATTTCTTACAGTAGCTAATGATTTCCATCATTCAATTCTTCAAATGTTTGTGAGTTATTACAGGCTAATACTTTTTCTTTTCATTGGCATTGTATTTTATTTATTGACTGCCAGAAGCAATATGATGGCTTTTATAACTCCATTAGTCAGAATGTTATTTGAGATATTTAAGATTCAAATAGCAAGTCTGTTACAAATTATTTTGATTTAATATGTTTCTTTTCAATTCAGCAAACTGACCACTACCTTCAGAATTAATGGTCTCATTTTTAAATATTAAGCTGTTTTTACCAGGGAATAGGGATGTCTAGTGACGTAGTTTTTGTGTTGTTAAATACAAAATCCCTGTACATTGTGTGCAGTTGATCTACAAGGGCTAATGGACAAAGCTTTATATAATGCTTTTTCAATAATCATACCTAACAGTACTGCATGGGAGACCAAACCAAATTTGACGTATTGGCATAGAAGGGTGGATCACAATGTGTTGTTTGGAGTGTCCTTCCCCTTCCCCACCTATCCCTAATGCTATAAGGAGATCCAGGAGGATTTGACAAAACTACTAAAAAGCATAAAGGTTATCCAGACAATATATTGAGTTCTAATGTCATAAGTTCTTGGGCATATAAGTGGAGGAAGAAAAACCTGCAACTGTCCTGCCAGTTTGTGAAGGCAATGAAAGGTATCCAGGTGGTGGGGAAGCTCTTTGGGGTTGCTTCTGCTGAATATGTGCATTAAAAAGGCCCATTAAGTTATGGTGTTTGTGGAAACATGGGGTTTTCTAGGGTAGTGATTTGTTTATTTCCAGGCTTTTGTGAACATATTTGTTAATTATGTCCTTTCCATAAGGAACACAATAAATGATCTAACCCTAAGGAATAAATACCGGGATATAGAGCAAAGGTTATTTATTCCAATACAGTATCTTCAGCAGTGGACAAGCGAAGTAACAGGGCCAATATAATGTGTGCTTTTCCCCAGCTTCCAGTTTTAAGTTCAGAAATTTCCTCGGGGATGAAGTCTTTATAACAAATAGCCCACAGTGGGTTTAATTTGCTCAGTTGCTTTCTGAATGTGTGTGCCTTGGTAGCTCCTGGCAGCAGGAGGTTCTGCGGGTTAACTGTATGTTAGAAGGAGAACCGCTGCCTTTTGTTCCTTGGAACCTGTCACGCAGAAATGCCATTTATTGCTGGCTAACTCTTGTCTGAGTGAATGAACAAGCAGTCCTCATTTACCTCGTCTCAGCCTTCTGAGGCTTGCAGGCACACCCCTCCAAAAACATGGGAATTTTCTGTAGGTTATGTGTGATTGGACTAAATGCATGCCTGAAGTTGTACATTAAAAAGATTTAGAACTTAAATTTGCTCATCAATTTTAGTTCACAGCAGTGCAAAACGTAAAAATCCTGGGAGCACCTTGCATACGTTCTTACATAAAACTGCGTGTCGAGAGAGGGAGGGCCGAGTGTGGGCTTATGCAGAGCTGCTGCTTGGCTAATTTTTGCTGGTTTTATTAATTTGAATTAGATAAAGCACAAATACTGCTTGTAAAGAGGCCAACGATCCTGTTGTGTTGTTTCCCCTCCCTAGCTGCGACAATTAGTTAATATGTGCATCAACCCCGACCCGGAGAAGAGACCAGACATCACCTACGTGTACGATGTAGCGAAACGTATGCACGCACACACCGCCAGCAGCTGAACTGATGCCAGACCAGGAGGAAGAGAGCAGAGATAACTAAGTATTTTAAATAACTCGTCCCACCCCTCTGTGTGTTACACAAATGTAATTATTTGAAGCTTACCGTTGTGCTTTGAATCGTAAACCAATTTACATACACAAGCTTTGTTTTCTGTTTGTTTCTGGGGGTTTTGTTTTTGTTTTTTACTGACTCGCAGTTGTACAACAGGTTTAAATGTGTAAGGTGTAATTTCAAGATACCAAGAACCACTGTTTTCCATGATACATGGGTTCAAGTATATTTTCTGTAATAACACTTATATTCAGTTGGGCCTCAGTTCTAAAACACAGTTGCGCTTTTGCACATGATACAGATATTAGGCTTATTATCCAGAAGCAAAATGTCTGAATCTCTCACCTTTATAGTAATTTATGGAAAGTATGAATCAGCACAGTTAACTTTATTTTAATCTTTGTTCTGAGAGGAACATAATTATTATAGAAGGTTATTGTATTTTATATTGAATTGTAGTTTGCAGTTCTTGCTGTAAGAGTAGACAGGTGATAGGATTAGTTCTCCGCTTGTCAAGTGCGATGGAAAAGTAGTTTCAGGAAAATTTGTCATGCTGAAATTTTTGTAACAGCCCTTTTTGTTTTGTTACTCTGTCATAATACACATAAAACACTTGTTGGAGGTTTTCTGGGAAAATTTTAGGTGTTGATTCACGAATCTGGTCGCTTTGAATAGATTTGTGCAGCACTGCCCTGGGGCAATAGGAGTCTGCATAGTTAAGTCTTAAAACCATGCAGATGCTTCTAGTAGCAAAGAGGGTTCTTCTGAGGCTGTCATTTGAGCAGGTCTGATTAAAAGATGTGATCTTTAGGTTACAACTTCCCAACTGTTTGTGTATATGTCACTGTTTGTAGATTTTTGTGTTTAAAATAATTTGAATGACCTTACAATGTATTTAAATTTTAAAGTGTTTGGTTTTTTTTAAGTACAGAAATCTTTTGGGAAAGATATAATAGTGTAGTATAACACAAAATGTATTCTACATAAATATATAATTTTTGTATACTATATCCTGAGAATTAGTTTTATATTTAGCAAAATTGAATTTTAGCTTTTATGTTTAAGAGAAAGTTGCCAGTCCTTCATTTGGGAAATAAATATATGTATGCAAACTGTCTTACAAATACTTTATTAGTTAAAAAGGAAATGCTGAATATTTTTGTTAGACCTTAGTGCCTTTTTGAGTGTGTTTAAATAATACTTTTATTGTTAAGGAAGGAATGTGCCTTGTTTCTAAATGTGGCAAAAATGGAGAGTGGAATGAAATTTCTAGAGTTTCATGACTGAACTTTTTATACAGAACTGTCTAAGCATAATTCTTTTCAGTGATAACAGCTAAGAAGCTGTTACAGTCAGTTAAATCTTTTTTCCTTACGTAGGTAAAAAGAAGTTAGTTGAAATAAAAGCAGTGGGATGTACATACATGTATAGATGCTAGATGCAGTCACTTCCCTACATGCTCAGATTTTTTTTTTTGCTTCTTTGTTTCTCTGTGCAGCTTTAATTTTTTGATTTGACATAATGCTCAAAAAATAAAAATCTGTCTATGGAGTTTGTGGATGAAATGTTCAACCTAGGTCAGGATTGTTTCCAGTTTTGTATTTTTTAAAACTGCAAATAGTATGGAAATTGTATTTGGCAAAATACAGGAGTTTCTAAATAGTATGTGCCAGATCATGAGCTTATCTTAATACATATTTTTTAAATCTTTATTTCCAGATTTTGTAGGATGAATTCTATGAAACCATAGTTTTCCTTCTCACTTCTGTGTGTACTTAATCTTGTAGGACTTAAATGGAGAAGAGGTATTTGAGAAACCTTGGTTTGTATCTTACAGCCTCTAGATTTGTTTTTGTTTATTATCTGATTATATAATTTTTAAAATGATGGTTATATTCTGTAACTATATTTCATATGTCATAGAATGAAATGCTTTATATTGAAAAAGGCAGCACAATATTTGCTTGACTACCAGGATTAACTCTTAATATGCACGAGTACTCATACAATTTATTTTTTTTCTGAAATGGGCTAAACATTTAAAAATCACTGAAAAAAAGCCTCAGTGCAGTCAAGCTATATGTATCTAATCTTATGCATAAAGTATTGAACTTTTCCTGAAAGAAACCGATAATAGATCTCTCTCCCTCTGGAGGATATGTAGAGTAAAAAAATGATGAGTTAAGAGTTAGCAAATGTGCGTGCTTAAGCATTTAAATTTTTTTTAGGTTTGGGGGGTGGGTTAGTATTTATGATTAAATCTTGTGTTGAGGAAAAAAAATAGTTGTTCCTGATTTAAAATCTGTAAAACAAATGGTACAGATGACTCTGGTACCAAACTTTATAATTAAAAAACCCACGTGGGTTAATAGAACTGCTTACATAATTGGGACTGTAGAATCTATCCCTAAAGTAAAGCACCTGGTAACATATGAAAGTGATAAGTCTGTTATAGCACTCCCATGTGTCCTACATGCTAATAAAATATTTTCTTTCATAAACGACCATTCTCTTTTTCATATGTTGATGATGACATATGACACTATTTATTTTAAGCTATGTTATTATATGTTTATTTTCTTTAAAGAAAACATATTACATTTCTACCCAAAATGTCTGACTAGCTCCTCCTGTTATTTCAGTAATGCTCTGGTATTAATTTGCTTCAGGAGTGAACTTTGTGCTTTGAATGACATTGCATAAAATCTCTTTTGTCTTGGAAACTCCCCTGCTGTGCAGTAGTCTAATAGAAATAAAACACACAGATACTAAATACAATATAAAAATTATAGTGTTTCTATGATATTTTTCATACTTTTCTTGTTAGATATATATATATGTGTGTGTGTATTACAGTAGATGCTACCTTGTCTAGTGGACAGCTTAACTGCTTCCAGTAGTTGATTCTAGGTGAGATTTCTTGACTGTAACAAAAGATAGTACAATAAAAAAAAAAGTCTTGTTTGTATTATTTGTCAAACGTTTATCTAACGTTTATCTAAATCCAGCATATTTACAATTAACCCAAAGGAGTGTTTTTATCTAAAATTTAAAAATAAATTTAAAATTATTTTCATGCCATGTGAAAATATATAGGTTGACTGGTTTTTATGTAGTTTCAGTAATTTCAAGTGAACCTCATCTACATACGTGAATAAATAGCAATCAGTAGTGTATATAGAAATTATATGATCAACTCACTTTTTATACTCTGTATGTCACTGGTTTGGTAGCAGAGAATAATGTGGGGTTTTTTTCCCCTCTTCTGTTGCACTCTAATGATCCAGCTACCAGTTGTATGAGCAGGCAGTAGAAGTGTGTCGTCTTTTTGTAATGAGCAGAAACTTTAAAAACATGCCAGTATACCAGAAGATGAAATGCAGTATTAGAAGTGTCTGAGAAGGCTGGTGTTTTATTCATGCTCATGATTAAGAAAGCCACAGTCTGAAATTCTTGACAGAGGCCTGGAAAATGGAGAAGGACTTCTTATGCCAGTGGTTCTCAGATACCTCTGAATGGGACCCAGAATTGCAGTGATGTTTGTTTTCAACAATCTGTCTACTTAATCTCTTATCTTTGCTGTTATACAGCGAGATGAGAATCTTAATGGCTGAATTTGAATGCTGGTGATGAATGCTGCATTGGGTATTTGAGTTTCTAGGAACAGGAGGTTGATGTGAGGGAGAATCAACAAAGGCCTTCAGGTCTGCTTTGTGAAGAGTTAGTTTAATCTGGAAGTAAAGGTGCTGGATAGCAGACGCCAAATGATGTTTTCGATACTTTTTGGTACTTCTTTAACAGTCAAAATTTTTCCAAGCCAGCCATATCCCCACATCATCTAGACAGTGGCAGTGTTGATCTTCTGAATTTATGATCTCTGGCTTGGTCTGGGTGAGTAACTAAACCTTTCTGGCAAGATTACCCAAGGAGGGAAATACAGGTTCTGACTATGCCAAGTGGAGTGCTACTTAAGTTTCTGAAGATGACTTAAATACAGATTAAGTTTGTTTTTCAAACTTGACTCCCTTCCCTGAACCCTTTTTCTGCAGTTCATGCTTTTTAAAAAGTGTTTTCCTTTCATATTCACTTCTACAGTTCTACGACTCCTGTCTTCTGCTTCTGCTTGATTGGTCCTGTTGTCTGCTCTACCCTCTTCATGATTTTGAAGTCCTCTGTGTCTAGTTTTCCTAGTGGCCATTAGTTTGCTTCTTTCTTTGTAACTTTGCTAAACTCAACCCATTTCTGTCTTCTCAAAATTTATCCCTCCCTATGGGCAAGACTTTCCCCCCAATAAGTACTTTACTCCATTGTTCTTCATCCTGTTTTTCTAGCCCAATACCTGTGATTTCTAGTTTCAGACAGATTTTCTCACTGCCTCAATCATTCCCATGACCTTGTCTTTACTAAATACTGTTCTCTTTATTATCTCTCATTTCTAAATTCCCTTTCTCTGATCACTACCTGCTCCCTTTCAGCTTATCTGTCTTTCTCTCTCCTTTACCCTGTCACTCACTCCTTTTGGGATCTCCAGTCTATTAACCTTTTTGACTCCTTTATCTTTTCAGCTGCCTCCTTCCTTCATTGGTCTCGCTTCTTTTTGACTCACTGGTCTTTATTTTCATCTCTATGTGGTTCTCTATACACGGTATCTTTGGTTGCTTCTCACACTGCCCTTTTTCCATTCCTCCATCCAGACTTTTTTTTTTCTTGTAATTTCTTAATTTCCATTCCAGCTTTTTTTAATATCTCTGAAGATATTATAACACAGCTTTGGACTCTACTTTGCCTTGCCTGCTTTAATTCTCTTCCCAAATGGACTTTTTAACCACTTTTATCTCACCCTTTTTTTTTCTTGTTGAGCTTGCTTTGCAGATTTGCTGTTTATTTTAGTTCTCCATTCATTCTTGAAACAAAATCTTCAGTCTTGGTTTTTTGCATGACAAGATCCTTTTCAAAGTTGTTTTTCATTTTCAGGATCTGTTTCTGAACTGAGCTTCTCTGCCTCTTAACTGTACAAATTTGCCCCCTCTTATTTCTGTATACTTTATACCTCTCATTCTGTTCATTGAAGGACTTTTTTCATTCACTAGCAACCGAGTTTCTCTTTCCTCTGCCTTTAAGGGGGTAGCACCTGTCATCCTGAGGTTTTTTATACTTTGTCCTTTTTTCCTCTTATTTCCTAATTTCATGTATCTGAACACCCTCTCACTAGCTTGTTTATTACATTACACTTTCATTTGAATGCCTCAAAAATCCAGTGCTTCCCCCTCCCCTCCCCACCAGTCTGGTTCTTCTGTAGTTCTATCTCCAGATGATTCCTTTAGTAGCCAGCCAGCCTCAGACCTGTTCAGATTCAAAGATGTAATTTTTATTTCTGACTCCCTCTGGACTATTTTCCAACATCCTTGACAATTTTACTTGCCTATTTTCCAAGGCCTCAACCTTCCATCTCTGACATTTCTCCCATGCCTGTGTATCAAATGTGTCTAAGTTAGATGTATCAGATTCCAACCCTCTTCACTATGTTCTTTCTTATCTTTTATCTTCACTGATTTAACCTCTGTGTTATTTTGACTTCTTTTCTCTCTTCAAAGTATCAAAAGTGACAGGATTTAACTGTCATTGGGCTTTCACTGTTTTGTGTGCTGAAGAAGGAACTCCACCAAATTACTACATTTTTGTGTTTTAAAGAGACCTGAATCCCACAAATCTGGTCTTATTTCTGAACTGTAGACTGGAGTAGACACTGTTTTTCCAAATTCTTCAAAAACCTTTGAATTTGGACCTTGATTTAGTTTTCTGTCATTTCAGATGAAAAACTGTTTCCCTTAATTGCTCTGTATTTACTGTATGTAACTTTGTCTTGTCTTGTTCATGCATGTCCAGCTAACAGGTTTTTTCTTATTATAGCAACTTGATTTCAATGCTTTTAACTATTGCTTGAAATAAGAATATGCTTAAGAGTGTCACTGGCTGGATCCAGAGTGTTAAGGCACAGTGCTCCTCTTTGTTCCTGTCCCACCTTAATTCTCTTAATTCTCTTCCTTACTGTCCCCTGTGTCTAGCCTGGCTGCAGGGACACTGTTACACTGCAGGGTAGTGCAGCTGAAAACAAGGTGTAACTTGTGTTCTTGCAGCAATAGTGCAAGTTGTTATCAGCAGCAAAATGTTTATTCATCTTCTAGGTCTAGAACACAGTTCAGTGCTGAACTAATTCTCTATCCATGCTACCCTGATTTAAAAACAAATCAGACCTACCTGTGTGGTGGGGGCTGCATAGTTTTCAGAGTAGGTGCAGTATCTAAATTCATAGTTTTAGCAGGCTTTCAGAGTTGGGAGATTTTATATTTTCAGAGATTCACTGTTGATCAAATTGTCTGACCTTTCACTGCTCATAATTATCCTCATATATGTGTTGAGATTGAGAAACAGAATTCTCTGTAAAACTAAGAAGTTCAGTGTTTTGGAACTGTGGGATCTACATAGAGCAGAATGTCAGACTTAGTTTGGTGTGTCTGGGTATATACACATTTATTGACTTTTTATTTGCACCAGAGTAATTCTTTTAGAGTGTCAGTTGCTTGTTGGCACCAAGAATTTTTCTAGTAATTTTCAGGTTTTATATTTACTCTTGTTTACTGTTTGTATCACATCATACCATTAGTTAATTTGTTCTCCTGCAGCTGCCCTAGTGATGAGTGAGGGCCTTACATCTTTTGTCTAATTTCAGTTTTCTATCATATGGAATTAAAAATAAATTAAGAAATTATTGGTGCATTAAGTCCTTCCTGATAGTTCCACATGCTTTTCATTTAAATCCTAGCAATAGAAAGAACTCTCAAACAGGAACAGAAATGGTCTCCAGGACAGAGTAGAGATGTTTTGGGGATCCCTGCTTCCTCTCTACCTCCCATCCCCTCATTCTCTGGCTTCCCTGGGGTACTTGCAGGGGACCTGGCACTGCCATGGTATCAAGGGCCAGTAGAAACTTAGTGTGGATAGGGAATCTCCCAGTTAAAAATCACTAAGAATATCTTTGGTGTTGTTATGCAGTTGATAATTCCAAATATGTAAAGAGCAATTAAAAAAAATGTGTTTGCTGTTACAAAGAGAATTTTAGGCTCTTAGTTTGCCTTTTAATGTTGTGTTGGTACTCTTTTATACTCTTCATTTGCTGTTTGTTTCTTTGATTTCAGTTAATGTTGGACTGTTGTAAAGATGATGATTAAAGACGAGTATTGCTTTTTTGTTGTGAGAGGGGGAAAAGGGGAGGCATTCATTGATTTGTTTGAATTTGGCTGCTGATTGTGTTTGAATCAAATCATATAATTATTGAGATTGGAAAGGATCTTGAGAGAGATCTCTAGTCCAGCCTCCTGCTGAGACCAGAGTCAGTGCTGAATTCAGACCTGGACGTAGGGCTTCAGCAAGCTGGATCTTGAAAATCTCTGGGATGTTGATTGTGCAGCTTCCCTGGGCAGCCTGCTCCAAAACTTAGCTGGCTTCACTGGAAACCTTGTCTTCCTTACATTCAGTCAGAAACTCCTCAGTTACAAATTATGACCATTCTTTGTTCTTCTACCACTCTTCAAATGTTCATTATATTGCAGAAAAGGTAAGTCAGGTACTGAAACAGCGATGTTTTATTTTCTGAAACTGTTGTTGCTAACAATTATGTACACGTAGCACTTGTGTATCGTATGTGACATGTACAGTATATTCATTTGCAACTTGAGTGTAAAATAAAATTTTTGGCAGTAAACTTGATATAAAAGTTCCCTGGTGTTTATGGCCTGGATTTTCTCAAAATTCTCATTTTTCTTGTTACCTTTCAAATCTACTAGATGTTTTGTGGCAGATCACAGTTCTGCCCACCTTGGTGAAGCAGGGAAGTTGGGATCCTGAATGTAACTTCACGTTTCCGTCTTCTGGAGCCTGCTTTGGGGAAGGTAGCTTACCACTGGGGATGGGAAGGGAAGGAGGCTAATGTGCATTAAAGTTAACTGGTGGTTGTGGGAACCCTAGTTTTAAACTCTCATGTGTTGGTGGAAACTTCCCTAGAGAGGTTTATCAAAACTGAAATTTAAGGAGAAAAATTACTGGGGTGGGAGAAGTTTTCAGAGTCGTAGTTGGTTTTGGTAAATTTTTCTATGTATTAAATGAGAACTCAAAATTTGAAACTTCTGACCACAAACTTCTTGGAAGCAAATAAGGAATATTAAAAGTAGATTCATTTTTAAATTTGACAGAAAGTGTCTTAGGAAACAGTTTCTCTAAACCAAGAATAATTTCTCAATCTTATAAAATATCATTTAACAGTTACCAGTCTGGCAGGGTGGTGGTGGTGAGTGTGCCTTGTGTAACATTTGCTTCCAAGCAGGTATTGGCATGGGGTGGAGCTGCACACGCTGCTCCCTTCTCTTGCTTCCCAGCACTAACTGTGTAGGCCAGATCCTCTGACACCAGGGAACAGGACAGTTAGAGGTCCTGTGTAAACACACGTCTCCTGTTGTACATCGAGTTCACCATGGTAGAATTTTTTCTGATTTTTATTTGTTTGCAATTCAAACGTGAGAAAAAAAATAAAAGGAGTAGCAAATGATTCAGAACTTTTACTCTTGTGGGAGAGTATTTTATAGTTAATTTCAGTTTGCAGGATTCACTATGCGTTTTTGCAAATAACAATTTTTGTTCCTTATTCTAGAACAAGTAATTATTTCAGATCATAATTTCTCCATAGTGTGATGTGTTAGGACTCAAGTTCTTCCTACTGTACTTTTCCTCACTAGACAGGAGGAATTCAGGAGTCTAAGAAGAGCCAAAGATAGTTGCACTGCTTTCAACCCCAAAGAAGCATCTTTTGCTTGAGTCTGGTGTGAGCTGTTGAAATGCTTTGGCCTGTAGCTGGAAGGGAATTCTTCCCAAGGCAGAAACACTGCTGGACAAACATAAAGCAACTTCCTGAGGACTACTTAAAAAATTTTAATCAGTTGGTGGGGGGAAAAAGGGATCCTAAAATGTTGTTATTGTAGAGAGTATTTTTAATGTTGTGGCCTCTGAGGTAGGCTTTGGAAATATGAGGGTGTCCAGCTGCAGAATGCACTAGGCTGAATTCAAAGAAAAGGCTTCTTGTCGTTTCTCCTTCAGCTGAGAGGCCTGTACTGCATGTTTGGGGCTGAAACACAGCCTGGCTTAACAATCTTGCCTTGAGTGGGAGATTTTTGTAGGTAGTTTGCATGGAATATCCAGTAATAATAGTAAGTCAGTAATTTGAAGAACCATATACAGTCGTCTTGTTTCCATAATTTAGTTGTTCCACTCCAGAGCTTGCATGGATACAGAGATGACTTCAGCAACTCCATCCTTGTATAATAGAAAGAGGACAAGAGTTCCCTTGTCTTGTTTTCATGTTTTCCTTAGGTGTGTATTTGTTTTTGATTGCTTTTGTCTGTTTGCTAAACACTTCTGACCTGAAAATGATAATAAAAATTGTTCCTTATGTGTGAAATATACATTTATATTTATATATGTAAGCAAGGCTTACAAAGCACTGCATTCTTCTTCACAATGAGCAGTTGTAAGTTGATCTGTAGTTACACAGATGTACTTGCTGCGAGCTGCACTTGGCTGTCCCATGGCACTGTTGCAAACATGAACGCGTTTTCTGTTAAAATCTAAGGACTGGCCCTGCGAACATAAAATGCAAGGTGTACACCTTTAAAAAAAATTCCGCATACTGCAAAATGAGGCAATTACTTGACCTTCCCAGAAGGCAGTTTGCTGTGTGTGGGTGCCAGTGGTGAGTGTGGCCGTGAGCAAGGCTGGAGCATCATTAAATGGGAGCCTGCTGACACCGGCCATTGATCCAGCAGCTGGCACGGGACCTCCCCCATCCCTCACTTCTCTCTGGGGAGAGAAATGACCCACTTGCCTGGAGTTTCTAGAAGCAGTGGGCAGTTCAACGTGAATTGTCAGCTCAAGCAAAAGGGCAAAGGTTTGTATGGGTGACCCTTATCTGTTGCTGTAACCCTGGGCCATCCCCATTGTCACAAATCCCAAGAAGACCTTGTGAAACTCTACCAATGCGGTACTTGGAAAGCTGTCATCTTTAAAAGTTATGTTACAAAAGGGTGGTGATTGCTTTGAGCTGTAATACTTTTTTTGAAAAGTTCTGCCTGTTTAGTAATTAAATGTTTATGATGCTAAGCAATCTGTTTATAAAATTTTATTTTATTTGAAAATTATTTTTTGTTTTCTGAGGGTGCACAGCTTTATGACAATGGTCCCAAATGGTTAGAAACAGATGATGTTCAGGTAATATCCATGAAATGGAACGTATTAATTCTCATAGGTCATGTATTCTTCCCATTTATTGTTGTTTTCAGTCTTGAGTGTTTTCTTTAAACAGCACTGATAGCTCTAAAAACCACCACAGGTAACTAAAGGCAACTTAGTTATTCTAATATGATGTGCTATGAATTTTGTGTATATTTTGCAGTTAATGATTTATATTTCTCTTTCTGTAAGAAATTTAAATTAGACACAGCCTAATTTTTTTCTTTTTTAGTAGCGTAGTATCCAAAAGCCATTATTATGATCAGAATTCTATTGTAACTTAGTGGTGTATCTGTGTGAGAATATTTTCTGTATTGAGCACAGATATTTCTGCAGTAAGTTGCCTTACACATTGATTTGGAATGCTGGTAGCCATTTACCTGCAGCAAAGTACCTTCCAAATGTATAACTTCTTCTTACTTTATGGAGCCCTTGTTGGAATTTGGCCTTTTTATTTCCTCATGTTATTTAATTTCTGGCTTTGCATAGGACCATCAAACTACTGCTAAAAGAACTGTAGATCATAATTGTGATTTATTTCACAGTAATTAAACATAAAATTCTATGTTTAAAATGCAGTTCTAAAACACAGCTTCCTTTTAAATCAGATATTCTGCAGTTCTCTCATAAACTTGAAATAGTGTTACATCTTTACATACTTCATAATTTTATGTAATGAAAACTTGAAATAGAAATTCTGTTTGCATAAAGGACCTCAGAGTTGAAATTGCAAAGAAATCAATTGTGTTCTTCAGACCTCTCAATAATTGTCTTTATATTCATTCTTTAAGGTCCTAACCAAGTTGAAATGCAGTATTTCATTCCTGACATTTAATCCATTAAAATGTCCTTGGAGATGTATTATTCCCTTAAAATAATTTATGTGTACCCTGCAAGGAACACACGCTGCTAGAGGTTTATCAGAATAAATTTTGCTCTGCTACAGGACATAAATAGGAAGCATATACATGCCTCATTTGAAATTAATTTATATAATTCTCCTTTGACAATCATGTTATCACAGTCTCGGGACTACTTTTTGTTGACATTTATTAAAAAAAAGTATCAAATTGTTAACAGATGATGATTGCATGAACTAACACTGTCTTTGGCTGTTTTGGCTTGTGTAGCATTTTGTTTAGTTTGTAAAGGAATAAAAGTGGTATTTCTGAGCTCAGTAACATACAGTAGATTTGTCCATCTGCACTGTCAGTGGTACCTTTTGCCTATGAAGATATTGACTCATGAGCAAGAGGGAGGCTCGTTCTGGGGGAGGTTGTGGTGTGAACTCACCCTCTGGCAACTCTGCTTGCGCAGCCTCTAACTGTGCCCTTACCTGGCCACAGGGTGCATTACAGGCAAGGCAGTGTCAGCTTGGTGAGTTTAGGTGCATGGCATGGGAGTATCTGTTCTTTTGAACTCTATGGATGCCCATCTTTGGCCACCATAATGGGACTTGATTATTTACATGTACCGAGGATTTATTATGTGAATGTGAGTATTGTAGATGATTTTAAACTGGATATCTGAAAGAATTGCTTGACTGCTGTTGGAAAGCCTGATCTGCTCTCCAGTATGGAAAAACATACTACCCTAACAACCCCGTGTTGCACAGGTTGACTCTAATTATGTCTCACTTTCCATTTTATTTTTCTGTGCAACTTACCCAATAGGGGTTTTCATCATGTACCAGGCAGATGTTGCCAGGCAGAATGCTTCACAGCAAATTGTCTAAGTGAGCAGGCGTCCTAAAGAAGACCAGAAACTTAGGAGCAGCTTGCAGACCTCACAGCTCCTGCCCTCCTCTTGTATATTTGTAGCTCTGGTTTCTGCTCTTTCTGGAGTGTAGCCAGTTCCTACAGTGCTTTTGGCCATTTTTAAGCATTCCCTATTTCTGTGGGATCCTGAATTTCATGCTGTGCTTAGCTGTCAGTTCTGCCTTTTACTTCTTAGCTTTGCTCTGTCCTGTGATTCTTGTGCTTTGAGAACCTTTCCTTTCAATGTTATGGCCCTTTTCACAGCTGCTGGCTTGGTAACCTTGTGCTTCTCTTATTCTCCTAGTAATTTTGTGCTTGCTTTCTCATGTACTCCTGCTGTGATTTGAGGATGAGATGGCTTTTGTGATTTCTTTCCCTGTCTCCCTAGTGGGACATGAGAATCTGTTTCCATTCTGAGAATTTGGTAACATCCCAAACTACTTTGCCAGAGTCCCAGTTATGCAGAAGTTGGACTAGGAGCCTCTGAGCAGGCTTTGTGCTACTTAGGTTGAGCACAAAGGATGATTACAAAACAATTTGAACATGGCAGTTATTGAGAAATTTGAAAGGCCACAGTATGGAGGATTTTGAGGGAAAAATTTGCCTGAATGGAGCTCTCAAGTAATGCTCCAGGATAGTGTGGGATTAGATCCTAAGCAAACACTCTTGTGAAGAGTACTTGTGCAGCATTGCAAGGAACAAAGCAATTACCCCAAGGATAGCACCTTTCAAAATTATTGCTATAATTTGGCTAGTATCAGTAAATGTGTTGTTTTCACTGTCTTCCACACAGCTGCCAATACACAGATACTGAAATACCTTTATATCCTTGAGTCTGCTTGTGAGATTGATACTTAAATTACTCCTGCTTGCTTACTTTCGTAGATCAATTTTTCATGGTCTATTTACTAATACAAAATGACTGTTTCTATTTTTGGCTTAAATGTGTGTGGTTAGTTGTTTTTTTTTTTCTTTTTCCCAGTCTCTAACAAATTGCTGCTTTTGATTTTTCAGGCTTGATGGGCCACTGGCATTGGCAGGTGGCGGAATGACACAATGCAATATGATATGCCAAAGTAGTTGGGCATCACTTGTCATCTTGTAGACAAGTGAGGCAGAGGAAATAAGAGAATACATGAGTCTCTCAAATATGTAGGAAAAAAAAAAAAGGGATATTTTCCATGGGATAGAAATCTTTTTCTATAACTGCCTCCTTCCATCTTGTCCCCAGAGGGGTTCAGTTTCTCGTGGTATTTTATCTACACCATAGTTGAGGTACCGTAAATAAATATGTAAAACATTTTATCTGTAATAAGTAGCTCCATGTATAATTTCACTTCTCTTAAGATGCTTGCTTTTTGTAGTGCAGATAAGAAGCCATAAAAGATTGTAAAGATTTAAATAATGATCTTTAAAGTTATGGCCTATGCTAAATGCAGTATATAAGCATATAGCTTGCTATAAAGAACTGCTCAGTTCACTCTAGTTTTGTAGTGATTGCTTATGTTTTGACCACACAGGGTTATTCATTTTATTTCAGGCAGAGGTATACCTCAATAATTTGTGCAGTTGTTCAAAAGCACAAATACTTATACGTGGATTTAAGGGGGAACTGTTTATGAACATGTTTCTCAATTTTTTTTTTTAATCTATCTAGGGCAACATGGTGACAAATATATAGCAAATTTCTACCTCAGATTATTGTTTTTCCTGAAGGTTGAGATCTAGAAAAGTTTTATTAAATCCGTCACAAGACACTGATGCAAATAGGATGAGAGGGAAGAGCAACCTGTGTTATTTCTTTCCCTCCCTCTGAAGGTGTGCAGTACGTTCTTCCCCTGTGTGTGTGGAGCCGGCATGAGTGAAGGGGAAAGTGCAAGTTCAGTAAATTTTGCAAAGTAGCAGCATGGTGGATTTAGCTCACTTGGAAAGCTTCCCACATCCAGAGCATCTCTTTCTTGTCCTGAGTGCCCAGCTGCATCCTAATATGTGTTAGGGAAAATACAGTCAGGATGTTGGGAGCAAGGAGTGGCCCAGTTCGGGAGGGGAGTTTCCCTTGTGGAGTACAGGTATAAACTTCACAAGGATGGTTTTGACTGTGAGCTTCACAAATGTTGCTCCAAAAGTTGATGTGTTAACTTTTTCTCTCCACTGCCCCACTTTCAGATTAAGCACACTAAGTTCAGTGCTTGAGGTTGTTCAGGATCAGTGTTTTTCATAGATTACATCTGCATTGCTAAAATTGAAGTCTGGCTCCTTCATTTTGAAACTCCCTTTGTCTGATGTAGGAGCATAGTGTTTTTAAAGATCTGTCTGCAGGTGTGTCTGCTTCTATGGTGGCTTTACAATAAATTTTGGAACAAATTTAATTTGGAAGGGAAAAAATTATTCTTTCCATTATTTTTCTACAATGCATTATCTTGTGTTTGACCAAAGTGAAAAATGTTTCCTCTGATACATGTTATTTTTTTGATAAATGAATGTTTCAGTTCCTCTCAGTTTTCTCCAATCTTGATGGTTCTTAATGAATCTATAGTATTTGCAAGTACTTCAATCCTACATTAATTGCAGTAGTACTTATGCAAAGCCTAGTATTCATTCCAGGTTTGCTGCTTATTACATGTTGTATCATAGACTGAGGCAAAATTATTGCATTTTGGTTCACAGCAGGTTTGGCTCACATTTTTCTTACAGTCATGAGATTGTTTTATGCTTTGGAGTGATGCTGATTTAGAGAGAGTGGCAAATGCAATGTGCACTGCTATTCCACTACTTAGTAGTCACCAAGGCATCCTCACCTAATCACATGCTTTTCCTCTTTAAAATAATCTTTCCCAGAAGGAGATGTTAATTCCGCATATTGAGGACAGCCATCATGCAGCAATATACATATGTGTAGGAAAGAAACCCTTTTAAAGGGAGTTTTAGATTTGTGTTTCAAGTTAAGCTTGGTTGCAAACAGTTTCTACAACACCTTGGTGTTTGTGGCTGGGTGATTCTTGATGCTGCTTGCATGTTGGTGGTAATGGAATTTTTTAAGCTCATCTAATATTAAACTACAAATCTTTGCTGTCTTCATTTAACCCCAAATGCAGTGTCTGATATAGCTTTAGCAGTACTGGTAGGAAAGAAGAAATTAGGACATAGTAGTCTGTAACTGGCTTAATTTCCTTGGTCCTGTTTGCACGCAGTTGAGGGCACAGCATCCCACACCATCCATACCACTGTGCCCCATTCCCCCTACAGGCCCTTGGCACTGCCAGTTAGGTATTTAAAGGTGGGAACCATAGCCTCACAAAATACTGTTCCTCTGTGGATATTAATTTTAGGTGTGTTTAGGTAGCAATTAAGTTTTCTCTGGTTCCCGTAGTGGCCTTATTAGACTGCTAAGGAGAATATCTCATCTAAATCTACCCACATTTACTCCTTTATGATGAGGAAAACTTGTAAGAGACAAGCTTTCCGTATATGCATATTGTGACTGCTGAAAGTCACAATGGTAAACCTACTCTCAAAAAACAATACGCAAATGGAGAACTTCTAAGGTATTCTTGAAGTAAGCTATGAGTTGAGAATTAGAAAACCCTGTGGCCTGGTAAGAAATGGATTTTGTGGTCTCTTTGTACTGTTAAAATTCCTTTTGGAAAGGAACTCCCACTGTCTAAAGTACCATAAGGTTTTACAAGTTTGCAGAAGATGAAAATGCTACCAGATGTTAAGTTCAAGGAGCAAGTTAACTACTGTTGTCAGATGGAACAGCTTTTTTATGTTTGGTACCTTCTCCTTACCTTCTCTCCCTCTCTTCCCCCACCCCGTCTGTTCACTTGACCACAGCTGCTACCAGACTGCCCATCTCTTCTGCAAGTAAACTGGTGGTTCACTCACACAGCTGAAGGGAGAAATCTGTGTATTTTACAGTGCCTATAATTAAGCTGATGGTTGGTTGGATTAGTGACTCTTTTACTGAAATGGATTATCCAACTAAACTGCTGTAGTTAAATATAGTTCAGTATTAAATATATATTGAATAAGCAGAAGAGAAGTTGCTAATAACTGAGTTCAGCACAGTGAAAATCAATGAAGGGCACATGAAAAGCATTGCTCGTGTCCGGCAGTCTCACCTTAGTGCTGCTACAATGCTGCTATTTTTGCCATAAGACCTTTTTTCATAATACAATTCAACTACATAAAAGGTGTGTGGATTTGAAGCACATCAGAAGTCATTTCCTCCTGTGACTCACTAATCAGCTCTGGTACTTTCATATGTACAGCAGGAACTTTCAGACAAAGGTAAGATTAGTAGCTAACCAGACAAAGAGAAAATGGAGGAAAATAATAGTAGTGGTGAGTACATGCATCCAGTAAGTGTGGCCCAGTATTTTTGTCTTTTTTGATAGATTGCTTTGGATGCTTCTGGGCAACACTGAATGCAGCATTTTTTCATCTCTATCCCAGAAGGACTATTCCAATGGTTCGCCTTAGATTCTGCACAGAATATTACTTTGATACTGTAATAGCTTTGGAAATGCTGTCCTTTGATGTCAAGAGCTGTATGGAACTGTTCTTTTGATTAAGACACTCTTACACACTTGAAAAACCTAATAGATTAAAAAAAAAAAAAGAAAAAAAAAAGAAAAAAATGATCATCATTTGTGCTTTATTAAACTAGATCTATGGGAGAGATGCAGAACATGTGTGCATCTGTATCCCCTGTCTTGATCTGTTACTTTTCTATTGGAAACCCTCACAGTGTGTCTGTCTCTGTCTTGAATAGCCCAGGAGCCTATTTTTTTGTCCCCTCTTCATTTTAGGACTTTCACCTTTCTTCTGCCCATGAGTGCTTGCAGACTGAACAACCTGGCTGGAAACTGGATTATTGTGTCCCCCCCTTCCCTCGTCCTCAATTGATTGTCAAAGATTTATTGTTTACAATTTCAGTTTAAAACCTACTCTGCTCCATACCAGGAAAACTTGTTTGTACTATCAAGGGGTGTAGTTGAACGAGTGGCCAACAATTTAACTTCATTCACTCATTTGCAATCAGTGCCATTTCAGGGGAATGAGTGGCATGCAATCATTCCAGGCTGCTCAGCCAATACTGGCTGTGTCTGCAGCCAGAGCTCAGGGTAGATGTCTGGCACAGTTCAGGGCTCACAGGAGAAAGCCCCTGGCATTGCTGTGGTACATCTGTATGACATCCTATCAACAGAGTAGTTGCTTTTAGGTCAAAGTCATGTTTTGCATGAGTTTAGGAGGTAGTAAGTTAATTTGCTAGTTGAATGGGTATGGAAATTTCCTCTGAAAACATAAATTAAAGCTCTCTTATCCTTAATATATTTACTGTGAGGTTTTTAATGCTTTTGTTCCGGATTTATTCCTGGAACGCACTGCTCCATTTTTGCAAGTTAATTTAGTTATTTTGAGATAAACTTTTAAGAAAACTTACTGATCCTGCACTGTTGGGAAAGATTGGTCCCCTCCTAAGCAAGGCAGATCCTTTTTTTATTCTGTGCTCTGCAAGTAGAGCTTGCAGAGTAAACTCACTTTGTTTGTGAGTTTACTTTACGTTAAATCCAGAGTCACTGCCTGAACTGAGTTGAGAAATAACTGGGCAGACATTTCAATTTTAGATACAGGAACATAGTGTACATCAGAGATGGCAATTTTGATCACTTTTAACTCAGAAAAATTGAGCTGTATGGAAATAAATATATGCTCAAACAGATGAAGTGGTTCTCAGCAAAGCAAAATGGGAATAGTAAAAGTGGCAGTGGAAGGATATATTGACCCGAGATGCAGATTAGGAAAAAAACCTCAGGATTTGGCTGCATGTGGCCAGAGCTGTGCCAGCCTGCAGCGGAGTTATAAGAACAGAGAGGACTAGAGAAATAGTTATGTTTTCTGTTTCAAACTTTACACTCTTTTCAGAGACAGTTTCAGGCTAAACCTGAGGCTTTATAGGCTGTTAGACCCCTGCTGCTTCTCAGGGAAGCTTTGTGCAAGAAGGGGAAAGTCGGAACATCGATCCGTATCTTCACAAGAGAAGATGCTACTCATTATGCTACAAATAATGCTATTCATTATTTGTCTGCCTCCCCATCCTTGTTCACAGGGCAAACTTCCCAGAGGTGCAATCACTGCTGGGCTCAGCCTTGGCCAGTGGTGGGTCCAGCCTGGAGCTGGCTGGCATTGGCTCTGTTGGACATGGGGGAGGCTTCCAGCAGCCTCTTACAGAAACCACTTGTAGTCCCTTGCTACCAAAACTTTTCCATGCAAACCCAGTTCCCTGATCTGGAGACTTACCTGTCAAATCCTCCTGACACATCAACATTAATTAATAAGCCAGTTTGGAGGTATGGGTTTAAATGGTATTTTTAATTGCTAAATGTTCTCTTCTTGCCAAAAGTGCAGATGTTGACAGTCATCAGCCTTAAGGTTCCAGTGAGGCAGAGATGACTGAAGCAGAAGTAGGTCTGTGTCTGGGATGAGCATTAACCAGGACAAGGACCCTGCCGGGAACTGAGTGTTTTGGGAAGAACAAAGGAGTTTTCCCAATTGATGTGCCAAAATTAGCAAATGAAGTTTGATTTATGAAATCTTGGCTGGAAAACAAGGTACAATGCCCTCTCAAGCACATCCCTAATGAGTAACACCCTCAATCCCCACACTTGCTTATTGCAGGGTACTAGCTGTGGTGTCTTATCTAACTTTATTCTCTGTGTTCTCTGTGCATTCAGGATAACTCTTTTGTTCCATTTTCAGCCCACACGCTGACACAGCTCTCCCTCTCTCTCTTTCCCCTTACACTGTTGTTTAAGCATGCTGTAAACTTATTCATTCCCTAAAGGCAAGAGCAGCTATCTGAGCAACACTTTGTCAGCATAATACATTTACAGAATGCATATTTATGAACCTTTGAGCCTTTATTGTTCCAGAGGGCAAATAAAAAACATGAAAAGTAGCAATATAGTGTTTCAAAGGTCCCTCAAGGAAAACAAAAGTAGTTGGAAATAAATTTAGGGGAAAAAAGTTCTTCTCCAGAAGAGAACCTTGAATTAGCACATACAAAATATGTGGGTGGGTAAGACTGTTTCTTCTTTCACCTATCCTAGACTCTCCTAATCCAACTTTTAAGAAGTTTTAAGCTTGAAAAATGGTTTTAAGCTTTATAAAAATAAATAAATGGCATAGTTTAGATATAAAACCAGATTTTTTTTAAACAGCATGTTTTGCTCAATCATAATAAAGTAAAACAGTTTTTAAATGGAATTGATCATCCCATTGAAACACACCACACTGACCATCTTGTGATCAGTGTGGTGTGTGCTACAAAATTACTACAGATAAAAGGTAGCTGAAAAATCAGTAAAATGCCCTAATTGTTATTTTAATTGACTCTGGATTCTCATTAACTTTACAGTGTATACCTCAACTTTTAAAATTAATGGGTTGCTACTCATTATTGCTGAAAATTAAATAAAGCTGGTTAGGCAGTATTTGTGTTCTTACATGTGTCCACTAGCTCAATTGCAATCAAAAAGTGGTTATACCAATGTTCCTAAATTATACACCCTAAAAATTAAAACATGCAGAGTTGTATCCCTGCATGAAGAGTCTCATCTTAAAATGAGATATATGAATGTGGCTGCCTGTAGCTTTCATCCAAAGAAAAAGCTGGAGCCAAACAACAGAACTCGTGGAAATTCAGCTTAACCTAAATTTGACGTCATAAAAAAAAATGAAAATAGCTCCAACATGCAGGAGAAAATACATGAAAGTTCCAAATGGTCAAAAAATAAAATAAATGCAGATTTTTAGCTTCTCTACAGTAGCAGGACTCTAGGGATTGGTAAGTAAGAGGTTGGAGTTGTGCTTTCTGCTGTAAAGACTTGGAAGGCACATTTAATGGGAAACTGCAGGCACCAGTACCTGCTGGGGCCAACCTGCTGGAAAGCAGCTCTGTGGGAAAGAACCTGGGGGGTTCTGATGGACAACAAGGTGTCCATGACCAGCAGTGTGCCCTTGTGCCATGAAGGCAAATAGTATCCCCAAGGGCATTAGGAAGAGCACTGCCAGCAGTTCCAGGGAGATGATCCTGCCCCTTTACTCAGCCCTGCTGAGGCACACCTGGAGTACTGTGTCCAGTTCCGGGCTCCTCAGTGCAACAGAGACAGGGAGCTCCTGGAGCAGGTCCAGCAGAGGGTCACAAAGAGGATTAAGAGACTGGAGCATCTCTCTTATGAGGAAAGGCTGAGGGAGCTGGGACTGTTCAGCCTCAAGAAGAGATGACTGAGAGTGAACCTCATCAATATCTGTCAGTCTCTGAAGGGATGGTGTCAAGAGGATGGATCCAGTGGTGCCAAGCAATAGGACAAGAGGTAATGGGCAGAAACTGATGTAGAGGAAGAACTTTCCTGTGTGAACAAATTGCCCCTACAGGTTATGGAGTCTCCCTCATGGGAAATATTCAAGAATTGTGTAGATGCAATCCTGTACCATGTGCCTTGGGTTGACCCTGCTTGATCAGGGAGGTTGGACTGGATGATCCACTGGGGTGCCTTCCAACCTTACCCATTCTGTGACTGTTATTCTTTGAAACTCAGCTGGACTCATCTCTGTTACTTCTTTTGGCCCAAATTAGAGAAGGAGATTCAGAGAGCTCTCCACGGAACAATGCAGAACCCTACTGACAGCAAAAACTAGCCTGGGGTGATCCAGAACCTGCGGCGCCTCTGCCATAAGGTGCTGGATGATTTGTGAGGAGGAGGGTTTGTTTCCTGAATCTGTCCCAATTTCACTAGTGGATACTTTTTTCCAAAGGGCTGATGCATGTGTGACTGTGAAACAAGGACTGTGAGTGTGGGATCTGAGCTAGGGGTTTTCGGTTCAGCGGATGTTTTTCTCCCTAAGTAACTGTCTCCATTAGAATGGCACACCAGAAAAAAGGTAGGAGAAATGATGAGCGAAGATTCAACATTGCACAGAGGAGGCAACTTAAACTCTTATGTATGTGTTTAGTTATTTTCAGTAGTCAAAATGCAACTGAATTCACTAATTATTTCAGGTCCTCCATGGCTGAATTTTTGGCAATTATTCATGTATTACAGACTTTCTTCCATTCTTTCCTCAGGAATCACTCTGTTCTGCTTTGTGTAAGTTCTGGAGAGACCCCCAGAGGGAAAGGGGGATCAGGTTTGCCTCTAAATATAATTTTCCAGTGAATTGTGGTAATCATTTGTTAAACATGAGAACAACTTGAAACATTGTGATCACTCAGGAGTAACTGCATGGGTAAACCTTCACCTACCACAGTGCAGTGACTTTAAAAAGAGAAAAAAAAAAGTGTGGTTATGTTTCATCAGTTTCTCACATTTTAGGTGGCACTGGCAATGTTACTTTGCAGTAAGACATCTGTAATATCAAATGATTGTTTAAAGATCACAAAAGAAACTAAAATTATTTTTTTGCTAGTTCTACAAACATATTTGCCACTGGTGTATTTCCTCTGAGATGGGGAGGATTGACATTGCTAAGGCTGGGTGGGATTCTCCTGGCCCTATTCCACCATTGAAAGGATGATGTCTTTTAAGGATATGTAACCCCATTTATAAGTATGCTTTAAGCAAATGCTTGGTATCCAAAGTGCCACTTTTCCTTTTGTCTTTTAACATGCTCAGAAAATCAGGGTGTGAGGTTGGTGCCCCGGCCAATGCCTTTCCCCTCAGCAAAGTGGAATTCCACATCCTCCCTTCAAAACAGTCCTTGTGCTGGGTGGGCAGTGCTGGTGCCCAGGGCTTACAGAAGAAACTTTTTTTACTCTCATGGAAACCATCTTGAGACATAAAGATGACTAAATAAAAAAAGAGAGAGAAAACACGGGTGGTTTTTTTTTCCCTAGTTTTTTAAACAGCTTTTCAAAGCTTATTTTACCAATATGAATCAAGCATAGATTATTTACAGTCTTGACTCACTGTGAGAAAGACTGATAAATGAAAATATCCACAAGTTAAGAAACCATACACGATTGCACTGTCATCTTTAAATTCCCTATACATAACAAAAGTGGCAGGATGCAAATATGAGGCATTCTAGATCAAAGCAGTAAAAATATGAAGATATTATCCAAAAAATATACAGGGAATGATAGTAATGATAAATATTTTAAATCCAGTGAAAGGAAAAATCTATAGGAATCTTGCTATTTCAGTAGGAGTTGTACATTAGGGTTTCAGTGTTCCAGATTACACCAAATTTTCCTTTAATTAAAGGTGTCTTGCACTGAAATAATGAAAATGAACCATTTTACATTATTTCTGTGTAGTAAAGGAATGAAAGGATTGTCATCTTTTTACGATTTGCTTTTCTCAAAAATGTAATAGAAGTGTGGGAAAAGAGCCATGTTGTTGCTGCAAATCAGAGATTGTACTGGGCTTTCTCTATTACAATGAACTTTGCTGTCTGTTCTTAGGTTCTGTTAAAAAAAAAAATTAAATGTGTATGTGTGTACTTCTCTCTTATTCCTGGTTAGGTTTTTCTTAAATAATCAAATCTTGAATATTGTACTGGAAAATGAGTCCTGTGTGAGGATCAGGGAGCTCCAAACAGTTTGGATCAAAATGCAAAAAACTGAGTTGGGACTAGTCAAGGCCTTTTAACGTGCCTGATGATTGCTTTGAGAGCTGCTGCAGTGTGCGTGCATTTTGAGACTTGCAGCATTAATGTTGTATGCAAGTTGGTAAGTTGATTAATGTTTCAGAGGAAAGCTTCATAAACCTCTCTGACCCGATTGCTTGTGAAGTTCTGGTTGGGCCGTGAGTCTGCGCCCACGTTTGTCCCTCGTGGCAGGAGGGGCTCTGGAAGGCTGCCCACCATCAGTGCTGTGCCCCCAGTCTGCCTTTCCCCGTGGTTCTCAACGCTCTTCTGTTCTTCAGTTGTGACTGTGTGAGTAGAGTGGAAACTGAACCTTTTCACATGGATGTTTCCTATGTCCAGCCCCTGCCAAAAAGGCATTTTCCCTTTTTAAAAAATAGATAAAGTTTTCTCTCTGTTTGTAATTTGGCTGTGCATCAGTGGCTCTGCTGTAAAAACAATTAATGGAGAGACTGATGTGAGAGTTAGGCAAGTCCTAGCACTGCCTGCCCGTGCATGAGTAATGAGTTGCAATATTCTTCCTGAATTACGTGTTTCTGTCTGAGAGGGTTGTGTTTCTGAGACGTGGTGCCTCCAATTGGTGCTCTTCAGGCTGGCTCCTGCTTCACTGACTTCTTATTAAGAGCTGGTTGGAAGAACGAAGATCTGGCCTAATATTAGCAAGGATTTGCTGGAGACTGCATGCCAAATTAAAGGGAGAAAAAGAAAATTAGTTTAGGGAGAATATGTTTATTTGAAAGAGACCGTGCTGGTTTTGTTTTTGCTGAGAACATGGTAATATGAGATACTGAGAGTCTAAGGTTTTAATGATATTATGCACCTGAGGTACTAAAGAGTCTGTAAAAGTGTGTCCAGCCTTATAAAATAATTTTCCTAGTGGAGCTGGTACCAAGATAAATGACAGCCTCCAGTACTTGTCAGCTCTGTGGGCTCAGTCCTCTGGAGTGCAGCTGGAACTGCCGCACCAGGAGGTTGATTATTGCCAATAGTCTCTGCTGTGCATCTGCTTTTTTTGTTGTTGTTGCCTTTTTTTTTCTCCAAGTTAGATCAGTGGCTGTCTTTTTGTCTCCTTCCTTCTCTGTTTCTCATTTGTGCACCATAGGGATACATATTGAATGAACTGAGGAAAAATAAGGAAGAAAACTGGTAATCCTGGCTAATATCTCCAGAGATCTCACCAACAGGTTAGATGACTTCTGTGTTAGAGGGTTTTAGGGAGTTATTGTTGACTGGTTGCTCTTACGTATCCTTTTTTTTTTTTTTTAAGTTGGATTAAAGGTAAATATGAAGATTGATATTCACTGTTTCTTTTTTGGGGAGGGTTCACTGATTCAGCTTCTTAAGAGCAGCAAATGAGTTTGGTTAGAGGGTAGAAAGGCTTTTGTTGTGAGCTTTCTGTGAGTAGGCCAGTAATACCACCCATAGGCTAAACCAAAAGCACTATGCTACTTGCTTAATAATTAAATGAGCTCCTCATTTCAGTCGCAGTATCTAACATAAGCTGAATCCAGCGAGCCCACCAGCTGTGTACTTGCTCACAGAAAGTTACTGCTATGATGTTGCACTGAATTTCTCCCAGTCATCCCAGTCTTATTAATGCCTCAGTGTGGCATAAAGCTTCATTCATTATTCATAATAATCCAGTCAGAGGGCACTCTGAGACCTGATAAATTCTCACCTAAATGACAACAGCTGACAGGGCCTAGGGTTTTATAGCCTTTCTCTTGCCATAGCAAGGTGCTGTGGGCAAAGGTCCAGAATGATCCTCTACTAATGACCACCGTGATATATGAGCAGCTGCTGATTTTCTGACACGAAGTCTACTCTGCTGAGCATCCAACCCACCAGCCGTGAGCAGCGGATAAATATCTGACAGGCGATGTACTTCAAGAACAGATCACGAAAAAAATCTGTCTCAGGTGGGAGAGAATAAAAGGGTTAATCCTGTGCTGGAGCACTGCAACATCAACAACAACAAAAATATCCTGGGGGCAAAAAAAAAAAAAAAATAAATCAGAAGTCTGTAAATTCTGGCTGTGCTGATGTGGAAATGAGAATACAATTCCTACTTCTGAAAACTCTTCCTTTCTGGCCTCCAGAGGGTTGAATAATCATGACTTTAGAAGCCTGTAAATTGCTTTATAAAAATCAATAATCATCTGCTGAAGGATATTAATTGCACTTTTTCACAAAGGGAAAAAGCTTCATAATATTTTATTGGTTTTTAATGGCCTCTTTGATACCACAGGAGGTAGGTGAAAAGCCTCTTTCTTTTGTTCAGGCAGAGATCTAGCTTTTCAAAGGAATGTATGTACCTATTTGAGTTTTAACTTCTCCCTTGTGTTGTGGGTTCAAATTAAAAGCAGGTGGAGTCCTTTTATTTAGCCCTTCTGTTTTACTTTCAATGAGAAATAATTCTTTATTATGTCGTCTTTTCTAAGTTATATTGATAAACGTATGTCTTTCTCCGAGTTTCATTGCCATGCAAATTGAGGGGTTAATTCTGGAAGTTTGACCTTATTGACATATAGCAGAAAAAAAATCAAGCTCTAAGTGTTTCAAAAAGATTCAGCACCAACCAGGCCAAGTCAGATATCTTTTGCTTGTTAAAATAAGTATAGTGAGTGCTCATTTTTCACTATGCCTCATCTTTGCTTTGGAAGAACGAGCCTTTGAGGCTGTTTAAGGGTGCCCATTTTTGCATTTTCCACATCCACAGTGTTGGGTGTCTAGGCCAGGAGGATAACTGGTTATTCTGCATAAGAGTTTTGCTCAAAATGAGTTTCTGTCCACTCTATTTAGCGCCACTCAAGTGGCAATAACAGGCTGCTCTGGCCTGAAATCATAGAGAGCTGGAGGTGAAAAGGTGGCCTTTGCATGGATGAAGTTTAAGGCTGGAAATTATATTTTTTTTAATGGTGTGTTTTGACCCTGTTCTCACCAGGATTTGTACCACAGTAACAGAGATCCACGAGGTCAATGAAAATGTTTTCCCCTCTTCCCGCCCTGTGGCACCTTCTTGTTAGTTAATGGAGACATGGACTCTATCTGGTTCCCAGATTGAACCAGTAGATAGGAGGCCACCAGACAAAGTCAGGCTAAAGGAGATGGGTCAAGTCTGGCGCTGATTCTTATGCTCACATTATGTACAACACATTGTGGCTGTTGGAGTAGTTCAGGACTTGGCCACTGACAGCTACTTGCATCGCTCTGCTGCTGCAGTACTGCAACATCTTTTGGGACCAGACTTTGAGGGCTGATGGCAGCAGAACTTTACCATCTACTGGAATTATAGGAAAGTTTGGTTTTCCTGTCTGAAGTAAGTCTGGCAACTTTATTTGGTCTTGTTTTGATAACAAGTATTTCTAGTATTTCTGTTAAAAGTGACACAGACTATTTACAAATGAGGTGTGTCTGAACTCTATGAAACTTAAACATATTCCAGGCAAGTTGAGGCTTTGTTATGGGCAAGAGCTGGGTGAAAGCATTCCTGGAATCTCACATGGTTGCTAGAGCAACTTGCAACTGTAACCAAAACATTTGTCACTCTTGCTGGGCTCCTCTGTCAGCCTCCTCAGACACTTCTTCCTTCTTTCTGTTATATTCCAGTAGAAATAAACAAAATGTGACCTTTACTTAGGGTGTCCCTCACCAGTCAGAATACTGACTTGTTGAAGACAGCTTAACATGCAATTTGTCAGGCCAAGCTGTTGGGTTTCGTAGTTGTCCTGTGTTGTCTTCACTGATGTCTGAGTTCCTTCTCCTTGTTGCTGCTCCCCTGGCTGAACACAACTGGTCAATGGGTTCTTTGCTTGGAATGTTAGGAAGGTGATGGGAACATGTTCTGATAGGTGTGGTAGACCAAGGAAGCTTTTTTGTTGTTATTTTTTTCTTGTTGAGGTAAAATAGAAAGGTATATCATTAATACTCAGGGACATCAAGAATTGCCTGGATAATTTTTTTGGTTTTGACTGTGTAGGTGAAATCACCTCTAATGTGGGATTTTCTCACTCAAGTGCCTGTCACTGAATGTCTCCTAGGTTGGTAACAACCCTGCTTTCTATCTGGGGATTTACTATTATAATTTTTCAAATGCTTTTCTACCTAAATGTGAAAATGGTGGTTTTCCTTGTGGTTTTGTGGCTTAGTTTGGTGGTTTGGGGTGTTGTTTTTTGGTTTTGTTTTTTTTTTTTTTTGGTAGAACATGCATGTTCCATTCCATCTACTTGAAGGACCTAGAAGTTACTTTTGTTTTGTTAACTAAAAATTTCCCACTCCCATAAGCAAGGGCAGACAAAATATGGAATTGTTCTAAAAAATACTCTGAAAGCAAACTAAAAAGCATTGCAAAAATAACTTTAATAGAAAATAAAGATGGGTTTGTAAATTCGTTAATTGTAGCATATGCTTTTGAAAATCACTCTCTGTATTTAAATGTGAACATTCACAGAATAATGGAAAGATTTGTGTTGGAAGGGATCTTACAGATCATCTGGTTCCAGTTCCCCTGCTGTGGGCAGGGACATCTTCCACTAGACCAGGTTGCTCAAAGCCCATCCAGCCTGGCCTTGATTCGTTCAGTTTCCTGTCATTAAAAGTTTTGTGCAGGGATCTGAAGCTTTCCTATGAAGTAATTTAATAGAAATTAATGAAAGAGAGCAAAAGAGGAGAGGAAACTAAACCCTTCAAAGGTGTACTCAGGAGGAGAAGACAGTTCCATCTTCAATGCTTCCTTCAGTGTGAAGATTTTTGTCCCATCCTGCAGGCATCATGTATACCATGGTGCAGGAAATAAATGATTTCTCTTCTTCTCTGACTTATGGTAGGAGTCCCTGCAGAGATTTAGTGGGAAATATTTAACAAGGGGAACTCCCCTTTTCCTTTTAGTTCTCATATTTTGTGAACTGATTAATGTAATAAGGAAACAACATTTCCCTTCGGTCGAAGCCCTCAGTTCCTCACAACTGTGAGCTGCATTCCTCAGCCTTTTCCATTGCAGGGCTCTCCCAGTAGGCAGTTTGGTTTGCCTCAGGTGGAAAACAAACCATTTGTTTGACAGGAAGGAAACTAATTACAGCTAGTCTTCTCACAATTAAAGGAAGAAAACTGGCTATTTTAACAAACTGTAGACAATATTTTTGATTTTGGTCAGTTGCAGAGCTCCTCCAAGACTACTCAGCCATCTAACACAGTTTTGTGATGTGCCTATGGAATGGATTCAGTCATGCAGTGGTTCCTGCCTTGTGGTAGCAAGCAAATATCACGCAGGACCTTATAGCATTGCGTCACTGTGATTTTCAGTTGAATTAAAATTTTTGAGTGAGGTTGCCATTCCATCAGAGAAATCAAGCGTTTCTGTGTTGTCCCCAGGTATCCCTTTCCATCTATGGACTCCCATGTGGATTTTTATGTATGTGTTCTTTAGGAGCCTCTCATATTGCCATCAGTGCTGGGAAAGACATTGTTTTCAATGCACCAGCTTTCTCATCGTGCTAGTTAAGAGCTGTAGCTAGTTAAGAGACCAGAGAAATTCCTGGCACTCGTAGACTGCCTACTGCCATTTAAATGAGCACCTGTGTGTGCAGTTTCTTGTTGTTTTCTGAGAAGCCATTGCACAACCTCCATGCACAAGCTCTGCTGCAGCTGAGTGTTTTAAGTACATGACAAAGAATGATGGTGCTTCCAGCTCATGGTGGTGTGCAAGCATTAACCTGTACTCTTGGCCTGTGTGGATCTGTGGCTCCTGGGGGATGGAGAGCTTACAGACTGAGCTGAAGCTGCAACACAGATGAACAAACTGATCAGGCACAGGTTAAAGCCTTGCTCAGACATGGGTCATGATATACTTAGCAAATACCATTGTCTTCTCTATTGTGTGGAAGAAAATATGGAATGAAAACTGAATTGTAAATTGTCCCAAACTGATATCTGGTCAATATGAGTGGGTGCTTCCCAGGCTCCTGGCTGTTACCAGAGGTGGGATTGCTTGAAGTTAAGTGTCATGGAGTGACAGAGTATATCTGGGCAATTGGATACACCAGTGTCTTACTATGGTGCTCTTGTGGGGGAGTTGCTTTTTATTGTTTTCTGTAGCATGGTGCTGTGCAGTGCTGTGAGTGGTGAGCTGTGTTTTTTGTGCTGTGGGTGAATGGGGACTTTTCATTTTGAATTCAAGATTCTGGGAGATAAAAAGGCAAGTATTTTTTGACAGTTCTGTGGTTTGTCTCTAGGCACATTGGGTGCTGATTTTCATTCCAGTACATCAAGGCAACTGTCTGAACTACAATCCAAACAGAAATTCCTTCAACAACAAACCAATAATATCACATGTAGTTCCAGTTGTTCACTCTTTCTTGTGCTCTGTCTTTCCATGAGATCTCACGTCCCCAACCCACTGCCTTGGGCTAATAGTTTGTAACAAAGCTCAATCTCTAAAATGTCCTATATAAATGGAGAAGGGAAGATCATAAAAGAGAAAGATGAAAACATTTACCACTCCAGCTCCCACACTCAGAGTCTCTCTTGAGTTTCCTGATTCATCAGCCAGTTAGGAGGGCATGCAGTCACCCATGCTGCCTGGCTGCTGCTGCTCTCTCCAATGCTACAGGGTACCATTCATCACAGACTGCTAGCTGAAGGATACAGTGTCAATGCTGGCAATTGATCCAAGAAAACCTGCACATATTATTGTACCTCACTAAGGGCCCTCTTCTTTTCTGCTTTTCCCTGTAACTGAAAAAAAATTAACCCGTGAGGTTTTTTTTGTTCAAGTTGGAGCAGGGAAAATAATATCTGTAAGGGGAGGAAATGTTCTGTGCTCATCCCATCCCGATGTCCTAATCTTTATTTAAGGCTGTAAATTAGGAAAAAAAAAGAAAAGAGTATTTGCTGTCTTCTAGCGTATCTGATTGAGAAGAAAGGAGATCTGTAGGGATTATCAGCTTGTAACAGTATATATTCATATGATAAAACTGACTTACCCAGAAGACAAAAGAAACACTTGAGATACAGTACTCATCTGTTGTACCACCATGTGCATTCATGTGTTACACCTTGGGGCAAATCACAGGCAAGTTTGAGGGGAAGGGGGGGAGCAGAGGTGGGTGTGGGAAGGGAAATCTTGCTTTTCCTAGGCCAGCAATCCTAGATGTAATTGTTGTTCACAATAAATTGTTGATCACAATGAACAGCACCTACTCATTCAGACCTGTAGGCATATTCATGAAGTAAGGTACTCTTAAATAGAGGCTCACACTTTGACTCTGTGTTTGGAAATCTGGGAGTGAGAAAGGAAGGATTCATCAGTAATTGGACTCCCTTGGAAGGAGATGGGAAATGTGGAAGCAAACAGTCTATAGGGCACCAATTTAAGTCCATCCCAAGTCAACTGTATCAATGCGTGCCTTGGTGTCCACTGGCTTAGGTATGTGCTTACTTTCAAGTAATTTGCTGAATCAGGATTGTAGGCAATGTTCTATCTCAGGTCCCATGAGGTACAACACCAAAGCAGGAAGTCAGGAAATTTTGAGGGGTTTTCTTTATAGCAGGCATTACATTTTTATTGGTGTTTTCATTGAAAAAATCTCAGCAAGCTAAGCTACAATGACTAATTAAATTTTACAGCTACCCTCTGCACTAAGTAAACACCGCATTATTATTTTGTGCTTTAATAAATAGCAAATGTGGGATGCGGAAAGGAAAGGATTTAGAAGTATGTCCAATCAGTTTTGGTGGCTCCTTCCCTCATTTATAATCTCCCCTTGGGTGCCTGGTAGGATCAGTATTGCTTTTTTTGGTAACTAGAGTCAGATGGACAACTTCATCCTCAGTGTGCTGTAGATCAGAGGTAAATTCCCAGAAGACCATCAGAACAGATATAAATCCAACCCAAAGGAGAGCAAAATCCTTTGTAAATGTAGTTAGGCTTTTTTCGTTCTTATCTCCCTAAAATGAGCAGATTTGGAGCGCATTGTAATCAGCATGACTATTTAGCCCCAAGGATACAGGTCTGAGTAGCAGATGCTGGGGAAGCCTTTGTGGTTTGCTGGACACAGGCTGTACGTCAACATAACCTCCCCTTGCTAGCTCTTAAAAGAACAGGGATATCCTTTCTTACCTACCTGTGTGTAGGGCAGGAAGGGTGGGTGAGAGAGATCTCCCACATAAAGTGTGTCAGAGGAAGGGCAGACATGGGGATTTTTTGGGCTCAGCATATTCTGTATGTGGAAGTCCTTGAGTAGAGTACAGTCCTGCCATCTTAAAAAGAGTACAGGGGAATTAGAAAAACACCACCAAAACCAACCAACCCACCAGAAAAAAACAACAAAAGAGAGATATTGAACACTTCAGAAATAAAATTAATATTTTCTTCGTAGCCTTCTGGTAATAAGACAAGTGTGCAAGATGAGAAAATTGTTCTAGCTGAGAGAACAGTTCCTGAACTTTGTGCTGTTTTGTATTAGCTGTTATGAAAACAGCAAATATTCTAAATGGGCATCATGATTATGGAATGGATGGGTATCTGGTGGTGGGTATCAAAAGTTTGCATGGACTTGGAAAGAAGCTGGGCACATAATGAAAGGAAAGCTTCACTGTAAAGGCATAAATTAAATTAATAAATAAAAGTGCACAAAGACCATTTACAGAAAAAGGAAGGTCAACCTCTCATCTGAGCAGATATGGTGGTTGTTCATGTACAAGGATAATATCCTGTACCATGCAATGGACTCTGTTAAGCCTTTGCCTCCGTGAGGAAAGAGTTATGTTTTTGGTTTAATTGTTGCAAGGAACAGCTTGAGCTGAACTCTACACCATAGAGAGTGACCAGTCTAGAGGACCTTCTTTACTTTTTATTTCCTAGTTGGCATTCCAACCTTCAGACTCTGGATGAGATGATGAAAACAGAAGAAAAGCAAAGTTCTGCCAAAACACATGCTCTTAGCTCAGCTGTGGTGACCTTTGGATTGACTTTAGTCTTCAAGGAAGCAGATGCCAAGGCGGACTTAATCAACTCTCATCCTGTGACTTTCTTTGCTGCCAGTGCAGCAAACTGTTACCACGGATGCTGTCTGTGGGACACTTGTGCTTTGCAGATGACCTCTGCCTCTGTCAGCCAAAGGAAACTTCTCCTAGCAGAGCTGCCTGAAGCGTGTTGCAGCTGGAAGCTGTTCTTGGCATTATTTACATTTAGGTCATTGAAACAGCATATGTGTCATTGGGGGTGGTTTCTGTGGAACTCTCTAGCATGTGTTTTCATCACCAGGCTGGCCTGGCCTCTCCAGAACTGCTACCTTCTTACACTGTGCCTACACATTTCACACACCACCACCCCCACCCTCTCCCGTTTGTTGGATGTTGATGTACTTCCAGAAAACCCTGTGTCCATGGCAGAGAGGCATATGGAAAGATACAAAGGGGTTTCGTAAAGCATAAGAAAGGTATGTCCTTTGTCACAGTTGAGTGCAGCTTTGTCAGTGTGTGGAAAGTTGTTTTTATTCTGAACCTTTGTAGGTTAATTGTGGTAATGGAAATGTATCATTATGGCACTAGTTCAGGTGCACAGCCCGGAGGTGCAACTGCCTTTCAGGAAGGCTGGGGACAGAGGGAAGGAGAATGGCTACAGTTGGCTGTGAACAAGAGGCTTGCAGGCATGACTGCAGGGGAGAGAGGCAACAAGGAGTAAAGATCTGGAGTTGGATCCCCATTTCCATGGGATGCAGGCCTGCACAGAGGCCTGGTTTTGATTGCTTTTTTCCACAGTAGAAGCAAGGGGTCAATAGGATCATGGATACAGGGACAAGCGTCTCCCAGATGGCAAAGGACCAAGAGATACTGAATGTGGGAGGAGTTGGCAGCATCATAGTGGAATTACCAGTCTCCTTTGTCAGAGCTCCATAGGTGAACTGCTGGAATTCAGAATGACTGTGGAAAAGCAGACTCTGAAATGTGGCGCAGAGAGTGCTGGAAAATGCAAAACCCAGCCACTACGTTTGACTAGCAAGATTGTTTTTTTGGGAGGGCAGGGAATTTTTCAAATAGGAAATTGCCACTGAGGTCATTCTGGCCACGCTTTAATATCTTGGATTTACCTAACTGAAATGTTATTTTCCATTTTAGTTGGTTATGCTCTCATTTATTCACTGTCTTATTACAGGCTGGGTTTTACTGAGACGTGGCCCCAAGCTGACTGGCGCTTAGGACCAAATGAAGTGAGTGAGTCCTTTGCATTTTCAGTAGGAAATTTGAGAGCCTTAATTATTTAAACCTGGAAAACATCAGAGAAATCCATATTAAAAGTTGTTTATGAAGTGAAAGATGGTTCTCGAAGTACTCTCTCCTGCTCGCTTTCTGTGGGGATGTGACTGCCCAGAAGTGTCTCGCTTGTTACGAGGCACTGCAGGGCTGAACTTGGAGAGATGTGTTTGCTCTCACGAGGCTGTGTGACCTCTGTGATTTTTGGATCCAGGTTTCCTGGGCAGCTTTGGGAATGCTACGCCAAATCTTTTTACTTGTTTTGAATTGGCTTTGGCTGCTCGGAGCCTGGTAATGTGGTACCATCTGCCTGGCTTATTGAATGTGTGAGGGTGTATAGCTGCTCTGGGAAAAAGGGACATATGGAAAATGATAGTTGGTGAATCCCAGGAAAGAAAAGTCACGGGAAACCACCTAATTACCAAGGCTTAATAGCCAGTGAATCGACAGTAAGGAGCTTGGTCCTGAGGTCCTGTGGCATAAATGCGTGATTACATTAACACCCCACTGCTACTGGGATACTTTTGTGTTTACAGGCCTTTCTCCCTTATTGCTAGAGGCCTTCAAATCCCAGATAGTCAAAATCTCTATTCAGTGCTGCCTGCTGGGCGTTTAACAAGGGTCCTTGTAACGGGACCCAGTACAAGTACAAACATGAATGAAGAGTGCAGGGGCCACCAGAGCACCACAGGCTGCAAGGTAGCCAAATGGAGGCAGCGGCAGAAAAGCAGGATAAAGTAGACAATGACCCTCAGTGCCTCAAGGCATTGCTTCAAAAGGTGTCAACACCAATTAAATTGTAAAGGCTCTGTCAGCTTCTGAAAAGTTATCTAGGCAGGGACAGAAAGTACAGAATCAAAGGGGCTACAATGAGGTTTTGTGTGTCTGGCAGCAGAGCGGGCGTACACATGCTCCTGGCAGTGTGGGATCCGGCTAGGAGCCTCCCAAAGGCAGAGCCATGCTTGGGGTGGAAAAGAGGCAAGACAGCTAGTGTGGGGTCTCCTGTGCTGCTGGTTTTTATCAACAGCGGAGGGAGTGTTTAATAACATGAACCAGGGTTGGTTAAAGAAAAAGCTGAACATTTCTCCCTCGACTGAGTTAGGGGTTAATACATTTGAGAACTGGATGCAGTGTCTTCCCAATAAATGTGCTTTCCGTGTGCTCTGAGCATTTTAAAATTCCTTGCAATAAATAGCAGCTCTCAAATTTGTTTTATACATTGCTGTGTAAAATTGCTCATTAGAAAAGGAAGTGGTGTTTTAGCAGCTAATTTCTTTTTGTGGTTAGATAAGTATAACTCTTAAACTCTTGTGCTGTCTTTCGCCTTGGCTTGTGGGACTGTCAAACTCTCATCTTGTTCTTTGAAGTGGTTGGAGGTGCAGGGCAGAGGTACATGTAGACATTACTCTGCCCCTTGTTGATGAGGCTGTAGTGATGCACACAGGTGAGTATTGTGGTCTTTTCAGTGCAATAGTCAAGCTGTGGGGTCTAAGGCACAATGAAAGGGGGTGAATACTGTTTGGTTCTCTTATGTGGTAAGGGGGGAAGAAACACGTGTCTTCTGCATGTGGTGCCTAAATTTCCATGCAAAAAGGTGAAATGCTTCATATATAAAACAGATTAAATGTTTTGAGCTTGAAGAAAGCTTCTAACTATAATATTTATTCTCATTTCCTCATAAAAAGCCTGCAAAAAGGTGTTTATGCTCTCTTTAAAACCCAACTCAAAATGTCAGTTAAAACAAGGAATTCATATTGTTGTTTTGAGTCTTACAGTTTGCTCACAAAGCATTGTTATGGTAATTCAAATGGCTGAATGATGTTGATATTAACTCATCTTTGTAGGTGTACACAGCAAATCATAGCGATCACATTTTTTGTATGATGTGTTCTAACTATGGTATTTTGCCAAATCCCATCAGTATTGTAACAAATTGTTGAATGAAGAAATTGATTTGAGAGGAAGACTCTGATTTGAAAGGTTTAGGAATGCTGTTTAAATGAGGTGATATAAAACTAATGGCTTATTGCTGCACTATATTAAAGCCTTTTCTTGAAAAGTAGGTGATGTGGTGACCCTAGTATAAAAGCAACAATCAAAATTGCTAGAATGCATTCATCTATCTACAGAGAAGTTTATTCTCTGACTACAAGTGTAGACAGAGTTTGTTTTTCAGTGTCTGATTATTGTCGTGTCTTTGGAATTCATCATTCTTAAATGTCTCGATACCATAAGAAACCAAAAGGGCACTTTCTGACAAAGTTGAAGGATGTGTCAGAAATATTCTGAGTCTCTCTTTTTGAGTAACAGCTCAATTTAGCAAATATAGTCTTCTGAAACTGGAGCAGAAATACTCGGAGGGTGGATGAGAAGCTGAGCTGTATGTGGCATTGTTAGGCAAATAGCAGATGAAGGGTGCTGAGGATCCCCTTCTCTGGCCTTGCCAAGACCACACACTTCCTGGTGTCTGAGAGGAGAGCACGTATGTTTTCTACCACCCGTGAGGAGGATTTCATGAGTGTTTTTGGGCAGTCAGCCATGCCCTGTGGCTGTCCCAGCTGTGCCAGTGGTGAGCAGCAGCGGGGTGGGCTTTGGCACAAATACCCAGCTGATCTCCAAAACCTGTCACTGAGCAGCACTGATGAGGGGAAGAGCCTGTGTCTTTTCCTGCTTTTATGGAAGGGCTGGCAAGCGAAGCTGGTCTTGGCAGTGGGTTTCTCTCTGTGCATGAGGATTTCTAGGCTTTGCATAGGAGTCAGGACAAGCCTGTAGGACTGGCACCACAGTGCACCTGAGGTAGTGCCCATTGCTGTAAGCAGTTGAAATGCACAGTGAGCAAGTTGTGAGTGCACATGTACGTATACAGCAAGGAGGTTCGGAGGGAAACAGGAACATTCTTGGACACATGCTGATTAGTATTTCTCCACGAATGATAATGGAAGACTGGGCTATGCTTTGTGTTGGAAACGAAGAGAGCAAATGTGCCAGAGCTGCCATGTGTGCAGTCATCAGAGGGGCTGCTGGCAAGTTGCTTCCCACAGGTGTAACTCAATCAGAAGTGATTGGGAAGGGGGATAATCACTCTAGTTGTACCTCAGTACCAATTTCATCCTGCCCATTTGTCGACTGTTGCTAGGTAGCTGCCTGGTGGGAGTGGAGAAGTGGGATTTTTTCCCCCCCACTCTTAAAACAGCATATTGCAAATCGCTATCTTTCTGTGCAAATGGGAAGAACACGTCCCAGCGCTGCTCTGCCACCGGCTGAAGGGAAGCATGACTGAGAGCAAGGCTCCTGCCTGGGAGACAGCACAGATGCTGCAGCTCATTCCAAGCTGTACCTAAAGAACTTGTAACAGCCTTCTCCAATTTACAGAAGAAAGTGAATAGTGTGCAGAAGGCCACCTGACTATGGTAGGGAAGTAAAAATTAGCAAGGTTTTGCTGTGGTTTGGGGCCGAGTTCCTTAATGTAATGCTGGTTTTCTTTGCACAGATTAATTTTTCTTGTGGAACAAAAGAGCTTGAAAAGAAGATTATCACTTCCATATCGTGTTTTGCTATATAAGGCAAAAGCATAGGAGAATGGTGAGAGCTTTGAATTTTTTTTTTTTTTGGTAAATAATAACATGGTCAGCATGGCAATTTTTGCCTTTCTGTGGACATCGAAACAAATTGCACAAATAGAGGGTGATTTTACCGCGAAGAGAAAAATAATGTTGCTTCTTTAAATAATTGTCACAGAGCAGGCATTCCTCCAAGGTTGAGCAAAATTCCTACAGGTCTTTCTGGGCAGCGAGAGGGGAAGCACGACTGTGTGTTGTCCGTCAGCCGGCGGGCGGGGAGCACTCCTGGGCGTCTGAGGGCTGCTCCGAGTCTGCCCTGCTTTGTGCAGGCATGCAGCACAGAGCACATTTTACATGGCTGAGTGCATTGTAAACTCTGTCACTTCAGGGTATCGCCCACTTAAACAACATCCTCATCATTTTTCTTAGGAAATGATCTGAGACAAAATATTGAATTATTTAGAGTACCGCTGGGAGAGGGAATTGATTCCTCGCTGTATCAGAGAGAAATAGCTGCTCTTTTGAGGCTTGATCCAAAGCCTGGAGAAGTCAATGAGAATCTTTCCATTGATTTCAATAGGCTTTAGATCATGCTCTTATTCACTCATCAACTATTTCTCCTTAGTTTGAACAAAACAATGCAGCCTTTCATTGCAAGATACTCAGTTTGCTGTGCCTAAAAGAAATACATTCTGTCTGAATATAAAAACCACTTATGGCCTGATAAAATAACTAGCAAACAGCTTTTTAACATTGCTGAAACTTAAATTTATCCCTTATGAATTTGGAATTTTTGTAACGTGCAGTCACCTCTGTATGTAAATTTTCAACTCAATATGTGAGCTTGTGATATTTGCTTACTTTGCAATTAATTCCTCTTATTTGAAATAAGAAGATGTATCCTACTCTTTTTCTTTCTAGGCTTTCAGATGTGTTTCAGCCTCTCTGTGCCAAAGGAAAAAGCAGAGTACACTTTCATTGGTGTTCAGTTCCTATCCTGTTCCTGGGAAAGTCAAAATGCAGCATCTATGTTGGACAGTGCTGAAATTTTCCATTTTGACACCAAGTCTGAAAGGAGTATCCAAATTAGGCAGGGCTTCTGCAGCTGCCAGCAGCTTTTCCAACAGCCTCTTGAAAAAAGAGATGCAAAAGTTATTTTCTTGAATGTCTGACTTACATCTTCTCTTTCCTCGTGTCATGTGTATTTAACCAAAGTTTAGCCACCTGAAAACAACAACACTCCTACGTGTGCCATCTTTATAAAATGACCCCAAAATGGACCTAACAAAAAAATTTAATAGGAAAAAAAATAGCAGTGAGTGCCACACTCAACTTTTGACCTCTCAGGCTGTGCTAGAGTCAGGAGCAAGGTGGATTCATTGTTGACCACTGGCAATGTACCTGCTTCTGAGCTCAGGCTGCAGAACACTTCTGACGGCTCTTCCAAAGTTGACAGAAATACAGCTGAGTGTAATTTAGATTAGGAGAAGATGACACCCCTGCTCTGTGGCTCAGGTACTTTTGAGGGCTTGCAGCAGGGCCCAGCTCCCAGTGTAAGCCTTAACCCCGAGGAGGGGGACAGAGCTCAGGTCAGGGTTGACTTTGTAGCAAAAAACCACATATTATACAATTGCATTCTATTTTTCAGGAAAGCAATTTTTTCACTTTAATAATTTAATATTTTCATTATGTTTTATTTCTTATCTTGAAGGAAGTATTTTCAGCTATAGAATTATTCCCTCATCCAGAGGGACTTCTAAACAGCAGATTTATGTACTCCCAGTAATGTTATTCAGAAATTGGATTGTATTAAATTGTAAACATTTTAAAGTGTAAAGAAATCATGAAAGCAAGATGAGGTTATCACAGCAGGGACAGAGACAGTGTGTTGAATTATCACCTTTAAAGGCTTCTGCTTTTGGGAGGTATCTCCACAGTCAAAGGCTGGTGAACAGTTATGGACCCCTTAAAAAAAAAAAAAAAAAAAGAAAATATTGTTGATATTGCACTATGATACCTACCTAGTCAATTAATGGGAAGACTGGACTGGGTTGAGGTTCTTTTTGTTTGTAAGATATCTGAGGCAAGAGTTGAAAAAAGAGAAGTAGAGTGTGGTTTCAGAAAAATGCCAGTCAATTCTCATAGCCAGAGGGTTTCTGTCAGGGAAAAGGAGAAATAATAGCTTATAAAAAATTCTGAAGTTTTATAAATATTTACAAATACCAAAATATCCACCAGAATCAATCACAGAATCAGTAACAGAAGCACATTTAAGTCTTGGCACAAATTCTACTGAAGGCGGTCTGATTGCTTGCATTGATTTTTTTGGGGGGGAAGGATGAGAACAATGGAGATTTTGTTAAAAATTTTGCAAAAGAAACCAAGAGATTCCAGCTAGCAGCCCTTCCAGCTTCACAGCCACGGGGCAAGGCATGGAGACTGTAATACTGAGAGGTGTAGCTGAGAATTTCTGATAGCCATTTTGGGGGGGAATTAAACAGCTTCCTTTGTCAATGAACTTCATCCCTCAGCTAAGAGCTAGCAGAGGACTTGTTTCATATTTCAAATGGTATTTGGTGCTGCAGAGACTGGGTTATAACCTACTAGTAGGAAATAAGCATGTTGATAGCTTATGAATTTACCAACATGACAGGAAAGTGTTCTTGAGGCAAATGAATCTTCTTTGGGTAGGATAATTAATCTTTGAAACCCTAAACTTGCCAGGATGTGATTATTTAGACAAGTGAAGCAAGCAGCATATAAATGGTTAAAAAAAATAGAAATATTACAGAAGGTTTAATTTTCAGTGTTGTTAATTAAACCCTGAACCAAACGCATTCATTTTTTTAAAATTCTTTAGCATTTGAGATGATGATTATTTCTGTTACCTCTTTAAGTTTGGAACTTACTGACAGGAATCTTTGTAATCTTTGAAGTTGCCAAAATCTACTTGCCATTTAAGTAAGTGATAGTTTCACAGATAAGAGAGACAGTTGCTTTCCAAGAGCAAGGATAAGAGCAGTTGTGGCCAGACAGAGTGGTGGGTTTATTTTCCTCCCTCGTTCCTGCATAAACTGTCTCTTTCCTCTTGCTTGCTCCCCTTGCATTGCAAGGAAAGCAGAACAGCTTTTAAAAACAACAGATGAACCTGGTCTCCAGAGCAGGCTACCTTTATTCTGAGAGTTATTTTCCACCAATTAGTTATCTTTTATTAAGAATTTTCTGTCAATGCTGGTGACTGAAGTTTGCAGCATTTGAATGAACCGTTCTACATGGATACATAAGCAGACTGAAGTTAGGCTTTGTTATAAAACTTGATTTATTATATCCTTGAAATATCAGAGTAAGACGAAGATTACAGGACCTAAAATATTTGGAGATGTTCATGTGTGTGTGGATAACTAGTAAGGAGTCAAACTGAATTTACTGGGAGTCATCAGGGTTGGCTGAGGCTGAGTCAGGTCTGTGCTGCCAGGTCTGCTGAGATTTGCTCTGGGTAAGAGCCTGCAGGGTTGGGTACTGCTTAAGTCTCCTAACAGCACAAAGCCAGTTCTCGGATTTGTTTGCTTTTAAAACTTGGCCTTACAAAAGAAAAAGTTCAGAGCATTCAGTGGAGTTAAAATTCCATCAGTGAACGATATTATTGTAAATACACAAAAAACTTAAAAGCTAACATTACACTCAGAGACCTGTTTCATCTTTATTTTTTTTCTTTCTTTATTTGACTGTATTATCAACTTTGGTAAAACTGTGATTAGTCCTGGCTGTTTACATGTCTTGACAGCTATATATAGACACTTTGTTATTCATTTGTAAGCTTAAAATATTAAATAAATGAGCTGAAAATTGGGTATTTATTTTACTAGTGCCTGCTATACATTTATAATTGGTAAGTTGGAAAGCTATCTTGGAAAACTACTTGTGTTTTTAGGAAAGTGTTCCTCCCTGTACTTGTAGAAATTAACTTTTTGGTTGACATTCTAATTTTAAATTGAAATAGTACTGGGCAGTCCAACAGAAATTTTGATAGGGATGCAGTTACCTTTAATTTCTTTCTTCCCATGTAGAGTTAAATTTTACTCTCATTTACTTTAAAGATGTAAATATCTCTATATCAAAGAGAACCGTATTGATTTAAGCATGGAGTTTTGGGGAGTGTTTTGCACATAGGAAAGAAATCATACGGAGAAGGTTCAAAAAACCCATGTTGAATAGATGCTTCACAATTAACAGCCAGGATTTTGCCTGTGAGCAATGGTTAGAATTCTGCATTATGATTGTTGGTTATTAGAATAATTTTTGCTCAATCATCTGTTCCCTTTTATTGTCTACATGCAATTATTTTCATCAGCATCTCCAGTTAAAGAGTTTGCTGAGTTGAGATGACTTGGTCTTGGAAAATATTTTGTAATTACAAATATGCATATATGCATCCTCCTATTTTTGGCAAGTTCACCTTAAAAATTTTCCTTATTATTTGTTGATGAATAACCTTCAGATTAGGTTGGGTCAACACTGCTGATTTAGACCCACTGCAGTTTTCAAAAATACGACTCTGGATTTTTTGCTACTGGAGTCCTTTTCTGGAAAGAGAACTGGATCATTGGCTGGCAGGAAATGGCATAGTTACATTTGAAAACAATTTTCACTAATTGATTATCCGGTTGATTCAATTCCCAGTCTTGGCTCTCGCTTGGGCCAGATGCAATATTATCTCTCAAAATACCTCATGGTTAAATTTTACTGAAATGATATCCCTATGAAATTCCTATTTGTGCAACAGATTTAGTATTTATCTATCTATCTATCTATCTATCATGTTAAAATCTAAAATAAATTGTGGCAATCCCATCCAACATTCAGGAGAGTGTCCTATTTTTGGTCTCCATGCCAACTCTCTGGAGAAGTGTCTACTATTTTGTACCATCATTACGAGTACATTCTCTTGTTAGAGATAATAAACCTGCTCTCCTTTCTGTTGCCCTAGTCTATTCATTTAAAAATTGTTTCATTTTTGCAACACTAATGTTATTCTCACCAGCTTGGCAACCCTGGGATAATACCATAAATCAGTGAATTATTATTTTTGTTTAAGGCATTTCTAATTTTTAATTAAAAAGAAAAGTCAGACTCTTGCTGATCACCTACAGGATTGTGACTCTCCATGGTTACCTGTCACTCAAAGAGATCTAGCTCTGAGGAATGCTAATTAGCACTGTTAAAGCACTGGTAATTGAACTGTGGAGACAGCCTGCAGAAGGAGGCTGTTTGCATTCAGCACTGCTTTGCCATTTAAATGGACTAGTGCAGTCATGAAGGTACAGTGGATAAAAGCGAAAAAAGCACTCAGGCTGTAATTTTTCATTTTGACTTCAAAGTTGTTTACCAAAGTGTTTCCTAGAAACGAGTGCCCGTACCAAAAAAGTGTCATGCGTAGCAACTTCGCTGACAACCTACGCCTAAAAAGTGCACAGTGCCCTTCATCTCTTCCTTTTCTTGTTGCCTGGAGCAGCCGCTCGTAGCAGTGGAGCTCGAGATGCTGCCCAGGATGACCCACGCTGCTCCCCGCTCAGTGCTGGGTTTCCAAGCAAGAGATTGAAAATTAAGGAAGCACCAAACTGAAAACAAGCTGAAGAAAAACCCTGAAGGAAACTAGTCTTCACGCTGTGGTTGATGACTCTTTTCCAGATATTTATTTGACTCCCAGTGCCATGATGTCCATTTGTCCTGGAATAATGCACCTTCCATCGTAGTTTTTACGAGATTTTTTAGAGGTTTGGTGAGGTGAAGCAGAATGTCTCTTGGTGCAGTGGAAGTGAAACCTGAGACCTCTATCACAAGGGCAGGCTGGTTGTCTGGCACCTTCAGATGGGCTTGTTTTTTCTCTGAAGGTAAATAATCAGCATCTCTTGAAGATCTAATACTTTTCTTTAAAGTACCCCAGAAGTGAGGTAGCCATGTCATGCTGATCTATCATATCTTTGCAATCTCTTTGCTTGTGTGATCTCTTTGTCTTTTTCCATTGTACAACTTAATGTCTCAAACTATTTTCCATGCCTTCAGAGAGTTAAATGTTTGAGATTGTTCATATTTGCTAAACTAAACATTCAGAAGTATGAAGTCATATGGTTACATTGGTCTTTAGATTGTGATGCAACACTTACATGACTCCTACATTTAGATGCTTTGAGAATAATGAATACTGTTTTTAAAATGTTTCATTCAGCTAATAGAATCATAGAATCAGCATATCCTGAGTTGGAAGGGACCAACAAGGATCATTGAAATACAACTCCTGCCCCAAGAAACACACCATGTGCCTGAGAGCATTGTCCACATAGATGAAATTGGATTTCTTCTGTTAAAATAAATCAGATAAATGTGTGCACATTTTAGTACATGCAAGATCATGAATTGATTATTTGATTGTGTAAAGTGAATATCTGCTGTATATGACAGCTACACTTTACTAAGCTGTGAATATTTCAGAGATGCTAACTTAAGCATTTCAGGATACTTTTGTGTTAAAAAGCAAATATGTGATAATGCAGAAAGTTTCCAGGTGTTACCCTCACTGGTGACTTGAAAACCTGTTTCTCTTAAATGTAAGATCCTATCTATTCTCAATGGGTAAAACTGACTCCGAATCTCAGTGAGTCTAGGACTTCATGCAGACATTTTGGTGTGCAAGACTGTTAGATGGTGCATGCAGGTGCATACAGGTGCTATCTTTTTATATCCCCACCTTTGTGTTTATTTATCCAAAACTGTTCCTGTGTGAGATGTTCCCAGTTTTTTTCATTTTGCTGCTTTGTGAAGAACAGTATGGATGGACATTTTACATGTTATGAGGAAAAAAAAAAATAGGTTGATATTTTCACGTTCCTCACTGACCTTAAGGACTGTGTGCCAGCATGTTCTTACCTTGCTCCATTCTTCCTATTGGGATGTGCTGGCACATCCACCATGGTTTTTCTAACAGGCCTTTCACAGGATATGTCATCTCTTCTAGCCTGCTAACTGTGGCCTGTGGCAGCTGGATGGAGAAGGACACACATACCTTTTCACACGATTTACACTTTGCTATTCAACAATACAAGGGGGAAAATGTATATCCCAAGGTGTGCTCAGGAGTATAATGGCACATCACTGGCTTTTAATCTGAATTATCTCGGACTGTTGCCTTGGGAGCACTGGCTTTTTTCACTTATTTGCAGGTTGGGTTTGAAGGGGGTACTGTCCTTCTGTCATGTGTGTCAAGCTGTTACCTGTTTAGCCTTCATGTTGCTTGTGACTCTTTGTCTCTGAAATGCTTCATGCATGCCAGGACCCCTGTGAAACATGGGCAGGGTGTAGTGTGTATTCAGATTGGGCATCATGCAGGGTCCAGACCCGATGTGAGTGGCACAGGGCAGCCGAGCTCTTGACAGGGCATTTTGCAGCATGGTGTGGTTCCCCCAGTTCTGATGTCAGGCTGACCAGTCCTCACTGTGGAACTCCCTGCCTGGCATGCCTCATGGTGCTGTGGAGAGGCAGGGGTGCTGGCTTTGCTGCTTCTCACTGTGACTGGGAAGCTGCTGGAGTATCTGGCAGCTGTGCCCACATCCCTGTGTGCTGGTAGGCACCTGAAAATAAGAAGGAAGATTGCCCCTAGCTCCCACCTGTCAGTTAAGCAAACAGAGAAAATCAATCTCAGAAAAGGATGCTCTGACTTAGCTACTCCAAAGGAAGCCTGAAGTCATTTTGACAGTCCAGGCATCTAGCCCTCAAATATGTGACATTATTGATCCCTTAATTTTGAAAGCCCCCTAGTTATAGCATAGATTGGTGCCTATGGAGACCATATAAAGCCTTTACTGGGAATAGGGAGCCATGGCAGAGGCTGACAAAGGAATCAGGGAGATGCTGTGTCAGTCTTCAGAGGCCCATGGGCTCTCGTGACCCAGTGCCTGGGAGGTGCTGCTGTTTCTGCAGTGGCCCATCATGCTCTGGAGCAGTGACACAGCGCTGCTCCTGGGTCGTGGTGAGGCTTTTTGAATGGTTTTTGAGACTAGACCAACACTGACCTGTCAGCAAATAGACTTTAAGGTCATGTAAATCAGATGGTGGACTTACTGAGAATCCCATTCATCTAGCAGGGCAAGATAGTGTAGTAAGACCTGTTTTTGGAGATCTGGGCAGTCACCACATGCATCTCTGCAGCACTGCAGGTAAAATGCCATGATGAAACAAAGAACTTCTTCCTCTGTGGCTTAAGAGGATCAGTATTCAAATGTGTCTCTTCCTCACCTGTCTCTGGAGAGTTACATCAGATTCACACAGAGGACCTCAGTTTTGAGCTCGGATAGTTTCTAAATGTGCAAATCATTTGTAACTGTCAGCACCAGATGCATTGAACAGAGGAGGCATATTTGTGTGGGGAATGTTGTGACATGGAACGCTGGAACAATAGATGTCTTGGTTTATTTTAATTAGTGTTAAGAAAAAGTATTTGAGTTGGCAAAATTAGATAGTGACTACTAAATTGGCATTTTTTCCTCTACTGACTTGCCAGAAAAAATATTGGTGCTACTAACAAACCCAAAGGCAAAAAGCACGGGTGACTTACCTGCCTGACTCAACATGTGAAAACCAGAGATGAGATGCTCAGTGTCTTAAACCCATGCCCAGTCTGTTAGCCCAAGCTGCCTGACATGTAGACTGTTAACAGAAACATGGATAATCGGGGAAAGAAAAAAATCTGATGATACATAGTTTGTATCTGCATAATTTTTTCCGGTGCAGAAAAGCCTTTTGCTCCTTAAAGTTGTCTGCAAAGGGATATTTGCTCTTATGATTATGTCAGTGTAATATAATTGCATTCAAAGCAATATAACATGAACTGCAAATCAGTACTTCAGTACTAGGGAGTTGCATCAGTGTGACTGCAGCAGGTCACTGCTCAGTTACAACAGTGTAATTGCCTCAGTAAATCTCCCCTATGTTGGCAAACCCTTAGATAAGTAGAGTAGTATCTATTTCCCCTAAGTGGACATGTTTCAGAGCACCAACTTGACCCCAGTGCCAATGATACCAAGAATTAAATTTTTGAGCAATGGTATATGCAGATACATTTAAAGCAGCACAGTAGCTGGATTTCGTACCTGCTGTGCAGTGTATGATTGGGTGCCTTGTTTTGTGAGTCAGGCCACGAAAATGCATACAATGTGCTCTACAGGAAAAGCCAGTACAAAGGCACAGCTGGTTTTGAACCTGCAGCGATTTTTTCAGCACTTTTTATACCAGACAAAAGGTTGTAGTGTGTCCATTTAATATGAATACACAGAGGATGCTGGAGGCTGGGTCCTTTGCTCCATTCTCTTTGGGGCAGTTGAGTTATGCTGTTATCACCTGATAACATTTGTTTTATTTCTCTGGCAAAACGCTATAAAAGCCTTCTGCTTTTGCAAGTGAGCACTAAGTAACCATATCAATCAAAAAAAAGCTTAATATGAACACTAAGAAACCTTTCTCTGATAATTGTAAACAAACCTAGGTTTACTTTCTTGTATATTTGTATTCTCTTTTCAGTGGAGTTTTTGGAAGAGTTTGAAATGAGAATGTCCGTACGGGCCACATCCTGCTGACACCTGCCAGGCTCCAGAGAGGCATGTAACTGTGCTGGGAGGGTTATTGCCTTATGTGCCGGCCTGATGTAATTCATTATCCTGTTCTAATTGGGTCTGCTTCAGCAGTGAGAAGCTGTTGTGTCCCTCAAACTACTGCTTCTTGGGGTGTTCATGGGCGGGTGTAAGTGTTCCCTGGTGGATGATTTGCTGGAGGCTGTTGGGCTTTATTGTGGTGTACTGTGGGTTGCATGCTGCAGCGAGAGAGCTCCTCACCATCTACTGCAACGCTGTGCCAGGAGAGGAATGCAAGCCCCAGCCCCCAGATTTTCTGTACCCCAGGGGCTCCCCTACAGCCTTTTCCCCTACCAAAGTCAGCAGGTAGAAATGCGTGACTTCAGAGGGCACTGGCCCATGCACAGCTGCTCTGCACTAGAATATTTGCATTTTGTTCTTCATTCTGTGCTATTAGAGCAGAGCTCACCCCAGCACCTTTAATACTGAAAAATTTAGCCATTTTATTTGAATATCACGTTTCCTCTTCTGATTGTTAAATCATTCCTAAAATAGACTTGGAAACCAATTTGCAGTTTTGTCCCTGGAGCTCTTACACTGATAGTGGGACAAAGGGCTTTGTGTCAAAGAAATATATCTACCTCCAGCACCAGGCTCGGAGAAAAAATGATAATAGAACACTTTTAAGATGCATTTCACAGTTTATCCTTAGTGTGAATTGCTTCTTACACTGTGAACTTTTTGGACTGTAGGGCTGAGAATTTTCCTTCAAGTCCATGCTGGTTTACAACCAATGAAGGTCTCAGAATGGAGATGGCAAAGCTTCTGCTCCAAACCCCAGAGAATGTGGAAATGGAGCTCTGATGAGGATGTCTGTCCTGTGACAGCTTTCCCAGCAAAACAACAATCTGGCCATGCTCTGGTTGAGAACTAGAAACCCTGCAGGGATTCTAATGTGGCATGTGCTCACTTCCTGATTAACTATACCTGCTGAAAAAGCTTTTTTTGTTCTTGGGATCTTATGAATTGCTCCAGTCTGAAGGATTACATTACAGAGCAGTTCATGAGTATGGCATTTCCTGGTACATATTTAAAGAAATATGGTGCAAGTGCATATATTGGCATACAGTATTCAACCTTCCTGTAAATGAAATATTACCAAACCCAGAAAACAACCCCCAACTAAGAAAAAAACCCCAAACCATTAAGGGTCTCTGAGGTGTCTAAAACTAGGTGTGGACTGTGTCATAAAGTGCACTTTGTTAGTATAATACTTTCAACTTGCTTCTGAAATCTGAGTTCAAATTGATGTTTTACAGCTATATGTTTTCTAGATTAATGTTTACATTAGCTTAATGTTACATTTGAGGAGTTAGGTGCTTCTTTGCAATGAAATGCAGAATTTAGGCAGGTTGTCCACAACTTAGTGGTTGCATAGGTGGAAGCTGTCTGGGCCTCTCAAGTTGAATTCACCAGACTCTGGTACTAACCTGTGGGAGAGCTCCTACATTTTTACTTCAGACCTCTGACTTCTCCACAGGCCAGGTACCCTTTGATGATTGTTTTTCCATTACTAGCAGATAGAAGCCTGTTGAGGCTGGTGGGATTTGTTTCCATCATCTTCTGTGGCTGGTGGGTTGCAGTTATCACTGTATTTGCTGCCAACTGACTTCCTTTCTCCTGTGCCTTGTGCAGCCCTGCAAGGGGAGGTCCAGTAAAGCAAGGGCAGCTGCAGCAGTGAAGGGGAGCATCGTCTGAGAAGGGCCCTGAAGGGACTGTGTGTTTCAGAGCAGGGAATGTGAGACAGAGAACTTAAAACTTTTGTGATACTTTTGCTATAAACCAAAATATGTAAGTAAGCTCTTGAGAACAGGTCTGGTGAGCAAAAAGCTGTTCACAAAGAAATATCCTTGATAATTTTAAACTGAATGAACTGAAGAGAGTTGTGGGTTTGGTGAGGTTGCTTATCAGCAGAGATGGTGGCTAAATTGCAATACATATCTCATTAATTTGGCTTTGTTTTCTTCCTGTGAAATATTAATGAAAATTCACACATACCATGCTTACATTTGTCAGATAAAATTCTCCCTGAATTACTTACCTTTGCTTCTAAGGGCTGAACAACAGTGCTTGCAGTGAAAATACTGCTTCAGGCTCGAGATCAGTCATTGCTACTCTCTAATATTGTAGAAGCTGTCTAAACAACACCCAGCTGCAGCTACAGGAAAACTGGAAATATCAGCAGTTGTGGAAACCATAGACTGGTGCTAAAGGCACGTCCCCTTCTGCTGAGATGCAGGGGTGGCAGCAGGGGTGTGCCAGCCTCAAGGATCCCCCATGGGAAGCAGCAGACCGTGCAGAAGTATGTGCACACTGGGTATCTCAAAGATGTGTTTTGGTCACTAGCCTAAACACTGCCTTTCTGGTTAAACAAAATCCCCCATGATATCCTACTAATACGCGGTGACACAAACGTATTTTCCAAATTTTCCAAAGCCTTGCCAAGAGATTGATTTTCTCCTTTTAAGCAGATAGTTTTACAAAGATTGTATCCAACTTGAAGCTGGGAGAAAATTGCATAGAAAACCTGTTTGGTCGGGAAAAAGCAAATGAGAAACAGTCCCATATCGAGAAGAAGTGCAAATGAATGGTGTAAATTTGTTAATGTTGCTACTGGACACTTTCTCCTTGCTATTGAATTGTGTAACATCAAGTTCCTTCTTTTGTTTGAGCAGAGCAGAGCAACAGCCACAGCTCCTGTATTTCAGACTGACTACCAAGCAGGTGGTGGCTCCTGTTTTGTAACTGTTAAAAGCAGGCAGAGGAGGCTGGTTGGATGAAGACATTGCGAATGACCTACAGACACTTTGGCATCGGTTGAGGATTATGTCTCATACTGGTGGGGATTAGAGACCTCACGTTTTAACTAAGATTCCCCCAGTCCTTGATATCATGCAAAAAACAAGCTGCTACAGGGGCACAGCCTGGTAAACATCAAGAGCATCAGTATGGAGGAACTTCCTCGCAAGCTCAGAGGCTTGGCAATGGGACACTGGCAACAGGACTGTGCTGATTGTTTGCAGCCTTTCCTGCCCTGATGTTTTGAATCAAAATAAATAGCAAGGAGAAAGAGGGGAATGGGTTCATATCTGAATGGATTAGCATCTGAAGCTCTTTGGAAAACAGGGCACAGAGAATCTGCCTATGAATACAGACAATTTTCTGGTGTTGAGTAATTACTATTGTCACTCCCATTCTACAGGCAAGAGATGGAAAAGCTATGTAAAAATTTAAGATTAAAATTGCAATGTCTCTGACAGCTGAGAGCAGATCACAGGATTTCTGATCTTGTACCAACCCGAGGGATGATCCGAAGAGGCAGGGTGGTGGTGGCTGCACACCAACAGGAAGAGGCATACAGAGCTATAAAGTGAGCAGTGTCCATCATTCCCATGTATTACTGCATCAAAAGGAACAAGGAACTTCACAAATCTACAGCCAGTCTGAAGTATTGCTCCCCAGAAGTGTTTCTTATTCAATATAGTGGAGGAGTAAGTTGCTGTACTTGAATCTTGAGCTTATTTCCCAGGACTTTGAAATGTTGCTGTTCACTCTTGCACAGGTATCTAAACTGTTCCCAGCACAAATCTGGGAAAGATAATATCAAAGTTTAAATTTTCCATCTGACTCAGACCAGGGGTTTGTCTTCATGTGTGAAGGAAAAGTGTTTTCATGTTGGCCTGGGAGGATATGGTGTCCGTCAGGCTGCTACAGACAGAGCTGGTCCCTTTCATTTTCCCTTTTCCCCACAGCTTTTTCCTTGTCTGTTGAAAACTTAGCTCTCCCCTGGCACTAGGACTGGAGCTGAGGTTGTGTCTCTCAGGTTACAATCCTAAATCTCTCATTACTGTCTTCCCAGCCAAAAAATCTTTTACTGGTCCATTTAAGCTGGAAAAATATCCAGAGGAAAAGATGCTCAGGTGCAGAGTACCTTGCCAGGGTGGTTTGGTTACACTGTTGAAAGGGCAGTTGTAGGTTCAGAGTCCCTCCTGTCCCTCTAGAGAATGGTGCTAGTACCAAGCTAGAAGTCTGTAAGTGGCCTACATAACATCCTTCAATTTTTAGCAAACAATTATTTTCCTTTCTTATTAAAACCACTTGGAAGCAAACTACACTAGTACAGCAGGAGGCTAGGCAGGAATTACGCTTCTGAACAGAGAAAGAGCAAAAAAAGAGTTGTATTTGAAGAAATCTTACTGTTGTTTTCCAGTCCAGTTTTCAGACTGGAAACCAGCTGAAAAGTGAGCGTGCAGCTGAACACAAGGTTGTATGGCCCATGATTTTTAGAAGAGCCACAAGCGATTTTGCAGGTTTTCCATCAGAGTGTTGGTACAGACGGCAAGACCTCAGCAGGGATTTGCTCCAGGTCTTCCCCTGTGCCTCTAGCAGGTGTCATGGGGAAGCCTGGAATATCTGAGCCGCAGGGATGATTTAATTCCTTGATTCTGTCCTGTCATTTAATCTCCATTGTTCTGCCTTTTCCCTTCGAATATGGCTTCTGACAGTATGTTTGCTGCCTTCTCCGTCAAGCTCACTTGTGTCTTGCTCTAGGGACGAGTGACATAAAGCCCTTCTTGCTCAACAAGCGAGGCCCCTTGTGCTGCCATTACAGAGCTCTGACTGAATGCAAAACCCAAGCTGGTATTGCTCATGCTTAATCAATTGTGTCACCGCTGAGGTATTGGTAATTCCTGAGTTGTGTCTGCTAGGCAGGCTGGGAAAATAGTAAGAAATGGTCAGGAAGAAAAATCACTTTGCAACAACCAGACGTGCAGAGTCTGAGGTGGCAAAAATTTACAGCATCTCCTCCTTGGGCCTAAGACAAGATGACTCCATGCAATGCAAGGTAAGCTCATCTTTTTACTGTTGTGCTGCTTTCCTCTCTAAATTTTAAACGTCAGAGTTTTCACTTCTGTGCCATGGTTGAAACTGTTGATTGAATGCTCTCTTCTGTTGGCAAAATTTCTGTGCTTCACATGGTAGAGCTATTGCTTCTCAGAGCAATACTTCTGTTACTGCAGATTTTAATTACCACTCTTAGAGAACAAGATAAATGGAGTTTGAAGTCCATAGCATTAAAGCTAACTACAGACAACCTAACCGTGCCTGTTACTGTGCTTAGATGATGTCAGCAACATACTCTTTGCTTAACCTATAAATGTCACTGATGTGATTTGTGCTGCTGAAGATGATTTTGGGAGAAATTCTAACACGCAGCAAAAGAAAGAAACCTCTAAGGAACAGATGGACAGGCAGGATTTTCACACTCACTGTTCATATGTAAGAGCATGGAGAGCCCATATTTAAGGCAGTAGATTCTTGCTGGGGGTGAGCACATCTTGCACATCACTTCTCATGGCACTTGGAGCCCGTCAGTGAAGCCCTGTGGGAGCCCAGTGGGTGAGAAGAGGTGCCAGGTGGGTGCCAGCTCCATGCCTGTCAAGATAGTTATTGTACCAGCATGGGCCGGACTGAGGGAAGAGCAGAAACCCAGACACACCGAACTGCTCCTTTGGACAGGAGTTCCTGGCTCTGCTGCGGAGCTGCGGGCTCGTGCGGTGCTCCATCAGGGACAGAGGGCACTGCTGAGGGGGAGTGAGGCTGCCTCTACCAGCCTTTGAATTCCAAGTGGAAATTCTGCTGTTTGGGTGTAGGAAAAAAGTAAACTCCTCTCCACTTGTCTGCACTCACCCTGTGGTTAGCTGGGCGGACTCCGCACCCCTTCTTCATGCTGTGGTAGAACAGAAGACGCAGGTGAGGCTTTCCAAATGCCAGCTCGAGCTTCATCTGCAACTCTGCCTGCAGCTTCTCCTTGGAGTTTCCTGGGGGATTGCTCCCAGGGGGAGGCCTTCTCCAAAGGTGCCATTGTTCAGAGCAAGGGGAGGACAGAAGGAAAGTTGGGGGTTTTTTATTATTTTTTCTTTTTTTAAATAATTTCAGTTTTGGTTGGGTTTTGATTTTGGTTTTTTTTTCAGTCTCACAGGAGGCCATGAGACAATGTAGGCCAGTGACAGGGCAAGGCTGAGGGCGTTTTAGGTGTAGCTGCTCTTTGTGTATCAGGGTGTCACACAGCGTGCTCCACAGCCGGTTTTATTTTTGGAAGAGTGGCATGAAGGGAAAGTTACACCCTCTGAATTTAATTCCTGATTTATGTGTGCCAAGTTGGGTGTATGCTTTTTTCTTTTTCTTTTTGCCCCTCTTTTTTTGGGATATAAATTTATACTTCTTTCTGGTCTGCGTTCTGTTTGACGAATTCATGGTGCCATCTGCTGATTAGAGATGGAATTATCACTGAGTCCTAGTCGGGAATAGCATTCTGCACTATCTATTTCAAAATAAAATTTAATTATGTGGTGATTAAACAACATCTTTACACAGAAAGCACCAAATACTTGGATTTTTTTCCCCACCAGAAAAGCTCAGTACCTCTAAATCACCTTGACTACTTTGTCATATAGATCTGTACCTCCAAAATATCACCCCAAAAGTACAGTGGAGTCTGAAGGTTTTCTCCTTGCCCCTGTGCTCAGAGCATTTGTACACCTCTACCCCTGCTCTTCCCTTCAGATTGAGAAATAGCTTTCAAAAATATGCTGAGCTTTTTGGAAAACAGGAAGATTATGGAGAGTTTTCCTTTTCTTAAAAAAAAACAGCAGTAGCCAAAACCAGATCAAAATCTTATGTTTTGAGTTTGTGAAGCAGACAATTTTTTCCCCCTTTATTCATAATCAGGAATATATAAACAATATGATCACATGGCCAAAACTGCAACTTAAAGAAAAAACAAACAGACCACCAGTGAGTGGGGAAAAGTTGATCTCAGCTGTCTTTATGGATGATATTTCTAAATTTCAGATTTCCAAAAGTTCCAAACCTTTTGACTGGTAAACAGGTAAATAATTTGCTGGTTCTACTGATGGTATGTGAGCAGGGATGAGCTTTGCTCCTGCAGATCTCTCCTCTAGCTGTCTCACGCTATTATTATCCCTTCTCTGTTGACTGCTCCTTCTCTCCTGAACTGCCTATTTCTCCTGAGGCACTCTGCTTTTCAGGAGCTTGTTTCCCATCCCCAGGCAGATGCACGGTGTCACCAACCTAATAGCCTGTTGGTGACAGGAAAACAGGATATGGGGCAAGATTTAGAGATCCAGGACACCTCCATTCCCAGGTGGCTCTTGCCTTTTGATGGGCTTTTTCTGAAGAGTGAGCAATAGAAAATGTGTGGGAAGCAAGTAGAAACATCTTTAAAAAATATATGAGCACTTCACTGAATGCAAAAGAGCCAAGAGGCTTAATTGAGATACATTGCCTTTGCTTCTGAAATATCTAGTTCTTTTTCCTTTAGAAGAAAACACAAAATGTATCCAAAATGGCAAACATTTTCCACGTACACTTTTAAAGCACAGCCCCTTTTCTGTCCTTGTTCTGTAAGCACAGTGATTGCCCATAATAGCTTGCTGGTGTTCCTAAGGTTAATAGATAAAATAGATAAGAGATAATAGTGTTCCATGTAGCGGTGCTTTAGGGAATACTGTGAATATTGAGGTAATTGGGGAAGTCTGTAATGGGGAACGGGGGGTCACTGGAGGGGAGTCAAAGTAAGATTAGAAAAGCTGAGCTGCAGATCTCAGGAATATTTGATAAAGGTCAGAACTAGAGGCCACCGTATCACTTTCTCTTGAAATATGGAGTCAAATAAAGAAAGAAGAGGGCAGAACTAGAGCAGTACCCATTATTTCTGACATCTAATTATTGTACAGATATTGTTATTTTAATAAGATTAGCCAGCAGTAATGGCAAAACGGTAGACCCTTCCCTTCTTTATATATCTGACAGATTAGGCTGCCTACCAGCAGTGCAGTGGCATGCTTAGAGATGGGCATGAAAGATGATAGATTGGTAAAGAAATAACTTTGATGGTTTCCTCCTCTCCTTGTACAATTAGGTTCAGCTTTGCACAAGCTGTTAATGGCAGGTGGTGGGGAGCCAGCTACAAGTTAAGAACTGGCTCCAATTATGCTATAAATGGATAGCCAGTATTTACAGGAAGAAAGTTTGAAAGTTCATAATTTTTAATCCAGATCAGACCTGTTAAATTAAAGTATTTCAGTAAAACAATGCAAATGGGATTTTTTTTTTTAATTATTTGCTTTTTTGATCCCGCCTTAGGGATAAACACACAGAATATTTGTGCTTTCTCCTAAGTGTAAGAGGGACAGACTAGAACTACCTACTGCTTCTCGATTTAAAAAAGGCCAATGCCTGTCCCACTTTGCAGTCTAAGCTGATTTTAGCAAATATTTTTTTCAAGTTGTAGGAATTTTGGTACAGATATGTCAATGTAAGCAGGCTGTAAAAGAATTGTTGCATGACACTTCAGGAAAGTCAGGTTTACGTGTGCCACAGGGGGTGATGCTCTGCATGAGTTCATCAGTGCCCAGACGTGCAGCAGAGTTGCACACCAGCTCAAGGCAGGGATCACTGTCCTCAGTTAGTCATTCTGTTGTATTAAACCCTATGTAAACTGTTGTTTAATAATAATAATTTGTGCTTGATACTCCTGGGTACCACAGTCGCAGACAGGACTACAGTGAGGGTGGGACTTGGAGCTGAGGTTGGAGGGGAGGATGGTTTCTCTCTCCACGAGTTTGTAGCACAACATGGCAGCAGAAGAATAGGGCTATTAGAAAACAAAGAAATTATTGAGATGCTGTTGAGCAATATGATAGTCAGTAGCCTCTTAACACAATTTGTTTTATGGTGGTCCTGCTCTTTTGGTAGAATTATTAGAAGGGTGGAGGAGGAAAATAAAGCAATGTGATGTGTGTCTATGATGAATTCCTGCCAGAGAAGGAGAAAGCATGAAGATACTGATTTGAAAAAGTAATTAGAGGATAAGGGAAGCTGGATGCATAAGGTAAGCAGAAGTTAAGGAGGTTCTGGTGGGAATAAATTAAGATACCCATTAGAAGTAAAGAAAAGCAGGTTACATTTCATGAGAAAGGAAACATTGGCCTGATGAAAGTAAAAAGCCAGGAAAATTTGGGGGGATCTTATGTTTTTGGTTTTTTTTATTCTTCATAATGACAGTTATGGCTATGACAAAAAGACTAACCAACAAACCAATTGCTACATCTGGTAAATATGTTTAATTTGAGCAAGAATCCTGTGGAAGGGAAGTGAATTCAGTATCTAGAATTATGGAGAGAGAACTCTTTCAGTCACATCAGTAGTGTGATCTTTGGAAATAGGCCTTCTCTGCCTCATTTGTATTAGAACAAGTGCACAAAAAATATAGGGCACCCCAGTGGTTGGTGAAAGCCACTTCAGTGCAGAGGAGCAGGATCTTGCACTTCTAGCAATTTTCTTAGGGCATCAGCCTGAGGCTTAAAGTCAAGAACTGGACCTCTGACAAACTCATGTTGTTGGAGTGTGCTTCCTCTCATTTACAGGTCTCTGTTCAGGTTGCTCTGTCAATTCCCAGCTCTTTCATAGACATGCTGAAGTCTGAGCTCTAGTAGTGGCCTAGGTCAGCAAATGCTTGTGCATGTACTACTAATGTTTCTTCTGCACAAACATTTGTAAGTACTTCAGTGCCAGTTTATGGGCTGACTTCTGTACTCATGTGCTGTTAGTACTCTGCAAGGCTCCAGTCTCACAAGAGCAGCTGAGTGGAAGCAAGGCACTGACATGCAAACTCAGAAGTGCTTGTTAGGTTACATGCCCCTTCAAACGGATCTTCACCTCTCATGGACCTGAAGTTTACAAGGCAAAAAAACAGTTAAAAGAGTTGGAACCAGTCACAGGGGGGTGAGAAAACAAAGAGGCTCATTAAACTTTATGTCTGCAACTCAACTCTAAACTGCATAGCACCATTTTTGTTAATGCTTTGAATTTTAATTGCATGCTGCCTTAACTAGTACACATCTAATCTTACCTTTTTCCACCTGGTATTAGAAAATTAATCTCAAGTTTAATTTAAAAGCTGTGCAAGGTTTTGAGGAATGCTGGCATCCATGTTTGTATGTAGGATAGAAGCTTGCTCACCATTTCAAGGAAAGGAAAGATATTTTCACTCTGAAGCACATCAGGGACTTTATTTTACCATCCACAAAGCAATTAATAACATATTAGTATATATGACTGCATTCAGTGTTTGCTGACAAGTCCACATGCTTCTGTGTAGAACATATTTTCTTCTGATTACGGCATCTTTCTTAACCACCAAAGAGTATAAATATTGGTCTTAGTGCTTGAAGGAGTCACATCTCAAACAAATGAATCATTTTAAAACACCATGCTATACTGTGGAATTACTGAATTTCCATACAGATCAAAGATGCAACAAATCTTCATGTTTCACTGAACATGGCTGTTCTGTTCAAGCAGATTGTAGTCCAGAGGGTATTGCAGTGTGCTTCAGAATGAGTTCTCTTTACTAAAGTTAGTCTCATTGAAAATAAGAAAATGTCACAATTTAAAGCTTGAGCCAATGGAAAAACTTTTCACAGAAAATTCTCTCAGAATGTACCAATTTTCCTGAAACACTCGCACTTTGAAATTCTCTTTAGTTCTCTGGTGTATCCTGCAGCCTATGTCATTGACAGTGGGCTATTTTGGGTGGCAGAGTGGCTGCACACAGACCTGTGACCACGCACATAATTTTATTCTTGTGCCTTGTTAGTCCAGGAACTCCCCCTGTCACAAGGAGTTTTTGTTACTGAGTCTGGTTTCAGATAGAAGCAATAGTCTCAGCAGAGCAGCAGGCATGCTGGGACACTATGGAAGAGCACGGCACAGTAAATGCCAGAGGTAGATGCAGAGTTCAGAGATTTTCACAAAACTGAGTTGATTGCTACTCCATTGGTGTCATCTGACTTATAGTGATTTCCAGCGGCTGTCAATCAAGTCTTAGGTGTTTTTCTCACAACAGTTCTACATAACCAGAAGTTTGGAAGGAATATTTCCAGGAAACTTGTAATTGCTTTGGAGAGCATTCTCCTAGATCAGGTCTAAAATCCTTTATGGTGAAAATTGGCTGGTTTTAGCGGTGATTAAGTGGAAAGTGATGAACCATTCAGGCTTGAATTTGACACAAACAAGTAGGAAAGTAGTTCTTGTTTATTTTTCCAGGGAAGGTAAATAATTATGGTTAAAACCAGAAACTGACTGAATAATGAAAATTACTTTAACTTCTTTAATACAGAGGATACATGTGGGACATATTTGTGCTCATATATATATGTATCAGAAAGTCAAAATTGTGTAAGTTAGTAGGAGCTGGAGTATTTAGGAAATGTGTGAAGATTCTGCAGACTCTTCATCTTGGAGTAAATTATTGTCTCAATGTCACTTTATGGGTCATCCAAAGGATATGGAAGAAAAATGGTTAAAAAAAAAAAAGAGCAAAGTGCTGAATGCTAATTTGCTTACTCCAGAGCTGAATGGAAAAGCCATTAGGGAAAATACTCTGAATGGGTTTGTCAGCCTGTGTCATAAGAAAAATTTCCCATAGCATATGCAGACAGAGCAGTTAAGTGTTAATAGGAAACAATACCTTTTTTTTTTCCCTTGAAACTGGTATTAGTAGATATGTTGTTAAGAAGTGTTAATCTGTTATAAAGCACAATTATTTCATCTATTAAATGTTCTTCACTACTGCTAACAGCTGGGAAACCATGAGGTAAAATGTATCCTCCTGATGCTTAGGGAGCCAGGTTGGTAAAGCAGGTTTTTGGAGAGTCAAGGGTGTATATTCCTGTGCTGGTAGAGCAGTGGTGCCAGTGGGAGGTGGAGGGCAGCCACCCTCAGAGAGGAGACATGGATCAGAATTCATGGCAGGAGAAATTTTGAGCACCCGCCGTGCCCTGGCTGCCTGTCTTTGCTGGTAGGTCTCACTTCTACACTCTGAGCTGCCACCACACTTCACCTTTACTTAATTTTAAACACAGGTATGAGTCATCCCACTGCCAGCAATGGGTTTGCTCATTTCCCACAAATAAGTCTGAAAGGAAAGAAGACTGACACAAAATGCTAGATTTATTTTCTGAAGTGACATATACATGGTTAGATTACATTTATGTTATATATCTATTTTTAGCTGTCTCTTTTCTACAATAAATCAATGCCACAGAATTATAAAATAAATATTTACATGAAATATATAGAGGAAGTTTTATGAATTAGGTTATATTGACATTGATGATCTGTTTTATATTAATATTTATGCTATTTGGTTTGTTACAAGTGAATTGAATTATAAATACTGTGTTTCTTAAAGCAAAGTCTACTTAATAACAAGTTTTGAGGTCATTTTTCTGGCATATCTTATGCAAAGCTTGTTTTTGGAGCACAGCTTTACTCAAAAATCCTGTATTTCCAAAAGTGATAGGGAAATTTGTTAGCATATTGGAGTCTCATGTACCTGGAAATAAATCAGATATCTGGGGCAAGAGGGACTTTCAGGAATCACCCAGGGTCAGGTAATTCAGTTGTGGCATATCTTTCATAAAAGCAATGAGGAATCTCAGTAAATTAATAAGCTTACAAGTCATCAGATTTTCCACATGCAGTCATGTCCTGCAAGTGCAACAGAGTCTATTAATAGTACTCCAATGTAACATTTTCCAAGTATTTTGTAGTAATACTGGTTGGGTCATGTACTTCTAACAGGCCTTAACATTCCTCAGGGAAGACTCGGAGTATGAAGTGCCTTATGCTGCCATAAAATGCGGGGTAATCAAATCTGTGAAGGACAGGCCACTGGGAAGCTGGCAGGAATATATGACACTTGTGTATTGTGTAACAGGCATTCCCTCTATTTCTGTGATGAACTGGAGGAAATTGCTTTGAAGTATATGCATCGTATACATGAAGCAGAACTTTGCGTAATGCTCAAGTTTCCTACCTAACACATGGCCATGGGGGGATTCCTGGAATGGAAGAGAACTAGAATTGTTACTGTCACCCCCGAATATTTGCCTGATATCCTTTCTTTCCCTTATGTTTATTTGCAGTAGCACCTGGCTCCCCACTCGGTTGTTGGACAGTGAGGGTAATGTTCTTTGCCCCAGGATATGGAGAAGGTGACAATGAGATGCCACAAAGATACCATTCTCATGGCTTAGTCTTTTGGTGGGGAGATCCTAGACACAACCTGACTTGTGGCTGAGAGCGAAGAAAAATTGTGTCTAGGTAGTCTGCATGCTGTTATTTTGAGAAAAAACAAAATTCATAGTTGAAAGATGCATACAGTTCAGAGAAATTCTAGTTAAACATAATGGATTCCCATTAATGGACCATGGGGGCAAGGTTCATTCTTTCTTTTGTAAGAGTTGTTACTGTTCCCATGTAAACTGATGACAGTAAAACCTGCCTGTCCATATAGCTAATAGCCAATGCCACTGCAAATGTTGGAAGGTATTGTTTAGTAGCCTAAAAATGTGTTTATATTTCATACCCAGATTCAGTCTGATGTCTCACCCTGCCTAGATTTGTACCCAAAGTTTCACACAGCCCCTTGCTGCAGGGCTGCTCAGTATATCCTTACACACACACATCTTTCCTGCATTGTCTACAGTTAAGGATGCTTCTGGGCAAGGCTGTGTGTGAAAGTATGGATCTGCAGGTACACATCTCCTGTAATTATATGACATGGCAGTCGGTTTTCACCTGCCCTGTGGTGGCTCCTGAGCTCTAAAACAGCAGGTCATCCTGTCCCAGCTTACAGGGAGACATTGCTCACAGTCCTGGAGCTACAAAACTTTTTAATTCAAGGACTGAAATATTTTGTTCCATAAAAATTTCATGCATACACTTATATCCTACATATGATCATTTACAAGAACAACTTATGTTTTACAGATTTTATGAACTTCCAAATATATTTTAATATGGAAAAATTTCAGTTAATATCATAATCCATGTAATAGATTAACATCTGGTTCTGATTTCCCAAACCTCAGCTTCCAAACTCTTCAGAAATTAATGGGAAAGTTGGTAGACAGCCTTCTAAATAGAACGTAGTATTAATTCTTTGTGTCTGTTTCATTTTACTTTATTTAGACTTGAAAGATTGTCTGCCCTACTGGCATGAGTTCAGAGATCTTCCCTCATCACCCGTGAATGGGAACCACATCACTACATCCTCATAATGTTATAATTCAAAAGAGAACACTGAGGGAGAACAGCCAGAGAAATTCAGCATAGTCCATGTCATGAGTTGTATAGAACAGTTCTTGTACTTTCTGCTGGTATGACCTTTTCCACCAGTTGTTGTTTGAGACACTTTAATCAGTGGATTTTGAATTTATTGTATAATACAGGTCTTCATTTCCAAACAGCAAAAGCCTTGTTAAGCCCCTCTTTAAGTCAGTGAAGAATTAGACTGATCTAGGAAACTTCTCATGTTTGTTGTTTCAACCTTAATATTTCACACTGTGGGAGTTTCACAGTTCATTTTGATGGGAACAGCTTCACTTATTGCTTGCTTATTTATTCATAATTAGAAGCTACTAATTGAAATACTGAAAGTGCTAATCACTGTCATTATGTACATTTAGTTACTCCTTACAGAGTTGGCTCCCAATGATATGGGGAAAATCCCTGTGTCTGAAGTGGTGTCACGGTCAGGTAACCACCATTTCCAAGGGAAAAATATGGCTGGAGAGATAGAAGCTTTTACAGGAGCTCTTCAGGTGTTTACCAAGACCACGATTTTAGGGGCAATTATGAGAGAAGGATTTATACAGGCATGAGTGCTACCTATATGTGGCTTTCTATTTCTTAAAATCTGTTTGTGTTTTGATATATGATAGGTTGCCATTTTATTTGGCAACTGCATTGGGGCATATTAGGTAATAGAGTGTCAGGGCACTGCGAAGGCTGGAGAATCCCTGGAGTCCAAGGATGTTCCTGGAAGATGGCAGAGCATTTGTAATCATCCCTGGTAGGTGACTGCTAAACATTTTTACCTTTCTTTTATGCATTTAAAAACATTTTGAAATTAAACATGCTTCTTCTTTTTCATTTGTATGGAATGATTATTTGTCATTATCCTGAGTATATGACTGTCACATAAAAGGTATTTTGTGCACTTGTAAATTCGGCATGTGTTTTCTTGGCACCTCAATATTCCATGGATGTAGCCGGTACTTTACACTCTTCATTTGAAAAACCTAGTATCTTGCCAAGTTATATGAAGTCTAATTTGACCTTTACCTCTGTACAACTAAAAGTGATGGTATGACCACCCATTCCCTGTCCAGAAGAAGGAATGAATGCAGAAGAGAGGAAATGCGCAGAGCGCTCAAAGCTCTCAGATTTATCTCTCTGAAGATCAAAGACCTAATAATATCAAATTCACTCCTTCTTCATGAGAGATAGCCATGAACCAGCCGCAGTTGGAGAACATAATCATGTTCAGAAGGCTTGAGTACTTGACTCCATGTGTATCTCAGGTATGCAGGTGATAGCAGGGCTACGGCAGGTCATGGCTGTGACTGCAGTGCAGTGTCGCTGCATGGGAAGTGGCACAGCTGCACAATCCCCTCCAGACAGACCTCATCCTTGCTGCTGGTGCCTTCTGCTGTCCCCCACCATGGGCTTGTGTTTTTGTCAAGGAAGGGGTATTCATGGGAGAGTGTATTTGAAAGAAGATACTAAAATAAGAGATGTGTGTGTGGCCGTTAGGACCAGATGTGTAGAGAGAGCCTGGAAAGGAGGGCAGAAGCTTTGCAAGAAAAGAAGTTGGTGGCAGAAGACAGATTTTGGAAAGAATGTGGGAAAGGGGGAATGCCATAAAAAGAAGCAGAGAAATGAGGAAGACAAAGCGTTATTTCATGCAACCTGGGTTGCTGCCTCCTGAAAAGCTGCCACTCTAGTGTGCTGCCCACCAGGATGTGGCAATTCTGCTCTTGCTGTACAGGGGTGTGTGTTTTTATCCCATGCAGCTGGCGATGGAACCCACATTGCTGTAGTTCTGCAGCTGAACCTGCAACATTTCTGTATGTTTAGAAGTTATAGCTGGAGAAAAGTGTGCTGAGGTAGCCCAGAGGGAAAGTGGAGCAGTCCTGAGCACTGCAGTGAGATCCTGTCAGGTGTTAGTGTCCACCTTGGTGAATGCTTAGGTTCACAGAGAATGCATCTCACAGCTGAGCTCTGCACTGGGACTGCAGCCATGACCCAAAGCAGAGGTACATGTGCCTGGGCAATGAGGCAATCCTGAGTGCCCCAAGCTATGCAGGAGGGTGCCTGCATTAAGTCCTGCACGTAACCTGTGACTTGAGTTCCTTCATCCCCCCAGCAAATCAAAGGCTATCACAGCTTGATTCAAAGCGCCCTTAAATAAATGAACCTTCCAGCTGATGTCAATAGGATTTCTAGTCTCTTTCCCACTCCTTGGCATCCTTGGGTCCCCAGAGAATATAATCAAGCACAGGAGACTGCAACAATCAGGGTCTGGGGATTATGTAGCATCCAGGCACAGCCTTGAGGAGTCATGTTTGTTGACATTAGGTTGACTACAGTGTTACAGTCATTTTACACATGACAGCATGTCAGTTGTGTAAACCTCGCTGGAACAGGAGATCGCCTATGACTAGCTGCTGTGAAATTGAAATGATTTCTCTGTGTCTATGTGGACTGAAAATCATGGCTATTGTTTGCCAGTTGCTGCAATTTCTCAAGCTTTTTTTCTAATTCAGTATAATTTTGTAGTGGAGACAAGGCATTAAAGGGGCTCATGGTACAGGTGTGTGTCAGATCCCCACTTCATCAGTGCCTCCCATCAGACTGAATGGGCTTCACTTTGAAAGCACAGATCATATTATATTTTTGTAACTTCAGTAGAATTTATTCCAGGGAAAACCTGTGCCATTGCAGAGGTAAGTATTGCTCAAGGTGACTTAGAATAACAGAAATGAGCTCTAACTGATATGATTTCTGTAAACAACCTGTGGATTCAGGTACCATTTAGCATAACTGGTGTAGAGTTTGAGCCCATGGATTTCTGTGCTTTCAGGGTAACTGCATAATGGTGGATGTGCTAGTCTGCCCCTTGCTCCGAAGCAGTTTCATAAATAATGATTATACCTCATTTTTCACACTTAACAAAGCTATATAAAATTTGTTGTGTAGTTAAGCAACAGGACAATATTTTGAGTATGGCTTTTAGCCAAATTTTTTACAAGTCAACTGTATTTTGCTTTAAATTAGCATAGAAAGATTGAAAATGTTTTGACCCTTTCTGACCAAAATCTGAAGGGTTCTTCTATGGTCTATAAACTGACCCCTCGACGTGTCATAAGGAAAACAGAAATGTTCTATTTTAAGTTTTTGTGATATTCTATTTCATGTGACTTGAAGTACAGTAAAGATTGGGATAAACAGACTTTATGAAACACAACATCCCAGTACAGAACATTTTATAGAGGAAAAGGAAGAAAGACTCCCACTGAAAAGCTGGTGGTGTCAAATAATCATTTATTCTACTGTTGTCGACCTGCCCCTGTCTAAATGACAGGGACTTAGCTACCAACAGGAAACAATATTACAACAAATGCTTGCAAAACCCTGTAGAATTCCTGTCACATCAAAAGCCCATGTGAATTGTGTGCTTTTGGCTTCAGTGTTCTTTTTTTTTCTCACACATGCAGAAACAATACATGAGGAAGTATTTATGCTTATCAAGAAAGAAGGCCACGTTTTACGAACAGAGCACGTCTTAAACTGCATGTCTGAAGTTCGGGTGAATTTCGGGGCTGATGTCACATATTGTGCTCAAGAGCTTTTTCATCATGCTCTCCATGTTCTTATGGTAGCTGCTTGTGAGGTTTCGGATGGTTTCTGTTGTTTGCTCTTCTATTTTAGCTGAGAGGTTACCTTGAGAGCCCATTACCTGAAAAACAGAAGGCTTCTGAGCGAAATAAAAGGTTATATATGACTGTTCATTGTACTATTTTTCATCATCTAGCATAGGCATAACACAAACACGTCACAGTGCTTCCTAACAGTAAGGGTATGATCTAGGCTGAACTATACACACAAAAACAGGATTAAAGGCAACTCTTTCATATGCTCACGAGCAATGGGAATCTCCCCATGTAATGAAAGTTTCCCAGTTCAGTGTGGGAACAACATCGTAATGTTGCCTTTTATATCGCTCTTTTTAATTTGTTTTCTATTTTAATGACTAGTCAACTAAGTTCTATCACCCGTGTGCTTCATTTGGCCTCACTGAGAATGCACATGAGCACAACCAGGGAGCAAAACATGGGAAAGCCTTCCTGACAATGCATAATTACAGTTTCGGAGTACTTGAAATGTCTTCAGCAGTTAGTGATGTATAACCCTCAACAGGCCTCAGACAAGGTCTTTTAATGTTACATTTTCTTATCTGGCGAAATACCAGACAGCTTCTGGCACAGTTAATATCAGGACATTCGCTTAGAATTTAATTGACTCTAGACTCGCTGAACATTTTAGCAAGGTTATGTTATAAACAGATGCACACGTTCCAAATCTGTGACTTTGCTCCCTCCTCCCCCACTGCCCCAACATCCCTTGAATTTTTCCCTTATGGAAAAGTCCTTCAGATACCAGCAGAGAAATTGTTTTTCACCTAAAGAATTCCGTGGGGGAAAGCAGGAGACTTTTCTGCATGCTGGCAGAATAAGAAGGGAATAAGTAACATATTCTTGTTCCTGCCATGGTTCTCCGAGTGGACTAGCAGGTGAAGCTAACCTGTGATACATTAGTGGGATACCTAGAGGATGACCAGAAACAAGGTCATTAGCTTTATTTTCCATGTGGTTTCAGCCCAACCTAGTGCTTAAAAGAAGGAAAGCAACTGAGTTAAGATCTTTTGCTCAGCTCACCCTTGCAGTTCCGTTTATCAGTACCTGACAGTGTAGTAAGACATTGGTCTGTAACTCACATGTAAAATACTTCAGTTGGGAAGAAAGGTAAGTTGTAGGCATTATAGTAAGTATTGGGAAAAGATTATAGTTTTCCATAGTAACTATTTTTAGCTGACATTTTATTTTAGCTTTTAGACAATTTGCAAGGGTCGCGTATGGGAAAGGCTGTACAGCTTAGGCCAGATTTATGAAGCTGATTTTTTCCACTGGGAAAAATAACTTTGTAGAGATCCCAGATGGTTGCATGTTATCCAGCTACTAAATACTTTTGAAAAACCTCAAGAAAAGTATTATGATTTTAAGAAGAGCCTCTGCAAACCTGCTCTCTCAGCTCATGCTAACATTGTAACTTGAGATAGTGAATTCTTACTCTTCTATGTGTTTCCCTCTCTCTTTTTCTGCTTCTGAATATGGAGACCCTTTTCTTTTCAGAATGCAGACAATGCTCTGCTTAGTTTATGATTCCTGCTGACCTTGAGGGTCTGTCCCTTATTTTGCCTACAGAAGTTTTATGCTAGCATCATTCCAAAGTTGCTAAAATATTACATTGACTTGGAAGCCACAAAATTCATAACTAGGCTGCACATCTCCAGAGTTCACTGATCTCAGACCCTGAGTACAAACACCATGAACACCAGCAAACTTGGTTTGAGATGCAGGCTAAAAATTTTGCATGTTTTGAGAAAGTGTCATCCATATTGTCATTCTAACCTCAGGTTACTTGTTATTTTCTGTTGCTGTTTTTAATTCTGGATGGATGTGGAACACCTCACAGTACGAGGAAACTTACCCCAGTTTGGATACGAGCAACGCAAAGTAAGAGAAGGAATAGCGTTAGATGAGACTGTGACAAAGAATTAAAAATACCTGTGTCCAGATGCCCAAGCAAGTAAACTGAACTGGGCATCAGATCTCCCTCTGCACTGGCTTTGCTGAACCTCCTGAGTACCTTCCAGACAGGGGTTAATAATGATGACATTTGTCTGGGTAGATAAATATTCGACATAATGGGGTCAGGGAACGTGAAGGAGGACTGTGATGATCTTGTACAACATGCTGTCATTCGAGGAGCAATATGTCTTCTGTCCTGCTTCTGTGAAATGTTCACTCAACCAATAGTGGCCTTTCCCTGCAGCTTTAATTTTGTTTGTGATGAAAAAATTGAGTTCACAGCAAAGCATCTGTACTCTTTTGCTATTTAAGACCTAAAACAAGAAGTCTGGCTTGACTGAAAAGGTGAACGAATTTTAGAGGTGTTTTTAGTTTATTTCAGTGTCAGTAAACATCTGAAATTGTACGTATGAGACAGTTCTACCTGGCCTGCTTGTGTGACAGTGTGTCTAGGGCTGGCAGTGTATGTTAGAGACTTTGTCTCTATATATGTTCCTAAGGCTTGTGATCCCTGCTGGAAAATGGTTTATGACAGGTTTGTAAAGCAGTTTTTATTTGACCTCTCTTTGGCTTTTTTTGCCAACAAAAAAAGCCAAACTACTTGTTTACACAAGTAACAAGTAGTTACTTGTGTAGTTTACACAAGTAACAAGTAGTTACTTGTGTAGTTTACACAGGTAGTTTCCCTGCCTTTGCACAGTAGAAGCTGGGGGAAAAAACAAGAGCAAATACATAAGAGGACAATCACCAGGTAAAAAGAGAATGGCTTGTGAACTTTCATGAAAATACTAGACAAAAATGCAAGGTGCCATAAATGTATTAAATGGCTTTAATTCAGATATCAAAATATCAGCTAGACTACTTCTACTATAGAAACATAGTGGAAAAACTCTAAAATTTTGGTGATTTGAGTTGATAAAAGATGCAGTCTTGTATCAGACAGCTACAGTGGAACAGAAATAGAAAGAAACATTTTTAAACCTTTGCTTTTACTGACGTCCACCTTACTGAAACCTCCAGTTTCAAGACAGGAATGAGGTCTGTCTGCAGTTATAGAAAGAGCACTCAAAGGTATTTTTCCTTAAGGAAGATATGTCTTCAAAGTACAAGCATGAACCAAATACGGAATCTGGACAATTTTAGTCATAAGAGTCCACAATTTCTTCTACATATGTGTTCAAAGCCTGTGAAAAAGTAAAAAATAGGCATATGCACACCAGAGGGTGATATCTCTGTGTTTAATAAGTATGATCACATTGATTTGCAGAAGTATCCATGTTATATTGTTGGAAGCAATTTGGTTTACCATTGAGCAGATTGACACTACAAGAGGATATATGCATGTTTCTTACTTACATTTGTTTGTTTGCTTCTGAATTCCTTCTCCCTCTGTAACCTGTAGTGGTCTATCTCAGCTGTAGCTTCTTCCTTGGCCTGCTTCAGCCTTTTCCCCTTTCCTAGTGGGGGAAGAAACCGATTTATTTCATACTATCACTGCATCCCAAAAGACGAATTTCTCTAAAACAGAGGCATTTTAGATGGCATAGTAAAATGTTGACTTTGCTGAAAGCTTTGTCCATCAGCTTTATTTACACAAGAGTGGTCAGAACAGCCGAAGTGATCTATGTAGATTACTTTTTGATTGACAGCCAGTCATGCAAGGACCCATCTTCTGAGATCAACTTCCAATGCAGAAGCACACGTGAAATGAAAAGTTTGTGGGTTTGCTAACAACAGAAGTCTTTTTGCAACTACATATTTTCTCGTAACACAAATGCATTTTTTTTAATCACAGCTTGGTGTTTAAATAAATATCTATCTTTTCTTTATCAGCAATAGTAGCAGCCAGATAACAGATTTTACTTGTCACTGATGGGAAAAGACGTTATTCTGTAAGATTTACTGTATCGATTGGTTGCCAGCATCCCTTCATCCCACACCAACTGGATTCTGCTCGGAGCTGGCAAATTTCCAGAATACTGCAAGATACGTCTTAACCATTACCAATCTGAGTTGCAACCTTCAGGCTTTGTCCTTTTCTTCCCCCACCTTTTTCCTACCTAACCTTTGTCAAATGCAGAGGTGAGTGATTAAGAGGAGAGGGAGATCAATGGTATCCTCTACCAGTGCACAGAAAATATGAAAGCGATTCAAAAAAACCTTTTTTTTCCTTTTCATTTAAAGAAGAAGGTGATCTTTAAGGTGACATTTTAGGGTGTAGTGGAAACAAGAGCCTTCCGCCTGACCAGGTGTTTACATACTTAATTTTGTTTGCTGTGAATAGTTACTTTGTTTTAGGTAAAACACTATGGGTTTGTCAAATCAAGTGCACATAAGTCATTGCAGGACTGGGCATAAGGTAGTTCCTGGGTCTAGCAAGTATGTTATGTAAAGGATAAGAGTAAAAGGTTTGATGGGAATGTGATGTTTAAGGTTTTACATGAAGGAGCTGGTGAAAATGTCATAAAAACCCCTATGGACTTCTCTGTCTGCCTGTTTTGTATAAAGTTGGTAAAGTTGTGTGGGTTCTGCTATACTACTTTGTGAGGAAAAAGTAATTTTCTAACTGATGGGACTGTAAACCTCTTGCATTGAGTGTTGATATGTTATACTTGAAACACCTGTGCTGATGCTGATTTTTGGGGTCTCTTTCTGTATGGATACAATTTTAGGAGTGAGGGGGAATAAGTTTGCTCCCTTTTAACAGGAGAAATATCTTTGATGTCGGAAAAACTGCTTAGTTGCTTAAATTAGGATATCACAAGCATGAAAGTGGCATCCTAGGAAACTTGATTTCATGTGTGACACATCAGTTAATTTACTTATTGTAACCAATTCAAGCACAGAAGGTGAAAGGTACCTTTTCTGAAGTCCTAAGGAATGTTCTCCACCTAGGCTAGGAAGAAGACCGTGAATATCTCTGATTTGTTTTTTCTAGGCTGTTACACTGAATTGGTTACACCTGAGCTGGGCTTCTAAGACCTTATCAGGTGTGGCATATAGCAATCTGCTTCCACTGAGCATGGCACAATGAGGAAGCTCAAGAGGAAGGCTGTTGGTTTTAATACATTTGAGATTCAGCAAAAGCCTGGGTAAAATGCCTGATCCAGCAGGAAACTACTTGCCCAGTTGATGGCTTCTTCCAAAGTCATCACCTGCAGATGGGTGAGTAGAAGTGGAGAGATGCCTGAAATGCGAATTACCTTTTCAAGTCTTGATTCCTGGACTGTTTGCTTTTGTGGCCATGCTTATTGTGGACCCTTGGGTATGTGGCTGTATACAGGCTTTTTACAAGAAGGAGCAAACTACTGAGGAACTAGATAGCTTTATTGACTCTCAGTTCACGAGTGCAGGGCTCTCTTGTGTAGTAAATTATATTTCTCAGAGTCCTTCTGCCATTAAGCCACTGCACCTATGTATGAAGGGGAGAGAGGCTGTTTAAAACCTAGTGGGTATTTTCCCAGAATTTGTATGTGTTGGATAAAGGCTGATTCCACCAGCTTCTGCCACTCACTGTGTGAAATGTTGGGTGAACAGACAGATTTGTGTAAGAGCCTGACATCAGTCTGGACAACAAAATTTGGAACCAGGTTTAGGTCTATATTTTGAAGTTTCCCTTATTCTCCTCTCCAAATTTGGAGTTGATCAGCCTTTTGTAGAGTTTTCCTCTAGGAGTGGAGCCGGGGGGTGATTCTCTGGAGCTGGCATTTGGGGGGAAGTGACTATGATGAAGCTCTGCCAATTTTACCAGCTGAGGAACTGGATCTCTATATCAAATTAAATTATTTCAAAATCAGTGGGATTTTAATTTCAAATTCCATCTGGGGGGCCATCTGTAGTAAATATGTTGCATATTTGGCCACCAGATAGATAACTATATCCTTTTAAAAGACGCAAAATGGAAAGAGATTTGCTGTAAAACAGCAGTTCACTTGCCCCTGACAATGTAGGTAGTGAACCAAAAAGTATATATATACCTGTGTGTCAGCTCTTGACAGTGCACTGGAGTAAGCACAATACATAGGGTGTCACTGTGGAGCAACAGCCATTTCATTTTACCATGATGCCTTTAGGATTGGCACAGCAGGAACCTGCTGCTTCCTATTTAATTAAGTGGAAAAGCTGTGAGTAAATTACTGCTAGTTCAACAACGTTGTGGACAGAATCGGCAACTGCCAACATATGCGACAGTGCATATGCTGCACCTGATTAAGTTAAGCAGAAACTAGAGCTTAACCTGCTGTTCCACTAGAGACAAACCAAAATTAATTAATCAGTCTGTTGTTAACCACTTGTCTGCTACCTTAGTTGTGCAGTACGGGACTGCCTTTTCAAAGCCTTACTGATCTGCTGCATTGGGTTCTGTGCAGAGCACAGCCAAGCTGAAATCAACCCTTACCCACTGAAGGGTGGCAAAGCACTGAAATTCAGCCAAGATCATGCAAAAAGAGGACAAGAAATACAGGAAGATGGACAAACCAACCTCTATGATCATACAGGTGAGGTACATAAAGCTCCAAGTTCGAAGAGATTTTGCCGCAAAGGGTGTGCTGTGGGGGCCCTGCCCCTCTGGTTTGCTACTGTCCCTCTGTACCTCCTTCCATCCTTGAAGACAGGGAGCAGCAAAGCAGTTGTGCTATGCTTGGTTTCCTTGTCCACTCTTGTCCACGATTATGGTAGCTGACAGCCTATGAATTTTTAGGCATCATGTAAAATTGGCCAAATCTCAAACAACTTGCTGTAAAAGCCAGCCCTGTGCTAGATTTTCTTGCCTAACATGGGAAGGTATTATCAGCATGGAAAAAGGCGTGTTCTTCTTTCTAGGTGTTTCTGTGGTGGTAGTGAAATACCTAGCTCTGGTTAGATCCCAAAGAACTGGTGTGGTTTAGATTATTGGGGTTTTTTAGATCTTGCAAGAAAAAGACAGTAAGAGGCAAAAATGTTGCATTTTAATTTGTTCAAACACTACTTACTTTCCAAAAACTGCAATGCTAAAATTGGCTTTTTTGTTTTCAAACATATCATCTAGGCTTCTAGCTGAATTTCTGCATAGAAATCAAATCATTTGAAGAAGTTGCGAAAAATTAATCATATTTTCTTAAAATAGAACAGCTTCAATTGTCTTCAAGAGTGCTAAATTGTCTGTAAATTGGGATTTGGGAATGCTCATTTTGTGAAGACTCTTTTGTACTTTTAATAAAATACAATAGAAGCATCTGATCAGTATATATAGGGTTTTTTTCAGTAGATAAAATAGGTCTTGGATATTATCCAAGAGAGTGCCATGGATATAATTCTGCTTATTATATCTTATTTTGATTAACATTTGGTTTTAATCTGATTTCCTGAAATCTTTCATCTCAGTTTTCATTTTATTAGGCACAAGAAATTCAAGCCAAGCCATAAAAATCTATAGGAAAACAAATGTTGCTAAGCCCAGTCTTCATGACACATTTGTTTCCCCTGTTTTACCCAAAAGGATTTTTGGGAATTGATGTCTTGGCTCTGACAAGGCTCAGTTATTTCTGGGATCTAAATTATGCTTTAAGTAAAAATGATAGATAAACCAGAGCCACATTCTAAAGGCCAGAGGATTGCAGACTGGATTGGTTTGTATTTAATCAATTTAATAGTTGCAGTCTTGCACGTGTGCATTTACTAACTAATTAATTCAACTATTATTAATTTGTCAGGTATAAGGGATACGGGCTAGTGATACAGTAAAGATATTGCAAGCCAGGATAAAGAGTATTGAGCTAGAGTATGAAAAAGCATGTACAGAGGAGCTTTAGCTTTTTTTTTTGCTTTGTTTCATGTCTATCAATATAATTTTATTTACTATTTTTTCAGTTATTTCAAGTGGAGTTTGAATTACAAACAACTCCACATATGTCAGCAAAAGCTAGGCCTATTATCTGTTTATATACAACATTAGGTGTGTTCACACTACATTTTGATCTGGTTATGTAACAACTGTAAACACTGAAGGGTGGTTTTGCTATTCACATTTCCTTGAAAATGCCTTTTCCTGGTTGTGTCCCATGAGCAACCTGCCTTTCATTCTTCTGATGTTCCAGTGTAAACAGGACAGTCACTGTAAACAGACTCATTGGGATGTTGTGCAGTGCCTGTTTGTGGTGACAAAGGAGGTCACAGGTACAGTCTAGCAGGGACAGGACTGCATTGGCACTGCCTGGGTGGGTTCATTGCTTTCACTTGCAGCTCAGACCTGCTGAGTCCAGGCTCTGAGCAGAAGCTGCTGATCTGAACTGGCACCGGGTGGATCTGGGCTGGCAATTTCTGGGGTGAAGCAGAACATCCTTGCCTTGTTTCACCAAACTGTGTGCCCAGGTTAACCACTTGTGCTGGATATATCAGTTGCATTTCATATACTTCCTTTGATCTTAGCTTTTATTCTTAGAGACAAACTCTGCAATCTGATCTAACTGTAGAATCACTCCAAGGAAGAGACTGTTGAAGTAATTTCAATTTGGCATAGCCAGATTTGCCTCTAAAAGAATCCCTTTTGTTCTTGTCCCATAGGATTTAAATTATGGTGGTATAGTTAGGTATCTAAGGTGGTGTAGTGGCATTGTATGAAAATACTGAAATTATGACAACATGGGACTTTTTAATTTTATTTTGTAGCTTCACTGCGAACCTCTTGTAATGTTGAATGCAATGATTGTCTAGGTATAATTATTCTGCTAGATTAGCTATGATGCTTGCTTTGGCACAAAATCCAGGGTGGATATATTGAAACTGTTTGCCCTTGATCTGCTATACCCAGGAATAAAATCTTTTGGAAATTCCTGAAGTTTTTCGTGGGATTATATGGAGCTGCTGAGGCTGGAAGGAATCTACAGGGTATGCTACAAAGCCCTGCTTGGAGCAAGGGCAGCTTGACCGGGGCCATATCTAGCAGGTTTTGAACATTTCTGAGATTGGAGACTCCACAGGCTCTCTGGGCAGCCTGTTCCTCCCTTGCAGTTACTGATCTATTTTCTCACATTTAAATTTGTTTATTGAATCTTTTATTTTTCTTAATAATTTTTGTAAATGCAAGAAAAGTATAACCTTAAAAGGAATAGAGAAGAAAGTCATACTGATTAATTATTTTCGCTCTAAACATTTTTACTGATAGAAAAATTTTAAATAGCTGTTTTTCTGTAGCTGGTTATTAACTCCTACCACTGTATTAATGTTGAGGTAAGCGTAGGTAGGGGTTTAATTGAAGTTTCTGACTCAGAGGGATCTTGCAGATACTTTATCTGTAAGAAACCTTGTGATTGTCACAAGCACTCCAAGTAAGGCTGAAGTGATGACAAAGGGAGTGTGTCTTTTACAGAGTAGAGTAAATGCACTTGCAGCTGTGTCTGGATTCTGCAAGACATTCATCTTCAGTCATTACTTTTATGTTATAATGATAATTTTCACTTTTGAAGTTCCTTAAGTTTTGAAGCCTCTTTTTTAACTGTCTATTTTAGAAAAAGCTAAACTGACTTATTCCGTTTAAAAACAAACCCAAATGAAATTAAAGCAACAAAAAAAACCTCAAACCAAAAGTGAGGGGTAATCAACTTCAAGCTATCATAGTTAAAGGCAGTCTGTGTTCAGGCCAAACTCCCCCTCCTTCCACTGGGGCCATGTCTTTCCAGGTCATATGCTTTCTTGCTTTAGGGTACAGTGTGTTTCCTCTGCCTTACATAAGAAGGGAAAAAACACCCCTCCTAGTGCACCTGTTTTGGCTATGTAAGGGTTAAATCACTTCTTCATTATCCTTTGCTTTCAGGCTTGCATTTGGGAGAGTTCTGTTTTATGAAGGCGGGAGAATTTTTTTTTCTCTCTATTGGTTCTGCAAGGCACAGGCAGTGGTTGGGTGCTCAGGGAAGGGGACTTGCCTTTCTATATGTTTTTTTGTGAGCTGCTGTACAAATTGAGATGTCACACTAACAGTTAATGAACACACAGCAATGCTGATCCATGTGTAGAAGGGATATGGAAATTACAGAAATTATTTCTGTTTGGCTTCCATTTCCCCCGGAAAACAAAATATGTTCCTTTATCACACTCTTGCTCCACATGACATCATTGTCACGCATTTTAGTTCAGGTCTGCAGCACAGCCTTGTTTCCTGCTGCTGGTTTCCAAAGCAGGGTAACTCCGTGAAACAGTATCAGTGTTTCAGTGCTAATGCAGGTCAGTGACTCAAGTGGTTGGTGCCTACACACAGGAGAATATTTACTTGCACCATGTAATAAAACTTCTATAAATGATCTAGTACAGTACTGAGAGTGCTTGTGATTTTACTGATTACTGTCATGGTGCTGAAGTCTCCCTTTTGTTTTCATATAATTTTTTGAAGTCCAGCTGAGATTAGGAGACAAGTTACTAGATTTTGCAAGTAAAGAGGAACATTTTAATAGGACTTATGGAGAAAAATAGTATTTGGAGTCTGGTCCTCCAGAGCTGGAAGCCAGAAGCATGTAGAATTCTAGTTTAAATAGCTAGGGAAGGTAGTAATGACATTATTGGCATTTAGATAAAGCAAGAATAAATCTGGCTGACAGGACGAACATAACAAAGAAAATCTTTTTAACATAATAAGGCACACGTGCATACATACATAAACAGAGAATTTTAAGCAAACTCTGAATGTTCAGGTCTGGTTAAATGCCTGGTTGCAGTCAAGGCACAGCGTTAATGCATGGATACAGATGAAATAATGTTTTTCTGTGATCCACTGTAATTCTGAAGAGCTTGCACTTGAGAAGTACAGTAAAACCAGGCCAGCTACTTACTTTTTTTGGCTTCTTCCAGTTTGTCCTTGGCACGTTTTTCTGCCTGCAAAAGCTGCTGGATTCCCTGAGACTGGCTGGTCATGCTGATTGCTGAGGCTGGTGAACTTCTGTGGAGAACAGAGCTGGGAGGGAGTTTTATGCAGCTGCCAGGCTCTTCCTTGTGTTTTTTGTTCTGTCTCTTATTACAACAAGCTTCCAGATTCCACCAAACCAGCTGGCTCTGCCTGGATTGCTACTGGGCAAAAGGGCCTGTTAGTGCAACTGGAAAAACACAGCAGCAAGGTTGAAAGGAAAGTTCTCTCCTCTTCAGGGTCACCGAGATGTTGAAGTGTTCAATTAACACACTGGAGGGAAAAAAAAGAAAAAAGAAGAACATTTCAATTGACTTGTATTTTAATGGGGATTTTTTTTCCTTTTTAATCTCTTATTGCTGAAGAAGAATATACTTGATCTTGTCAGAGGAACTGAGGGGAAAGAAATTGTTTATTGGATTTTTTCTTTTAATTAAACTTTCCTCCAGTGTAAAGAATCAGACTCAGTCAACAATTAATTTTGGTTGAACACCATGATCTGCTTGTAGGCTTCTCTTTGGTGCTACTTCTTAACACTATATGTTAGGGTTTTCACTTTAAAAAAATCATCAATAGAAATGAATTTATTATGACTAAAGTTTAAAAAAGCAGTGATGGTTGAGGTACACTCTGCCTTGTAATCTGCCATGATGGAGATGAGTGCTGGGGTGGAAAGCTGTGGGATTAGCTCTAAGATCCAGACTCTTGGAAGGTATGAATGGTGGCCTAGGTTTAAGTCATAATGCACACAATGGTCAAATGAATGCCTGAGGTGGCTGTAGATGCACATCCCACTCCCTACAGAAGGATAGTGTTTTGTGAGCTACTACATGAACAAGCAGCATGTTCATATTCTCAGTCCTTATTAGAAAAAACAACAAATCCCACTCTCAAAGGTACTCCTGCCATTGCATAGGAGAAGGACCTGTCAAGTTGCATAATTAAAATAGATTTACTTTTGTAGAAAAGTACGTCATAGCACTAGTCAAGTGTATTTATTATAAATTTATTCAAGATAGAGGTCTGCCAGAATCAGAGATCACCTTCTGATGTAAATGTTTTTTTCTTCATCCAGAAACTGTGAGATGCTTTCTCATCTCCAGCATTGAAATCAGGGGTTCGCTGTGCCTGCAGGAGAAGAGACATGGCACTATTTTTAGAAGATTTTAATGCATAGCCTTGAAGTTTATTTTATTCAGATTCAGAAGACGAAGTGATGATCAGTTCTACAGAAAATGTGGAAACTGTAGGGTTAGGAAGCCTGTTGTGCCACTGGGACTCAGCTACAAGTGATATTACTGGCAAAGAAAAGCAGAAGTGCAAAATGAAAGTAAAAAATGAAGAGATTTGGTTTACTTGGGGCAGGAAACTTTAAAGCAGTAGTTACTTAAAAATCAAATAGGAAGTGGAAATGTCAGGCTTGTCTCAGACATCAAAAGTTTATTCCAGGCAAAGGGTCTTGTCAGGCAAATCTCATTGCTACAAGAAATGTTACAAAACTGCTGGGAAATTAAACTGTTTCAGAGCTTTGGACTTGGCTGAGAGCATCATGGGTCAGACTCTTTAAATTTTTGGAGCAGTTCTCAATGGCATAATTATGTTATGTGGGCCTCAGTAACAACCTGAATTTTTATATTTACAATCTGTTAATTAGTATTTCACAGAAAATAGTTCTATATAATGAATTTTTATGGGAAAAAAATCCACCCTTCAACAGATTATGGAAGTCTTCTATTGAGAAAAAAATTAATATAGTCCTTCAGTAGATCATTTGAGCTGTGTAAGTCACAGTTCACACAATTAAATATTCTCTGAATTAAAAAAAAATCCCAGTTTATAATTTTCCTTGTGATTGGTTCACATACAGTTTGGTGGCATGCCATGTTGGCACTCCTCATGGCATAGGCACCTAGTACACCTCTGCAGGGGAGAAGATGATAATTTATTTCGCTGGTGCCTGTATATAGATTTTGTTAAACTCCACACAAAGTACTGCCACTTAGAACTAATTTCAAACTTGTCCGATGATGTCGGTGATGATCTCAGACTATGTTGACATGGCACCTCTGTGAATCCCACTTCATGGATAATTCATTAAAATAAAGTAGGTTAAGCCAATGACTGACCAAACAGGCTCCTACTTCATCACACAAGCTCATAAGGAACTTCTTTGTGTCGTAGTTGCTGCCTTTCTTTCCGAGCCAGCTCCAGACTCATTAAATTAGAGAAGAGAAACCAATGTGGTGACTGGTGATGGGGGGAGGAGAGGTGTTAGCAGAGTGAGAGAAGGCAGAGAAAAGTGGTTTTAGTTTTGTTTAAGACTCCTTTTCTTCTCAGCATTTGGCCTACCTATCTCAGTCTCCAGAATTTCCTGAACCTTTTCTGGCTATCCCCACTGACAGAACGGGAAAAATGGACTCAGTTCTGTCATTCTCACTCCCTCAGAGCAAAGCTGTAGAGCAAGGAAAAGAAGAATCTTACAAGGGATGAGAGACCCTGCTGAGCTCTCCCTGCTCACCCACAGCTTGTACAGCAGAAACACTCTAAATCAGGTATTTCTAGTTTAGGTGGAGGCTGTGCAGCTGCTGTTTTATCTCTGCAGAGGGAAGGTCAGGGACAGTGGCTAAGTTCACCCCAGGTAATTCAGATTATTTTATTTGGAAAAAAATCTGCTTGCTGGAACTCAGATTGAGCCTTACCTAGCATGAGTGTGCTAACTTGTCAGTCCACCTACTGCTGTGCAGTAAAAGGCAGTGCTGTGGCACCCTTTTATTGTGGTTTAAGTGTGCACAGACTCTCTGGTATGTAGGAAGGCAGCAGGCAGAGTTTCTGCTGAAATGTGTTTTAAGTAGAAGGTCTCCCATTGCCTCTGTGGCTGTATTTCCCAAAGCACACACTATTTTTTTTTAATCGTTTCTTTAAATCATAAAACAAATCCTTTCCAAATGAGCTGCAAGGACTGCTAAGTAGCAACCTTTGTTCAGGATGCAGCTTCAAAGCAGTGACACTGATTCAATGATAGCAGCATGTAAGGCAGGGCAGCTGCTGCGGGTGCTTTTGTGTCTCTGTGCACCTTTTGTTTTGTTGCTCTAGAAAGGCCTAAGTAAGGAAAAGCAGGGTGCACACCTGCATAGCTTCCTGCAGCACGATGGGGACTGCTTTTCTGGTGAAAATGGAGCACCTTCAAACAGAGTAAGACTTATCACGCTGAGGAAGAGTAATGGGCTCCTGTTAGCATTCATATCAAAAAGTCTTTGTGCACAAATTAAAAAGTATGCAGTGAAAACCATCACACATATCTGAAAATCCTGGCCTTTTCTCTCTGAATTCAACAACCATGTTTGCTTATATTAGAAGAAAAAGTTATGAACTTTGTACTGAAGTTGTAATTATGTCTGCAAGCTAAGATTCTTGCTGTAGTGTTTTCTGACACTGACATTCTCACTTTGTTGTCATCAGCACAGTTCATCTCGGCAGCCTGAATTTTACCCATAGGCCAGAAAAATACGGGAACAAATAGGTATGCAAAGATGACTAAATATTATAATACTGCTAGAGGCAGCTTGCTGCCATACTGTCTGGGTGAGCTTATTGACTGCTGGCCAAGTCTGCAACCCAGCTCCAGCTTCAGCTACCATAGCAGTCTGACAGCCCTATATTGAACGCCTACTTTAAACCAACTCATATTTTTTCCTAAATTTGGCCTGTGTCTTAATATGAGTAATTATGTTTGCAACTATAGTGAGTTTAGCATGCAAAGAAAGCCAGTGTGAGCTGTGTGTTTACTTGTTTTTTCTAAAAAGCTCTTCAACTTCCAGGAAAAAAATTGGGATTTTTTTTTTTTTTTTTAATATGCATGTGATAATTCGGGCAGAGTAAATAGTAATAATTTAAAAAACGTGCAAAAGAAAAAGGAGAAAAAAAGGCATAGTCCCTATGATTAACTTCCAGGTTAATTTATAACTTGACCATCAATATGGTTGAGATTATTTCCTGGTTTTAGTATATGGTGTATTCATCCCAGCCAGCAAGCCCCCGCCCAGCAGATCCCTTACTCCCCTGTGGTGGCGTGGGGGAGAGAATCAAAAGAGCAAAAGTGAGAAAACTTCTGAGTCAAGGTCAAAACAATTTTAAAAAGGAGGGGAAAGGGCAGAAGGAGACAAAGTGATGCAAAGTCACTTATCACCTCCCACAAGCAGACCAATGCCTGGTCAGCCTCCAAATAGAGGCTACTGTGGAAAGGCCAAATCTCCAGTCATGTTTCTGAGTTTGGCATTACATTACCTGCAGTATCCCTTTGGTCACTCCAGGTTGCTGTCCTGGCTCTGACTGCTCCCAGCCTCCTGCATGCCCCAGCCTGCTTCCGTGGGTGACAGAGTTGAGGAACAGAGAAAACCTTGACCTGCAAGCCCTGTTCAGCAACATCTAAAACATTTGTATGCTATCAACACAATTTTAGTCGCAAGTCGAAAACATGCAGGCTGCAATGAAGCAATTAACTCCACTGCAACCAGACCCAGCACACAGTGTTTCATTTCAAGTAGTTTGCTTCTTTTATCTTTTCCCAGTGCAGCTATTTGCTCTTTTCTTTCCTACTGTTCTGCACTACAATCATGCCTCTTCACTTATTACATCCTCTCTGTGATTTTTAGCATAGCTGCCTTTCCCAAAAGAAGTTTGCAGCTTCACCAGTGTATTTGTGCAGTCAGGCACAGAAGGGAGGGGAAGTGGGGAGTCATGTAAGTATATTTTGAACTGTGTAGGCTAGCCAACAACTCGCATCCGTGTCACAGTTCAACATTCACTTGAAGAAAATTGGGTGTAGTATACCAGAAAATTTCAGTGCTGTCTCAAATTAGATTTGTCAAGATCAACAAATATACCACAAAAACAATAGTTCAACTTTACAGCCTAGAGGAGCTGAATCTGTAGTGCTCTGTACTGTACTTATGTGCCACTGCTTTGTCATTTAACCAGTTCTCTGACCTTTGACAAAATCTTAATTTTCTACTCAGTCATTTCATTGTATTTCATTCTACCCCTGAGCAACACCAGCTTAAACTGAAAGTGAAAAAAAGGAATAAGAATTTCCTTTCTTGTAGTGAAAATATTAATACTTTAATAGGAAAAAGGGAAGCTTTATTTGGAAAGGTAAGACACAAAGCCTGGAGTGGAAAAAATGACGCATACTGGCAATTTGTCTTTTAAGACCAGAGTAGATGTTGCCTTAGCTAAAATAGTCCTTGTAAAATTTCCTATTATTCTGGTACAACTATGAATGTAAAGGGGGTGTTTTTCTCCTTATTTCATAATACCTGCTTTTGAATTAGTGTTTCTGAAACAAGAAATGTGTATGCGTACTTACGTTAGTACCATGTGTGTGTACACAAGGATGTGTTTTTGTGTTGAGATTTAAAAATCTCTTTTCCATCACTTTCTAGTGCCCTTTAGGATATTTGCTATAATTAAAAAAAATAAAAATAGAATTCATCCTCCCTTCATGAAAGAAATCAGAACATTAACTAATTTTAGCCTGTTCACCACTTTACATCACATCTCTGGTATTTCTGTTCTCCGTTTCTCTTGCTCATCATGTGGCTGTGAGAGTAGTGAGTCTTGTGTCAGGCAGTTCCTCATCTTAGAGGGGGAAGGATTTTTCTTGTCAAGCCTTCATGCAGTGTAAACACTTTTCTTTTTTTTTTTTTTTTCTGTTCTGTTGGTAACTCATTGGGACTTGAGTTTTGCTTTGCAGAAGGTAATTCTGCTGACGAGGACCTCTGCGTGTTTTAATGTCGAGCATTTGTGCCTCTTATGGGCTTGGAAAAAAGGTCAAAATTCACTATTAGTTTTGCTTTTCTTTCAAACACTTCACTTGCAAGTAATTTCAGAGCTTAGTGAAACTAAACACCATTACAGTGTGTTGAACATGTGCTGAGTTCTGGCGCCAGGCCCCTTCAGGAGTGGGCTGTCCACTGTGCTGCGTGCGGGGCGATAGCCGCGCCCACGCATCTCGCCTTCTCCTACCCTGAGGAATCTTTCTGCTTTTTCCAGCAAGGAGCTGTATCTCAGACCTTCCTGATAGGTTTCCTGATAGATTGCCACCTCAAAAATTGGCATCAGGTTATTTTGCCTAAGGCAGCCCTGGTGAATATTTTGGACAATGGCATGATGTGTCATCAACCGGTTAGTGTTTCTAATCATGTAATTTTTAAACTGTTACCTTATATGTGTAGTCATTTTTAAGGTGCAAATACTGTGGCAGAACTTGTGAAGGGAAACACGGGTGAGTCTGAGCTCAGCGTTGCTTGTGGCTGACAGAGCAGCAGCACATGCAGGGAACAAGGTCTGCCATGTGGATGGGAGCTGGCTCCTGGCTCCACAGGCCACCACGTTAGTGATCTGCTCCTGGCAAAACACAGGAGATGATCCATCTCGCCAGCAGATGTGGAGTCCCACAGAGCTCCCCTTGTCTGGTGCTGCCCGAGTCCTGTTGTGGGGCTTCTGGCTGACCTGGTGGGGAGGAGGAGGAGAGGGGAGGGAAGGGAGCCAGTGGTGTGCTATGGGCCTGGTTTGAGGTAGTGGGATTGGGATGGAAGGTGAAGCTGGTGGGAGCCGGCTGCAGGGAGGCTGAGCCCTTATAACACCTTCCCAAAGGAAGGGTGAACCTTGGCTCCAAACTGTGCTTTTGGCTGCGTGTTGTTTGAAATTGTCATTTGCGTGGGATGGAAGACAACGGGAGTGGTGATCCAAAGATAGTTCAGAGATGATGTGTGTCATGTCCTGGAAGTGTAATAGACTGAAAAGACGCATTTCTGGCAGGAATTGTGCTTTTAATGGTGGATCTTGTAGCGTGGACCACGATGGGATAGCTCCTCATAGGCTTCCCTCACAGTTCCTGTGTGGGGATGTTGGCTCTGTAATTCTATGGTTATTCCACAGAAGTTCTAGGGGTCAAGCTTTGTCTGGGAGAACAGAGGAACAAAGTATTGTACAGCAGGAACATTTTGGAAGTTCCTTGTCTACCCACAGGGAGTATTTTTGGGCCCTGCAGAGAGCCACAAGGTTTCTGGTATCACACGGCATTTAAAAAGGGGAGCCTGACTGCCATCTATGCTGTTCTAAAGTAGTCACACAAACAGGGTGGATGACTTAAAAAAAAAAAAAAATTAATATGAAATGGAACTTCATTTGTATGCAGTTAATGTTAATATGAAAAGTTTGCTCTACTAAATATATGGTCTGACAGGAGGTGCTGGAATCAAAAATAAAGCAAATTATTATCAATTTGGTTATTCTGAGCAGCTGCCTATTTTATCTTTGAAATAAATGCCTGGAAAGATTTCTTTTTTTTTCAGAGAAAGAATTGGAATTAGTCTACTATGAAAGCACAAAGTAATTCTCTGTATTTCTGTCTGAGGATATTGTGAATATTTGCGTTGCTCTTTTTTGACACTATGGGTAACAGGCAAAGCAGCATGGATTAAACCTTCTCTCACGGAGTATGGCAGAGGCTATAATAGAAGCCTCTCAAAAGAAAAAATCATTTCTTTGAAAAACCTCAGAAGATACATTAAAAAAAAGAAGCTTCATGCTTATGGTACCATAACCCTTGATAAAGGACTACACAATATTGGCTCTCAAAACCCTCTTGAAATTAAATTAAATCCATTGAAATTCTTCAGTGAAGGCCTAACAAGTAATAGCTTTTATTCTGTCAGTGTGCTCTACTGGATCTTTCCCTTCCAAGCCACCTGAGATCCTCCTCTTAACAGCAGAGATGATTGTATGTATGTGTCCTAGAATTCAGGATATTACAACAGTTCATCTGTTCATTTCACTTCTCCCCCTTTTCTAGGCAGGGGTGACACCTTATGCAAAGTACTGAGAATCTCAGAAATTACTCTTTTACTACCTCTTTCTTTCCACTTGATTCCTCCTTGCTTTCAGAACAAAAACAACTCTCCTTTTATAAAATAACCTGCGACAGTGCGAAGAGCAGTGCCCTCATTTTGCAGGTGCCAGCAGCTCCCTCTCAGTGTCCAGGCTGTCCAGAGCCTCGTGTTGAGTCCAACCTTCAGTCAGGCTTTTGTACCCACCTGCAGGTGTAACACTGCCAGCCCTTTTGCTGGCTCCTACAGACACATTTTTAGTGAATCCCACTTGGGAAGAAGAGAGATAGAAGTGGTGATGAAAAGATAGGGCTATCTCCTTGTGAGCTTCAGTGAGGTACAGGGGGAAGTAGGGAAGCACTCACCTGCACATATCGAATAACTGTTGTCTTACAGTATCAGGCTTTTTGGATGTTGTGTAAACTGACTCTAGTAACAACAGGTTGATATATTTTTTTATAATGTGCATAACATGTCCCATATAGTCCAGAAAAAATACAACAGGAATATATGCGATTACACTGGGGACTGCTTTGAAGCATTACAGGTACAGCCCTATCACTTCCGTGAAATTTCCCAGTATAAATTGCCTCCTCTCATATCTCTTTGATATCAATGTTTTCTTCTGATCCTCTCTCATTTCTGTTTTTGCAGTTCTGCAGTATGTGAAATGCTTGTTATTACAAGTATTGGTGATACTGAAGAAATAACAAGGCTCTACAGCATAGAAAGTTGTGTCAATAGGTGCGTGAATTAAAGAGTAGGAGGGGAGCTGACGGTAAGAGGTTCAGAAACCTGACTCTTTACAGTAACTTTGACTTCCTCTACACAAATTTTTGCTGTTTTGAAGTTTGCAGGTTAAATATATAAAGGGATGACTTGGGTATGGGAACTTTCCCCTTCCCCAGACAGTATCTGATAAGCTTGTTACCAACACATCAAAGGTTTGTGTGAAAATATGCCTATGTCTGTGGTTAGGTGTTGTGCTGTTATTGGGCTTACAAATCTTTATAGCAGCTTTGCATCTGCTTATTTTAGAAAACTGACCTGAAAAATTATTTTGCGAGGGAAACATCCAGAGTTCTCTGCAGGAATGTGATTTGAGCACATTGACTCCTACCAGCATTTGAGGATGAAAATGTTTTAATTCCACATCTACCAGCAGTTTGCTTGAGGTCTGAAGCAGCAGATTAATGGGGCAGCAAAGAGGCATCCTCAGCCTCCAGGGTCAAGTACTATGAGTGCTATGGCATGACAGGACCTCTACTGCACAGTCTATGGGCAGCCTGTCTGTGTCCTGGTCTAGAGAGGACGCAGAGATGACCCAGTCCTTTCCTGTACCACATGATGTCATTCAGGTTGTCTAAACTGTTGCAGGCAGCAGTTGGGAAAAAGCAGTAAAATTTCATTTCTAAGGTTTGTTCAAGGCATATAAAGAGGGAAAACTGCTGCATACATCTAGTTTCTAACTGTTTCCTAGAGTTAGTGTTCTAATATCCATGTGGGAAATTGGAGAGGCCTTAGAGGCTGTATTTCTTCCCATGTAATCACCAAGAGCTCAGTTAAAGGTTTGCAGGGCTATGGTGTTCAGTTATGTTACTAAATCACAGCTTCTGCATAGAAACTGTAGAGTGGAAGACTTAAAATTTGAGCAAAGGCAAATCTGAGTATTGGGAGATGACTTGAAGATTTCATTGCATTTACTGCAGTGATTACACAGACTCTTTAAAGTTCAGAGTTTTATTAGCAGGTGAGTGGCAGTAGGCTCTGTGTTTGGAGGAAACGCTCATATTAAAAAGAGTGTTTCACAGCAGAAATATTTCAGATTCCCACAAGAATGGAAAAAAAGCAGTTAGGGCCACTCCAGAGGGGCATAAATGGAAATGTTTTTCTTCACTATTGAAATTATTAAGTAAATTTCAGAATTCAATGCAATGTCACTTCAGAGTCCTAGAATTTCAGAGCTATCTTGTTAATTATGCAGGGACTAATTAGGAGATGCTTGTGTCTCTAATTTTCTTGGTCAGCTATGTGGATTTTGATTTTTTCATACCTTTTTTATGCTGGGCAAGAAATGTAGAAAAAAGAACTTTTATATACTTTTGCTCTTCAAATATGCAACCTGATTTTAAGCAGTCTCAAGCATTTAGCCAGAGTGATTGATTTAGTGGGAGCAGATTTGTGCTTAGTAATATTTCTAAATTTTTTAAGATAGTTTTAAAAATGAATCAGATTTTTAATTAAATAAAGATTCCTGATTACTAAAGGAGATGGATTCAGATGTTGTGTAGCTTTATCTTGCTTGTTAGGTGTTCTTACCACATGAGAAAGTATTGCCAGATTAAAATATATTATTGTGCGTAGGCTGAGCAATACTACTGTGTTCACAGTTGTGGGAAGAAATTCCTTTGATGAAATCTAGAGAGCTCCCATACAAAAGTACAAGACAGTCATTCTACTGTGTTTTGCAGTGTGAAATTTTTTTTCAGGCAAGAATGGCAGTTGTGGACCAGGGAAGAATCTTCGGTGGAAGTTTAGTGATTGGTATGTACATGTGCTCATGTGTGCATGTGAACACACATGCTGATAAAAAGCTCTACCAGTCCTACTCTGTTGCAAAAATAATTTTGAAGTCTCTCCCCCTCTCTCCAAAACATCTTCAGGCTGATTCCAGAGATAAGGAGAGACATAAAGGTGGGATTCAAGAAGGCAAAAATAATTATGCATAAACAAGAAGGGGAGAAAAATTGTTTTTAAAATTAAAAAAAGCCCAACAAAATAAATGCATTTATTGATTGCAAGCCCAAGAAAATAAATGCATTAATCACTTTGAATTACCTGCTGCTTATGCATATCTTTTAGCTTGTATACTCTTCTCTTCCTGAAATACAGTTTTAATAAGTTCATAAAGCTGATTTGAAACGTGCAGCAATAAGACACTGTGAAGTCCTATTTCAGGGAACTATTTGCTGATGATACCAAAGAGTATGCTGGTTTCAGTGCATTATGACTGAAAATAAAAAGGGGCAGGCTTTTAATGTGGATGGCTTTATATGGAATGAAGTGTGTGTGTGTACACATGTGCATATATGTGTCTGTATAGACACATACAAATAGTTGCATAAATGTCAACAAAAGCTGCTCAAATACGCAGTAATAAATCTTTAGTGTTTATTGGGTGCATTTTAAATACAATTTTTCTTTCATATGGACTGCATTTTCAAACTCCTTTTCTTTCTGTCCTTCACCTCATTGGAGTATTCAATTTCTTTGCGCAGAAGACAGCAGGAGGTCTCTAAAATGACTCTTTTTTTCAGTAAGAACTACAGGATTTGGCCTATAGTTTTAGTGTAGATGAAAGAAATAATGGATTTCTTTGAAAAAAACTAAGGAAAATCTGGACCATTTTGTTCACTACTGTACCGCTGTTTCCAGTAATTGCCTTGTACAGTTTGCAAGTCTTTGCACTTTATGTAAATACATTAACTTCTGAAAATCCCCTTATAGTTGTGAGGTGGGGCCTTTTGAAGGAGGTGTTCTTTTGAAGGTTCGAGGGTCTCTTAAACACACATTTTTTTCTTCAAAGTAAACCTTGTAGACTCCCTGTCACAAATCCTTCTTGTTAGGAATTCTGCTTGAAGAACTGTTTGAATTTCAATATCAGGTATTTTGAACAAATACATCTAAATGCCTCAATACATTTTTCTTATGGTCAGTCAGTGGCCCTAAGAAAGAAAGGAAACCTCTCATAATTTAAATTCTATTCCTAGCAACCCTTTGAAGAAAAAAAATAGAATAAAATCTGAGTTTTTGATAGTTACACCTGGCAACCAAGAAAGGGAAAGTAACTGTAAACTTCTAATTTAGAAGCTGCTTTCTCTGCATCTTCATCTTGTGCTCCCATTTCCCGTACTTTTATAAATAAGATGAGTGAGAAGTTCAAAACTCTGTAATAGAAAATAATGCAATAATATATAGGTAGGTTTTTACCTTGATTTCTAAACAGAGGAAATTAATTCATTATAAGCATGTGAGTCATTATCAGTTTAAGCTGCCAAATGAATAACAGTTGTATTTGAGTTTTCTATAGTGAAATCCTTTTCTAGCAGATTTTAGTGATTGCAGGACAAGTGGTCTGTTTTACACATTATGCAGGAGTGAGGACATAAGACTTTAAGGCATTTACCTCTGAATTTTTTTTGTGGCTACGAATGACTATTTTTTGATATAATTTTGAAAATTCCGATATGCTACAATGCAAAGGTTTTGTAGGCTACAAATACAAAAAGAGAAAAGGTACTTTAAAAATTTGGATATGGAGAAAAAGAATATCATAATTTCAATAAATCTTCATGATAAAAGCTAGAATTTTTGCTTAGTGTCTCTATGCAATTGTGGACATGAGGAATCTTGGATTTAAAGCCTTTAGCTATAAGACAATTAGGGAAGCACATAGATTACTTGAAAGCTTGTCTGGTTCATGTTGAATTGTTACAAGATTCCTACAGCTCAAGGACACCTTGTTGTTAAGAAAACCAGAAGTGAACTTGCTTCTCTAAGTCCAGCCTCATTTTTACACTCAGGGTCTCCAGGAAATAGAATCATAAATCTGGAATGTTATAAAATACTTTCCCATAATTCAAGGTCAAGCTATAAATCTAAGTTACCATGTCTCTTGCTAAATATGTATTTTCTCTGGTTCTTAGGGCTTAAAGCTTCTAAGAAGTGACCCTTTAAATGCTATCAACATTAATTTTAGCAGCAAATTTGAATATTAGCCTTGCTAAGCTGGGCAGTATGAGTTACTTAAAACAAGTAGATGCTCAAAGGTTTCTGTGTAACATGGAGCACAAAACAGGTAAAGGATCCTCTTAGCCTGATAACCCTTTCATCTAAAAGTGATGACTTTTTTGCAGCTTCATACATGCTTACATACTCATGTACATGTTCCTGTATATACCTACAGATACACTAAGAATCCTGTGTATTATTGCCCCTTGTGAACACTCCTTGGGACTTCCCAAATGCCTGTAGAGCTGAGGGTAGAGCACAGCAACCTAACACCTGGATGGAGCTGGATGTAGTCAAGCACATTGTGTTATACCAGTGTTCATGCTTTCTCTACTGAGATTATTACCATCATCTTCCTTTTATATGCTGAGCTCTGAGTGATCACCACTTCTTGCTTTCAGGATCTGCTTGTCTCCTCTGCTCTCCTCCTCCCACTTCCCTCCCACACACTGTTTATCCAGAACACTTATGCTGCACAGAGCTGATGAATCAAAGCATACATTTCCCTGAACAGTGGTGTGGTCAGGGAACATCTGGTGAAAAAAGATAGACACTGTCACTGCTGGTCCTCATCTTAGGAGGAGGACAACATAGATCTCTGCAGTAGTAATGTATGTCTTCCAAAAATGAAAATGTTCAAATTATTCCAAATAATCCTGCAGAAGTGACCATAAAGCAACAGCTCTGTCTTTTTAAATGTAGAATAACCAACTTCAGGCTTCATCAGCAGGTAAGAGGAGGAGATTCTAATAACTGTGTATACCATAGGTAGCTTAAAATATGTGGTTAAACTACAAGCCAAGACATACTGAGATATAAATGCATCCCATTGAATGTACTGTCCAAAAGTGTTATTGGGAGGGCTATGTAATGGATCATTTCATTCTGTACAATGTGTTCAAGTCCTGTCTTGTCAAATGGGAGCCATCGACAGGCTGAAGGCAGCCAGGGGCCAGGGAGAGTGAGAGATGTGTGCTCAGCACTTGGACTGGACAGAACTTCAAATGTCTGCACACTTCTGCAACCTCTCCACTGCCCCAGGGCAGGGTTTGATGGTCCTGCAGGACCTGGGAGTCAGTGTCGTGTGTGCTTTAGTTCAGTGCAAGCTCCAAATCATCCAATGTATCATGACAAGAGCTAAGAAACCAGCTTATCAATTTAGAAATACCTGACTGAAAAAGTTTTGCTGAATCTTTAGTGTAGTTCTTAGATGAAAATGTGGATGGTATTTATCTGTCTCTGTACTTCTCTACTTTCAGTAAGGAAGTGCTGGCACCTATGGGAATTCAGATACAAAGCCAGACTGGTGAAAAGGAGCTTGGTACCTCTGATGTACAGAATGAAATCTGAGATATTAATTAGGTTGTCCCCAAAGGACCAGTCTTTTCATTCCAAAGGTAAGAAGGCATGCACTGACCTAAAGTGTTTCAATATGTTAAACTGAGGTTGGGGATCAAGGGCCAGGATATCAGCTCTGCTGTTTTCATCTCCCAGAGTATCTCTTACTTCAGGGATCAGCAGTGGGCTGCATCAAAATGCCTTAGCTGGTCTCCAGGAAGTCCATCTTTAGAGAGTTCTACTGGAGACAACGTAAGTGAAATTGTGGCTTCACTGGTGTAGCTTGCATTTCACTTACCTAGAAAAGGAGGTTATATTTGGGCCGTCAGTTATGAATTTTGCAGCTCTGCACCATTGCAGGGCCTTGGTAATTATCATACAGGAACCAGAATGTAAAACCAGCTTGGAAAGCTGAGAGCAGCATTGCTTTGCAGGCCAAGCTGAGGCAAGAGCAGAAAGCAGCAGTCAGGTGTTTTTATTTCTTTTCAGTTTTAGCTGTATTTGGCCTAATAGTCTTCATCTGACAGTCCTGAAAAACACTGCTGATGATCTTTCACAATGTATTAGACAGTAAAGGCATTATATGTATCTAATGTTGCTGTTAAACAAAACTTGCTTCCAATATATAAACTACTGATAATTACAGCATAAAAATAGTGTCAGTAGCAAAGTAGTTTAAGAGGGTATTTATTGGATTCAAGATAAATAATCTATTTGACAGGACTTTGGGGTTTTGTTTTTCCTTTTGAGCTTTTACTTGTTCAATAAACAATTTTGGGAGTTTTTGAAAACTGATGTATATAATTTATAAAACTGGTTTCACATAATTAAACTATTGTAGATTGTGCAAAACAAACTGTTTTCCCCCACAACTAATCTCAGTGTTAATGAAAGTATAACACTCATTAAAATAGGTAAATAAGTAAAGATGCATGATGTTCAGGGAGTTCACATGGTTGTATGGTTGTACAATGGATATGTACATTTTCAGCCTGTTCAACTTCCTAATACTGAGCGAAGACATGTATAAAAATCAGACTATCTCAAAACACTTTTTAAACTTCCCATTACCCCTTGGAGTAGAGCAGAGGCCACTGTGGAAACAGCAGAGAAAAGCTCTTCCCACCTCCTTTTCAGACTTCTCTTTTCTCACCCTCGTTGTGTTCCTCCACAAACAAAAGTGAATGAAGACTGAACACCCCACCTCACCCCAAACTCCCCAGAGTTTGAGGGTTTGATTGGAGCTTGTTTCCTCAGGACTGGTATTTGGTGCTCTCACTGCATGGATATTGCAGTATTGTGTGACAGGTATTATTTCCAGCTAGAATGGAGTGTACGTAAGTCTGACTTTACAGGCTTATGATTCAAGAAGGTGAGCTATCTGTGAAGAGTTGTGAGGTAGTTCAGGTATTTTTTTCAGGCTACTGTGGGAAATTTGGAGAAAGGATTGTTCTGAGAGTAAGGAATAGCACAAAGGATTTTTCAGGTCAGAGACTGTGAGGGCAGGTTGGCCTCGTTTTGTTTGCTATCTTCTGTCTCTAAATTATGTTCCTGTTTACAGTAGAAGAAGGAAAGGAAAATGAGCAAGTTATTGGCTTTTCTTAGAAAATCTTCTTTGTGAATCTATATTTTTACATGGTGGTTGGTCTCTTCCACCTAAAATGACAGTGTGCTGGTGGAAGGGGTAAAGGCCCTCAGAAACTTCGCCTCTCCAGAATGTGTCTCCATTGATAAGTGTTGGCCAACTTTATGAACATCAGTAAACTGAAAATAAAGCTGGAATGTTAAACTGAAATGAGGTTCATATTTCTCAGTATACCTTTGTCTGAAGGAAAAAAACTTAATTTTTGTTCACTAGTTTACAGCCTTGACAGATTGACTTTGCTCCAGGAACTGGCAATGTTAAACTGACATTTTTTTCTTGTTTTGCATCAAAATCAGTTTTAAATAACACCTGTGTATTTTAACACAGAATTTCATAAACTCTAAAGAGGATCTTACGAGAAGAAGACAACAACAGACAGAGCCTCTTGCTAAATAATTGTTGCATGAAGTTTCATCTTCTCTGATATTTCCTAACTTACAAAGTATAGGAAGTAACACTTGCTATAGGGCAGAAAGAGGATGTGCGAATATTTTATGCTGATCTTGGGAGGGAAAGAACATTACTGACTTAGTATGTTAGCTTGAGCTTGGTATGGGAAAAATGAGCTATTCTTGCTATAGCAGAATTTATACTGTTAACATTTTATCACTTTTTAGAAAAGAAATGAAGAAACAATAGCAATACCAGGCCTCTTTTTTTTTTTTTATGACAAAGACTAGGTTTTTGGCAGTGTACAGATGAGCACATATTATAAAATAGTTGTTGTGAAATTGTGGTATTTCTTTGAGACCTGTTTTATGAAACACATGAAAGGGTTTTTTTCTTGAACTAAAGGAATATGATACAGTTCTAAAGCTGTAGTGATTCAATTGTTTACATACTCTGAGAATTCCAGGTGTCTTGGGAATACCACAGCAGGGACTCTTTCAACATGATAGATTACCAGCTTTCCCTCCTCCCCTTCTACCATCTTCTTTTGGCTATTTTTGGCTCTTTCATTGTGTTGTGTGCAGTAAAAAGGTTGTATGTGTTTATAGGGCCTCACAAAATGTTTCTTGAGCTTTTCTGACACAGTTAAAATAGCCAATTTGTGCTAAAAGTCTTTAAGTGTTTATTACAAAATATTCTACAGAGAAAGAGAAATAAGCTATAAAACCAAAATAACAAAAAAAAAAATTTATTTCAGAGTGTTTGATTTCCCAATGCTGTCTTTTCTTTTACCTGTCTGTAAATCACTGGAGTATTTTCTTGAGTCTCTACCAAAATTTGTCCTGCACAAGAGTCTATTGTTTGCATGATTGTTACTTTCAAAGTATATATTTCCAGTATTTCTGCACCTCTGTTAGCTGACTCTAATTATGCCCATTAACAAGAAGTGATAAAGAAGCATTTGAAGCTGCATAAATGACTTTTCCATAATATTAACGTTAATATTTTTAATAAAATTAAAATACTTAACCGAGTCTCAGTTTTCCTCAAATTTACCTTTTGCACTTCTCATTCAGACTAGAAAATATTCTACCCAAATAGGATGATTTTCCCTGAACTTTCTGAATACTTTAGAAGTTAGGAGAAGGCCAAATGAATATGAATCTAAAAAGTTCAAATTTTGTATGTCCTAACTTCAGATCCTATTTTTCCTGAATAATCTCATATTGTCTTCACTTTTTCTCTTCCTTTGTAATTTTTCATCTGCAGTGTTTTCCATGTCCCATGACAAATAAAATTCTTGATTAAAAGAAAGCATGAAATCGCTATGAAAAATGAGAAAGAGAAAAATGAGAAGGCAAGTAGTTTAACAAAACTGTTGTTGCCAACAATGGATCAGTTTGAAATATTTTGACCCAAAACTACATATAACACGCATCAAGTAACCTTCTTTCCTTGCTACTGCAATGCATCGGTTCAGTTTTGGGCTCCTCACTACAAGAAGGCCATTCAGGTGCTGGAGCATATCCAGAGAAGGGCAACGGAGCTGGTGAAGGGTCTGGAGCACAAGTTTGATGAGGAGCAGCTGAGGGAGCTTAGGGTGTTTAGCCTGGAGAAAAGGAGGCTCAGGAGAGACCTTATAACTCTCTTCAGCTCCCTGACAGGAGGTTGTAGCCAGATGGGGGTTGGCCTCTTCTCCAAGGTAACAAGAGACAGGACGAGACGAAATGGCCTCAAGTTGCATCATGGGCAGGTTTAGTTTGGATATTAGGAAAAATCTTATCATGGGAAAGGGTTATAAGGCATTAGAACAGGCTGCCCAGGGAAGTGGTGAAATCACTATCCCTAGAAGTGTTAAAAACTGTGTGGATGTGGCATTTGAGGACAAAGTTTAATAATGGTGCTGGGTTGATGGTTGAATTTGATGATCTTAAAGGTCTTTTCCAACCTTGAAAATTTTCTCTCACAGATTTTTTATTTCTGTTACCCCAGCTCTGCTTTTATTTCTTACCTTTGGTTTTTCTTGTGGTTTTTTCTTTTTTTTTTTTTTTTAAGCACTGACAGTCAGGGAAAATGGATGGTAATATCAGATTTTTTAGCACTTCTACTAAAGGAGCAAGTAACCAAGGTACATGGACTTTCACAAGATTGAATAGAAAGTTATTGTGGGAAAATACTTTAAAAATGTATTTCAAAGATGTATGGCCTAGGATGTAGCTTCAAGGGACTTTCCACATTACAGAAGTTGTTTTATGCTACAAAAACTTCTCATAAAAATTTTTCTGCCCGTATAGTCAATTATTTTTCAATGTTTCCTTCTAGTTTTGATGACTCTTTTGCTTTAAAGAAGCTTTGAATTTACTCCCTGTGCTAAACATTTTTTTGTTTTTATAGTGTGAGAATAAACAAAGACAGCCAGTGTATCTTTAGACAGACTGTTTTTTTTTTCCTGAGTATCAACATTATGAACTTGCCACATTTTAAGATAGCTTACAGTGTGTGTGTGAAACATATAAATTGAATGGCTTAGAGGCATGGAAACTGAGGGAGTTTTATGTGACATAAACTCTGATGTGCAAGGTAAATCTGTGGGATCAGTTTGGTTTCCTAACTGTTTCAAATTCAAAGATGGTTATTATGAGTTTAGATTATAGAAATCTTCTAGACTCTTTTAGCTGTATAACAGTAGTTTCTTGACAAGCCACTGAGGCAGAAGTAATGCCTGCCACATGTTTATCTTTGGAGATATCTGTGTAACCCATTTGGACAGCCCCAGAGAGAAAAATCATGTCAAAATATGAAGAAGGGTAAGAGATGGGCTATCAGAAGATGACCGACAGCGTCACTGTAAGCAGACCAGCCTTCTAGGTAAATATTTGTGGTTTATGTTTATAAATACCTTGCTCAGAGGCATTTTTGTGCTTCTGTACCATAATAATAACTACAATCAGCTGTGGGACTACATTTCCATCCAAAAAATAAACATAGCTGAGATGTTAGATGAACATTTGTCATAAAGTCATCCTGTGTTTTATTGGAAAAATGAACACAAATATTCTTGGTTATAAGCACTGTAATCTGACAGATAATAAAACACTGGGAGGACTTGCAGACCACACTTAATAGTGTATGACAATGAATCTGGCATCCTAGGTGGGAAGCAGGATACGAGGCTAGAAGCAAAGAATACAGAAGTTAATATCACAGAAGATACCTACTTGGGAAAAACAGAAAAATGGTCAGAGAACTCACAGAAAACAAGCTGGTGTGCTCATTTACAACATAGACTAACCACCAGTTAGCTCAGAAGTATCCTATTGTAGAAAGACAGCCCAAAACACAGGTTCAGTAGCCTACCCTGACACCGTTTCTGGATTGCTTCAGCTAAATTTGAACTTTAAAAAAAGAAAAAGCTTTAAAAAAGGAAAACCTACCCTGTTTGGTTATTTCAAGCACTAGTTTTAGAATAAACAGGCATGTCTTTAAGTTTTCTACAGAGCACACAGGAAACAATGTTCAAGAGATAAGGGAATGTCCAGTGAACTACAGTGAAGTATGTGAGTGCTATTTTGAAACCAGAATGGAAATACTTCGGGAAGGATTCCTCTTTTTCTGTGTGGTCTCTTTTGGGTTTGCAGGTGTTACTATTGCTTTGACTCATGTTCTCTCAGGCCTCCTGCAAACATGGCACCACCATGACTTTCCGTATGGTGCAGGTAAGACAGTATTTACTGCAGAGTGTCATCTAATAGTGTATAAATTTGCTTATAATTTGGGAAAATTATTTAGCAGACACAGATTTGGCTCATAAGAAGCAATCAGCAAGCAAGTTTTGCTGAAGGCAGGGTGGATTTGGTGAAGGTAATAGGGGAGACCCTGCACAGAGGGAGCTTGTTTAGTCCCTCCAGCTGTGGTGATGCTCTGTGTGATTGCACAGAGCACAACTCCCTGCCTGGCATTCAGCTCACTGCTTTTTAAAGCTGTGGTTGTTCATTTGCTGAGACACAGTCATATGAGTGTCTATAAGAATCTAAGAAGTCAGTACTAGGAGAAATGAAACTGGAGAAATAAAGAAGAATCAGACTAAGAGAAGGAAAAATCTGCCAGTGTTGAAGAGCTCTTCTGAATGAGAGTTCAACAAGGAGTGGTCCATGGGTAGCAAATATTCAAATAAATGTTGTCCCTCCTTTTCCTTTTCCCCATCAAACTGGGTGATGGAAGAACACAAAGAAAAGACATCACGGGCAAAAATATTTATTTGATGTTTCATAATGGGAAATGAACTCATTTACTGTGCAATATCTGAACACCATATACACAGCTAAATCCTGAGCTGTTCTCAGTGTCCAGCACTCATTCAGGATGTTCAGCACAAATCTGAGTTGGTGCTTATAGGTATGCTGCCACTGTTTGTGGGTGGCAAATTCTAAATTGACAGACATGTTGAAAGGAGCTATTCAAGAAATATCACAGTGTTATCCTGGAACAATTTTATGTGTAAGCAAGAAGTAGGTGCCTGGCACTTCTGAGAGCTTATCATAGACTTATTGCTCATTTTGGGCCAGATTGTGGATAGTGCCTCAGGGACACCAGAATACGTTCTCTGTCCTGAGCAGGTACAGCACAGATCATGCAGGCATCATATGAAGTGAAGATGTCAAATCATCGTTGCCTGAGGGTTGGTAGCAGCACAGCAGTGTGCTTGCACAAAGAGCTGTATTGTTTACTCTTGACCTTAAAATAATTTGATCCAATACGACATATTAAGTAAAAATGTTTTCTTTCTTCAGGAAATAGTTCTTGGCAATTGCAAACAAGCTTGAAAAAGTATGTACAAAATTGACTCCTTAGCAAATATTCAACGAAAAATTAAGAGTATTATAACATATATTCTCTAGCAAGAACGACATTTTCGCAGTAACACTGTCAAATTAATTTTGCTGGCTGAAATGCATTATGCAGGTAACCCCCCTTGATTTAAACAGAGTTGTCCTTGGGATGAATTTATCCTGTGTCTCTTAGTGTTTGCAAAGGTGTGTGCCTTCAGTTTCTGTGGAACAGTTTAATTCTGATATGCAGAATATCAGTGTAACTGAGCTGAGCCATATGAGATGACTTCAATGCAAGGGAAATTATAAAAAGCAAAAAAAGTCTGCATAACTTTAAATCCAAGTGATGTGTGGAGTCTGCAGAGAATTTAATTTTTATTTTATTTTTATTGCTTTATACTTTACTCTTTCAAGGCCTCTGAAGAAAAAGAAAACCCGGGTGGGTTCTCAAGAACACATTTCTTGAGAAAATTAATTCATACTACATTTTGTAAACACATGAACACAAAACAGCATTAGGTTTAGGTGCTAGCGGAGAACACCATTGCCTAAATTAACCCTCATCCTCCTCCCCAGTAAACCCTCAAACAAACAAATGCAACCCAATTAAAATCCTCTGTGATGAATGCCAGTGTGACACCATATTGACTTTGATAATCTGGACTTGGAAGTTGTGTTGTGTGAGGAAGATGAATGCCCCAGTGTTATCAGGCTAAACTGTTAGGGAAATGAACACAAGGTTAAACCGAGCCGCATGAAGTCGTAAGGAGAGAGAACAAAGAGACTGGGGTTTCTCTGGCACCTTTCAGTTGCAGTTCCTATGCATTGAACACAGTGAGCACCAGAAATAATTGCTTTTGGGTGGCACAGGCCTTGTAGGTGTTAGTGTGCAGGGTAAGTGTGGCTATTCTTTGATACCTGATGACAGATACAGGGTGGGCCAATCTTTGAGGGCAACCTGCGATAATCCAACCTGAGACAAAATTTTTTTTGGTTTGTGTGCTGTATGAAAATGCTGTTCATACCCTGGTTATTGCTACTCCTGCCTTCCTTTCATCTTTCCAGTCTGTTTCCTCCTGGTCCTGTGGTACCAGGCAGAGATAGGGACTGGTTTGGGGAGCGCTTTGTGGGGTAGAAAAGGAAAGTGTCAAAATAGTCTTACATGGATGAAGAGTTCATGCTCTCCCTGCCTCTAGGGTAAATAGTGGTGGGTTTTATGTCTGTTCTCTGCTTTCCTCTACCCTCCATTGGAATAGGAACCACCTCCTTGGCTTCTTCCCAAAGAATAGTAAGGCATTTTTTAGCTGCATTAGGTAAATTGTTCTGGGGCAGAACTGTTATGCATGCATGCTTGTTCCCTTCCTCTCTCTCTGTCACACAGAGTCACTGTTACCTGGAGGGAGGAAATAAGGCCAGAGTCTATGCTGAAATGAGCAAGATGCCATACGCCCTGAACTGCCCACTAGTAAAGCTATTGTAGAACAGGGAACTATGGAGAAGTACTTATATTTGTCAGGCCTACATGGGTACCTTTTTAGTCTTCAGTTACTGCTCATCTTTCCCCTTTCTTAGATGCACTGAAAATGCTGTGGCCCCTTTTTTGCAGGTTTCCCACTTGTGTAGTTACCTTTATTGGTGACTTCATTCCCTGTGAGCTTCTGCACGAGCAGGTACATCCAGGGCTGTCCTTTTGGTTTTGTTCAAAAGTTTATGAAATACTCTGGGAAAGGAAATGTGCTTAACCACAGAATCAGGCATGTGCAGCTGAATTTTTCTTGGCTTTGCTGTTGCCTACACAGTGTGATAAGACGGCCAGGCAGGACCATCACTAAGCCTTCAGAAGCAAAAAAGTGAAATGCCTTGTGTAGTCATATCTGAAGATCACACCATGCCCATTGCACTCTGTAATCTCATGCCTTTGTTCAGCACAACTCACAAAACAGAGTTACAGAAACACCCCTCCTGGTAGAAAGCAAGTTAGCAGTGACTGTGGAGGCTATTGGAGATCTTGGTGTCTCTCAGTAAGCTCTAAGATTGTTTGGGTTCTGGGCAGAGCTTTTGCACTGTCTAACATCAGTCACTGAGTAACTACAGCATTTTTTTCTGATGTGTTATGAGAGGTTGTGCAGAAAGATGGGCGTGTGTAGTGTTTTGAGGTTCACAGCTGTTTGCTCCAGTGCTGTGGTCTCATTAGCAGTGAGAGCACCAGACCCCCCACTCTGGGTTACCCAGGAGGATGATTGAGTAGCCCTAGGACTGACTCAGAAGTGGGAGAGAAAAAGAATTTGGAATAAGCATTGATGATACCTTTATCATCATCTCCTTAGTCATCATTTCTTATTCCTATTTGGGACATCTGAATCGTGTAAATCAACACAAAAAAACCCCAAGGTGAACTTTCATTGCATCTTTCCATGGAATAATTTGATTTTTCTCTCTCCTTAAATCATCTGTTTCAGAAATCTGTTGTAAGGATAGAGTAATATTTGCTTCTTACACAATTTTGTTGTTTGTTTGTTTGAGGGCTATTGTGGCTCTTTTAATAACTTACAAAAGAGAGAAACTTCCAAAGAGATGGGTAGCTCGAGCATCTGCACATTTTTAATGTAATTTTAGAAATCCTTATTAATACAAATTGATGTTTCTGGCTTTGATTCTTTCCAGCACTGGAGAAGTAACTGCTCTAGTTACATACTGACATAATCATTTGGCCAATGAAAAATTAAGGCTCTGTCCTGAGAAAGGATTTATTTTAATAACCCATTGTTTAATGTGCAGGTAGAATAAATTAATCCTCTCCCATTCCCTCAAAAGGAGGATTTTGTATTTAACCTTTGGAAGAAGACTGCAGTTTATGTTTGGGAACAGGCTTCATATGCTCTAATAGAAATACCACACAGCCAGAAAAGGTCTGCTGTGCAGGAATTTGTCTTGGGGATACAAGAAAAGCTTGAAGAGTTGAGTGGAAGTTGTATAAAACTGCTGGGGAAGGTCAGGTGGGAATGGAGCTTGGTTCTTTTTGAGAACCTTTATGAGAAATTCTCCAGAGGATGTCATGCACTCTATTCATCAGACAGCACACTTCAGCCACGCTGTTATCCTGGTTTTGGATAGGATAAAAGGGACTAAGATGTCAGCGCTGCAGACGATGTATGGCTATAGTCCAAATTTAATTTGTGACAACTCTAGGATGATGAAGTTATTGTTCATCAAAATCAAAGTCTCTGGAGTATCAGAGTGATATCATTGTATCAGTTTTGTTCTGAGAACATTTATAGTATAATTATTATTGCAACAAGCTTGTACAGAGAAGCACTGCTTAATGGAAGTTAAGATTTTGGTCTGTGTTGTAAGACTTGTCTCAAAGTTGTAGAAGATGGGTTTAATCTTATGAGGAGTTCAATTCACTAATGTCATTTGTGAATTATTATTTGAATTTGTGCACCTTTTCCTGTGTGATGCTTAGGAAGTCTCTGGAGGACTTATGAAGAGGCAGCACAAAAGAATTCTCTTCCCTTATCTACCTCACGACAGGGTTCTGCTGTTTCTTTTAAAACCTTTGAAACCTTCAAAAAGACAAGCAATCCTAACATTAATTCCTTTTGTAATCTACTATGTAAAGGGCATTTGTTATCAAGTTGTTGAGAACTACCTCAGTGCATCCAGTGAGGGAAAATGTTGCTGGTGTACCTTGCACGACCTCCACGAGAAGGACAACAATCCTCTGGCACTATTGTGGCAAAGAATTGCATTGATCTACCTAATTAGGTACTGAACATTACAGAAAACAGAATTAGACTGTCCCTATCCATTTTTTGTATATTACTGTCATACCTAAAATGTCATCCTTGTAGAAAGATTCAGAAGTATATCCCATAGAATCAGAAAATAGTTAAGGTTGGAAGGACCTCTGGAGATGATGTAGTCCAACCCCATTTTTAAAGGATTTTCATTTAATCATCAGTTACTTCACTTGAGGATGCATCTTTTTATGAAGGCCTTGTTGTCAGTTTAAATGTTCTGTTTCCTGATGGTTTGAGTTTCTCCTTCTCTCAACAAAAATCTCAAGAAGCATTCATAACACAGAAGGGACTCAGTGAATGTATGCAATAGAAAAGTGAATATGAAGACAAAGTATGACTTTTTTAAATCCAGTCCTTTGAAAAGTTAGGTCTTGTGTAGCTCCTCAGTAGAAAGGAAGAAATAGCTAAAAACGATCTATTTAATTTGAATTAAGGAAGCTGAGTATTACTGCAGGAACTTAAGAAAAACCCTTTTGACTTCCTGGAAACTGAAAGAAGTTTTTTTGAAGAAGTAATTGTCTCTGACATCACTAAACTGCACAGTGAGTTTGCGGGTGGTTAGTTTGGGGTAAGAGAAGGAAGAAACTCCTTCACAGATAAGCAGGCAATGTATGTGCCTACTTATTCTCCTTTTTGGTTCAAGTTTTGCGGAGAAATTCTTTTGCGGACAGATAACATTTATTTTGCTTTGCAGAGAGAGACACATGCTGTTTCATAAGGATACGCCTGATTTCCAGAAATAACCATGTTTTTGTGGCTTAAACTCTTAGCATTTGGTGTTGCACTTCTGAGGCAGGATGCTTTTCTCAAAGGTAGGTAGCAACTGATATTTCTTTCTCTCATTTTGAACCCTGAGTATCCTCTGTAGATGTAAAACCAATGGAAAGCTTTGTGAAGTGGAGAAATAATATCTTGGTTCAGAAACTAGAATACAATTGTATGCAATGGTATCAGAATCTAGATCAGGAAGGTTAATGCATAATGTGCTAGGCTAAAATGTCTTCCGCGTGGTCATATGTAAGAGTTATGTGCACCATTTAAAAAAAAGCCCCCAATTTGTAGCTATATTTGAAAAAGAATACATTTAGATGTCTTATGTGAACCTATTCATTACAGTCTTTGTTTGGCTTCATCTCATCATGCAGTACTTTGTTTTCTGTGCTTCAATCCTTCATGAAGAAAATCTTCCCATCAGTGTTAGCCACTCCCTGATCTCAGAATCTGCTTATAGTTCCTCAAATTTTGATTTTTTTTTTTTTTTTACTGCAGTGGGGTTAGTAAAAGAAAATCTAAATGTTGTAAATTAATCTCTACAATTGGTAAATTGCTTATTTTGTACAATAGATATTATTTATTTATTTATTTATTTATTTTATAAAAGCTGCATCTTAAATAGTCTTCAGAATGTTTAATTTCCCCACTGTGGGAGAATTTGTCACTTGACTTTTTTTACTTTTATGAGAGGAATATAGAGCCCAAGAGGATGATCTTGCAAAACATGATAGATGCAACAGATAATATTAGTAGCAAGAAAAGCAATTAATCTTGAGGTAATACTTCATATAAAGACAAAAACTTATCTAGGTTTAAGAAAATATTTTCTTCTGAAGAAAATGCAGCATTCTTATGTATATGTACCTTCCATCAGTTTAGCTAGTGATGTAATTGGGGATTGTTGATGGCAGACACAAAGGCTTTTCTCTAGGGTAGTGTTGACCCTAAAAAGAGGTTTGAAATATATTTTCTGAAATGGCAGTAAGTTATATGCAGGGCTGAAATCTCTTTTCATATACATTGAATTTATGCATGCTTCTATCCTCGTGTCACTATAGTAACTCCAGGTTTATACTGATGTAAGCAACAAAATGATCTGCCTTTAGCTGATAACCAGCTAAGAAGAGCATTTGAAGCCTGAGCATTAGCTCTCTTGTCCTTCAAAGTCTCTGAAGAGAGGTAGCACTGAATAAATCTAGTTGATAGCTGCTGGATATTATAAGAAAACAAGTGAATGCTGAACTGTAGAGGAAAATAACAAAATCTCTTTCTTTTCCTGTCTTTTTTTTTTTTATCTGCTGTCCTACTTTCCATTTTATAAGTCTTTCTGAGACTTCCTGCTGCTCCCTTTTCTCCAGAAAAGGCAGGTTACTGTCTGGTCTCTCAGCCACCTTCACAGTCAGTCAACATGTCAGCTAACAGAGAGGGCAGGAAGGTGGATAGACAGGTAATAGTATTTTATTTCAAGTAATAGTTATTTTTTCTGTCCACACACAGTAGTCTAACTAGAGCCAGTTCCTCTCTACATTTACTAAACAGAAGGGCCTCAAAGAAATGCTAAGTTTTAACTCCTCTCTTCTACACTTGAACCAATTAAGTCTCCCGTGGTAGTATCAAGTACTCAATGTCATAGACCTTGTTTTTACCATGTAGTTTGGCACAGAGATTGCTTCTCCTGTCAGAGTGACAGAAAGATTGTACTTCATATTTGCTGTACAGATTACTTTGCCTTGTAGCTGTGGGACACTGGGCAGTCTCCTGGGTAGGAGTTTGTTAATGGGGGAGCAGCATTTTGAAAAGGTGGCGTAGGCTTTGGTTTTATGGCAATCACTTTTCAGGCACTTGATTGTAAGTGTAGGGTGGGCATCAGGACTTTTTGTTATTACTATAATTATTTTCCAAGGGCCTGTTGTACCTAGTGATTTTGAAAACTTAGCAGGGGAAATTTTAAGATTGTCCAACTTCCTCCCCAAGCTCAGACATCCTATAAAACATCTCTTATTTCTTGTAATCACCAAGCCACTTTTAAGAGCATCAAACTACATTAAACCAAACCAAACAAATTAAGTTATAGCCTGCACAAAGGCCTTTTCACTGTGTAAATCCCTCAAATAAAAACTAAGTATCCAACTGATTATCCTGGTAAGAAACAGATGTGTAGTGCTATTTGTGGATGTACGTATATACACCAATATATGGTACTAATAAACACCAAACTTGGAGTTCAGTCTGTCCTTGTAAACATTTGCATTGCTGAAACATCCCATTACATTAATCAGTGTTTTGTGCACTGTTAGTCTTTCTGTCTATGTGGGATAGCTAGCTTTACTAAAATCTTTAGTTGCCAGATGTGTAGTTCTTAAAATCTTTAGTGTAAGCTTGATATTATAACACTTTATAGTATCTAGGATGACTTCCCAAATGAAAAAGTTATCCTAACATACCCGATACAATTCATCAATGCCTGTTTATGCAAAAAAAAACCCCAAAACAACAAAATCCCCTTAGCCGATTCAATTAAAAAAACCCCAACACCCCAAGAAATGACCAATATCAATAACCTCTCCCCCCAAAAAATCCAAAATCAACAAAAAATAAACCAAAAACCACCAACCCAAACTAAACAGTGCTTGAAAAACACTTTTGTTTCCATTCAGAAAAAAGAAATGCTTGCTGGACAAGCACTTTTTCCATTAGATCATTATTTCAGGTTCCCACCCTCCTCCACAAAAGTGTTAGCAATTTGACAGCTTTCAAAAGCCTTCACCCAACCCCTGAGCCACTTTCTTTATGTCAGGAAACTAAATAATTGCTTGATAGTTTTGAGTGTGACTTTTTTATTTTCCAGGTTAAAAGTACCAAGCTCCAGCAGTCAGACTGTGCTGCTTTTGTCTGGGATAGCATTAATTTTCATCATAGTAGCTACTATGGGACTTTGGTTTGGATTTGTGTTCAAAACAGTGTTGGTAATACAGAGATTTCTTCTTTATTCTGTACCATTTATGTCCCAAACTATACAGTACAAGCACATTAACTACCACCTGACTTCCCACCCTTTGATATAATATACAGATATTATTCACTTAGTCTATTGACCAACCCTGCAAAATGTTCATAAAATGTCCACAACAAGTCCATTGAGTCCATTTAGTCCATGACTTTGGGCTCCATGTTGTGGTGGTCAGGAGAAGTGCTTTGTTGCATGATTATTGGGTACCAAAGCCAGTTCTGGTCTGGTCCCTGCTGCACTTGCTCTGCTTCTTGTAAGGCTTCTCCTCCACTGATTTGGGTGGTTCCTCTTATATTACGTATATTTGATATGTATAATATATATATGTAATTCCTATAATATGCAACTCAAATCAGGGGTTACAACAATTTAAGTGTATTTCTATTACAATCTCTACCCCACTCCCTACCAGGTTTAACATTGCAATGAACTCCTTCTCTTGCCCTCGGTCCAGCTTCAACTTATCTATAAACAGTCCCTTAGGTTTGTACCTGCTCCAAGTGTAGCCCTGTCTATGATCCCCAGTCTCTTCAGGGGGACAGCTGCTGTTGCATGGATTTATCCACAGCCACAGCTGCTTTGGGAGGGCACCTGTTCCACTATGGCCAAATCCATGGGCCACAGTGCCTTCAGAGATAGACCTGCTCCAGTGTGGCCTTACCCACAGCCATGCCCTCTTCAGAAGTAAGTGTGCCCAACACAGTCTTAGCCCTGGCTGCAGCACCTCCAGGGATGTTCCTGCTCTGTTGTGGGCTTATCCGTGGCCACATGGTTTGAGATGCTCTCAGGGTGACCTCATGCACAGCGTGCTTCAAGGTGTGTCTGCTGTAGTATGGGCAAATCCTTGGGCCACAGTGCCTTCAGAGGTGGATCTCCTGTGGCACACTTATAGCCACAAATGCTTTGAGGTGTACCTGCTCTGGTACGTGGACTTATTCACGGCCCTCAGAAGCTTCAGGATGTCCTGCTCCCACATGGACTCATCCACAAGTTGCAGTCCCTTCAACTCGAGTTCACACTGGATTTCCAGCATGACCAGTGCAGCAGCACAAACAGCAGCCATGCCCCAGCCATCTGCCAGTCCCTGTGCATCACCACTGCTGATATCAGAATGTTCCCAGGAAGAGCAGAGTGAGGTGATCAGCAGCACAACAAGCAGTGAAAGCAAAAAGCAGCCACTAATGAGCTCAGACTTTCATACAGTCGAGCCCAGGGGAAGCACAAGAGCCTGCCCAAAGCAGCCAAACAGCAATAATGTCTATAAATTTCATCTAACACATTCCAATCAAATCTATCATTATCTCAAACCCTTTGAGACCTATACTGGGGGCCAAAGAGGGCTGTTGTGGTTTGGCCCCAGCTGGCAACTAAACCCCACACAGCCTCTTGCTCACTTCCCTGCCCCAGTGGGATGGGGGAAAGAATCAGAAGGGTAAAAGTGAGAAAATTCATGGGTTGAGTTAAAGACCATTTAATAGGGGAAGAAAATGAAGAAATTAATTCACTGCTTCCCCTGGGCAGGCAGGTGTTCGGCCATCTCCAGGAAAGCAGGGCTCATCATGTGTAATGGTTACTTGGGAACGCAAAAGCCACCACTCCAAATGTCCCCACTTCCTCTTTCTTTCTTTCCCTGGCTCTATATACTGAGTATGATGTCATATGGTATGGTACTTTGGTCAGCTGGGGTCACCTGTCCCACCTGTTTCCTCTCCCAGAATGTTGTGCACCCTCCTCTCTTGTGGGGTGGTGTGAGAAGCAGAAAAGGCCTTGAATGTGTAAGAGCTGCTCAGCAATATGGAAAACTTCCCTGGATTATTAACCCTGTTTTTCATCACAAATCCAAAACAGCCCCATGCTAGATAATGTGAAGAAAATTAACTCTACCCCAGCCAAAACCAGCTTACAAGTGAAATCTGGTTGTACAGTCTCCATGCCCAACAGCTGTGGAGGTTTCCAGTTGGAAGTGTTATGTTTTCTTTGCACAGACATCAGCATAGCTCATCCTATGGCCTTGATTTTCTGTGAAAATCTTTCTCACAGATTGGTCTATACCCTTGGAAAGAGTTTGACAGACCTAATTTTTAAGAAGAGGAACTTAGTAATGCAGGTTCATTATATGTGCAGTATAAAGGATAAGGGAAATTGCTCTAGCAGGAAGATGTATATTAAGATAGAAGGAAATGAAGTGAAAACTTTAGAGCATCAACTCTTATATTGTCCTCTTACAGATGCCCCACTGCAGGTTCTGTTTAGGGCTGTTCTTTTTTTGTAGTGGTGCATTTAGGGGTTTTTGAAACGCAAACCCCAGAGTCCTGCACTCAGGGACCTCTTAATCATTTGGAACAAATTGCCTGCTTTACACATCTTGCACTGTTCCAAAACTTAATTCACAATCGGCTGCGACAGCGTTTGCGCACGCACAGATGGCAGCAGTTCCTTTCGCTTCCTGGGCTGGCCAGACACAAGCAACTTCTAAACTGGAAGCTGTTTAGTTTCATTATGGTGTCATACCTAAGCTGTGGGCAGGAAAGAAGTTCATCAGAGCTCAGCAGCACTCTAGTTGAGCTACGTGGTTTCTGGACTAAATATGTGATTTTCTTTATCCATTTGCCTAGACCTGCACAAATATAACAAGCAGATGGCTGGGTTGTTAGTGTGGTATAGGTATATCTGTTGATGCAGACAGGGCAAGAGACATTGATTCTGGACTAATGGGTCTTTCTTACAGAGTATGGAAAAGACATTTTCTAGTCATTTTGTGTTCACTCACACCTCTATATTCATATCCTAAGAATCTTTTACCAATAAAAAACTGCCATGCAGAGACCAGTTCTAAAGAAAACCCAGCTCTTAGTGGCATGGTATTTGGAACCACTTCCTTTAGTTTCAATATGGTGAACTTATGTTTATATATTTAGGTTCTGAAGAACAAATCAACAGCAAGAGTGTTAGAAACACTACATGATGAGATAAGACAGAAGAAGTGGGAGGAGGAAACAGGATGAAATGACTTTTCAAAGTTTATCTACTATCAGGAATCAAGCTCTGTTTTTCTGACTCCCATGACCTATCTGCAGAACTGCCTGCCAGCCTGGGAGCATGTGTATGCCTGGAACAAGTAGCAGTTTCCACAGTGAAATTGTGAATGCACTGTATATACTGCCTAAAAATTATTCTGTTTTCTTTTGCTGTGCAGCTGCCTCGTGGTATACACAGTACCATGCTGGGAGCCAGGAAAGGAGAACAGCAGGCCACGAAAATGTTCTGTCTTCTGTTTACATTCTTCATCTAGTTTTAAGAGTTAATATTCATAAGCATACATCTGGCCCACCAGGAAGGCAGAGCAAATTAACCCACAGTGAATTCTCTGCTGTCATGGCTTGACTTCTCTTCGTGCTCAGTCAACCACCTCCTTTAGTTGGCTCGAGTGTCTCTGCATTGTCCCGTGCAGTGCAGACTTGCCCCGAGTCTTGCCACTGTCACTGCCCTTCCTTTGGGTGCTGTTACCACTGTGCTGTCAGTGCTGGAGGTGAGAGCCATGGGCGTGAGAGCACAGCACGGGGGTGGCTGCAGAGCTGCAACCCGAGCCAGCAAAGTAACGAGAGGCACTGCAGGAAGGCGAGATGTGCTGGGCAAGGCTGGCTAGTGTGAGTTCAGCTCTTTGTGGCTGTGAGTTCCTTTGAAAGCCTAGCAAGAGCACATGTGTTACAGGAGTGTAATGGCTTAGAGCTGGGCTGCGTATTTGTGCCCTGCTCGGAACAGACAGGCCTTTTGAGGTGGCTGCTGGGACTGTGACTGCCAGTCCTGCCTGGGAGACAGCGACTGTCTCTGAGCTCTGCTGCTTTCTGCATCATGCAGAGATGTCTGTTGCTCACATTGATTTATCTTTGATCATATGTAACTAGAAATCATGCAGTTATTTCTTTCAGAGAAACTTATGAAGTACATCCAATATGTTTTGGAGGAAGTAGTTGGCTTTCTTCAAAGTTCAGTTTAGGCCCTGAGGCACTTCTGTGCAGAAAAATGATAAAAAGTCTGAAGAGTGGCAAAACTCTGACTTCCTCCTGTAAATATCAAGATTAAAATAACAGATACAGTTACAAAAGTTGTTTATTTCACTGCAACTTGACTGTTCTTTCAGACTCTGCGTCCTGATGTATTTCCAAGCTATCCATACGTTTGCAAACAGATCTTTTTCACTGGTGTTTCAGTAACTGTTACAGCATTTTATCTGTTTCCTGGCTTTTTTCCCTTTCAAGTAAAGCAGTTTGGGGCCTTCAATGCCAAGATTTCAGAAACTAGCTGTGAGCACTTCAGTGCTAGCTTATATTATCCATAGTGTTGTATAGCTAACAGGATCCACTTCTTTTCTTTTATACCACTACTTTGCAGTACTGTTCTTCCAGTTATTCCCTCTGTGTCAGTGCCTTCTCGGCTGGCCTGCTTGCTTAGGTTTCTATTCTCTAGTTTCAAAGACTTCTCTTACAATCTATCTGTTCTTCATTCATAATCCCACTGCCCTGCACAGAGCTCTAGAGGTATCTTTTGTAGTGCATGAATGACTTTTTTGTTGTTGCAAAAATGTGGGCTCCATGGAGCAATATTTTTAATTGCCTTTTGAAATAGATTCTTTTCCTGACAGTAAGAGAAATAATCAAGATAGCTGTCTAATAGAAAAATGAAGCCATACAATGAAGCTTTTTGTACAATATATAAGGAAATAGTAGTTCATTAAATGAAGCATATATGTCCTATATGAGTTGAAAGATTTTACACTCAGGGAAATATAGTATAATACAGAACCTCAGCTCAGATGGTATTAAAAATATAGGGCTAGTGATGCCTTTCCAGGTAATCATATACATTGCAGAACACGTGAATGGAATATTTAAGGTAGTATTAGGCCTTGAACCGTTCTATAGGCTTGTGAATTAAGACTATGAAGATGGAAAATAAGGTATGATAAATGGCAAAGCATAGTCCGGTTTCTAGAATAAGATTTAAGAGACAGAAGTCAGCTGCAGTCTAGCCTGTCTCAGAAACTCCTGGTGTGAAGTTTTAAGGTGTTTTCATTTCTCCAGACCTCAGTTTCATCATCTGTCATTTGAAGATAATAAGACTTACCTTGTTAAAAAATGTAGAGTCCTAATTCCTCAGATATTTACACCTATGCCTGTGTCTTGCAACACATAAACTACCACCAATTAATCTGAAGAACCTAGCTGTGCATTAGAGTATTTAGGATAGTGTATCTGAACAAAGAAAACAAAAGTATGAAGCAAATTATTTGTGCATAAAGTTCTACCTTGTTCTCAGTCCTAAAGCACAGGTGTTGTCAATGGGGAGCTGATACTTTAGTGCTGAGTAAGAACAACCCATACTGTGCTTAACTTCAGTAAATCTGAAATTCTGTAAAACATCATCACATCAACTGTAGTCTCTATTTTAGCCAATATTGGATGAAATAGCTGAAGTTGTTTAATAAGGTCTTGTGAGACACAGGAACAGGACTGCACACAAGAACAGGACTGCGAGTTTTTTACTTCCTGTGTCTGTGGATGAGATGAGAAGGTGTGCTTAGCAGACCATAGCTGCAAAAGGCTTCATGTTATAAAGTATCTTCCACACTTAAGGGTAAATTTAACAGTAGGCCTGTTAGCAGATGATTTTAAATCGTACACTCACATAATCAAAGGAAAGATGACCAATGTTGCTACTGCAGCAGTTCAGGTAATCTTCTCTAGATAGACCTTTGATGTCTAAGATGAATGCAGAATCACTTGTGCGTACACCTTAGAGAAATAGTTCGGTTTTAATGAGTTTTGGATAGAGTATCTTGAGGATTTCTTTATTCATTTCACACTTTCTTGGAAGAATTTAAATGATGAAACATATATTTTTAAAATTACGTGGATTTTTTTTCCTTGGTCCCTGATGGCTGTAAGAGATTACTGCCCTACATCTCTTGTGTGCAGTATACAACCTCCCTCATCCCAAAACACTGTGTGTGAATGTGCAGGCCTGTGCAATGTATCTGAGTGAGTGGAAGTGCCTACTAAGTACACAAAAAAGCTTGACTTTGCTTGCAGCTTCATTAGTGCTTCTGTGCTCAACTGTGCTGCCTCAACAGAAGTGAAAGACCTTTCTACATCCTCCACACACCTGCAGTCTAGTGTGTTAGTCTGAAGTAAGAAATGTGGTTGAGGTTTGAGGGAAAGACGTGAAAGAGCAGAAAGAAATAGGCATTAGTAGACATTAGTAGCATTTCTGATTTTGCTCTCCAAGTCTGCTGATAAAATGACTTAAAATTATGTGTTTCTGAGAGACATTAATTACTCTTACTCTTAGAAAAAGTAAGGAATAATAATAGCTTAACCCACTGTCAATTCCATACCTACAGTTTAGAAGGCTTACAGAGGAATTGTGCTGAATACAAGGGAGAGAGTTCAAGGAAATAAATGTGAAATCTATAAAGAGTAATTTATCCTTGACAGTAAAGGATCAAGGTTTTGTAATACTCAGAGGTGAAACTTGCATCAATTCCAATGATGTTTGGACTTCCAAGTTTAGCACTTTATGATTTTCTGAAGATTGGTCAGTTTGGCCATGAGGCTTTTGAAGTGATGAAATATGTAATAAGATATTATTTATAGAGGCATACGATTTATGGAACTCACCTACAGATGCCTTTTGAATCAACATGGGATGTATTAAGTTATATAGGAATCATACAAGAGTTCAGGAGAAAAGGTCACCCAAAAATTCCAAGACTGGTGGATCAGATTGTTCCAAAAGCTAGTAAAAAAGTGACAGCTGCATTTGTCTTCCTGCTGTAATTAAAGCTGTGCTTAAGGACCTGCTAAGTAAGATGCAGTTTTGGACTGCCCTGAATAAACAGGCAAGTGTTTGGTGCCGTAGCTGGTTGAAGTTTTTGTGTTAATATTGGGAAGAGAACCATTTACAACGTGGAAGTGATTCAGCCTCAGAGATGTCAACAAGTGTGTCGTCATTGCAGGAGGGTGCCTTAAATGGCAAGGGAAGGATTGCTTGCAAACCACAGCTTCTAAAAAACACACTCTTCACTGAGCAATGAAGATATTTAACACAGACCATGTCAGAGATGCCATTTTTGACTTCTCTCTTTGCAGCTGATGCTCTCTGTTTCTCTTCACAACAGAATTGCTGCTTACCTGAGTTTCACCTAGCGGTGACATCAGTGGAAATTCTGAAAAGGCTTCCAGTTATCTTACAGGATTTTTTTTTTTTTTAACCTACTGGGGGTCTTCAAACTCCAAGTTCTGATTTTCTATTAGCTGCCCAGAGAAAACTGTTTGGAGGAGACATCCCTGGTTTTGACTATAAGCTCCAAAATACTTGGGAACTGTTTTTACATAGAAAAAAATGATCAGATTTTCAGAAGACTTCCATGTGTTGGTCACTGAGACAACAAGAAAAAATTGTAGTGTACAGCTGCAAGTAAATATTTTCCGAAACTTTTTATGAAGTTTTTTCCAAAACTTTTTACTGAATACTTGGAAAGTCAGGAAGGAGCTGCTCCTCTGTGTGTGTGTGACTGACTGTCTGACCTGTGTCTACAGCAGGGTAAATGGCACAGTCATGATCAAGTGTTCTTGTTGGGCCAGGCGCTGTAGAAACCTAGGATCAAATATGATCTCGTCCTCAAAGGACTTCTGATCTGGTTCTGGACAGCATGGATATTTCTTAAAAAGGAATAGTACAGAGGCAAGAGGAAAGACAGGTAATGGAAAAAGTAATAGTAGCATATGTGCCCAGCCAAAGAACTTGCATAATCCCCTGTGCTATTTATTTCCTTTTCTGAGAAAGGGTCATACTATATCTTCTTCAAAGCATCATGCAACTGAATAGATTATTCCCGGGATCTAAAATACACTCTCCTACATAGGTCCATGTATTATGGGTATCGCATTGTGCTCTTATGACTTTTTTACATGGCAACTGGTACAAGTATTCCTGAAAAACAACATTTAATGATAAAATTGCTGCAGGTAAAAATTTACGGTGTTCCAAAGCTCTTCTCCTGCTATATAGAAACAATAAAAAATCAGGTCACATACAAAGGCACTAAATTTATTTGCAATGGTTATTTTCTCCAGCTTAATCCTTTCATTAACATTTTGCATTTTCTCACCAGTGACTGAAATGAAATAAACAAATGACAGAATGTGTAGATGATGTGTTACCAACACACATACACACGTTCTCTGTCCTGTATGGGAGAGAATGTAATCTCACCCTTCTGATTCTCAACCCTTGTAGCAGAAGATGAACTAACATGAACAGCATCTGGATATGAAAAAGAGGGACCACATTCTGTTCAGTTCAGTTAAAAAAAAATTTAGGTTGCACTCAGCATTTTCATATCTAAATGCTCATAAGTAATAACAATAATAAATTAATTTTGACCTGTAATTGACCTAAGAGATTTATTTAAACTGAAAAAAAAATCACATTTCCTGAATATCAGATGGTGAACTCTATAGACTCTAGGGATTGCCTGCAACTAATTCAAGTGTGACGTGAATCCATACTACAGTATAGAATATTTTTGAAAATATTGAGTACTATAGAGGTTTGGTTGGGGTTTTTTTGTTGTTTGTTTGGTTTGGGTTTTTTGGTTTGGTTTGGGTTTTTTTTGTTTGGGTTTTTTTGTTTGTTTGTTTTGTGAAATTGATTATTTTTGATTTGCCATGTTGGATTTCAGGATCAGAATGACATTTGGGTTCTAGATGGCTGCAAGTTTGAGTGAAAAGGTTTTTTTGTGAAATGCTAAGGGTTTGGAATGGCTCTGTTTGCTAATGCAGTAGTTGATCATAAGATACAGCTGTAAGTAGAGCCTTGAATGGAGCTGTATTGTGTAATATATGTGTAATAACTGTTTAATAATATCGTCTTTCTGTAAAATCTGAGCTCTGTGTGTTATGGCAGCTTGTTCTTGTGATAATGAGCAACCATAGGTAGCAGGAAGCAGGTACTGTAACCCTACATCCTTTTTCAAAATCACTTCAGATCTTTAAGATAATCTTTGAAAAGCATTGCAATGATTGGTAGAGTAATAAGTCTCATCTACGGTTGATGCCAGATCTGTACAGTGTTGGTGGATGCAATCAGTGTCTTCATGGAAGGAAGTTCTTCAGAACTTCAGAAAGAAGCTCTGGTCAGATTGTGAAGCCAAATGAGGGGAGGTTGATGTTTGGGGCAGGAACTCAGGATGTGATGGTACAAGTATTGCTGCCCCAAAGCATCAGAGAAAGGATGATGAAGCTGTTTCTTTAAGAGAAGAGGTTGGATGCTGGGGCTGATGTGGCAGTGGGGGACAGCTGGAAGGAGGCAGAGAGACAAAGACACAAAACAGTGATAGGAAGCCTCTGTGTCATACTGCAAGGCCTGAAATAGCAACCAATGTCACTGAGGGGTTTTTGACATTTTGACAATGGCTTATAATGAAAGTGCTGACAGATTGATAACTTTTAGTAGGAACTGTAGTCTGGATGCTAAAACAAAAGGAAAATTTGTTTTTCCACAAAATCAGAGGATTTTTCTCATGTAAGGAGTAACCAAGTATTGAAGGCATGATCACCATTTCATGTTAGTCTAAAGGGGATGAAAACCTAATGGCTTATAACCCTTAGTTCTTCAGTGATAGCATCTTTTCCTCTTTTCTCTTTTTTTTATTCTCTTTCCTGTTTTTTTTATTTTATTTTTACCCCTTTTTTTTTTTTTTTTTTTTTTTTTAAGTAGCTCTGATTTGCTACTAGTCCCTTGTCTCCTGTCACCAGCTCCAAAGCCAGGGAAGAGCTGGATTGGTGTGCCACAGTGGAAGAAGCTGTGGAATCTGCTAGGATTGTAATTCTGAGCACACTTGGAAACAGTCATGGAAATAATGCACTTCATTTTCTTAGTGATTATATCTGATTCATTTTGAGGTAGAAGCACTAGCAGTCTTGAATTGATTCATCGAGATAGGTACCATCTTTAGATGAGTATGGAACATTACCTGACCTTTGATGGATATTTTGATAAAAACAGACACAGAGGGCTAGGCAGAGTCTCCAGGAAGTGTAGGCAGAATACTGTCATTCTTCCACTCTAAGAAAGATTACAACAAATTCTTAAGGGTGTGGGGGAGGAATTCTTGTTCAGAAAAGTAGCTGAGAACATCTCTCTTCTCTAGAGAGTAAGGGTATTGTACAGAATGAATACAGAGAGGAAGAAGCAATATCTAATTATGAAAAATGTATTATTTTTCCAGTAAGGAAGGCATCTCATTCATATCTTAATAATGGTTAGAGCTGCACTACTGAAATGATTGTAGTGTCCCTTCTGAAAATTCTTACCCGGAGAAGCTTTTAAACTATGTTTGCGACAATACAGCTTGTCTTCAAAATCAGTGTTACTAAGGTTTGACTATTTTATTTATTTAAATCTGTGCCATTGAGAGAGAAGAGTTACTCACTACTTTAAATTTGAGCCTATTTCAGTGGGATTTTTTATAGTGAAAGTAAAATACATAATTATCAGGCTAGACACACAAGCCACTCCATAGCCACCATTCAGGATTCCCAAATTATTAACAGGATGCCAGTTCTTATAGCATATGGGTTTATGTATATTAGCAGACATACAGTAATTCTGAAGGGCTTGAAGTAGATTTCTGCTTTCAGGAATGTACCTGAACCTTGATTATTTCACACACATATGTGTGTGAAACATAATGTCAGAGACAGTCATTTTCATTTTTTAGGTAAAGAAATGTAATTTCCTTAAAAGACCCATAAACCATTTTTTTATTACAGTATTACCCTGAAAAATATTTGTGTCATTAGAGGGAAAAGTAAGTATTTGCAGAAATCAAACCACATATTTGTTTTAGTAAGTGCTGGTAAACATTAGTTATTAAAGGAAATGCAAAGGAAAAGACGCTTGGGACACCTTTTCATCATAACAGATTGTCACCTCGTAGAGCTGATATAACATATTTCTACTTCACAAATGGACTTCAGTGCACCTTCATAAATATCTTACTGTTCCACAGAGCTCAGAATACTTTAGCAAAGCAAAGTTATTGTATCCATGTTAAATGGAAACAGATCCAGGTCACTTGAAAAGCTGTTGAACAAAAAGAAATACTCTAGACCTTTTTCTGAGTAAGAAGCAAAAAAGAAGGGGAGATGAAGACAAAAGAAGGAGCATTTTTTAAATCAACCATTTAAGTTGGTTGGTTGTGGCTGTTATTTCATAAAGGAAGTCACATACTTTGTAGCAAACTCAGGCAAAAAGTCATACTGAACAACCCAAACCAAGAGTATAATGTGGATTATTGTACAAAATAAACCATTCATTTAATGAACCTTGTTAGTCGATTAGCAAAGCAGTAGGAGGCCTGTATATCACCTGAGCTAGTTGCAGAAATCCTGGGCTAACATTCTGCATAAAGTATTTGTCATCCAAACAAAGGATGGATACAAGAACTTAATCTCATATTCAGCAAAGACTATTGCAGGAAGACTCAAGGGCATTAACCCTTCTTCCTGGGAGAGGATTGCTGCCAGCTTCAAAAGACATTTTCTACCTACTTGCAGACAGGAGTATCAAATTGAAGCACAGATAAAAAGGATTTCTTGGAGAGTTGGGTCAAATCAGAGGGTGGCACTTTTCAGATGCTCTGGAGTATAAGCAAGAGTAAATCAAGAACAGGGAAATTACAATAATGCACTAATAATTTTGCAGCAGGGCTTACTATGTTTAACAGCTGCATTTAATTTTATGATCTGGAATTATTGTGGCACTTGCAGGAGGCAAATGCAAATGAGAATTAACATGATCATCATGATAGGTTTTAGTGAGGCAGATTGTTATAAAAGTTACCATCTACCTTTCTTGTAAAAGAAATACAATGCCCAAATCAAAACAGATCAGCTGTGCTGGTGGTGCAAAGTCCTAACCCCATGTCTTAGGTCAGAGTGACACATCTCTTTGAGTCCTGTTTCAATCTGTGGACGTACAATAGTGTTTTCACCAGAGGTGGAAGGTGTTGCAGAGTGCATGTGGTTGCAGTGTTGGTGCAGTCATAAAGGTGGATGAGAAGTCTCCCTACAGGAAATGTTATCATTAGGGAAATGATCTGTCACAAAATTCATTGTGATGCCACATTTCAGAACAAACAGTGCTTCAAAGCTTTTAGCTCAAAACCAAATCCCTGTGACTCCTTTTCATACAGAGACAGGAGATTTCACTTGTAATAAGGAAAGCTGGGAATGACTGAGAGTGTGTGATGCTGAGTATTTGAAATGTTGAATGTTTCTTGACCACAGATTCCATCTAGATGCTTCACAGTCCAGTTGCTGGAGGAGAAACCAGTTTGATTTCAAATAGATCCTGTCTTGGTCTCTCTGCTCACTATCTTTATGGAACATTCGCTTTTCAATTGATGACTCTTTGCTAAAAATAATTAGATTTTATATTATTCAAGCATCCAGTGTTTGCAATCTTACTGGTGCATGTTTTTAATATTACTTTTGATGAATTTATTAATGTAATGACCCAATTGGTGAGCACTAGCCCAGCTCGTGCCTTCTTCGTAGGTGAAGCCTTGCTATGAGAAAAATAGAGGAAGTTGAAAAGATTCCTTAGTTTCTCAACTCAGACAGTTGTCATCTGCATGTTATAGAAAAAAAAAAAGTTTTAAACATCATACAGGACAGATTCTCCAGGTATGGGGGGTTCAAAGGATTCTCTGGACATGCAGGGCTTGTCCTTCTGCAAAAACCAATTCTGACCACTTTCTTGACTTACAAAGGCCAGAGGCATTTCAAGGACACGTCCAGGTCCATTGCACTACCTTTGTACTATCAGCAGATTAATCATTAAACAGAATTACTTTTCTGTATTTCTTTTCAATGTCATTTACTATCTGTCTATCAGGCCAACTTTACTGAAGTCAGCTGATTTTTTTTGCTCTTTTTTAATTTTTGTAATTCTGTTAAGCAGACAGAAGGAATTATTTGGGGTTTTTATGTAAATTAGAGAAATTGTATTAATAGGAATATTTTTCAAAAGCTTAATAGTGCAAACTATGAAATAAAAAAAATTCATTAAAATTATAAGATAGAAAGGAAACACATACATAGAATCTCACTGCAAATACCATTAAGTTAGACTGGAAAAAGGACATGCAAAGAAACAGAGTTAATTTATTCAGTAGTATCAAGCTCCCAGTATACGTAACAAAAGGACTTCTTGAACAGTTTAAGACCTTGGCAGAGATGTACCATGAAAAGCTTTGCCTTAAAAATAGGTGCTTGAAATCAGTCTTATAAAAATATATGCACACTTGGTATTAGAGAATGAAGATGCAAGTATGTTACATAAATGTGATGTATTTCAAATATATATGCTATCTTCTGGGTATAATTTAAGCAGTATAAGTTACATCTCTGAAATCCCCAGAGCTATTTCTGTGGAATATCAGCACTTGTCTTCTCATGGACAAGTGTTTAAAAGTTAGCTCTAGAAGAAGCAATTTTAGAATGTATGGGAAGAAAATATGCAAACATAAACTGAACTCCTAGAACCTGCAAGGACACTGTGATAACACACTGTGCAAGTGTGTGCCTGAGCCCAAATGGAGAGGGAGCAGTAAAGGCAGAAGAAAAATAAAAAGCTGGGTTATGAGTGTTTGTACAGGTACTAGAAGTATTCTGAAGCTGGAAGTCCACCTGAAGTGATGCTAACATAAGAGTTCTTTTAGGAAAAAACTCTGCATAAAGCTTGTAAGTGTTGTCTTTAGAAAGTAAGCTTCAGAGCTGAATGTTGTGCAAGTCACACAACATTTCTTGAAGGACTAATGAATATGAACTTTCAATAAAAATAAAAACCAGCTTCCTAAGCATCAGTTGCTATGGTGGAGGTAGTCAGTGTACTACAGGAGTCATCTTTGGACTTTAGATCAATGAATACTTGAAATAGTCATAGCAAAATCATAAAATGAAAAAGTAATTTGGATGTTTGTGCTGGGCAAGTTGGATCATCCTAGTCCAGGACAGCCACTGGATATTCTGCGTAATGCTCATAGAAGGTAAACTACAGTCTTATTTCTTAGATATTAGCTGTCTCATAGTGTAATACACCATGAGGTTTGTGCCATTGTGGTGGTTGCCTGTGTAGTGCTTTGTAGTTAAAACAGCACGCTAAAAATGAAAAATGAGTCATTAGGGGCAGCTACACTTTCTGGTACTTCAGTTTTGCAAAATTCTGCGTCTTCTAACAATGTAGGCTGAAGTGTTAATGTTTTTGTACATTGCTGCAGTTCACCTTAGTGAGGAAGTTCACTCATTTGTGGGTTGACAGGCAGCCTTCCTGGGACTGGGAAGGTACTTGCTCACAATGCAAGCTGAGAGCTGTTTTTGCTACTTATAGACCAGTGCTCTGCAAAATGGAGATAAAGCTAAGGCACCCACATCCTGTCACACCATATAGTTCTTGTAGGCTGCCATTTACCAGGAAAGTGAAAGAAGTCCATTAGCTCCAAACACTGTTAAAGCAGCAAAGGGCTTGATTTCCCTTATACTGTGTGGAGGTGAAAGCGAGCCCTGTGAGCTAGACCTTCTGCTGGGTCTCTGACACCACCAGTCTCTTCCTGGTGGTGTCAGAGAAGGAGCAAAACCAGCTCTGGCTACTTGTCAGCCATATCAGGTTTGCAGGTGAACACGGGTACATTCCCATAATTTGTAGCTAATGCAACTTTTCTTGCACATCTGTAATCATTATTTGCTGTCAGCTCCCATGTCTGTTTTCATCCTTGCACAAAACATGTTAAATACACAGCTTAAAATTATTGAAGAATTCAAATGTGTTTTATTTTTGAAATACCTATACATTTCAGATGAAATTATAGACTGGGGAAATTGACGTTTTATTTTTATTGTTTTCTAATATTAGGAACTTAAATTTTATTTCTCTTTAGCCATAAACTTAAACAGGGCTGATGGGGTCTGTTTTCAAAGTACTCATTTGGAAATGAATATGTTATCATCTGAAGAGAAACCTAGATTTTAATTAAGCTTTCTAGTTTACCTGAAGTCAAACATTATTATCCCATTGAAATCTGGTCAAGACTAGGAAGATAAACTTAGTGCCATGGTCATATGTCACAGGCTTGCTGGGCAAGCAAACCTAAATTACTGTCTCTGTAGAAGACTGCACTGATCTTTTCATCTTATCTCCTCTGAATTTCAGAATTTCTGATCAAGTTAGCAGAGAGATAGCAAGCTGTCAAGGCAACCCTAAACAGGCAATCTAGATGGCAATTCTGAAGCAGCTCTAAGTTCCTAGTGAAACCCCGACGTAAGAACAGGTCACTGTTTAGGCTGTGGAGACTGAACACATCTTTTACATGGAGATATTTGTGATGTGGAGGCATCACCACAGTCGTGGGCCAGTTTCCTGGAGTGTGACATAAGCAGGTGCATGATGGTGAGATAATGAAGGGCCAGGTAGAAAGGGACCAGCCCCCTGAACACGGGACCACTGCAGTTTAGAGGTAATCTGTGGAAGCTGCTTCAGAAGGAGGGAATCAGGAGCTTCTAAGCATTGGATGGTAGAGGGGGCAGGAGGCATAAAAAAAGAAACCAAAAAGTAACCAGTCACAGATGGTTTTTGCAATTTTAGGCTTCCCAGCAAAGAATATAGTGTTGCTGGGTGGTGGACGTGCAGAGGAGCCCTGCAGGACCTGCAGCTATCCCCAATCCCCACTCCGAGCCCATTCATCCATCAGCACTGCTTCACAAGCTGTTGTCAGTGTCAGCATTAACACAGAGCCTGGGAAAGGAACACATGAAGGCATTTTGTTGGTCAAACTTACTGCTAAAGGCCAAACACATTTAGCAGGTATTTTTACTTTTAAGGGTTCAAATAATTCTTTTGCCTCTTCCTACTGAGGTGGAGGATTGCAGTGGCTTTTATCTTCTTTGTGTGGTGTCTCTGTACCTCTGCCAAACTTGTGTATGAAGAGTGAGCAAAACTTCAAGCTGACTAATGGGTAAACACCAGTGTTGATCTCTCAGCTTTGTCCCCTAAGATCTGAAGTCAGAAATTTAACATGAGAACCCTCCCATGATTAAGGTACTCAAATCTAAACTGCAGTTGATTTAAACTGAAATAGGAGTTTGACCAAATGCCTGACTAACTGTAATGACTCATAGTCAAAAAGGACATGACTACATGGTACAGCAAAGCAAGACAGAGAGGCCCCTGAACAAGCAGTAACACAAGGGGCAGAAGCAGGATTTTTACAACCACATTTGAGAGTGTATTGCCAAAGCTCATTAGTGTTGATGCGATAAAAGATAACTTTCATTAGCAACTGCCAGTAAGTTAAAACTGAAAGACAAATCAAGCTTGGCAATTAAGCCATTTTAGCATTGTGTACCTTTGCACAAGTAAAAGCACCTGCACTCCTGGCTGGAGAGCAAATGCTCTGGCAAGAGGCCCACATTCCTCATGTAATGTAAACTCTTGTTCACAGGAAAAAAAGGCATGGTAAAATGTATGGCAACTGTTCTAATTTGAGAAGTACCCTGTGATACCAAGCGCAGTGGGATCCCACTCAGCCATCAGCCACTCATCTCAGAAGTTCCATTTCCATTCATCAGAGAACTGTGTTCCTCTGGAGCAGCTGTCTGCCCCATATATGCGCCAAAATATATTGACAGCCTTTAATTCAATTTTCTTTTACATTATCTGCTGTGGCCCTGGAGGATTGGCTATTCATCCTCTAACAGAAACACATTATATCCTTGGTATGGAGTTCCATTCCCTCATCACTGCATTCCTTATTTTCTTGGAAGTTTAATAATATTTGGAAACATTTTCTTTGTCCTTGTCAACCTAAAGAAGACTTTATCCTGTCATCACTACAGATGCCATTGGTCTATCCTTAATTTCTTTGGGTCTTTGCTATGTAAATGTACATAAAGAATATAATTTATTTCCAAAAGGAAAGAAAGATCCCATTGTGTTAACAATGCAGAATTGACTGGGTTTGTAGCAGACATTATGGGCAGAGCATCATGCATTCTTGACCATGGATTTTCCCACAATTTCTTACAAAACAATCTTGTGCAGAAAAATGGAAATCCAGAAGCTAAGAATTTTACTTTTTTATAGATTTTTCAGAGTTTCTAGATGTGAGGTTATTCTTGATAATCCTAACTAAAATGCTGCAGCTCGTTTGTCTTTCAGTATAGTAGTTTCAATTGCCTTGGGCACTGTTGGGCACCATTATAAATTGTCTTTCATAATTTTAACATGAATTAAACTGCCTTGAAAGTTTCAGTTTGCGGCATCAAGTATTACCAAAACAGACAAATTGACAAAGAGTTTGGGTGTGGGTTCTGTAGATTGTGCAGGTTATTGATCATAGTTCAGTTTATCCAAGTACTAACAGTATACACATTGGTTCAGAGGAGCCCGTGAAAATCCAGGTAATTCCATGCTGGAGTTGGTCTATGTGCCGCAAATGAAGGTACAGAAAAAGCTCTTTGCCTTCCTGAGCCAGCAGAACTGAAGGTTGAATTAAGCACTGTCAGTCCCCACTTCCTATTTGTGTTTGTTGCTGGGGGGTTATTGGAGTTCTTATGTGCTTATGTGTTACCTGCTAACATGCCAGACTCTGTAGCAGTCTATATTCACGTCATCTTTATTCAAACTGTGGGCTTAATTCTTACTGAAGTCAACAATGAATTTGTGTGCAGAAGTACTTTCTTGAACAACTACCAAAACTTTTTCTCTTTTGTAGTTTTTTCATATTAGCAAATTTGTGGGGTATGCTTATGAAATGCTAAATAATACTTGATAAATAATGTCTTCAAGTGCCTTAATCCACACAACTGAGAAATTTCGTACGTATTTCCTTAGTTAAAAATGAAAGAGCAGTTACTTTTACGAGGTCGTGTGGTCATATATTCATTAGGATTTCAACCAAATGCTGTAAAATGTAGGCTTTGAGAGAGACAAATCTTACCCACATTTGCACATTCTGTGTCTCTCTGCTTCAGCTTTTCCATCTGTCCTCCCAGAAGACAGTACACATGCTACTTCCAAACTGCTCCATCTCTGTGTATGTGTGTATACAAACTGATACTTTTTTTACAGATCAAATTGGGTTTCTGACCTCCCACTTCCAAGTAGTAGTTGTTCTTGTTATTGTCATAAGATGTGTAATGCTACTATATACATATTTCCTATTATTAGACATCAGAAATGTTTACAGGTCTGTGGAATTTCCTGCTTGTGCATAGCTGTGCCTATATAAAGAGTGTAAAATTATTTGGAGCATGAAATTCAATGTTCTCTTAACTTTGGCCTCAGGGCTTTCCCTGGGTCCCTAAACATTGAAAGGTCCATAAAATTCTTTTCCTACATAAATTCTTATCTCGCATCTTTATCTAGTATCTTTGATTCTACTTTTCTTTCCCAGACCGTCACTTAATATTTTTAAAATAAAAAATTATAATGAGAAAAGTAAACTATTTATGAAATGCTAATGAAAATTGCTTGCCACATACAAAAGATGGAAGCATAGACTGTTTATGTTCTTTTTGCCTTGAATTATTTCAAGTAGTACAGAAATTAGTCTTGTTCAAATCCCAAGAAACATGAGCTTTAGATTTCACAGGTTCTTTGCTGGAATATGGGGCACCACAATCCCTGTGAGCAGAGTAGAGTCCTTCCATTCCAAGTCTTTATTTTCATTTCCTAAAACATTCAGCATACTCTATCTTTTAGGAAAGAACAGTCAGCACAGGATTTAAAGCAAAATCAGTTGAACTGTGTTCACCTCTTTTTGCTTATGATTATCAGATGGTTTGTTAGTTAAAGCTGGAGCTCACACCTCATGTTTGTTATAATGAAAATAGCAAATAGAGAAAGAGAAAAAAAGAACTCATTTAAAACACAGTGAACGACCCAGAGTTGGGCACCAAAATTGCTGATCTGATTTCAAAAGAAACATAAAAAAGGAATGGGGTTCAAGAAATCACTTTCACTTAACATTTTTTATTGAATTCAGGAGGAATTGTGTGTACTCAGCTCTCTTCTGAAATCTGTTCATCATTGCTTCTGACGCGACATGAAGTACAGGCCCCTTCTTGATAGTGCCGGCTCAACTTCCCTGAAGGGACAGAGCTCAGGTTTTGCAAAGATTTGGAGATAGTGGGAGGCTTTGGTTTGTGTGTGCATAGCCCTCTGGGGAGCTCCAGTTCTAGGAGTTTCTCTCATTGTAGCCCTATGACTGTTCCTGGTTATGCAATCAGACAGATGTGAGCATATTTCTTTGTGTCACTTTCAGATCCCTTGTCTGCAAACTTCATAATTTTAAATGGATTTCTAATTGCAATATGCCACTATCTCCACTTTGCATGGGATGTTACACAGGCACAGAAAAGAAGGGTACATCCAACCACTCATGCAGTACGTAACTAAAAAGTGGAATCCCTGAGTAGGACTTGGTCACAGTCCCAGCTTTTCTCATTCTGGCTGAGTACCAGAAATTTTGATTAAATAATTGTAATTTCTGCTTTTCAATGAAAAATGATTGATAAGTTTAAACAGACAGTTTTCTAGAAGATAATTATATGCTTCACTGAATGATTTACTTTTCAAATGATTTTTGAATTAGTAATGGTGGTAGAATCTGACTCTTACATGATGCTTCATGTCAACATTTTGTATGTATATATTACCCCATTTTAAATATTACTGCATTTTAAATTGTACCCTAGCAAGCATGCAATTGATTTAGCTGTTGGTCAGTGAATACTGTTTGTCACAATATTTTATGAATAGCAAAAATGTTTTTCAGTAGCATATTTGATGAAGGATATTCAGTTCTGATCATGTTTGGCCTGAATGTCTGGAGGAAAATAAAAAAAAAGTGAGGATAGTAGCCAAGTAAAATCACTCTCCCTTGAAACAAAGAGAGTTTGCTGGGTGCAACTGGCAGCCCCGGGAGGGCAAGGAAGCTGCCCAGCAGGCAGAGTTGGTATGGGAACAGTTCTCCACTGAGCTGTGTGATTTTTTTCCCTCTGTACTCTCTATCCTTTCAAGAAACAGAAGCTAGTTGTCTATCAGCCAGTGCTGGTTAGGATCTTCTCTTCATGCTGGAAGAAATCTGGGTCATAGGAGATGACTGAGACTAGCAGGATAGTTTAGAGCATTGCTGCTTGGAGATGTGAGGCTGGGACTTCAGCTCAGGGAGCAAAGGGACTGCTGAGGGTCCTGTTAAGCTCGGAGCAAGAAGTTGTAGAAATAAAAATGACAGATCACTGGAAAAGGAAATTTTTGTGCCACATCTTTATTCTGATTTGTACCTTTCTGTGGCAGTTAAGAATCTTTCAAAGGCTGGGGCTGTGCAGGCAGAGTAACTGAGCACAGTAAAACCCAGCACTGTGCGCTGGAGGTACAGAGCAATGGCACATGCATTACTCTGCTATGGAATAAAGCAGCTAGTTTTCTCTAACCAGTTTTCTTTAACCCTGAACTGAACAATCATCATAGAATTCAATTAAAACTTAAATTTGTGAGTAGATAAAGTCAGATCCTCACTCAGATCTTAACTCTGACTCCAGTGTGCTCATTTGAACCTGTTCTCATCAAAGACAGCAGCTGACTCCAGCCCTAGCATTTGACTCTGTTACGGAGTTGCTTCAGTAGCACCAAATGTCACTGCACTCCTCAGAGCAACGCTCCTTTGAGCCATTTGCCGTCTTCTAGGAGTATCAGAAATTTTATATTCACAGCACTGTCTGAAAAGTATCATTTTTGCAGCAGTACTGAATTAGTGGGAGCTTCACCTTTGTGAGCAGAACTGTGGGAACAGTGCACTGCTGAGGGTCTTGATAGTCAGGGGCTGTCAGAGCAGCCCTCAGGAAGACCCCACTACCCCTTTGCAGCAACACTGAGTGTTGCTCTCTGATGGGTTGTTGCTCTGTCATTCATCACACTCTGGTGCTGCTGGAATGAGACTGTTTGCCAGCACTCAGCCACGCTTGCCCTGCCCTCAGCCCTCGGCCAAGGTGAAGCCATGGCACTGTTGTGGTACATTTATATGTCCTTTATCGTTAAAAAATATGTAATACATAGCAATCAAAGAAGTTTTTAGAGGCTATTAAAAGGATGGATTTATGAATTTGCACAGCACTAGAATGTTGTTTGGGGATCCTGTTTGTAGAATAGGCTTTTTTGCTTGGTTGTTTTTGTTTTAATCTTTATTTATAACATTGGAAATGTTTCTTTCCTTTTTTCCAATTTGTCTGACTCAAACATTGAAGAATACTGATAATTCCTCATTATAAATAATATGAAATGAAGATAAGAAACCTGACCTTGAAATTCAGACTTTCATCTAAAACTTTTACTGGCTCAGAATGCAATGTGTATCTAAGGTTACCAGGAAAAAAAAAAAAAAAGCTTAAATGAAATGTTAAAGTGCCTTTTCAGAGCCTATGTGTTTTCTTTCCATTTTTAATTGTGTTTTGATCCCATTTTGTAGGACAGCTAAGTATTTGCAAATCCAGGTGATGTCAATTGGAGATAGAGATGTTCAGAGCAGCTGAATATCAACTGTTTACCCTCCTCCCTTAGCTCCTCCAGGCCAGTTAGCTATTTTTGTTTGGGTTTTTAACATAGCAGAGGATCAGAGAAAAATACTGTTACTAAAAGGAATAACTCACAGGCAGATGTCATTTCTTGAAAGAAATGTTCTTTTCTTTTTAAAAAGCACTGGCTGAATCTTTTTGAAAATCACTGATTAGAGTCCTCACTGACATAATGCTCCCAGTAAGCACAGAGCTGTTGATGCAAAGACTTCATGCTAATAGGTCTCTAGCAAACAGAAGATATTTCTGGTTTCAGCAGGCTTTATGTTGTCAGCTTTATGTTGATCCTAGAATCATAGACTCATAGAAAGGAATTGGGTTGGAAGGAACCTTAAAGATCATCTAGTTCCATCCCTCACTCTTGATACAGTACTAAACTGTTTATGGTTTGAAGTTTGAGCTGATTAAAGGTAATTTGGAGAGATATTTTCAAGTTGTTTCTGTTTTTTAGAGCAAGGGACCCATTTTCTATTGCTGGCAAAATTACATAAAAAGCAATATGCAGCCAGGAAGATCTACAAAATCAGATAATGCTTTAATCTTGAAAGAGCTCAAAGATATCTGCCTCTGAGATGCAGAGAAGCAAGTCAGACATTTAAATAAGCCATGGTCCGATGAAAAATTCTGAGATGAAGAAATTTACCCCTACCTCACACTCACTTTATCACAGTCATTTCTCAGCTGTAGCCTCTTTTTCTGATCAAAACTCTGGAGAACTGAGCTGCCTTCAGCTGTCCTCCATAGCTCCCCAGGACTAATGGAGTTGGTAATTGCAAAAACATGGGAGCAGGAATTGCGAGGACAACGTAATAGTTGTAAGTTCTCTCCTCCTTCTGCTTGCCATAAACAATATCCATTCAGCAAATCTAGAAGCAGCCTGTCTGTATAACTAAGAAGAACACTGTGGAGCAAGTGTTTCTTTCTGCTCATGGTAGATGTGGGAAAGGAAGATCAAGGAAGGTACATCAGAGCTAGAAAAATCATGACTAAGGTTATGAGCAGACAAGTTTAGCATGGTAACAGCGTGGATCTGGCTCATGACTTCGTGTGTGTACAAATATTAAAAATATATAAAGGGCAAAGCAAATATTAACACATTTATATATTCTTTTATGTGGAGCACAAAATTGCCGGGCAAACATCACATTCCTCATGTACAGGTGTTTCTTAATGACTGGGGATAGAGCCAGTGTTTCATATTGGAAGTAATTGTTACATCAGGACTTGATATTCTCCTCTCTTGCAGACAATTTGCATGGTGACAAGTATTCCCTGCAAAGCAGCCTGGACTTTATCCCAAAGATTCCCCCCCCTCCCCCGGCACCATATTAATGAACTTGTACAACTAAAAATAATTACACATGCAAATGTGGTGAAAAGGAGGTTAATAGGGAAATTTCATGAGTGCACTAGAGAAGTGGTTTAGCACTAAGATAAGTCTGATTGCTTGAGCATGTGGGTGCTATGGTAACTCAGTTTCACCATTTGGAAGCACTTAAGCTCTAAACCGCAGTGAGCTGCACCCTCTTCCTTTTGAGTAGGGTTCTGTATAAGAAAGGCAGAAGTAAAGCAGCATGAGAGAAACCACAGAGCAGCAAAGGTGTCGTTAGCTATAGTTCTACAAGTGGATTACTGCAGTTAAAGTCGTCCTGTGAAGACTGAGGATGTCATTTAAAGTATAGTGCAATTGATAGGAAAGCCTTCCTTCTGCCTGCTAAATACACAATATTCCTGCACGTTTATTTTAGATTTGCAAGAACTGTGTACATGGGAGAAAGGACTTAATTTGCTGCTTTTGGGGCTTGTTCTACTTCAGGTTTATGGTTTTGAGAAATTCTACGTATCGTTGGTGATAACTGTTGCTTCCATGAAGTAAATATTCCGTGATGGAAATGTCTATTTTGGTCTGTGTTTTTATTTTTCTCTGGAAAAATTAAACTCTTCTGTTTATTTGGCATAATCAGAACCAGAAAACTACTTTTTGTAAGTGACCAGAAATATTTCATTTGATTTCAGTTTAGTTGAGAAAAAAAATTATTTCAGGATTTTTCTTGTGTTTTTTTGTCACCCTTTTCTTAAGACAGGCTCAGTATGTTAGCAGAAGTTATACCTGGTATTAATTTGTTTTAGCTGATGAATGCTGACAAACTTTGATGTTTGTATTTCCTCCTCTCTCCTGAGCTTGCAGCGTTATGTTCCTCCTTGTATCTGTCAGCTATAAATTCTTAATTCCATCTCTTTCTTCTGGCTGCTGCCCTTGTACTTGATTGCTGGTTAATTTGAATTTTTCGCCTTCTCCATTGCTGTAAATGCTGATTAACACTTATAGGCGACTCTGAAATAGAGAAGGATAGAGATAACTCCAGTCCTGGAAGGTGGGCAGCAAGGAGAGGGTCATAGAGCATGCATAGAGCATGAATTTCGGAGGTCAGTTTTCACAAAAACCATAATATCACATTAGCTGTAGTGTAGGCCTGCACTTATTCCTGAGCTGTGCTCTGCAGGATGAGCCAAGGCTTCCTCAGTGCAAATCAGGTCTGAGCCCTGGCAGGTATCTTGGGAACAATAAGGCCTTTGACTCCCCAGACACATGTTTTAACCAAAGATTAAAGGTGGTAGGAAAGAATGTCAGGATCAGGCTCTGAGGCAACAGTGCAGTGTGTTAAGGAGTTGCTGTGGGAGGCAATTATTAATGAACTTGTACAAAAGGAAATGTTTTGAGAAATCAAATGGAAACTATTTTAATTATCATTGTGAAGAGTCAGAATGGATGTTACATCCTGGTGCCAAAAGGAAACAATTGGCATTTCTCAATCAGATCATTTTTGAGTTTTGTTAAATTAAAATTTACTGTTCCAAGATTATATCTTTAATTTCTGGTGAAAATAAATATTGTAAATATTGCCTGTGGGAAAGATAATATTTATTTAGTTCTAATTCCTATGATTGCTGTAGGGCTATGAAGACTTTTACCAATTAGATTACGGATAACTTCGAAGTGATTTGATGGCTGCATATTCAATGATCGCAAGAGTGGGGTTTTTTTAGGGCTCTCCCAGTTACATGAGAAAATTCTACACTGTAAACTCAAATGAGTAGTTTATTTTTTTGACTCAGAGCACGCAAAATTTCACATATTTTTAATATGAATTTTATATGGCATTTTTAAAATTTTCAAAAAGCAGCATTTTGTCCAGAAACTGGGAACAGATTTGGGTTCCCCCTGCCCCCTCTGCCCCGAGACAGTGATAAAAGAATAAAGTGTAATTCTGCAGTCTGTGATTATGAAAGCACTTCAGCACACGTGATCCCACATATAAAATTTGAGGGGTCCTCTGTGGTGTAGAATTACTCAGATGTTGAAGTGTTTGCTAATCTATTCTTAGGTCTGCCCAGATTTGTTTATAAAGTAGCAATGGATCCCTTTGTTTTGTATTTGCAGCAAAAAGAAGCAGTAACATCTCTGGCCCTGATGCTCATTTACTTTAACGTCTCTTTAGCTGGTTCTGGCAGCACAAGGGAGCCTTAAAGTAGGTGTGAATTACATCCTATCCCACTTGAAGTTTAAAAATAAATCAAAGAAGGGCAGCTGGCAGCAGTTTGTAAGGCTCCTTGCCTTACTCACCCCTTCACCTCCCACCAGGAACTGCTCTTTTTTTGCGATTTAGTGTTGGCTTGCAGTGGAGCTGCAGTGTCTGTGCTGTTTGCTAGAAGACCCCCTCAAAGAGCTTTACTCCATCTGAGCAAGTAGACCACATCCTGTTGCGTTCTGTGCAGATGTGAAGAGCCCTGACCCCACTGAAACAGCACTGTTCAGCTGTAAAAAGAGGGAAGACAGAATCTGGACCTACACAAGCTGGTGGTGTAAAATGCTGCCTGGTGGGGGTTGCTGTGGTCTGTCCAATATGCCAAAGGCTGAAGAGATCCTGGGAAAAGGGCAGCAGCTCTGCAGAATCACTAAGCATTTTTCCTGGCAGCAAAACCCAGCTGCCAACTGTTTTACAGACACGAGGCTGAGAGGAAGGATTACTTCCTCTGCCCCCTCTCAGCTCTGGCAAAGACACGCGGAGTACAGCTGGATGTGAAGAGCCAGCTGGTATGGTACCACGCTAGATAAAACACCAAATGCACTGTTAGAAGAGGCATCCTCCTTTCCACACTTCTCTGTGCTGTGTGTACCAAGGAATGCAATCCTGAAGCAATCCTGTGCTCAGAGGGGACAGCCTGAGCTACCATCGTGCAAGCGCAGTCTCCTGCCCAGCCCAGTAGGAAATACAAAACTGGGTCCATTTTACTCACTGTGCAAATTAAGCAGCAGAATGGAATTAAAAGGCATGTTCCCTGTCATCAGCTAATGTATTTTTGCACCTATAAACATTATAACATTTTTAGGCTCTTAATGCCAATTCAACAGTATTTCCATCTTATCAGCTGGAGTTTGAGTTATTAATAATGTCACACACAGGAAATGTGTGCTGGCACTTCCTTCTCCTTGAGAAGATCAGACCCTGGACTTTCTCGAAATACAGTGTCTTTTAATACATTCTAGGGCCGAGTTGTATCCTGCTGAGTCGCTTGATCCTGCCAAGTGGAAAGCATTTTCCTGAGAGGGCAGCAACAAGTTGTCTCTTTATATGATTGGACTTATGTGTGACCACAGTTCAGTGCAGTGGGTACAGTCAGTACTGCAGAGGTGACGTAGCAGCTCCTGCACTCCCAAATATGACCCAGACAGCCTGCTGTCCCAGGGCTTTGAAGTGATAGACTTTTTTTTTTTTTTGGTGGCCTGGTTCCTTTCACAGTTATTCCATTTTCTCTTCTTGTTGAACATTGAAAGGTTTCTTCATAATGCAGTAGTCCCATGTTTCACTCACAGGGCCTGTGTGTCTTTGAGCTTTCAGTGGAGAGTGGTCAGCTCATTCATTTTTAGGTGTATTTTGTTGGCAGCCTGTCATTCCATCTAAAACCTCTCTTTCTTCCAGCAGCTGCATTCTGTCTGCCAACTGGTAGCCAGAGAGGAAAGGGAATGAAAGCCATTAGCCAGGTTCCCATCTGCCTGTGGGATGTGATGATTATAGCTTTTTCCAGGGCACCTGCTTACGGCCAGATCTGCTCAAACGTTACTGATGGGTTGCAAATCTTTCAGTCAAGTCAGCAGGAACCAACCGGTGGCCAAATCAGGAGGAGGGAAAGGGAAGTTTAGAAAAGTTCCTTCAGTAGTAGAAACTTTGTATATGCTCTAATTCTTCCACTTGGATTATCTACACATATTATTTTCAAAAGGTCTTATGGCTGGACGCAGTTTAAATTTTGAGAAAAGCATCCTGTTTAAACTCATACAAACTTGATTAGTTTGGTAATCATCAGGCTTTCATAGTGCACAGCATGTTTTTTGCAGGATTGGATATCCTTATTAAACTTAAAAAGATATTTTTAGATTGCAGCCTTCAACCTTCCAGAGTTATGTTTTAGAACATAAACATGAGCAGACAGTTTTGTCTTCGAGTTTAACTTTTTTAGCCCAGGGTTAGCTGAGACATATTTGTCTGTGCTGTGGGACATTTTTTAAAAATTAAATTAATTGTAGCAATATACCTTCTAATCTTGGAGTAGCAGAGTCTGCTGTATTGGGATCCTTCTTTATTTTCCTTCATTTTACCCAGTATCTCTCAATAAGGTTACACAGGGAAATGTATCTGCTTTGCGGCTGGAGAGGATTTTTTTAGTGTTCTGGTGCCACCTACTGAATTCTTTTCAACTGCATCCTATTCCATTGCTATAATAAAGCATGTCAGAGAATAGAATCACAGAAGAGCAGGAGACTTTTAAAATGCTTAGATGGACATAAAACTGCCATGAAATTCTGCTAAAAATGCCAGTGCTTAGTTGGAGGGGGGAAAAGGGCAATCTAGGACTATTCCAAACTGTTTTAAGACCCTGGTCTGACCAAGGCAGGTGGCCTAAATGATCTCTTGAGGTCACTTCTAACCTCGAGTTCCATGATTATGTGTAACATTTAGCATCTGTCACTGTGAGTGAGCAATAAACCTCACACTAAATTTAAGCTAGTAGCATTAATCTTAACTTTACAAGGGAGAGGATGGAGAGAATTACTTTCACAGGAATCTTAAGGAAGTGAATGAGGCATCCAGAAACAACACTGTGACAAGCTTATGAGCCCACTGCTTGGAAGAGGGAACTTCGATGTATGTGTATTTTTGTCTCCATTATGTTTGCATCAGAGATCAGTAAATAGCTCAAAAAGTATTTCTGAATGTTTCACTAATCTCTGAGCAGAGTTTAATTTAGGACTTTTTCTGCAACTTCTTATATTCTGTTCTTGGAAAAGTTTTTTAAGTGAAAGTTGATCTGTGTAGATGCTCATAGAAAGTTAATTTTTGGCTTGAGATATATTTGATGTGCTGAACCAGAGTAAGATTTGGGAAGGAGGGGGAATAATTGATTCTTCAACTTTGAAAACAGACAAATCCCATTATAGAATTTAGAGTTAACAATTGCCAGTTTTCAAACAGTGAATTTTAGAAAAAAAAGGGAAAATGCCTTGAAAATTAATTGCCCAGAAGAAATATGAATTTATATAAATGCTAGCTTTTAAAAGGTTCCTTGGCATTTTAATATATATAGTTAGATTATGCAATTGTTGTAAAGAAATGTTCCAGACGGGAGATTTCAAATGCTGAAGGTACGCTGATAGTTCAAAAGATTGGCTACGTTTTTGTTTCTTATCTGTAACATCTCTCATGTTAGGAGATCTGCTAACATTTTGTAGCTTTGAAAAGTATGTGTGGTCTTTGTTTCAATAGAGAATATATGGAGAATGAATTTGCATACTAGACCTGCTAATACAGTGGCTTTTAAACCCACGTTATTCAGTCTGTTGTCTGTCTACTGCTTCTTTAGATATTATACTCTTACAATTAAGAGCAATTTTATTTTGACAGTTTCATGTGATTCCAGGCAAAACGTAGGCAGACCATGTCCTCATGTCATGGATCAAATTTTAGGCAACACCTCTCCCCACTTCTGTAAAGAACGAAATAGCTGGCTCTGCATCACTGTTTTTAGCTGAGCTTCATTTGACTTCTGTTGCTACTTTTTCTGTAGGATATCAGGCTACCAGCTTTTTCCAAATCTTAACTTGTAGTAAGACGTCCTGACTAACGTGCAGTCCACAGGAAATTCAACTGCTCACTAGAAAAATATTTACAAGACATTAGGTTTTGTTTAGATTTGTACTCATATCATGGCTTATACACACTTCATGACAGTTCTGAGCACAAAGAAATCACTCACTGTCCGCAGGTGACTTTATCGTCACTGGTTGTGGGTTGTTTTAGTGGCTGTTGTTGGTCTTCTGAACTGTCCACACAGAGTGCACAATCCATGGTGGCTATTGAGCAGACTACACCTCTGCTGCTGCTTTTGGGTCAATAAGGAGAAAATCTTAGGATTTTCTAATATTGTGTTGATCTTCTGTGTCAGAGATGACATCAGACACACTTTTGATGCTGGCACATGAACAGGGCAACAGAACGTGTATCTTTCATAAGTATTGCAGTTTTTCACATAAACCTGATTTTTTGCTTTAAAGGTTGAAGGAGTTTATTTTCAGAAGAGTAGAGCTATAGCAGTTGTGAAGTGCCATGTAGGGAAGCTGAAGTAACAGAGAAATTATAAACAGGGAAGTACTCTCTGAAAAACACATGTGCCACAGGAAAAAAAAAAATCCAAAATACAAATATAGTGGGAAAGAACTAGTAGAAAAAGAGAGGAGAAAGGAAGAGAAAAACAGGTGACTGAAAGTTTATGGAACAGTCCCAGCAAAGAGTGTATGAACAAGTGAGTTTGTTCCTTGCTGAAAGCATAGCAGGCTGTGTTAAAAGGATGTGTCTGGAGGGAACTTTGAGGATGGATTTCAGGATTCTTGTGTCAAAGTGGAATTTTATAATCCCCAAAATTAGTAAAAGATTGTAGCCTTCCAGTACTTAAAGGGCTCTTATAAAAAAGAGGGAGAATGATTTATTGCGTGGACAGATAGTGATAGGACAAGGGAGAATGGTTTCAAACTAAAAGATGAAGGATTTAGATTAGATGTTAGGAGGAAATTCTTTACTATGAGGGTGCTGAGGCACTGGAACAGGTTGCCCAGAGAAATTGTGGATGCCCTGTTCCTGGAATTGTTTAAGAATAGGTTGGATGGGACCCTGAGCAACCTAATCTACTGTGTGGCTTCTCTGCCCATGGCAGGGGTGTTTGAACTAAGTGATCTTTTAAGATCTCTTCCAGCCCAGGCCATTCTGTGATTCTATGATTCTATGATTGTATGCTTGATATTTTAGGGGGTCTGGTTGTTGCTACATCCAATAAATATTACTTAAGAATGTGTAATTCCCTAGGGAAAGATCAGCTGATAGTTGGAAGGAAGGAATATGTCTTGTCATATTTTTGGCATATGACTATGTTTAATTCCTTGAAAGCTTAATTTACACTTTCTCTCTCTCTTTCTCTTTTTTAGGAGAAGATACAACAATGACCACACCTGGTAAGAAACCTCATTTACGTGGACAGAACTGCATTGAATTTTTTTTTTCCTGATAATTTCTTCATTCCTTTGCCCACACATGGTTACTTCCCAGGGTGTATAACGCATTTTCATTCACTTCATGAAATGAAATATGCCGTCTCGATAGGCAAGAATAACAGATAAGTCTGGTTTTGAGTAATGCATTTGAGTATATTTTAAAACACAGCATTTAGCATGAAGGAGGTGCAATCAGCACCGAAAAGGGTTATACTCATTGGATGTTCATCTGACACCTTTTGGATCCCTTAACACTTTAAGTGTTCGGTGTGCCTTTGCGTACTAACAAATTTCCAGTGTGCGAGTGCTCCAGCACTGTGCCCTGTGTTGTGGACAGCTCTGTGTTCCTCCTTGGCCGGGCAGACTCGAAGCATTAACGAAACTGCTGTCCCTCTCACCACAGGTGTCTCTCCTGCAGACAGCACATACTTGTCCACGCACGCAGGCTCCACCCCTGCCACGGAACTCAGCAATCCACCACACGACAGCACTGCTGCCCTCACCACACGCACTCCCATTGCCTCCGAGAGTCCTTCATCAGGTTTGCCGTCTTGCTTTAGGTGCCACTCCCTGCTCTCAGAATTGTAGGGGAAAACTTAGTTCAACATCAAGGTAGCCTTTTCCAGCTTATGGTTCAGCAGATAGAAATTGCTGAACTGCAATTTGGCACAGTGACAATACCAGGATTATTTCCAGGATCTGGTATCTGAGGGCCAAGTATTGCAGTCATCACAGCAGTATCAAAATGCCAGCTGCTGTCCAGAAGGCTGCTGCCAATGCAAGAGCAATAGGAATGGGCCTGAAAAAGAATACAGAAACCTGTCTCTGGTTTATAAGCAGGGGGATAAATATTGAAATATAGTAAGTAATATAGTGAACAAGATGCATGATCTGGCAAATGAGCACTACGAGGGTTCTTGTTTCTGAAAGAACACAAGCACTATTCATAATTGTGTTTTACTGTAAGAATATAGCAAAGTGTTTTAGTTTTTCCCAGTTTACAAATTGTAACACCATTTTTTATGTTGACTCCATCGTGGATTATGCCTAAATAATGACAAAACAAAAATGGTTCTTGTACATCAGAAAATTCATTTGTAAGTGGTATACTCCTAAAAATTTGCTTCCTTTTTAAATACTAATTTTCTGTTTTATTTTCTATGCTGACATCACTTTTCTTTCAGCACTCTTCTCCAAGTTACAAAAATTCCCTATGAAAAAAGGCGGGGAAGGGCTGTGGTATAAGACATTTCTGATGACATAGCCATATGAAAGAATGAATTTCACTTTTAATGCTGATATGTTGTTTGTTTCCTTACAGATGATTACAATTCAACATCCTTGCACAGCACCACCTCACCAGTCAGCACGCCAGCAAACACTGGGATCACCCCCACTCACACAATAGGTGACAAACTTTGCACGCAGTTACCACAACTATGATGCTTGAAACACAGAAAATGTGCTAGAATGAGTCGATTCATTTTGGATTTCTGTTAACAAACCTAAGCATATAAATTAGGCATACAGCTGCATTAAACTTAAGGGTGTTTTTAGGAATCTTATTAATAGTTAATGAGTAATATTAAAGATATCAGAGTTGCTACTTGTCAAGCGAGTGCAAAATAGAAATCATTTACACACAGTGGCACCTAGTAGGGGGGTAAATCTGTCAATTACTGTGTCAGTACTCCTCTTGTTATTCACAGAAATTTACCCAAGCAGCAAAAAAGTGTGAATACATCCACGATCTCTGTGCTTCTCTGTTTTCTGGTGGCTTCCCTTTTGTTTCACACAGCAGTAGTATTTTCTTGGGATCTAATGATGCAAGCACTTACACACATTATAATTGTGTTTGGGCTGTAAGGAATTACTCAGGTCAGTAAAATATGTGTGTGTGCTTGAGTAAAGTACATCCAGGAACTTGACTCTTACCATCATTTTTAACTGCCCTTCAAACAGCTGTAGGCTGCTGTCTGCTCTTTCGCAAACTGAGCTTAGCTTTTATTTGTGGGTGTTCTGCCCCTAACAATCTTGGTAACTCTACAATGGATCCTCTCAGTTTGCCCTCTCATGAGGGCCACTATTCAGCCAGGTGAGTCCCAGCCTGGGCGAGGCAAATCTAGGGCCTATCTTCTACAAAAAAAAATTAGATATCAGTCTCTTTTGGTAATATTTATACCGTAGGATATTTTAAGTCATTGTTTTCAGGCTGAAGATATTCTGTACAGATTTTCTAAATACCATAAAGCTCATAATTTCTTTTGGATACCTTAGTGTAACAATTATTGTAAAATGATCTGTACTGTTGTATAAATCTCTTTCCAAAGGTAAGAGTGGCAGTGCAAAAAGTAGGCAAATTTTGGTTCTTTAGTGACATTTTATACTGTTCAGTTACCCATTCCACAGCATATATATCCTGGAAAACTTCTATAGCTTATCATACTGCTATGAGAATGTGTGATTCTGGAATATTCTTGTATAACTTTGTATTCAGAAATATTAATAAAAACAGTTTGATTTCTAGTTCAGTGATGTCATTGGAAAATTGTGAAAGACACATGATCTCTGAAATAACTAGTTAAAAAAATGGGGTTATGTATAGCTGATGATCTCTTTCCTATTTCAAATGCGAGAGGAGCGCTAAATAAGTTTGCTTGTGTTGAATATATTTAATGAAGAGTTTGGGACAGTATTGGTCACCCTTCTCCAGTGCTCTGTGGAAAAACACAAGCCTGGTAAGGTAGACCTTCATTTTGTTTTCTTTTCTTATAGGAACCACCGTGACAACTTCATTACCTTGTGGTAAGAATCAAACTTATTATCCCTCAGTCTTGAAATGTGACCAAATAGTAAAGTCAAATGCAGAAAATTGGTAAAGCTGATAAAGCAGTAAAAAAAAAAAAAAAGCAAAGAAAACAAAAAACTAATCAGTTAGCATCTCGGGTTATTTTATAAAATGTCTTCCAGTTCTGGAAGAAGTAGGAATAAAGTTATTAACAATTCTAGTCTTCTCACTTCCACTTACAGTTCTGTTGAATTGCCCTGCATTAAGCTGTTGATATCAGGGCTGCAGAACTGATCTACTTCGTCCCACTAGGCCCCGCTCTAGTTTTTCCCCATCATGTGATAATCACATGGTGCAAACTGCAATTCGTAAGTCCTGTAGAACTAAAGTTTAGGCATTGATATATCTCTCTTCAGAATGACAGGACTCTCTAATCAAGAATAGACTACAGCCATTATTTACTAGATGGTTCTGAAGTGCTTTGAATAGGAAAATGTGAAATATATGTCAAATGAAACAGTGTTTCAAAAACAAATGATCTAACATTTCAAAACAAAGTATTTCACTTTGATCTAACATTTTAAATGAAAGTAAATCTATTTCTGGAATGTATATATTTTTAATTTTTAGTTTCCTTAAATAGAGAATTATTGAAAAGAATATTTTACTAAGGAAATTTTCTGTTTTGACTAAACATTTTTCTTAAGTAAAATATAAATAAAAAACAAAAATAAAGAATGAGGAGCAGCTAATTTTCAGTATTTTCTGATTCTTAAAACACATGGGGGTGCCATAAAACATTTAATGCTTTTTTAAAAATTGTCAAAAAACCATTGTTTGCTATTTTTCTTTTAGGTGATGGTATCGATAGCAGCATAATTGAAGAATACAGCAATAACACCGCTGACATTGAGCTGAGAAATCTCACAATATCCAGAGAATATTTAATTGTGGAGGAAAACAAAAGAATAACTGCAGATTCCACCACCTATACAGTAAATCTTCAGAAATGCATGACATACACAGTTCAAGTTAAATCCTGTCCAGACAATTATCTTACTGTTCCACCAGGTAGATATACAAGGGATTTAGCAGGGGTTTTTTGGTGGTGTTTTTAGTTGGTTTTGTTTTCTGTTCTTTTTTTTGTCATTCAGCTTCCCTGGGTTTCAGCATGTTTTTGTCTCTTTTCAGAGAATCAGACAGAAGGTTTTCATACTTTGTGCTTGATTTGCAAGATATTTTGAAGTTGCACATTAAAACCCCTCAGTATTTTCTTAAAATATAATATAAAAAATGTAATTTTCTCATTGTTAAGGGAAGAGGGAACTTTAACTACCTTGACCATATGCAGTGTAGTAAGCAATAGCAAAACCAGCCACCACTTCAAAGCTGCTATTTACACTGGAAGTTAAATTCTTTGTATATTACCCTATGCCAATTGTTTCTTTATATTGCAGAACAAGTAAAAAAATATAAAAGAGCAAACTATTATTTAAAGAATCAATATAGCCGATGTCACAGTGATGTATAATATTAATTCTGTTTCAGTCAACAGTGAACCTTTTGTAGTTGAGAAAGAAAACAGCACATGTGCATTGTTATGTTGGAGTAGCTCACTCGCCTGTGCTGATGTGACTCCTGTCTGCACAGGTAAGTCACTTCTATTCATTCATTTTTAAAAGCAATGCTGATGTTGTCTTTTGATGACAGATTTAGTCTTTTGGCAGATTTAAATTAATTGTGCCAGTTTGAGGGAAGTGTAGTTTAGAATTTCCAGTGTCCAGTTTGGGGACTACCATCCCTACACACTGCAGATCTGGGGAGAGTTCAAACCCAGACAGATGTTTTGCTGAGTTTACCAGCTTCACAGATTGGAGGCTTCTGGAGATTTTGAGGTCCTGCTTGGAGGTCCGATGGGGAGCTGCATATTTTGGAAATCCTGCAGTTGGTGAGTCTGCTGTGAGCTGATCCCTTGCAGGCTGCCTGGGCAACTGGCTATGCAGGCTCCTGGATGGTGGGAGTCCAGGCTCTCTACTCCTGGAGCCAGCCAGCATGAGGAGATGCTGGCTCAAAGGCACCTGGTGTGATAGGGAAGATATGGATGCTGACTGTCCTCAAGTGTCCCAGAAAAATGTCTGATGAATGTCTGGGGCTGGAAATTTCCTCTTTCAGGGAACTGAAGAGATAGGAAGCCATTCCAGGGTTCTGACAGACTCTGATGACATATTATGATTTCTCTGGGAAACCTGTTTTCTTAGAAAGTCAAATCATAGGAGCTTTCAAAAGAACCTAAAACTTGGACCGGATTGTACATTGGATCAGGCTGTACGTTTTTCTGTTTGGAATATTGTGATAGTTTATTGAAAATTGCACTGAATAAATATGGTAGAGAAAATACCAGTCAAAATGGGGCCATGCACTTTTGGAACTGTGGAAAAACTATTGATCAACCTCTTTTTGTGTCTACAGATCCAGTAAGCTCTACAGATTCACCAGACTGCATACCTCCAAATCAAAAGACGTGTAAAAGTCTGAGCCATTTATCACCCAACCGCATGTACAACTGCTATGGAACCATGTATTTTCATAAAAATGTGGTTGCCAACCAAAGCTTCACCATAACTACAGATTATGGTGGTAAGTGTAATACTTATTTTTACTTTACATTCCACATATTTCTGGGAACCCCTACAATGAATCCTACTGTCTGTGTTTCCTGTTGTTGAAGATATATTTTGAGAAACATGCTCTGCCACACTCAGATTCTCCTCCAGCTCCTCCCTCCTGGTCTCCTCCCCTTGTGTTTGTTCTGTGATTGCAGTCACAGTCTTCATTTCCCTCTCCAGGCCCAGTCTCAGTCTTCCAGTCTGATGCCTTTCTCTCCTCCTATCAGAAATTGTGATTTTTTTGTTGTTGTTGTTGTTTTGGAGGTTGAGAACATGGCCAGATATAAGGAAAAGTACAGGCCTAGTCAGAAACAGGTCTTAAATTCTTGATTTGAAGAAAGGCATAATAGAAGAATTGCAAAGAATATCTCCATATAAAATGATATGTTTTTCCAAAGCATCGTCCTTGGAAATAGCTTAGCTTTATTTTTCTGAATTAAAAAAGAAAACAACCTAAATCAGGTAACCTGCAGGTAAAAATGCAGGCCAAACACATGGTTTGTTAAAATTATAAGAGAATAAAACCAGTGGTTAATATTTGGAAATTTTGGCAATTTTAGTAATATATGATATTGTTGTATTCACCTTATCCAGAATTAATTAAATTTATGAAATTGCTGTGATATGATGCTTTTACATATACTCACTCAGTTTATACTTATGTATCATTTCTTGGAATGAAATAGAGTATGATAAATATTTCACATTGTTTGGTATCTTGCTTTAGTATCTGATGAAATGTAACTTATCAAAGTAGGTAAAAAGAGGAATATTTGCATTTTCATTTTTTGCTAATTATTGTTATTTTTCTTTTCCAACAGCTCCAGAAGCACCAGAAAACCTTGATGTAAAATTTAGTGAAACAAATGTAGAAGTTACATGGACGAAACCTAGCAACACTTCAAAGGGTCCCATACATGGCTACCTTGTGCAATGCTTTGTGTATGGCCAAGGTAAGTATATTCACTGTTAAATACTTCATTGCATGTACATAATTACGGGGCACCAGGCATGATGCACTGTCAAACCATATTGGAATCTCTTAAAACTGCATTATTTTTTTTTTATTTAACAAACATTTACATTTCTTTCCTTTGAGGTTGTTCCAGTTGAACCTTCAGTTAAGATTATTCAGTTTCCCACGCCAGGACACAACCCTGTCACCTTCAGTTCTCATTTTTCTTTTATTAAGTATTAGTTCTGACAGTTGCCTGATCAGTTTGCAGAATAGTGCTCTCTGTCTCAGAAAATGCTGCTATAGCTGGTCAATATATTCTCTGAGAAAACCAGGACCTGCCTTCTGAGTAACAAGAATGTATGTAAAAGCAAGGGATCCTGAGTATGACAGTTAGTATAAACATGTTTAGATAGGTATATCTAGAGGATTGTCTTCTACTAAATGACCACTCCTTTCAGAGATGCTGGTCTAGGCCATCTTACATTTAAATGGTTAATTTTGTAGTCACTACACTGGGATCACATTTTCCAGATGTGAGCTTCTCTTCAAAACAAGGACTGGAAAATGAGGTTTTTAAATTGAAGAGCCTGATAATAATAAATATGTGTCAGGTTTAAGCTAGCTCTGGCTTAATTCATCCTTTCTGTTCACATACTGCAGGTTATGTAAACTTGGACTGCCACAGGAACCAAAGGCTGTCGTGGTCCTGTGTTCCCCAGATACAAATAATCTCTCCCATTCTCCATGCCTTGAATTTGACCACTACCCAAAGGGGTGGCAGCCCCATGAACCAGTTTCTGTGATTGGTTTGGCTTGGCCAGTGTGGGAGACTGAGGTAGTAATGTGGGGGCGCAGGGAGGTCACGTCTGAATCAGCCAGAAGGAAACATGGGAAGGCCATTGCTCCCCAGTTTCCCAGGCCACTAAAGCCCCATTTGCAGTGTGGGTTAATAGCTTTGCCCAAGTTGCTTCTCCTGCAATTCCTTTCTCTCCTGCTTGCCACCACTGAAAGCACACAACAACTCTCACACCACACCAGTACAGACTTGCTCAGTGTGCAGAGTGACACCTTTCTACTAACCCCTTCCCGGGCTGAATGCAGAAGAAAATATGTATTTCCTTTTGTGGTTTTATATTTCCTCCTCTTCCTGAGCCTTCACTTAGTATTAGTAAGCAAGACAAAGCAACCAAGTAAAAGGCAATTAAAATAGAAATACACGTGACAGTGGTTTTAGGTAGCTCTGATGAAGTGTAAGAGTTCCTGCGCTTATAAAATAGATTTCATTAATTTCATTAATTAATTTAATTTTTCAGTTTTTTGTAAGGAAACAGAAATCAACACGACTCACTGGACTTTCAACATACCTGAACCCTATAGCAACGTTTCTGTATGGGTGACTGCATATACGAACTCCAAACAAAACAGAAAACTTAAGAGTCAACCCAAAAAGCATAACTTTACAACACAAGAAGGAGGTAAGTCTCATTTGCTAGCTATTATGAATGAGGCTGATAATAACACAAAGAATATGTAATCTTCTCTTGTAATTCATTATATTTTATACATGGTATTGCTATTAACGAAGAAACTGATTAACATTAAAATAATTTTATTGATACTCATCAGTGTCTCTTTTTTAATTTTTTAATGTTAATCTGTTTTTAATTATGCACTTGGTATTAGTATTGTTCTTATTTATATAAGATTTAAAAAAAAAGTTCTTCATTCATTTGCAATTCTTGTTAAGATTTTAGAAAGCATTATCTCCCAATCTAAAGAAAAGATTCAAATTAAACAAAAATAGAATGAAAAAGTTTGAGTTTTATTTTGTGGCTTGCAAGCTACAAAGCTGTGCAGATTGTACCTTCTGCTCTGTAGTTACCTGTTTGCTTGAGGCAGACCTGCACTGCCCAGGCTACAGCAGCACTGATGTCTGTACTGGGTGTTGATCAGTTTGGGTGTACCCCTACACAGTTGCCTTCCAACATTAGGTTAAAGACAAATGTGTGCCAGCCCTTATGCTGACAGAAAGGTCTGTGCACCTTTCTGGGGCTCTGCTTTCAAAAGCTTAGCCCTGTGGTCCCGATTCTCTGTTTGCCATGCATGTTCAATTGATAAATCTAGATGAGAAGCTAGAAAAACCCCAAACCAACAGACTTCACAGATATTCTTCTGATGCAGAAAAGGTGTAATGGAGATGCAGTCCTTTTTACTTTGTTGGGGTTTTTCCCCCTTTTAATCTTCAAAGGTAGAGCCTCATACTATTTTAGTTCCTGCTTTGAGGAAAAAGCAATAAAACAAAATCCAAACGTACCCAAACCCTCATATTTATCTAGTTTTTTCCAGTACTTTTTTAGCTCTAGCTGCACCACCTCCAGATTTAGCTAATATAGATATACAGCTAAAGGAAAACTATGATGGCTTATACCTTGTAAGATACTAAATTAACATTTCCTTTAATTTCATTGAATAAGCAAAAGATTTTTTTTAAGTGAAAAGTAAAATATTATCTTTGTGATAGTGATATAATGATAGTTTAAAGTAGTGATTGCTTTTTTTCCCCTAATAACAGGAATAATTCTTTTGTTGCTTTTAGCACTCCTGGAAAGTCTGTAGAAATGGATATATAAGAACATTAAACCTGACTGCTGTTTTTATTAAATGTGCTTCTGTAGAGCTTTGGGAAATACAGGGGCTTCTGGCAGACTATTGTTTTGAATTTGAATCCTATCCCTCTGTGGAATATGCAGAGCTTTTGCAGCCAGTTTTATAGACAATCCATGTAAAGATTAGAATCCCCTGATTACTCTCGGGGTCACTGAGCTAACAAATTTTAGTTCATGGTTTGAAGTATACAGCGATCAAAATTGTCACCTGAAGCCCCACAAAAAAAAAAATCTGATAAATTAATTAATTGATAAAGGTACACAGTTTGATCTGAGACTTAATTGTAATAGAAATTTAAAAATGGCTTTAATTTTTAGGCAGCCCTAGTTTGAGCATGATCACGATTCTTTTCTCTATGAAAATCTTGTTTGAGCATAGTATATTTTGAAGCCCCCGCTTTCTGGAGTTCCACTCACATTTTAGTAACTCAGGTGAAGATTACAGTGTACAGTGTAAGTTTATGGGTCTCAAAACAACCTCATATCCCTTCTTTTTTTGAGAAAATAACAAGTTGCTTCCTTCATGAATCAGTGGTATTGATTAGACCTTCTCCAACTGTTACGACATGGTCAAGCAGATAGTGGGAGAGTTTTATGGCTTCTTGAACAGCACAATGTATCAGTAGAGCACAATTCCTTGGAAGCAGGAAAACCCCTACATTTTATAAAATGTGTTTTCATCTTCAACAAACACATTGCCTGCAAAAGAGTTCACTTTCTCCTTGTCACAGCTCTCTCAGTAGTACATGGAATAGGAATAACAGATCTGCCCTGTGGATAAAAATGAGCAGATACGTCGTAACCTCACAGTCAACCAAGTAAAATACCCACATGAGATATTTGATCTGCTTGTAAAGCCTCACACCTCTTAGCTCTTTATATGAAGAAAAAAGTAGCTGCAAGTAGTTTGCAAGTTGAAGTTATTTTGAAGAAAATTTCCATGGTGATGTTCTCCTGAAATGTGGCCAATGGGCCTGCCTTATGGAGAAGGTTATTTACTTTCTAAAAGGTTTTATAAGCTCTCAGTGAAAGGTTCCTTGGGCCGTGCCCCTCAGTCTGAAACATGTTTACTGCAAAATACAAAATTAGAGTTAGAAAACACAGATTAGGCTTAACGGATTCTGTATCATTAAAAAGTAAAAAGTTGTTGTGGTTTTAGGCCAGCTTTAACACCAGTAACTCCTGGCAGGAAGTTTCATTTATACAAGTTTTGAAATGAATACTCACATGGAAAACTCTTTGTCCTCCTGTTATGTCTGTCATCCCATGTTCTTCAAATGAGAAAGTGATGTCAGGTGGAAGAGAGAGATTTGCCATCATACTGTGTTTGCAGCCTGACTGTCAGTAGGCTTCTGATTTTCCCAGCCTTTTCAGTTCCACTTCACACCTTTTTCAGCTCAGATAAGCCTATGGTTAAGTCAAAACTGATTTTACTTATCTTGTTAAATCAGGACTGAATTTTTTAAGGAAGAAAATGTATTACATTTATATTAAGAGAGAAGATAAACAGATGTGAGCACATACAGTGTGAAATATTGGGTTTGAAATTATGAGAATAGTACCAGTAACACTTCTTTCGTGTACAGTACCAGAGAAAGTGACTGCTGTTGAAGCAAAGTTGACAGCTGATAATGCTGTCCAAATTAAGTGCAAACGTCAAAAAGTGTATGGACCACAAACAATATTTGAATTGACTTGGGAGAATGATGGAAAAACCTATGAGAGAAGCGAGAATTGTGAGTTTACAATAGGAGATCTTTCATACTTGACAAATTATACATTCAAGGTAAGTAGGCTTATTATATTAAAATATATAAAATATTGCAGCATTTTCATTGTTGAAGCATATTATACTTCATTTTAGGAAAAAAAAGGCAAATATAGTGGCAGAGGAGTTAATCTATGGATCTGTAGGCTACAGATGTAAAGAAATAGCTATTATTTTGGAAATAAAATGCATGTGTGCCTAGCCTATCAAGCAATTCCTTGTGTGCTGTTCCACATCAGTTCTGACAACAAGAAAAATACAAGCTGAATAGATTGTTTGTACTTACAAAAGAGAGAAATTTTAGGTTTCTAAAAGTTTAAAATAGTTTCTTCAGTATGACTGAAATCATAGTGTTTAAAACATATTTCATTTAATGAATATGTGACTGTCATTTCAATCAGAGTATAAATGTGGGATTTAAGTCTTGACATAATTTCTCAGAAGTAAACTGTTCAGATTTTTTCACTGTGAAGATTTTTGATGTAAAACAGTCCAGATTCTTTCCTATGTTCTTACATCATCCTCTTACAAGCCAGTCCTTGTTTCCATACAAAATATGTCAAAAATATGTCAAACCCTTTGTTTTCCTGAAGGCCTCCTTCTATTTTCTCTTCTGTCAGACATTCCACTCTTTTGGGGTTTGTTGCTTGCAAAACCAATGATCTTGTGTGATTCCTTTATTGTGGCCAGTAGGAATATTTTTTATATCCTGATAGCTCCTCTCAGTAAAGTTTAGGCAAGAAAGTAACCAGTAAGAATGATGGAGTTTTATTACTCTTAGGAATCAGTTTCACTCGTTTCCCACAATCTTTCCCTCTTGTCTCTGTTTTTACCTGAAGAAATGCAGTATCAGAGAACTTGAGTACTCTCGGTTTAATTCCAAGATTTTGTCAGCAGTTTCCTGACAGATTCTGCTCAGAGAGCTTTATATTTGGAAAATAAAGATGGGGTCCCATAGGAGCAAAAGATCCTTGCATTGACCTAATATCACAAGACCTCTGCATTCTTGTAAACTTCTTGTACATCACATGCAGTGAGCAGTTTTCCTTACAGAAGGAATTTGCTTCTCTGTCTCTAAACTCTGGCTTTTGCTTTGCACTTGTTTTGCCCAGTTCTTACTGGAAAAGCAAAGAAAACCTTATGACCTTTGCTGGTAATGAAAGGACCCTGGGTCAAGTTATAGAAGACTCAAGAAAAAAAAAAACCAACGTGAAATATTTGACGTACAAAGTGCCTTTTAGATCTGGTAGGAATTTCTATTAAGGAAATTTAAAAGATTGAATAAATGTTAAATATATGCCAAAGCATAAACACAGCAAAACATAATTAGTATTTTAACACCAATTAAAGTACTCAAATTTAATGATGCAAGAAACCAGCTTATTGAATTAAACTTCTATTAATTATTTCCTATACAGAAATTTGTATTAAAAATATCAAATTCAGTTGACTATTTGTATATGTACTGTTGAAGCAAATGAGTATTTTTTTATATATTGCATGGTTATTTTTTAGGTTTGAGAGACCTGATAAGAGATAAAGTTGATTTTTCCTTGAGGTGCATCTGATTTTGATTTTGTAAGATGTGTTTCCTGTTTTGCTAAATTTTTTTCCTGTCATCTCCATATTTTTGGATCTAGATCTTGCTGTAACTTGGGTAGAAACATGAGCTGCACTATAAATGGCTATACAGAGACATAGCAGATGCTGCTGTCAATGAGATTGATTAATTGAAAATAGATGGATGAATTTCAATATCCATTGTGCTTTATTTTCAAAATAAATTGTATGCAGAAATTTTTGCTTTTTGTATCTTAACATCTCTATTATTCTCACCCACTGCATACAGATCTCAGTGTTTAACAACGTACGTAGAGGGGAGGCAGTACGGGGGAGTATAAAAACCAGATGTAAGTAAATGTGTACAGCCTTTTTACCTTTAGACCTTAGCATAATATAAATAATGTAAATTGTGAATTCCATTAAATTGCTCCTAATTAAAAATCCAAACTGCCTGTTTTATAGTTCATAGTTGATCTGCATTTAAAAATATTATCTTAATTAAGTATTAATATAACAGATCATGTTGTCAAGTCATTGATCGTAATTCAGAATTATTACACAGCTGTGGTTTCTTCAGGAAACATTCAAATGCAAGTAGAAATTAATTTCTCCAGCTTAAATTATTCAGTTTAAGATTACCTTCCTGTGTTCAGATCCTGCATTTCAAGAGCTGAACATCTGTGGCTTGGCAGAGATTCCCAATGTTCAGGTCAAGAGCAAGTGAGAGCTCCACTGCTCGGGTGTACAGGTCACACAGAGCAGGAGACAAGCGTGGTAATGATGAACTAGTGAGTTGTAGCATTTTAACAGGTGGACATGGGGAGTTTAAAGGGAAATAAAGAATGAAGAGACTTAATTGTAACAGAAATTTAATGAAGAAATAAAATGAAGAAATGAAGAAATAAAATTCCCTTCTCTATTTTGGAATAGTAAACTTAAACCAAACACATAAAAGTAATTGTTTAGTTCCTTTCTCAAAATAAAACCAAAACCAAACCAAACCAAACCAAAAAAAAAAATCAATGAGCCCTGGTTCTAGGAAGTATACAGATAAAAAAAAGGAATGAAAATAATAAAAATATATTCTTTTTCTGTTGCCAGACAATTCTAAAGCCCTGATTATATTCTTGGCATTCTTGATCATTGTGACATCAATTGCTTTACTACTGGTTCTGTACAAAATCTATGATCTTCACCAAAAAAAGCTTAGGTAAGGTTCACGTTTCTTTCAAAAATGTGGGGGAGGGGCTTTCTGGTTTTTTTCATAAGATTTCTCAGTGGATAGTGGAAAAATGTTGCAAGTTTGACGTTTTATTAATAATAGGAAAAGATATCCTTTTACCTTTTAATTGTTTCAAAAGAAGCTCATTTTTTGGTGTTTGTCTGACAACACAATGAAATAGACATAGAATCTTTCTGCTATACCCTTGTTCAAGGCACAGAAGAACTGATCTGCTAGAATAAAATGTCTTATCCCTACTTTTGTGAAAAAATATTCAGAAATACCTGGAAAATGTTTCCTTCATGATTTAAATCAAAAGTAATGAAAATAATACACACTTTATGGAAGTTATTCGAATGCTTCTTCACCCCAAACATTATATAAAAGAGACTTTGTTTATTAATCTCCAGATGATTCAGCAGTTCTGTAGGACAGTGCATGGTGATAGAGGAGTGGCCATTGCCTTCCCCAAGGCCTGTGCCAGAGTCCTGGCGAGCTGGGCTGACTGCTGCTATTGCTGTGAGGGGAGGTGGTGCAACGTATGCGGGGCCATTTGCTGCTGGTAGAGACAGAAGAGTTTGGGCAACTTCTTCTGAAACCTTTCAGCCCTCTGGCAACAACAGAACTTGGTGTCTCATCTCTTCCAGCCCCTTTCCCCTCCCTGCTCTTCCCCTTAGCAGGATAGGGAGCTGCTCTTGCTCAGATGCAAATTTCTGTGCTTAGGGAAGCAAAACTGCTTTTGCTTGTACAGCTCCAAAGAGTCTGACTTGGGTTTGACTGCTTAGCATCTAAACTTCATTATATTTTATGCATGTGTTGGTTTTCTATCGCAAACAAGAGAAATAAGGATGGTGTGGGCAGCCACTGCAGTGAAGGAATTAAAGATGAGTTTGCAGTAGGTGATATGGACAAAATTATGCAAGTGGCAAAGGTTTTTGATATGGTCCCCTTGTTTCTCCCCCTCAATAGTGCTCAGGGTAGGAAGACAAGGATCCCAAACACCTCTGCTTAATCCCAGCTGTTGCACTCTTGTTTCACAGAGAGCTTGTAATGCAGTTTGCTGGCTAAGAACAGCCTTGGTGTTCACATACAAAACTGATTTTATTTAACTCATTATCATATATATGTCTTACTAGTCAAAGTGTTTACAGATGCTTTTGCTTCTTACAGCAATTCTTCTGAAGACGTGAACCTTGTTGCAGGTGAGTCTTTATATATTTAGCAAGTGGAAATAAAATTAGTTTCAGGTCTTGCTGCCACCTTCGGACTGTTGACATTCTGGGTTGTATACATAGATTACAGATATCAGCATGATAACACCTTATATAGAGGAAAAAATACTTCAGTAAATTTGTAGGACAAATATTTATACCTTAATGAACTGAAAGATTGTCAGTATTTGAAAAATTCTTAGTTAGTATTTCATTACAAACCCAATTTTATTATCCCAGACAATGTTTGTGGTATTTTTAATACTGAGACTAAGCCCAGAATCAAATAGAGCTTCAACCAGAATTTCCCTTTTCTGTGTGCCTTTTTCAAAACAAGAAATTAAACATTAGCCAGTTGTTTTTTACTGAAAAATTTTGAAGGCTTTCAAATCCCAAATCTGAAACCAAACATTTTATGCAACTTTTTGCACAAGATTTCAAAGCCTTTGAGGAAAGACAGGATCAGTCAATACCAGAAAGCTTAAAGAAAAAAATATTTAGAACACTTAAACGCACAGAAATTAACTATATGACATACTGTGTTGAGATTCAAATCCATTAGCTTACATACACGGTTACTAAAAAATACAACTTTTCAATGTAAATAAAAAATTTATAAATGTCTAATAGGAGGTGTTAAAACTTATTCAATCGTTACTTTGTCATTCGAGAGGATATAACAGATAATTGCAACTCAGAGAATAAATTGGAGGAAATTTGGAAAATTAGGCAATGCATTGCATTTGTAGGTTGTTTGCACGGTATTTCCCTGTACCACTGGCAATAACTGATCAGAACTGAAGTAGAAGGCAAGGCTGTGTAACTCTTGTGGCCTTAGGGCTGTGGGTGTGACCTGAATGTGACAGTCGACACTTGGTACAAAAGCACTGTTGGTGCAGTGTCCCTGCACGAGGCCTCCTCCAGAGGTGTCTCCAGTCAGGCAGCAGAGCTGGAAAAGTTCTGTTATTCCCATGGCCTATCTTCTCACAGCTGGCTCAGGCAACACCAGTTTTTAAAAAAATAAATATGCGGTTAAAACAAAGAAGCTTGTCCTTCTGTTAATTCACCTGACAATGCAAAAATCACATTTACTGAAATGTGATGTACATTTTCAATATCAGTAACAATAAATGTTCAACTTGTTGACACAGTTAAAGATGATGAGAGGCAACTTCTCAACATAGAACCAATACCTTCAGAGCAATTGCTGGACACATACAAGAGGAAGATTGCAGATGAAGGAAGGCTTTTCTTGGATGAATTTCAGGTTTGTCCTTGGCTCAAAATATACCACAGATTTTTAGCCAGGTGGTTGGAAAAATTCCGTTTGGGACCGTGTTTGAAGTACTAGTTAGAAATAAATAAATAATCTTGAAAATTGAGCAAATTCTCATCTAAGGTCAAATAGGCCTCAGTTAATTTTGCTACCAATCTCTCCTCATTGTAAGACGACAGTACTTTTTTTTCCTGAAAGTGTTTTTCAGCAAAAATATATAATAAGCAGTCTAAATACTTCTCATTCTAAAGTACTTTTTAATGCATATGTTTAATACTCTTACTGCATAGCCATGAGGATATAAATAATATATAATTGTGGAGATATATATTATCTATATTGAGGGAAAGAAATTTTTTCTACTTCAGATATAAGAAATATATGAAGTAATATTGTATAAAGTAGAATGTTATCTTTCAGATTTAGTAATACCAACTTATTTCCATATACATTTGACTGTAAGTAGAAGCTATTTAAAACATACACTTATTTAATAAATGAAAAATTGTATTTTACAGAGTATTCCTAGAGTTTTCAGTAAATTTTCTATAAAGGAAGCCAAAAAGAGCCATAATCAGAACAAAAACCGTTACATTGATATTCTTCCATGTGAGTATTTGCTATAATTTTTGTGCATTTTATAAATATTTGATTTCTCACTGCCTTGAGATACTATAATTTATTTTTTTTAATTATTTAAATAGATGACCATAACCGTGTTGAGCTCTCAGAGATCCCAGGAGATCCAGGATCGGACTATATCAATGCAAGTTATATTGATGTGAGTGACTTTGACTGAAAAAAATCTTAGACACTATTGAAGAAATCCTATAGTCTGTACATTTAATGCATCAACACCTTTAAGGATTTCCATTTCAGTTTTTTCCACCTTTGTAATGTATTCAGTATTTTTGAACTGTTGTATATTGAATTTGTTTTTTAAAGCTGAAAACCTTTGACTGTTCATGCTCGCTTTCTAAAGGTTGATAACAATGTACTTTTTATAGGGCTTCAAAGAACCAAGAAAATACATTGCTGCACAAGGTAATTTTTAACCTTAAAAGAATATGCTTTCTTTATTCACCCATTTCTTTTAGAGTAGTAAAAGCCTATTTGTAAATTTAAAGGAAAAAATGAAAATCTGAAATTTTGAAATGTAATATGAAATAGTTGTCAATGAGTTTTTGCTTAGGGAATTCTGTGAAGATTAACAAATTTTACTTCAAAGGCAGATTTCTCATGTTGTATAATTTAAAACCAAAAGTTTTCAGATTTCATAGCTATGCACTAAAGATACATACGATCCATAATGAAATCAAGTGTGTGGCTCTTATTTGTGTGATTGCTTAGCTTTTCAGACTGCATGGCTAAGCATGTCAAGAAGGCAAGTGTGTTTTCATGGGGCTGCACTCTGAAAAAGTCCCTTAAAATATCTCCTGCTAGGCCCCAAGGATGAAACCACAGATGATTTCTGGAGAATGATCTGGGAACAGAAGGCAACAATTATTGTCATGGTGACTCGCTGTGAGGAAGGAAAGAGGGTGAGAAACATCCATCTTTCTATCCTTCTATCTATCTGTCCTTCTTTTGTCTGAAAACAGAGTGGGTTGCTGTGCTGTGCTGAATTACATTTTCTTCTTAGTACTTTGTTTTCATTCTTTGCTGTTCTGTTGTTGTGGCAGAACCTGTATTGGAAAGCATGACAAAACAGTGTTGCATTATGAATTACCATTCTTATCAGAAAATATCACTTTAGTCACATCTGTAAGTAGCAGAGGGTGAGCCTCCAAATTACAATTAATTAACCCAGAAAAGGGCTCAGGGTAGAACTCTAGCTCCTCACAGAACTGTCATAAAAGGTATGGTTAGTATTTTTCTTCTATCTATTCTGACATCCTGGCAATGTCCTCCGTAAATCCTAAATAGAATATTTTTCACCTGTTGTCTTTACGCCTTATTTAACTGGAAGGTTGGATGCTTCTGGCTTGCTTTTGTTCCTTACTCCAGGTATAGCAGGAAGAAGGGGATCTGCTGTTTTAACTGCTTTTAAAGATGTTGGCAGCATGCAGATTTACAGCACACCCAAGTTGATGTTATAGGCAGGCAAAAGCAACATCCCTCACTGAAGACTGAAAAAGAAGCCATGGAAGTAGCTGCAAAAATGTTTCTACAGCCTTCAGGCACCAGCAGCAGTTGCTGTTCAATTTTTCAACTAGTGTACAGGATTTTTTTCCCCCCCACTTTACATCTGAAATTAAATTCCATGACCATAAACTTCAGGTCAGAGACCTGAATTTCTGGATATTTGGAATTATTTGTCTAAGCTGTACCAGCCTTTTCAGGAGAGGATGAGACCTGTGAGAAGTTGGAAAAACTATACTGAGCTGCCATGTATTTTAAATCAGACTTTTTTCTAGCTCTCAGCTCTCTGCCGCTTTGCTGTCGTGCTGCTCACCTAACTTCATATCTTCATAGAACAAGTGTGCCCAGTACTGGCCATCAATGGAGAATGGATCTGCAACCTATGGGGACATCATTGTGAAGATCAATGAAAGTAAAACATGTCCAGACTATGTCATCCAGAAACTACACATCACAAATGTAAGTTGATTCAAAAGTGTGAGACTGACTGGAACTGGAGTGTCTGTTTGGAGCTTGTACTTTTTAAGAGACAAGAGTCAGATATCTGTGGAAGATGCTCTGCTGTATTTTCCTAAGCAACATATAGCTTCCAAGAAAACTTCTTAGATGTGGGTGTCATTCCTTGCAAGAAATATGAGTTAGATATGTATTTCCCAACTTCAAAATGTATTTTCCTTAATTTTCTAGAACCTACATTTAAGATGAAACTACTACTATGCTAAGTAGTAAAAAAATTAATATGTACACTGTGGTTTCCTTAGATGCTGGTTTGTTCTGTAACACAGAAATTTTGCTGGTTTATGTGTATCTCAGCATAACCCTCTGCAACTAAAATCAATGTGACTCACAGATCACCATTATCTACTCTCATGTTAATTGTGCGGGGGGACAATCACAAATTCCCAAGTGCATTTATAAGCATAAGTATTTTAAAATTACCATTTATCTATGTGTAGAATCATTAAGGCTGGTTAATTTCTACCTTTTATACAGCTGAAATCATGTTAGTTGTTCTATGTGTAATTGAGAACAAAATTTGCTATCTGAGGCCAAATGCTCAGTCTCAGGCCCTTTGAAAACTGTTTCAATGAGGATAAATGGAGCATAAGTCACAGCTAAAAGCGTTAAGATTCAAAGAGTAAATCTGCTGACAGATCTTCAGCGAAGGGAACAGACTCCACCCATCTTTATCCATGATTACAGCTGGAAATTCCTATTCTACTGTCTCATGTTGCATTAAAATTTACTCAGGAAGTGGTCTGATTAAAAGAAAGTTGTAACATAGTGCGAAGTCAGTGAGAATATCAGGATGTTAAGAATTAACTATTAACAAACACATTGCTCCATCACTTGAGCAATCTGACATTAGAAATGAGAGACTGCAGCAGGTTGAGGGTTGATATTTTTAGACATGTCTGCCCTTTGTTCAGCTGACATCATATTTATATAGAGAAAACAAATACTTGTTGTGGAATTTAAGAGTGGTACCTGGCAAGAAAGTGGAGACTTCTGCAGTTCTGGTAGAATAGTGATGTATAATTACTGAAATAATGGCAAATAACTGTATGAATAACTCTGCCACAACTGGGTAATTCAACTTTGAGTAAGAATTTGGAGGTTCATTACTGGGGAAATGCTCATATAGCCATACTAACTCTTAGCCAGTAAAAGAATGTCACTGAGATGTCTTTCTCATTTTGTTTTATAATCATGGTTATCAAAATCTGTCTCCTTTTAGTCTAGCAGTGACATATCAAAGTAGGACTCAAGACTTCACACGCTTTAAGCTTTACTCTAGTTACTTGGACTTATGTACACACATATATAGAGAGAGAGATATTAAAACCCCACACTTCACTTCTTCTAGGGAAGAGAAAGGACAGCTGGAAGAGATGTCACTCATATTCAGTTCACAAGCTGGCCAGACCACGGAGTCCCTGAGGATCCACATCTCCTTCTCAAACTCCGACGCAGAGTTAATGCTCTCAGCAACTTTTTTAGTGGCCCAATAGTAGTTCATTGCAGGTAAACATATATTATTCTTTAAAAAAATTTTAATGTTAAATAAAAATTAAATGAAGATATTTTAAAAAGAGAGGTGGCAAAAGTGTCTGATCCCAAATTTTGTGGCTTGAATACTTGAAAATGAGGCAGCCAGAGAGTCACAAGGAGGCCTGTTTTCTGAAGGATATTAAGGATATTCAGGTAGGTAAAACGTGAGGATACACAGACTTTTGGAAAACAGCCAGTGGTAGGCTACTCTGGCTATAAGCATCACATTTGGCAATATTTGCCTTGTTTTCATTAAAAGATACTAAAAATACAAACTCATCACTCTGTGTTGCCAGTTAATTCACAGCAAGAACTGTGTTCAGTTGCGTTGAATTCTGTTTGTTACACTTTTTCACTTTCCCTCTCTCAGGGACTGCTCTCCTCAGAGTGGGACCGGGGGTGCCATTCCCTGTTAATAAACAAATCCCTTTGTGCTTTGCAGTGCTGGTGTTGGGCGCACTGGGACATATATAGGAATCGATGCCATGCTGGAGGGGCTGGATGCAGAAGGCAGAGTGGATGTTTACGGCTACGTTGTGAAGCTGCGTCGGCAGCGATGCCTCATGGTTCAAGTAGAGGTATGTCACTAAAATTCCTGTCACTTAGAACTCTCCATTGCTAGGGCCTCATCAGTATTTCTCAGAAGTGCACTGCTCAGTCTTGGGTGCTGCTACAGTTCAGTTGAAGCTGTTCGTAGAAAATGTAGCTCCGGAAAATATTAATAGAGAGAAGAGCTTCCAGGATAACTTTTCAGTTTTAGAAACTTCAACTTTTAAGTTTAGAGTCTAGAAAAGAGCACCAAAACCAACTTAGATTTGATAATCCCTCTTTTGGCATGGAATTCACAAACACAAAATTGGGATTGCAGAGTCAAACTTAATTTTCAAATTCTAAAAACTGTCTGCCTAAGTGCAATTTTCAGTTGAGTTGAGAGTACCCCAGAAGTTGTGGTCTGATGTGAAGTATGTTTTTTTACTTATTTAAGTATTTTGCAGTTTTAATACCTGTATTTAATACTTGAATTTAATGCCTATTTAATGTTAATGCTTAATATTATTAATGCTAATGATACCATGGGAGTAATAGTTCCTTAGAATGGTTTTAAAAAGTGATCTGACTTTTTTTTTTGCTCTTTAATAACTTCATGTTTGAACTCTGCAAATGGGAAACACCAGTCACAGTACATCCTTATTCATCAAGCACTCGTGGAATACAATCAGTATGGAGAAACAGAGGTCAGTCTCTCCGAGCTGCATTCCTACCTTAACAATCTGAAAAGAAAAGACCATCCAAGTGATCCTTCTCTGCTGGAGGCAGAATTTCAGGTAAATAAGCATTACATTTGAGTTGCCCTTACTTCCCACTTATGTCAGAAGGCACTTTGCACAATAGTCATGAGATTGAGATACTGTATGTAATAGATCACTTTGGTGCTCTATTGCTCTATTTCTCTAGCACAGAAAGAGTTTCTTTACCTCCATGAAAAAAAGCTGTACATTAAGGATATTTTATTTCTGCTTTTGGTGTTGACATTTTTAACAAAGTTGGAGATCACAGAATGATTACTTGTGTCTGTGTGCATGATGCCCTGTGCTATAGTACACAGTGTAGCAGATATTTTTAAACTGTAGTTAAGTTGTGACCAAAGTTTAAAGAATTAAAGTAAGGAGTGAGGCACTGTGAGGTGAAGGCAGGGTGTGAGTGTCGAGGGGAGGCAATGATCTCAGGAACTATTTTATTCAAGCATAATACCAAACATACTCTTTCTTTAGCGATTACCTTCCTATAAGGGGTGGCGGACGCAGAACACTGGGAATCGTGAGGAAAATAGAAGCAAAAATAGGAATGCCAATGTAATTCCATGTAAGTATTTCCATGAACCCTCCCTTATTTTAGCTGTTACCTTCTATAAGAACAAATTACCTTACAGAGTAGTATTTGATTTGTTTTCTCAAACTGTAAAATTAAAAACTTCTCAGAGTGTTTTAAAAAAGGAGAGACGAGTTTTTGACCTGTGAATTATTTCGAATGTTTGTTTCAAACAAGGCAGTTCTGCAGTCTGTTGTGAAAGGACTGGCCTTTTCCTATTCCCCCCCCCGCCCCACTAATGCCATACCTGAGGGGCTGTGTGCTGTGAGGGTGACACTTTGTCTCATGCAGATGACTTTAACCGAGTGCCAATCAGGCACGAAGACGAATGCAATAAGGAGGGTGAACATGATTCAGATGATTCCTCAGATGAGGACAGCGACTGTGAAGAATCAAGCAAATACATCAATGCTTCCTTCATAACTGTATGTATTTAGAGGATCCACTATAAGTGTTTCACAAGCTTTCAGCTAAAACTATATTCTAGCTTGAGCCCCTGCTCTCTTGTTGGCTTCAAAATAGAATAGGAATTACTTGAACAAGGGAGAAAGATCTGATAGTTGATTGGCAAATCCATCTATGTTCAAAACCACTAGTCTTCAGACTGGCCACACGATAACATGTATTTCTATTAGTGGGCATCTGCCTACAAGTTGAACGATATTAATATTTTCCCTGCTAGTGAAATATGAGTATAGTTATTCAGATGTACCAAATCCTATTAGTTAAAATTAGAGCCGTCAGTTTTTTGGTATCATTATACATCCAAAGAAGGAGAACAGATATTGGTCACTAATGAAGTAATGGATTTTAATGGAATTACTATCTAAGTTCCATTTATCTGAATACTTTGAAATTCTGCACAGTTAGGATCCCTATTCAGGGTAAATGTATCTTTATTTTTAGGTTGCTCAGTGTGAACTGACTGGTCCACCAACTTTGTGTGGTATAAACACAATTTCTTAGTGGCAAAACTAAATGGCTGTGTAGAATTGAATGTTTTAGCCCTTAAAAATATACTTTGCAGAAAACAGCAGGGTGAGGTCTCACCCACTGCAGCATCAGTATACCTTGTTGGCAGTCTGGAAGTGATATTCTTGTTAGGAGGACTGAGTTTAATGTCACTTGAACAGTAGAATTCCTGTAGGAACACTGTGTACTGTGATAGGCATATTTTCCCTCTAAACAAAATGATTCATTAATTTATTTCACTGTGTATTCCTTAAATGACAATAAGTTCCATTATTTGACAATTACATTTCAAATGAATTCAAGAGAAAAAAATTCTTTTGTAGGGTTACTGGGGTTCGAAAGCCATGATTGCAACACAGGGACCACTGCAGGAAACTATTTCTGACTTCTGGCAAATGGTGTTCCAAAGAAAAGTCAAAGTCATTGTTATGCTGACAGAGCTGAAAGAAGGAGATCAGGTGGGGGCATCGACTGCACACTGACATATATGCAAAGAAAACACTGCACTGCACTCTCTTATTCTCTTGCTGCAGTTAAGCATGTTTCATAGGATGAGAAATTTGTATTTCCAATATAATTTGTTCTATTATTTACCTACTTAGTTCACATTCTAATGAGGTAAGAGTCCATGATGCTATATTTTAAATATATTTTGAATATTTTAAAATACAATGAAACTCCTACTGCTTTAAAGTCAGTAAATTCTGTAAATGAGTATGGAAGGTAAAATAAAAGCAGATCTGAATGGTAATCACTGACTTGTACTTTCATCCATTTTAGGAACTCTGTGCACAGTACTGGGGAGAAGAAAAACAAACACATGATGGCATAGAAGTTCAAATGACAGATGTCAACCGTTGCCCAAGCTATACCATACGGGCATTTGATGTTACACATTTGAAGGTAGGAGTTTCTTTGCAAATTCCAAAAGGAAGTTTTAAAGGAATTTTTCAATTTGAAAACAAATTTATAAACTTAGCCTAAAGAAAGAGAAGGGACAGTTCCTACTACAGTTACCTCCTGCTCTAAGAAATAGAAATATTTTTCACAGAATCACAGAATCTTCTGAGTTGGAAGGGACCCACAAGAATCATCAAGTCCAACTTTTAAATGAATGGCCCCTACAGGGATCAAAGCCACAACCTTGGCATTATTAGCACCATGCTCTAAGCAGCTGAGCTCATCTCAAGTTTCTCTTCCAGACCAGAAGTTAATCATGATAAATTAGCTCAAGTTTCCTATTTAGTGAGTTGCTGAGATGGTGCTAGTGGAGTCTAAAGACTGTGTTTTGTATTTTGAGCAAAGCCTGGATGTCTACCTCATATTAATGAGGTAGAACTCACATCATTCTGCAGTTCCTCAGGAATATAATTCTTCCTTCATAAATCAGCAGCAATAGAGGTACTATGTGAATTTTTATTTTAACCTGAACATTGACAACATCTCCACTGCTGTTTTTCAGACAAAAGAAACACAGAAGGTGTATCAGTATCAGTATCATAAGTGGAGTGGCTTTGATGTTCCGGAAACCCCCAAAGATTTAGTCGGCATGATTGAGAAAGTTAAACAAAAAATTCCATCCAGGCAAGTCACTGAGGACAACAGGAGAACCCGCAGTGTCCCACTCGTCGTCCACTGCCGGTGGGTCTAAATTCAGCACATGTGTTCAACTACCTCTAAGTTCTGCATAGACATAGTAACCATAATTCTGGGATGCCTACCTTTTTCCACAAGCCTTTCCATGTTTCTGGAGATTCAGCTCTCCCTAGAAGATTCGTTGAATTGCTCAAGCTTGACCTTTTGGATTATAGTGGTGAAAAGCAAGCACACTTCCCATGGGTGCAGAATAGGTGGTAAGAGCTGTCTGCTCTTGGCTGGCACTCCTGTTTTCTGGTGAAATGCTATGTCAGAGTGCACTTGTAGCACACACTAAGGAAGATCCAGTAGAGTTTTTAGGTTCATTTCTCGCTCCAATATATAAGTCTGCTTTTTTAGGGCCACTTCCAGGAGTAGACTTGCATAACATCTAAACCAAAAGATAATCCTGCTAACAATAGTTGAGACTATAAGTCTGAAATTTTGAATTTCAGTCTTCCCCTTAAGTGGCACTTGAGATCCAGGTAGCCTCTAGATAAACTATGTCTTGTGCAAGTCCCACACTTACACTTAATTGGGGCAATTTCAGTCCAGTAAAAAATGCCTTGGAAAAGTAATTCATTATGAAGGCTTTAAAATATATCTAACATTAAGTCAGAAGACTTGCTGATTTTATGTTGTAAATTTACATGTACATTTTGCATTGTCTTCTAGTGATGGATCACAGCAGACTGGTGTATTTTGTGCTTTAATGACCCTCCTGGAAAGTGCAGAAACAGAAGAAGTAATAGATGTTTTCCAAGTAGTAAAAGCTCTTCGTCGCACCAGGCTGGGAGTGGTCCCCACCTTTGTAAGTAAATCTTATGAATTAACAGAAAAAATTATGAGATTACTTATCATGGTCATGGATATCCTCATAACCTCATTCTAACCAGAGCATTCACAGCCACTCACCACTATTTGGGCATCAGCCCTTACTGGTGGGAATGAAGGAGTCTGTGAGCTGTCCAGAGCTGCAATTCTGTAACACCTTTGGGAAAGTTTCCATAGTATGAAATTGTAAATTGCATAAATTGCTGTTCCTGCAGTTGCTTCAGGGATGTACATGCAGTGTCCTTGGAGTTCTGCAGTTAGAAGGCTCACTCCATTGCACTGTCTGTTTTCTTTCAACCACTCCAGAGGAACTGGCTCTGTGGCACACACGGTGCATTTACTAACAAACCAGACCTAAGTGTTGTTAATATGGGGCATGTTATTAGGTGACTTTCCTAAATTCCTTACAATATGTGTTGTTTACAACTTAGGTACTCTAAAAAACATATTTTTGGTACTTTATCAACCAGGAGGTTACTGAGTGACAACTTGGAATGTCCAATGCAGGCAGTTTCAGAGACGTTACATGCACATGAAATCGGAACAAACCATAGGAACAACACTGCATGCCAAAAACTGTGCAGGCTGCTTCATATGCAGTCTAGCATGTCCAACTACATGCTACCTTTCTAAAATTCAAGAAAACAGAGAAAGAATGGGTTTATTCTTGGACTCTGAGCATTCCATTCACACTAACTTTCTTTGCTTTATCTTTAAGGACCATTACCAGTTTCTGTATGACACCATTGCCAGTACCTACCCTGCACAGAATGGACAAATAAAGAAGAACAGCCGACAGGAAGATAAAGTTGAATTTTGCAGTGAAGTAGGAAAAACAGATCAGGAAACTGATTTGATCACTATTGATCTTACTCCACCAACACCAGAGGAAAATGAGCCACCTGAAATATGTGATGATTCTAAGGCTGCAGATAGCACTAAGGGAACAGAAAGTTCTACAAATGGCCCCACAACTCCAGTTCTAACTTAGAGCTATACTTAAAAAAAAAAAAAAATGCTTTTTCAAGTGCAAAAATTCTTAAGCAAAATAAGAAGTATAAGATTTCTTCCTCTTCCCACCATTTTTTTTTTAATTTGAAAATGTTTAGTTATATAATTTTTTTCAAAGGTACAAATTTAAAGGAATACTTGAAACTTGTAGAGAGGGACAAAGAACTGTGGAAGTTTAATTTGTGTGTAGATTTTCATTTAATACTTCCTCAGAAACCTTTTTACGATTTTTATACTTTTCTTTTTAAAAATATGTACAGTGTAATACTATGCTGAGCAGTGGGAAGGAATTTTTTTTACTTCTGTAACAAGGAGAAAAGCAACTCAGAACAGCAAGATTAGTGTGCTCCAAGAACAGGTCTGTCCTCAAAACTATCAGCAAGTAAGTTAACCTACTTGGTAAGCACATATTCTATCATCTCAGGAGTGCTGACCAAGCTCTGCATTAATAATACTCTGTGGGACTTGTGGGACTTGTAGGACTTTGCCAAAGACTTTTAGAAGCTTATAGTTTACATCATGTGGCAATTCCAAGGAATTTAGACCTACAAGGAATCTAAATCCTCCCATATCAATGTGGAACAGAAATTTTTGCATTTTTCTAACTGTCCTCAAGGTGTCCTTGTTGCTCCACATTTTATTAATCTGATATCCCAGTGCTAGACTCCTATAAGAGCTTGGGGATCAGTATTTGAATAATTGCAATAGTTCTGATAGAAAGCACATTCTGTTTACTCCTAGAGCTTAAAATACTGCGTGCTTGCACATCTATTTCTTATGCTTACTTTTATTTAAAGAGACTACTCTCGTGTATGCATCCAAACTCTTTGCAGAATTGGAAAATGCTTTGATACTTTTCTTCAAAACTTTGTAGATTTTAATTGGTACAGGATTTTTTTTTTCATAATGAGATTTTGTATGTTCTAGTTGTGATATTTTTACTATTTCTTGCTGAATTTTAGCCTACTGTTTTTAGAACAAATAAAAAAGTTAATATTTGACAAGATGGAAAATATTTTGTTCTCTAGATGTCTGCAAACTGATCATTTGCTTCTAAATGTACAAAATCTTGTGCTGTCCCATACGGGGATAAAATTTACAAATTTCAGTAGGAAAACACACCATTTAATTCTTATAAAATTGTGTGTATGCCCAGGTAAGTGTCATGACTCTCTCAGAACAGAGGAAAGAAACTTTATTTTTCCTTTTGCTTGGAGCCATTAAAGGAACAGTCATGCAAAAAATTCAGTGCTCCTAGTTTATCACTGCTTTGTCCTAATTTCTCATTACAAAGCATAATTGCAAATACTCAGAGAGCTGCCTAAACAACATGTATGGTCACACTTGGTTAAAACACTAATTGAATTGTGCTGTTACTCTAGATCAAATATTTCATTCACAATTATGAGCTCAGACAAGTGCTTCCTGGCAGTCTTGCTTGAATAAGTGGCAGCAAGCAGACATAGAGGCAGTGGGATTCCCCTTGGCTGTCAGCTGAACTGTCTTTTCAGCTGCAGTTGTGTTAGGTGATAAACCAACAAAGCTGAGGGGGTCATCTGTGGACTAAATGGGAAGAAAATCTGAAAAGTATTGTAGGCCCAAAATCTGTTGGCTAGTTTTAGAAGAACACGTCAAAATCGCAAATTTAGCATTACTCTCTATCAAATGGATAGAGAGCCTTGGAAGCAGATTGGCTCACTGGCATTTATTGCATGACACAGAACAATTAATTTGTTTTCCTTCTTTTAAGATTTGGCCACTGTAAAACCTCTCTAGCTAGCTGAGGTAGAAAAACAAAGAGGCAAGTGCTGCTTCCTATGGCAAATATGTGGAAACAGAGACTTGTCACACTTTTAGGAATGACTGAAAATGTTTCCCAAACCAAAAATTACACCAAAATTTTCATTTTGTCTTAAATCTGAGGTACTCATATACTTCAATTACTTAAAAATTGGTTCTTGTGGTTTTTAAGCTCCTCATCACCTGACTGTAAAAATATTGGGGAATTTTGTTTTGTTTAAATTATTTTCTAGAATGATTTTGATGTTCTTTTGATGGCATATTTAAAAAAAAAGAATGCCAAGTTCCCTCTTCATTTGTGCATGTATTTGGAAAGAAAAGTCCTGAAATATCTTAAATTTTGCTTCATGCTTATCTTCATTATAGTCTAATCAGAGAAACAGAGCTTTATACTGTGCTCAAATATGCCTAATGTGAACCACTTTTGCAGTAAAGTTCTTTACAGTCACAAGGAGATAAACTGAGCTCTTGGCTTTTAATTATTTTCAAATTAAAGAACACTTTGTGCAATTCAATCTCATTAAATCCCAGTATGACAACTGAGGGAGCCTGTCTTAACACAGCTTAGAAGTTCTCATTGCTTCTAGGAACTCTCTATGTGTGCTAGGCATGATTTTTTTGCCTTCTCTATTGTCCTTTGGATTCCAAAAATCCACGAGGTGGTGACACAGAACTTGTAGAAGGTGGTCCTTGTGCTGGATGCTCCATAGTCACTAGGCTTAATTTCAGGTTCCCCAGGAACACAGTGAAGCATTTTACAGGTGAATTACGAAGCCCAAGCTAATAAGTTTTGCTAGGAATTGCTCTGGCTCTGTCAGGGCAAGAACTTTTGTAGCACACTGGAGACCTGGCATAGCCTAAAACACTCAAAGTAAGATGAAAAATACTGGTTTCCTCGAGTAGAGCTAAGCCACACAAAGACTGCTAACTGCTGCCTCAAGCTGAGTGAGCTGCTGTTGGAGAGTGGTTTGTAATCTGAAAAATAACTAGGATAAAAATAACTAAGCAGCAGATGAGCTGGGAGAGGAGTTTAAGAAACAAATTAAGGTAATCAAGTGTTTATGTGACCAAAGGGGCTGGATTTCTCCCACAGTTTTCTGGGTAGAAGCTGACATAAAAGAGGGCGTGGAAAAGTGACGGTGGAGTCCGGTGTGGGAAGATGTCTACAAAAGATTCTGCTCTGTCAGATAATTGCACTGGAAAAGGACTGTGTGTGTTTGCTTCTGTTTAGTTTAGGTTTTGTTTAGTTTTTTTCCTGCTTCTTGTGCTCTATAATGAGCAAGAGATTAAAGTTGAAAACTTTTTCAGAGTGTACATTACGATGCAACACAAAACAGGGCCAGCACACAGAGCCCTACTTGTCAGGGATGCCCTTCCAGAAGTGGTAAAAGCCCTGCTGCCTTCCCACACCTCAGCTTCCACTGCTGCATTTGGGCTCCTGTGGGGTATGTTTGTGCCTGCTCCTTTTCCCACTCGTTCGTGCAGGCAGTGTCCGTGAACTCGCCGTCCTCACTTCTCAGCCGGCTGGTGCTGCTGGAGCAGAGAGCTCCAGCGGCACTGAGCTCTCTCCCCTGGGGAAGGGAGGGCATTGTCCCCTTGCTCTGAACTGATGGGCAGGGGAGGAGCTGGTGGCCACACGAAGGATCCCGAGGGGCTGGACCAGGTCTGGAGGGTCCCCACCTCCCACTGTTATCGTGAGGACATCACTGCTGAAGTGAAGCAGGCAGTGAGTTCTGAGCTCTGCTGAAAAACGGGAAAGCTGGGTTAAAGCTTGGGCGAGAGGCACAAGCCGAGCTGGATAGCAAGTCTGAGCCACGTGCAGTGTTGAAGACAGGGGTTACAAAGGGAAGCAAAATACTACCATCATGAGCTGTTTGTTTGTGTGAGATAGCTCAGAAAGTAGAAAGTAGTGGCTGCAGACAAGTGTTTCATTAAGCTGGAAGTTGTGTCCTTTATTTAACACTCCTCAGAAAAACTCTCCAGTAGCAATGCTTATCTCTTTAACAAGATGTCTTGCTTTTGCAAGGGCCCAGGGGTTTTTTAACATTGTACATTCTGCAGATTGCCTCTAAAAGTATATCAGAAATTCCCTGAGGGCTCTACACAGATGTACCACAGTTATTTTTCCATACATAAAGCAACTGCTTGCCAAGAACCAACATGCTGTATTTTAGACTAGGGAAAACTAAAACAGAATAAAAAAAATCAGCTATAGGATACAGCACATATCTGTATATACCAGCTCTACTTCAAAAAAATCTTCAGTCTTCTGAAGAATAGAATCCAGTCATTTGAAAGGTACAGCAACAATTTATACAATGCTTTCTAAGTCTATCTGTCTTTTCAACGCGAAAGAAAGAAAGGTGATGACTACAAAAGTACTGAGCAAGTGGATGCTCAGAGATCTTTCTAGGTATAAAAAAGTCATTTAGGAAGGATAGCTAGTATAAGTTATTGTAAAATATTAATCTCATTGTTTTAACCTTAAATAATTATGTCCTCGGACTCAGGATTGCCAGCATCAGCAATGTATAATGTTACTGATTTTTTTAAAATTAACATAACAAATCTTTTTCAGAAGAATAGGCAGATAACTATTTACAGGTAGGCTGCCCCTTGAATCCCACATCTGCACAGCACCATGGCTGGCAGTGCTAATGTAGTCATAAGTGTGACTGTCTGATACACAGAGGAAAAAATAAAAGGAAGTTTATTTTTGATCAATTTTAGCACTCAGAATCAAATTTTTGGTTTCAGAGATGAACCTTCGTGATAGCCTGACCTTGCCTGGCAGTTAGCTGAGAGCCAGAGCTCACACATACCAATACTTGGGGCAGACCATTTGTATTTTCAGAGCTTCCCAGCAGGCTGTGCTGAAACTCTTCAAATGCCTTTTGCTCTCTTCCAAGCCTCCTGCAGTGCATCCAGCTTGCTCCATTTTCAGTAACATGGAGCCATTTGAGGTAATGAAGATGGCATTTGTTTATGCAGCACTGCAGAGATTGTGCCTGTCCAAAAGACCAAGCACTAGCTCAGAGTCAGAGTGTGTACGTGCCTCCGTGGGTGTGCGCACGCATCGTTCAGAGCCCTGAGTGTGAGATTACGTCCCGAGCCAGAAATCTATGAGCTCTTGATTTGGCAGCTGCTCGTCTTCAAGAAAGAAAAATAGGAGAAACAGGGTTGACATGGTGGGCCTGTACTAACTTTTTTTGTGGGGCAGTGCAGCTGATGAGCTTTATAATAGTGATTTTCAGAAATGAATTTGCAAAAAATAAGCCACAGGAGACTGTGGTGAGGTACAGGAGACTGCATGCCTTCACAGTGCTCATGTTGTCACAGACTAAATAAATGCTGGCATCAGTGGCTACTAAATAAGTATTTGTCAGCTCTCCTGATATTGCAATAGAAGTCAATGTGCATGTTCTTCAACTGCAAAGAAAAATGGTAAAAAAATGACAATAGAAAGTTACCACTGGAAAATGGTGTTTTTGCCAAATGCAGACATTTGGCAAGAAGTGTCAATTTTGATTTTTTTTTCTTGAAGAAAAGAATGATGAATCATTTTAATCCTATTTTACTAATGTTAATATGTCATTTTGAGAATAACAGTATCTGGCTCTAAGTTTAGCACTGTAGTTTCTTTTGCTCCTGCTATTTTCTGAAATACTTAATACTTATTATTTTTAATATATCATTGTGTCGCTGAAACCACTTTGAGACTAAAACAGTTCAGTATCGTTAAGTGTTTCCTTTCTCTATGCTTCTTTCTTAATATAATTTCTATTCAGCAATAAAATGAAATTCTGACTTCATATATTGATTTAGCATAAATAAAATTCTCACAGAACAGGAATTCAATTTCTTAAATGGCATTAATAAATTATTCCATAAAGAGTTATGTCTCCTTTCAGAGAGAGCAAGGCATTTCCACTATCAAATAAGGCCTTGCCCTGCTCCAGTCACACTGCAGGGCAGACAAGGTTCACAGCCAACCCCCTTGCAGACAGCCTTACCCTCATCTCCACAGTCCAGTTAGTTGAAGTCTCTGACTTTTCCTTCTGTAGCTCTTGCTTCAGCTACTGAATGGTGACCTCTTCCTATCTGAATATTTTTATCAGCTTTCTAGGTTTTCTCTTTATTTGGAAGCTCTAGCATTTCATTGACTTGAAGAGCTACCTGTTTTCCACAACAGCCTTCATGTCCCAGCCCAGCCCTATCCCTATCCTCCCTAGTCCTTCCCCCATCCCGGCTGCCAGGAAGCAGCAAGAGCCAGCTGCCCGGCCAGGCAAGCAGAGCCCAGCTCCAGAGCGAAGCAGGGGAGGGGCAACACCCGCATGGGCGCAGTCCCACCGTGCTCAAACAGGGGGAGCACAGCAGGGCTGTGACAGTAATCAGCCTCAGACAGCAGTCCACTGCTGCCAGGCAAGTGCAAAGTGGTGGTGCAGCTCTGAGGCCAAGGAGTCGTAGTGGTGAGTCAGGCTCAGCCAAGAGCATGGCCAGGTGCAGGTAGACCTACAGCTCAGCAAGTCTAGGCAGGACTCCTTACCTTACTGCCTCTCCTTTCCTGGCCTGTGACAAGATACAAGTTTCTGTTACATCTTCTTTTCTCATGGTCTTGGACTCTACTTTGGAGTTGCTGTCTTGTAAAGTGGCCATGCCACCTGGCCAGACACTGTGGAAATTGATTGCTTGTCATTGCATGGGATTTGTCGGAGCCTGTGCCATACTGACTCATGAAGACCTCATACCAGAATGGTGAAATAAGAGATGTCAGCGTGACCTCTCAGTAGTTGTGCTGTTGTATCACGGTGCACAATTCCGTGGGCCCCGCTTTATTGCTTCTGAAGGGTGCTGATATTTGAGGTCTTGTATTCTCAGCTGACAAGAAAACTATTGAATCTTGTAAAACCAATGCCATGGGTGCCAACTGAATATTAGGACTAAAACTCAAAACTTTATTGAGAAAAAGTATTAGTTTGTGCAGAATTTAGAATTAAGAGTTAAATGTATAGAGGTGAGAAAAAAGCAAGTTAGCTGAGTTCATTGGCTTACAGATAGGATGCTCATGTATATTTTCTTTCAAGGCCCATTTCCATTCTGAGAGCTACATCTGCATCTTTTGCATCTTAGGCGAATCCTCCCATCATCTGGTCAGCTGAGGTTTTATTTTGAAAGTTCGTCTTAGACAAGATAGGAAAGAAATAGTCACAAGCCAGATATTTTGTTCTCTACATATCCATCTTGCAGCAACAGCTTTCTAATGGTGTTTTGTGAGAACCACAGCTTCAAGCTTGCTAATTTTGAATCCCTAATTCAGTATTCCTAAAGTCATGAGCTGTGTATTGCTACATAGAACTGTATTAACAAGCACTTAGTCTCATTTTCTGGTCTCCCGTTGAAGCACGAAGCTGTATAATGTGCTGTATATTTGGTGATGTTTTCTGAGGGAGCTGTTTCGCTCTTCTTTGTTTTAAAGAAATGAGAGAGTTGAGATATCAGTTACTTCTCCTTTTTTTTCCTCACTTATCCTCAAACAAGGAGAAAAAGGTTCATTGTCCCAACAGTTGTATGTGTCCAGGCAGCATCACAACTCATGACAGACTACAGTACAAGCAGGTGGTTAAGTTTTGGCTATAGAAATTTTTTGGTCTTAAGCTGTTTTGAGTTTTATAGTCCTTGAAGCCTAGGCCCTTGTTCTCGTCCAATGTGCAGGTGAGAGGTACAGCTATGAACTGATGAGGTGTAAAATGGCCATCTCAGTCCTGGTCACATGGGAAGAGTCTGTTCTGCTGTCAGGGCAATAGTTCTGCAAATTAAGCTGCTTGCCATACGTGCAACTGGACAAAATGAGTGTAGCTTGGTTTCAAGGATATCAGGGCCCCTTTACTGGGTTTTGCGTACTTATAAATGTTGTCTTTGGCACAGACACTCCACAGCCTTTCTGTAGATGCCCCTTCATAGTGAGGAGCTTCCTTAAGCCCAAACAGAGCAGGCATGAGTCCAGCAGTGGTGCCAGCTGCATGGCAGGAGGCAGTGTTGGAGAAGGAGTAAGGCAGCTTGAACCGAGATGGCCCCACACTTATAAAGAAACGCTCAGAAGTCACCAAACGAATGCTATTAGCAGCCATTTCAATCTCCTTTCCCTTTTCTCCTCCAGAGTGTTTCGATGGAGCAGGTGGGTATGGTTTTCCTTTTATTTATGGACTTTTTTTTTGCTTTGGTTCTTTTCTGCATTGTATTTTTAAAAAAATTGCATCCAGCACTTTGTTATTTTAAGCTTTTGCTAGTAGCTAAAAATATAAATAAATCAAGAGTTTGTTTAGTTAATTCCTGGTACTGCAAGTTTTTGCATCCAACTGTCATTATGAATTAGTAATTTCTTTTTTCATAACCATTAAGTACAACAGCATCCAAGGTAAATACTTCAGTAAATCAAGTCTGATAAATTAAATAGTTATAACTTCAAAAATCTAAGATAAATAGGAAGGAGAGAATATTTTTATAAGGTTTATTCAGGTTTCCTTGGCAAGAGCTTGATCTACAGTAGACATCCCAGCCAGTACTTTCCCCTGCAACCTGACAATCTTGGCTGAGAGACATCACAAACACGACTGAGTGACCATGTGATGGTGACTGCTCTGAACAGCTACAACTGTGTGCTGATGGCTCCTCTGAAGTGGTTCACAGGTGGGGATCATGTGTAAAGGGTTGTTAGAAGGTAGCATGGGTAATCCAGCCCAGGAGTCAGAACGGGATACACCTCTGTGGCAGGGAAGGGGGCTATATGTAAGAAACAAATGCAGGAGTCCAGCTGTTCTGCTAGACTTCTAAACTGGAAAAGGGCACAACAGATTTAGACAGGAAGACTTCTTTTATAGCAGCATTTAAGGGAAAAAATTGCAACATGCACTAATAATTTCTATGGCAAATTAATGAAATCGTGATAGGAAAGTACACATTCACTCCCTTTGCTCCCTTGTACTGGTTCCCTACTTGCTGTAAAACTGAAGCATACATACTCTACCAGGCTGCTCCTGATCCTCAAAAGATTAAAGCAGCCTCCTCACAGAGGACTGAACTATGCAGGGCCAGCAGTACATGCTATAATAAATCCATTGTTTATCAAGGACGTAGGAGAGCAGAAGGTTATATTAAAGAAGAAAAGAGCAAATTTTCCTGCTGTGATTACTTTGAGGTAAAGGACGAGCCCAGTATGTCAGAGTTCAGCACTGGAAAGAAGAGCTCTGGAAACGGAGGATGTCTTTTTCTGTCCAAAGAGGGGATGCTGTGAGTAAGTGTGTCATCTTAGTCCTCTGTTAAAGAGCATTTTTGATGACGTTAACCAGACTTTGGAGGGCAGCTGTTATGAAGTGCAGCTCAAGAAACTGTGCTGCCTCAAGGCCTTGGAGCAGCCTTTTTACTTTTATGTCTTGGCTAATGAATAGATTGCCCTTTGGCAACTGTTATATAAGCGAGAGCTTTTTAAGCCCAATGCATTTCACATTCTCTTGAAAAACAAAATTTTTGACCCAACAGGATAATACGTAAGCAATTCCCTGAGTTATAGCCTTCTCTGTGTTTTCCCAGTGTGGGTTTTTGCTCCACAAAGCACATTGTGAGCATGGGGAAAGCGGTTCCATGGACAAACTGCTTTTGCAATATTGCTTAAAAGTGCCCAGTGATGTCAATATGATCACACCATTCTTCTGAGCCAGGACTCTGTCCTACATCAACTGAAATTAGTAGGATTATGTCCAGTGATTTTGCTGCGCAGCAAGTTGGGACTTAAGTAAGAAAAGCAAGTGTGAATAAATTACATTTAGTATGTTTTTTCCTCTTAGTCCCAGAGATACTGCCTCTATGCAGAAAGTTTGCCTCCTGTAATAAGCACTTCCCTGCAATAAACTCTTCCATCTCCCCAAAACCAAAGGAGTAACAGAGGTCACCTACATAAAAATGTGCATTTGGCACACTACTGTGCCTTGAAATAATTCAGTTCTTGGATTCAGCTGCCCTGTAAGTAGAGAACAGAAAAGGGTATGTGTGTGGTGGACTCTGTTATCATTTGTGTTCTGCCTCTTTGAGGAAAAAAAAAGGTAAAAATAATAATCTGGTTTAAGTTTTACCTGGACCCTACTGTCAAATTGGTCCTCAGCCAATGGCAATCTAAGAATATGCTTTCCTGATAATTTGCTTCAGTGATAAGATCCCTGCCAGCACACAGAGGGGAAACTGTATGTGGTTACTCCTGAATCCTTGGCAAACAGGCATACAATTTGAACAGCCAGTGGGAAATTCCTACTGACCTGGTTATACTGTTTCTCAGAGTCATACACCTATTTATTTCTTAGTGCTCTCTTCCTCTGCATCAATTTTTTCCTGGGATTTTTTTTTACATGTAAAACATCAAAGCAAGAGGCAACTAGAATTTCCTCTTAGAAGTGGCTTCTGTTATATCAAGTCCAGTAGACTAAATACTGGCTTGTAATAAAAAAAATCCCAAACCCTACCATCACAGATGCAACTTCTGGTACCTCATGGTTTATTTCTGGATAGAGCCAGATATGTGAACATAGTTGGAGGACACACACATACCTGTTACAGTGTCAGACTTATACAACAGGCAAGTGGAATTAAATGTGCTGTTCTGGTGGGCTTGAAACCTCTTTGCAAGCAAGTGAACCATTGAGTTTTTTAGCATACTTGGCACTCTCCCCTCAGGAGAGGTCCAGTACTGGGACAGCAGATGTTTCATTGCCACTCCTGACTGAGGTACATTGACAGAGATATGTGTGGGAGTTTGCACAGGGTCCACTTGCATCAAGCCTTGTTCTGGCCAGGATTAATATCTCATTTTTATGAGCACTAAACTTCACTAACATTTACCCGCAAATTAAAAAAATATCGAATATGAATTACCAAAGCAAATAGACTTTGCTTTTTTTGTATAAATAAAGTGGAGTCTTATTTAATCTTTGTTGCCGTGGATGAGGAGAACATGGTATTTGTGCCAAACCTTTCATGGCTTCCTGGATGTACCTGATATTAACTCTTTGAGAGGAAAAGGGAAGCTGCAAGTCACCCACTGGTTTCTTTATATCTCCCATATAACTAATGTAAAACTTCCAAAAGCTTGAATGTTATTAGGATTCTGAGTACAATGTGTTCAGTGAAATGCAGTATCTGAATGCTTTGTACAGTGGAGTACAGCATAGGAACTCCCCAGCTAATGCTGAACCACGAAGCTTGGAGCCATGAATTAGATGCAGCATAACAATGTTATTCCTGTAGTCTCATCAGAATTAATTAGCCTGGCTGAGAGGCAGGACAGATTTTGGCTGGGCAGACTGCATAGACAGAGCAGCTATACAGCCTGGTACCTGAGCCAGTTTATTTGGGGCAATACGGAAGTGCTGTCAGTGCTGAGAAAATTGTACTGACTTAAATGGTGCCAGATCACACTGTTTATTAGATCAGTTGTCTCAAAGACATATGCAGAAGGATGTATCTAGAACAGTTTTGCTCCTATGCTTTTCCTTTCTTGGTACAGATTCAAGACAAGCAATAGTCTGAGTACGCCTGCTTGAAAAGCCATTCTGTATGAATTCAGCAAAAAAGGTTAAGTTGCAGTAAAGCAGTTCCCTTTCCGATATCTTATGCATGTACAAATATTAAGAATGGAAATAGAAGTATCAAAGTAGATATATCTAAGATGGATCCATACACCCACTAATCTATAATAATTCAATTTTACTTCAGTAGAATCCTTTAAATGAATGGCCAGTAAACAGTAGGTCTGTATTTTATTTCTGAAGTCTACATAGCTAAGTAATAGTTAAGCATATAAACTCACATGCATTAGCTTTCAGGAGAAAGGAATTTGGAAACGTAATCTGATAAGACCTTTCCACGTAATGTGAACCTTTCATCTGATGGTGTTCTTGTGGATCAGAGCTGTTATTGCCAGGCTTGGTAACTCCGTCTTTGAGCAGAGAAGACTGACCTGGAGAGATGTCTACCCACCAGGGACCACTGGTGGAGGCTCAGCTCCTTCCTCTGCCCCAGACTTCGTGTGTGATTCTGGGCAAGTCACTGGGAAATAAGATACAAAAGCTATTTGGAAAGTGAGGAATATAATTCCTTGAAATAGGGGTAAGTGTTAAGATAAAAAAAACCATTGAGAGATTGTGAAGTTCTCTTCAGTAACTGGGGAACAAACAAGCATTTTAGAAAAAAACCCCTACATTTCTATGTGGCTTGTTTTTGTGAGAATCAAAGAGGAAGCAGGACAAAAATGTGAGTGAGAGAAAGCATTTTATATGACTGATAGGATCATAAAGAGGCGTTGCTCTGGTAGGCTAATTCCTGTCCATATCCTTCACATTGAGCAGTACTTTCTTGGTACTACAACAAAGTCTGTGTTTCATAGGTGAGATTTCTGTAGAGCTATATATGTACCACACAGCTGCTGCTGCATTACAAAGTGCTCAGGGCCAGATGCTGCTGTAGTTTGGCAGAGTGAGTACAGAATAGAAATTAGGACTTTCAGAGCTATCCATTAAATTTACATGTCTGTTTCAATTCAGTTAATGGAATAAAAATCCAAGACTGAAGATCTCAATCCGGAATCCCTGGAGAAATACAAAGTAAGGTTTAGGTAGTTCAGAAAGTAGCAGATACTGTCTGCAGTTTTCTGTGCAAAAATGTGCCGTACAAAGTCTGTGTTACAAAAAAAAAAAAAAAAAAAAAAAAAAAGGATCAACCCAAAAAAAGAACAACTCAAACACTTTTACAAGAAGCAGCGCTAATGGGGAGACATGTTAACAGGAGTGCTGATTCATATCATTAATGTGGGCAGGCAGGAACTGTGGAGAGTGAAAGAGCTGTTGGAACATGCTTTTCTTGAGAACACACCTAAATTAAGAGGCTGTCGGAGACATGTGTTTCATGGTGTTGGCAACCCAGGTGTAACAAATTTCCAAGATGACTATAAGTGAGTATTAACAGCTAAGAAACCATTTCTAATTTCTTGTTGAATATGGAGCCTTAAGTGGAAGAGGGAACTGTAAGCAGAAGTGAAGGTCAGTCGGGATACACGTGCAAAGTAACGGCCATTAGCAGGGAAAACATAAATGACTTCCAGACACAATGGGGTTCAAATCAAGTGATTTGATTTAAGAAAAGGAACCAGGACTGGAGAGAGTGGAAAGATCACCTCAGACTTTCCTAGAGCAGAGTTTTTTGCTTTTGTCTTGGACAGTGGATCTTGGATCTGGTTTGGTATAGCAATTCATATCTTTCTGTATTTCTTTTGATATGTTTTGGAATAATTTTAATTGTCCTGGGAAAAAACACACATACTCTCTTGTCACTTTTATTTACTGAGTGCTATACTGTTTTTCATTTATGGATCAGTTTCTTACTGTAATGGAACAAAAGGCTTGATAGGATTTTATTTCCTGAATGAGACTGATCAATGTCCCAAAAAAGTACTTTTTCATTTCACTGGGGCTACTTCAAGGAAGAGAAGTGGAAATTAAGCATGACTTTCAGGAATTTTTGTCAACTTTGCTATTCTACTCCTCAAAGTTAGTGGCCAGTCATCTGCAGTGGTAGAACATTTGGGCACATGACATTAAGAAAACTAGATATTTCTGTATTTTTAATAACTTTTAGGCATTCTCCTAGTAAAACATTCAGCCATTTCATGTTTGATTTTATTTTCTCATTTTTTCACCTGGAAGTTCTCTCTGAATTTGAAGTAAGGGTGGTAGAGAAAAGGTAGAATTTTTTATGCTAAGCACTAAGACAGGGTTCAAGGATTTTATTTCACCTGCTGACTTATTATTGGCAATGTTTATCATGACAAGGTTAAAACAGCACACAGTTTGGTTACCTTCTTTTCAAGAAGCAGCCCACTCCCAGCTGCACTTATGGCATCTAAAGATGTGAGACTGATTCATGCCACTCAATATTAAAAAACATATCCTTGTACCTTAAAGAAGTATTTTCATGATAATTATGAAGTACTAACCCATTCACAAAGGAGGTCATGAAGGCAGGTGAAAATGGTGACACTCAGGCTTTGAAAATGGAAAGGTCCCCAGATCACATCTGAAATACCTGAAGTACTTTTTCCAGAAAGAACTCTCTAAATCACTGGTGCTGGTACCAGAACTCTGGTCAGCCAGGCAGATCAGGTAACGTAGCTCCATGTTAATCTGCCTGGAACAAATGCTGGTAGGTTTTTATTGTTGTTACTTTTTTTTAAACAATCATTCTGTACTCCACACTTATGTAATTCTACAAGTTGTATTGATTTATGACTTTATTGATTTTATGAATCTGATTTATAGTGTTAATTAAGATCATGTTTGGGAACTCTTTGGAAATGCACATTATTTAGGAACTGTGTGAAAAGCCTCTGACGGACCAGGGAACATTCATTGCCATGAGTTTTCCATCTGTCTTTCATATGATGGTTTGAAATGTTCAGGAATCCGTGGTTTTTTTATTGGAGAGAGACAGCATCAGAAATTACATTACAATCTACTGTATTGTACTGGGTTTGCATGGCAAGGTTTTGGTATGGAGTGTGTGTACAGGGGTATCTTCTCTGAGAAGGTGCCAGAAGCTCCAAGATGGATCTACTGCTGGCCAAGGCCAAGCCCATCAGCAACAATGGTAGCACCTCTGGGATAACACCTCTGAGGGAAAAAATGCTGTGCAATCACAGATGGAGAGAAGAAAAAGGAATGAGAATATGTGAGAGAAGCAACTCTGCAGACACCAAGGTCAGTAAGGAAGGAGGAGGAGGAAGTGCTCCAGGTACTGGGGAGAGATTACCCCGCAGCCTGTGGTGCAGCTCATGGAGAGGCAGCTGTGCCCCTACAGTCCATGGGGGTCCATAGATCCACCTGCAGCACACAGAGGTACCCACACCATGTCAGACGTGTGCCCGAAGGAGGCTGTGACCCTTGGGAAGCCAGTGCTGAAGCAAGTTCCTGGCAGGACTTTTGTCCTCATGAAGAGGGGAGCTCATGCTGGAGCAGGTTTGCTGTCAGGACTTGTGACCCTGTGGGGGCTCATGCTGTAGCAGCCTGTTCCTGGGACACTGCACCCCATGGAAGGGACACACGCTGTTGCAGGGGAAGAGGGTGAGGAGTCCTCCCCCTGAGGAGGATGCAGTGGCAGAGGCAACGTGTGGTGAACTGAAAGCAGCCCCCATTCCCCTGCACCACTGGCAGGAAGGAGGTAGAGAAATCAGGAGTGAAGGGAACAAGGAAGGGGTGGGAGGAAGTTGTTTACAATTTGGTTTTATTTCTCCTTATCGTACTCCAATTTGATTGGTAACAATTTAATTTCCCTAAGTTGAGTCTGTTTTGCCTGTCACAGTAATTTCTCTTCCCTGTCCAGCTGAAGAGGGGAGTGACTGAGTGGCTTTTTTGGGCACACCTTTGCTATTCATGGTGTTTTGACCTGGAACTGCTTTGGACATGGGAAGAATAAGCAGCTGGAGAAGGGGGAAAAAGACAGGCAGAGAAACAGCTGCAATGAGCTCCCTGAAGCAGCCTGAGCCACCCAAAATGAAGGAGAGCCCTCACCCGCCTATGAGTAAGGAAAGCAGAAGTACATGGACCTCAACAGAAGTAAAGGCTTTTGACTATTGCCAGGAACTTTATATTACTTACTGATTGACATTACATCTGGTGACTCTTGACGTAAGTCCTTAGCTTCAGGATTTATCCCTCACACAAAGCTCCCATGTAGCTGAGCCAGCCTTTGCAACTTTCACCTCTGCGGCAGGCACAGGCAGTCCAGGAGAGGGCTGGCAGGACACCAAGCCCCTGTTGCTGGGCAAAAAGGGGTCAGCAGGCAACATGTAAGTCAGGCATGGTTCAGGAGGTGAGGCAGGATCAAGTCAAAGACTGAGAAAGCTTATGCAGGTTGACAGTGGAGCAAACACCATGCCTGATGTTCCCAATGAGGATATATTTAGGATGCCCTAAGGCTCTGGACTCAAAGGTATTTTAAAGGGATTGCATCATTTATCCTTTCTAGTACTTTATGAAGCTATTTATAATAGTTGAATGTCAGGAGTCTGGGATATAAAAAAAACCAAACAAAAAACCAAAGGAATTCTAGAAGTAACCTTTCTTCAATCTTGTGGTTTGATGTCAGATGGATAACACGGAGTATTCATATTACTACTTCAAATTGGCATGTTCTATTGAAAAAAAGTCAGGAGCTACCTTGTAGTATCTCCTGAATCCAACAGACCTAATGCAGATTTACACTACCTTTACTGAGAGGAGAAATTGGCCATCAACATTTTCTGAGCAAAGAGATATGTTGTATCTCCAACAAGGCTTCATAACACCTCATTAATGAGATTTATGAAACTTGAAGAGAAAACAGACTGCTGAGCAACAACTTTATTCTTTGCAATCTGTGCAAGCTAGTGGTACATAACTTTTATATTTAATAACAAAGTACCTGACTGGAGCACCTTCTACAGTCTTGCCTGTGTGTGCATTGTGTCAGAGCATTCTATTACTATTTATATCAGATAACTATACTGTCTGTAATGTATGTTATACACGAAGAGTTTTTTACAATGCTTAGTAAAGCTCTGAGTCCGTAAAATTGGATTTTGGTGTTCTCAAGTAGGGCATTCTCTGCAATAACTTTCCGTCATCCCATCCAACATTCTTTGTCTCTTTTGAAAATCATGGCTGATTAAGAGTCTAATGCAACAGCTGTTTGTGATCATATGATTGATATGTTTTCTAGACAGATGCCTGGTATTAAATGCAGAAACATTCTGAATTCCTTGCAATGCTCAAAAAATTTGGAATTAATCTTTTTTAAAGTCACAGTAGGACAGAGCTGCTAGGCAATACAGATTCTTTGCATAATTAAGAATTGGTGTAACTCAAAAGATTGATCACACCACACACAAAAAAAAGCCCCCATAGGCGTGGCTTCAGGAGGTAAAATTCTTTGTCCGTATGAATCAAAAAGTATTCTGAAAACTTTTATCATCTCACTATACCCATAGACTACTATGGAATGTATTTTTTTGCTGTTTAATATCAGAAGTGAACTTCCCTCATGAAAAAACTTACTCACATTAGCTGACCACTATGTGAACATGTGACGTAGGCTGAGACCCAGAGGAGTGCAGGTAGGGATATGGCAGTTGAACAGTTTGCAGTATAGGACATTAGGTTTTGTAATTGTCTTTAAAAAATAAAATAAAAAAAAAATTGTTGTCAATTCCAGGCTGGGAACACATGTCAGAACACGGATCCTCCTCCCCCCCAGTGCTGAGAGCAATGCCTTTGAGAGCCTTCAGCAGCACCCACTGGGTATACCAGGGAGTAACCCCTCCAGCCCTTATCCCCACGCAGGAAGCTCGAGAAGTAGCTTTAGCAGGGGTTTGCAACATGGCATGGCCCTGAGGGTGAGGCTGTTTGGGCTGAGGGGCTGCACCTGGGAAATGATGGGCTGCACCTGGGAACTGATGGGCTGCACCTGGGACCTGAGGGGCTGCATTTGGGACCTGATGGGCTGCACCTGGGCCCAGCCTACCCCCAGGCACTGGCAGGCAGAAGCTATATAGGACCAGTCTCCAGCCAGCAGCAAACCTTTCAGGAAAGGTGTCCAGGCAGTGCCTCTGGAAGAGCTGGTGCACTCAGGTAGGTTGCTCCTGTTAACATCTCTCATGGTCCTGGGCTGCTGTTGTAGCTGTGTGGGTGGTGGGAGCAGGGGAGGGGAAGGTTTCCTCTTGTCTGGAGGTGACTTGGAGTCTGAGGCTTTACAGGCTCTGGCTTCACATTCAGAGTAAGGCTGCTGTTCTTGCAGCTATGTGTGTTTGGGAAAACCTCCTGGGTAAGCCCAATCTCTACTCTCTTGTTCCTGGGATTTTTGCTTCACTCAGCTGCATTTGCATTTTGGAGACACAAGTGGGTCCTTGAATGGTGTCAATATGGAAAGTTGGGAAAGGTTTTGCTGAAGCTATGCTCTAATTGCGGGGTGACGTGATTCCTAACAAATGTTTATGAGTGAAGTTTGACTGGTGCCCTTATCTCTTGTACGTGTTCTTGGTATTGCTGGTTGTCTCACAAGGATTTGTTTTTCTGCTGCTGTCACAGATATGAGCTTAGGTAAGATATTCTTATACCAAATAGGTCTCAGAAAATTAGCCGAAGGTGTAGATTCTTTTTAAGGAGGAGAAATCTTTCCTTCTGGAAGATGTCTACTATTGACAGTCCAATTGTATATACGGTTTTTCTTTCATGTTACTGAGAAGATTTTCCTCTCTTTTTCTTTTCCTTACCAGTTCTACAGAGTTTCCAAAATTCTTATCTCTTAGTTTTGCAGTACGGACAAAGATATAGAATATGAATGTGCGTTTACTTTATATTGGAGCTACACCTGGAAGCAGTTATTGGTTGTTGCTTGGATTAAGGGGAGAGGGGACAGGTAGGGAAGCAAATTTATTCCAATTTGTGGAGTTAAATTCTAGCTATAGAATTTTTATGCACCAAGACTAAGGTCAAAATAAAGTGTAGTTTGAGAACCTAATCTTGAAATAATCAAAAGCTTAAGTAAGGTGGTGTTCATCAACACCTTTTTCTTTTTCTAGGAAGATCACTTCTTATTGATGTAAGAATTCAGTCATGAAATGATTATTATATAAACTAGAGAAGTAAAAGTAGCATAGTAATTAGCTGGGATCATCAGGGAACTTTGATTCCCAGAATATTGCAATAATTTATGCTCTTGGCTATCCAACATTGTTGTGTATGCTACGGGAACAAAAAAACCCACAAAACAGCATATGAAATAGGCATTCCAAAGAAGTCTTATTCTGTGTAATTTGCAAGACAAATAATCTGTATCTGTTAAATCTGTGGCTATGTTTCTTCCATAACTATTGTAAGTTTCCCTTCAACAAGAAACTGGTTATAAACAAAAACATACAAACTCTGTGTAGAAGAAGTGGTATGTATTCAGTTTGTGTCAGCATTCTAGTTCCTTATAGTAAACAGGGTTCCAAAAAATTGAATCAGGAAGTTGAACTAATGTATCAACACACCAAAATATCTGAAACCAAATACCAATTTAATATCGCATATTGTTGTTTGCTATAAAGAAAAGCAATTGAGTCCGATCAGTTCAGATGATCTCAAACACAAGGTAGCAAATGTGTATGAACTGCAAATACCCATATATTAACTGCCTCTTGAAATATTTGGTTTTAAGTTGCCTCCTTCACTAGGGTGCAAATATTTGTACAGATTCCTAAGATACAAAAAATTCTCAAACTTGGGACTAAGTGATACTTTAATTGAAGTACTTGTAGTAAACCTAAACATACGTATCTAAGATTGACTTAGCTGATTTGCTTTGGTTTTGTTTTCTTTAGGTATTTCTGCTTGCATTAGTAATGTGCCACAGTTTTCACTCCATTATATCACACACTTATTTTTCCTTTAATACCAGTAACAAAGAAAATGGGCAGCTATGTAACGTGAATGATGTCACTGAGCTTGGGCTGTGTGACTAGAATAGCATAATTGTAGTCCCTGTAAAGCCAACAGAGCAGTGCCTGTCTTGGGTTTGAGAAACCCCGTTGGAAAAAAAAAGGAGGCCAAGCTGTACAACAACTTACAGAGAGAGCATAGCTTCCCTGAAAAAATTTCAACAGCTTTACTTCAGTTTGGACTTTTTCATGCTCCATCAGAATAATTTCTTTTAAGCATGGATGCAACTAATTTTTACAAATTCGTGGGATTACTGTGGGTAGATGAAATACAATAAGTTGGGGGTTGTTTTCTATGTGGAGTATCCACTAATTGTAAAATTCTTGTAACACAATGATGGTTGATTAGCTGGTTGATTAGTTATCTGCTAAAGGAGCATGTAAACATCTGGGCAAACAGGTGGTACCTCTCCTATGTGCATCTGCAGGAAACCTGGAGAGCTGCAATGAATGTCTGCCCCGCTTGAATCCAGACACTTTGTCTTTGACTGCCCGTTAGCCTTTTCCTGTAGCTGATCCCAGATTCCGACTCAAACAGGATGATGTCCATATCTGCTACTGTAACTTTAATATGCCTGTTCCTGGTGCCATGGTAAGAGTTCCAATAGTTAAAACTTGAAAGGCCTCTCCCTAAGAGTTTTCTTAACATCTAGTGGATTAAATACAAAATGGATTAAAGCACGTATTGGATTTAAAATGTGGATGGACAAGCTCAAGAGAAATGAGATCCACAACTGTGTCCCTATAGGGGAGATGGCTAAACTGATAGGAAATAAAACATTGTATCACAAGGCTTGCGAATATGCATTTAAAGTAGTCTCCAATTTATATATGTATATTCTGGTATTATGGGTGCAGATGTACTCTGCCACACAGTTTTCTTTATTAAGCAAATGTGGGTTTTGAGGGAGACCTAACACTCTGTTCATAAGGACAGCTTTTCTGTAAAGCTAACTCTTGGAATTTAGGGCATATGTTTGTTTATTAATGATGTACTTTGTACTATGTATATAAAGAAAGGTCATCAAAAAGTCCATTTCTGATTTGTAGGTTGAAATGCAGATCTCTACTAAAGTTTGTTTCTGTTCCAAATATCTGCTCATAAAGATATATGGATTTGTGTGCAGCTTAGATATTCTGAGATTAAACTCTGAGGCAAGCCTGACTGCTTTGTTTATTAATGGGCAAAAGCACTGTCTGAGAATTTTACAATAGAAGAGTAGTTCTAGACAGACAGCAAGGCACCACTGTGGGAGCTGATTGCTCATTTTATTTATAGATAAGCATAGAAGCAATGTGTGAAAGATCGCTTTAAGGGGTGAAGTTTTCTAGTACATGATATGAAGTACCAGTGCCTGTTTTTGAGAGCTGTTGAGAATAAAAATGAGACCCTGTCTTTAACAACTGCTTAAAGATACCAAGTGACAGTTTTCTCTTTTCAAAGACCCCTTTTTGAAGTTGTAACAGTTTTTGTTACCTGAGCCACTACTTTTTTAATTAGCACCTATCTCAGCATGCCTGATGAGGGATGAGGAGCCAGTGAACCCTTAAATAAAGGTCTATCAGAATGTTGCCTAATCTGATATCTGGGGTTGATAATAATCTGCAGTACTTTGACTTAATCTAATTATTTTTTTTATTTACTTTAAATAATGTCCATTTGAAGCCTGGTGGGCAATTTGATAAAGAACTGGCTTTCCACTCAACCTGTTCAACACACCATGTATTTAGATAATATTTGAAAACTGGGTGATCACTATTATATCTGTGTTTTTAGCAGGGTCATTTTCTGTGCTTGGGAAATTCTTAGACTTATCAAAGAGTAATAATTTATTTTTAAGGGGAAGCCTTATGTAGCATTAAGTATGATTTGAGACTTCAGACTTTAATTTCCATACCTTATTGAACCTAATATGATTAATTCAACTTAAAAATTGAAGGGTTTTTTCCCCTGAGTCTTGCATAGCATTAAAATTGCTGTAGCTCACACTAAAAATAAGCTTTATTGTATTTTCTCTTTTCAACTTTGCTTACCATGTGGGTTTTTCATCCACCTCTGTAGGGAGAGGCTGTTTGGGACTATTTTTCTCCTGTTAAAATATAGGCTCAAGAATAGTGTATGGCACACTGACTGTTTCCAGAATTAACTTTCAGAACTTGATATTTGCTCTTTTTTCAGTAGGTCTGTTGCTTGTTTGGAGTTCATAATAATAATATCATCTATGTTATACAATTTTGTGGCTTCTCCTTAAAAAGCTTTGGAGATTCTCTGACCCAGAGTACAAACTGCCAGCTGTATCCCCCGTTGTGGTTGGAGAGCTGGCTGGAAGGTCAGCAAACCCAAGTGTGGTGAAGCACTAGCTGTACTACTGCTGGACTGAAACAGAGGTCTTCCAGCAGTGGGTCTGCACAACCCTTTCCTGTTTTGTGTGGTAGCTGTGATAGATATAACAAAAGGATGCCAGTGAGCAACATCCTGCATCACGTTCTTTCAGTCTCCACTTTCATGAGGTCACTGCTTGCTGTGGTTCCACAGTGATGTGTTCTGTTTTGGTTTTGTTGTGTTTTGTTTTTTTTTCTTGCAAGTTAAGTAAGGTGGCTCATTCTGCAAACTTATGTCCTTCACTCTCCTGAACGTCCAGTGTCTTTGGTTAGTCAGGGTTAATTCAAATCATGTCTCTCACTGATGAAACCAGTACAGGCACACTCACTTACACTTAGGACTACTCTTAAGCCTCTGCAAGGAATATAAACAGTGTGTTAAGATTAAAAATCTTATCCTATGTTAATTTGGAGAACTCTACAGCTAATTTAATGACAATATGCAACAATTATGCATGAGAAATTCTTCATTGCAACCCAGGTTCATGTCTGACTTCTGCCAACTTTTGCATAATTTATTTTCAGGAACTAAGACTGCTTATTTTTTTTAAGCATTGTGTGTTTTGTTTTGCCAAAGAAGCCTCAGCTAGAATCTCAGGTTCATTGACTCTTTAATCTCAAAAACCCCAACCTCCTAAAAAACCCACCCCCCCCCCCAATCTCACACCCAAAAAAAAGTGAACTGCAAGTTCCATTAACCAAGATGTTAACTCCAGTCTGAGTTTCTGATGCCAGTTCATGCTCTCTTCTGTCTTCTACTGTGCATATTTAGTTGTTCTGTGCTCATATGCACTATCATTTGGCATTTTCATATCAAAAGTATTCAGATGTAATATGGAATTGGGTGTTGCACATAAAGAAGAAAACATTTTCCAGAAGCAGTGATGAAAATTACTACTTATTTCAGTTTCCAAAGTTAGGGTAAGGGTAACAGCTCTGGGATAAGACTGAAAAGGGTATTTTTTTCCTTTCTAATGGCGGGCAAGCAGGTCATCTCATCAGGTTTCCAGCACCTGTAGCATTTATGTGGGTTGAAGAAAACAAATGCTGGATCTTTGGAACTAAAATAATGGATTATGTTTGTCTGTTGTTTGTTTTGTTATTACTTGGAATTTTCATGGGTGACTAAGTCATGTATTCAGTTTTCACTTCTATAACACTACAAATCCCAGGCCAAACAGCAACTAAACACACAGTAAGTTTTCTGTGTCTTGTGCACAGTTGAAATTACCCTGCAAAATATTTCTTATTTGCCACACCATTTGATTTTGCTCTTTATCTAACACAGCCAAACCCTGGTTGCCTGCAAACAGCTTTGTGAGGCGTGTTTCTATAATGCTTCTTGTGAATGATGAAAGCTTAGATCATTCTTATAAGGACCCTCCTTTTTATAACTTCTTAAAACTAGTAAATATAGAAACCAAATTAATTTTGAGCAACCTGCAAGTGAATAAAAATGCTTCTCTATATCACTTTGTGCCATGTAACCTCCCCTTATCCTTGAGGATCTATAGCACAATTAAAAGATGCTACGCTGTTTGAACAGGCTCCTCTGATTTTGAGTAAAGATTGATTCAGGAAGGAGAGACTGGCTTCTCAATGTGCCCTGGAAGTTTTTTGGGAGAGAAAGTGAAACAGTTTTAAGTAGTGGTGGGGGGTGTGATAATTTTTAATGAGTGCCATAATTTATCATGATATCTTCACATTTTGGTTGTAATTGTCTTTCCTGCACTCATATTTGGACTTATATGAGTGAGAATAGTTCTGTCTTTTAATGTGGATGTTTTTTTCTTGTACTCTTAGAGGTACTGAATGTCTGTTTGGGTGAAATTCCAGTCTGGGGCTTAGAACTTTCACTGTGGCAGCTCAGGCCCCTTCCTGACAGCAGGGCTTGCTCCAGAGCTTACTGGAGTGCAAGATGTGTAGAGGGAGCAAGAAAGTGACTCAGTTTTGTCTGAATTTACAGTGCAACACTGAAGTGATGGTTTGTACACTATCAGACTTTCTTTTTCGCAGTGCCCACAGAAAATTAGTATGGATTCTGTCCCCAGCCTGCCACTTTGGTGTATGACATCTGACAACAGCTAATAAAATCCTAACAAACTTAAAGATGTTCTTCGCAATAGAATTAAATACTGCTTAGCAAAAAGCTTTGCAGTCTTCCAGTTGTGCATCAAAGCACAGATGTTAAATAAAGCCAGACTTTTACAGTTCAGTGATTGAATTAATGCGTTTGAAAGGAAAAGAGGGGAAATGGTTTCAGGACAAACCAAACCAGATGGGAGAAGGTGGGGGTTAGCTTTCCTATCAATTTCTTCTGGGTGGACTCAAATACATGGTCTGAAGTTAATATTTTAAGTTAAGAATTTTTTTATATTTGTTTAATCCATATTAAAAGATGGGATTTTTTTTGATTAAAATGTTCAGTGTTTTTGCTTGAAAATACTGAATCAAATTAATCTCAGATCCCAGTTTTCCCCCGTTAGTTTTGATTTATTGATCATGCAGTTTGAATGGAAATCACAAAAGACTTGTGCTACTAAGTAAATATTTTTATGGTTAATTCATTATTTTATCGGGGGGGGGGGGGAAGAGGAGGGTAGGGAAGTCCAGTTATACTAAATGCTTGAACTTCATTGCATGTTTAACTACTTTATATATTCCTCAAGATAGAGTATCTGAGAGAAGAATGATTTCTAAACTTGAGTTGCACTGAATGTCAGGTCTCCATATGAGACAATACAAAAAATGAACCTGTCATACAGCATTATGTTAATTTTCTCCAATGTCTCATTCGTGTGAATTGAGTATTTTGGCTCAATATTCTTTTAAAAAATTTATTGAAATACCAAATTACTGTCTCTTTCCTACGTTGTGTACAGTAATACTAGATTTGGAAGCATTAATTTTTTATTTCAAATAGAATTTTTTATGAGAAAAGAGATGTTAAATCTTTCAGATCAGCAGAAATACCCACTGTAATTCTAATTTTGGAGTCTCGGTTATATGATAAAGGCAATATTCACACATACTAGTTGATGGAGCTATTTTGATCCTAGTCATAAAAAAAACCTCCACAGACTGATGCTATATATGACTGTTTACCCAGAGGATGATGTGTGTGGACAGTTGGAAAGGTTAGTGCAGTGGTTATGTACTGAATCTTGTACAGGGACTCTGCAAATAGGGATGTAAAAAAAACTACACAGATTGTTTCAAACAGTGGTGAATACTGTGGTTTTGGCTTAACACATTTATGCCTTTCTAGATGAAAGTAGAACATAAGTTTGCTAGAAGGCAGAGATTTTTATTTTTTTACGAACTCTAACAGTCTGGGAAAAAAAAGAAAATTGGCTTAAAGAAAAGAGAAACGAGATGAAAAAAATTAACTCCTGGAAAACAGTTTTTGCTACATGTAAGAATATCACAAATACCTTTATTTTTCACGTGTTTCTATGATTTTTGCTAAGTTTTGAGGCAGAAAGCAAAAGTAGTTTGACTACTAATGTCTTAGCAGAAAGCAATTTCAAGTGTATGAAAGAATTTAGGTACTGCTGCACCCTGTCTAAAGCCAATGGGGTTTCACAGGGTGTGCTTCCTGGGTGAGCCCCACCTTCTTGTCTGTATGAAAACATCCCGAAGAGTTGTTATAGGAGAAGTCTAACTTGTGAACAACTCTCAAAACAAAAGAAATGAGAAAATCTTGATTAATCACATCAGGGAACAAAAATATTATTTGTTTTGCTGTGGCAGTGCAGGCAACTGCACGTGAGACATGGGATCAGCAGTTGTACATGGGCATAGCTGTCTGAGCATGCTGGCAGGAATGGGATGTTCCTCCTCAAAAAACCCACCTAGAAACAAAACACTTCGATAAATAAATAGAGCAATGGAAAGTTTAAGTATTTGATCCTTGGTCTGGCTACAAAAGGACTAATATTGATTTGCCAGAATTCACAATGGGTTTCTCAGATATTACCTTCCTTTACTGCTAACCCTTTTCAATTTGAAAAATATCCACAAGGAACAGGAAAAAACCTGGTGGTTGTACAAGCAAGCTGTATTTAAATTTTCAATCCTTCTAACTCAGTTCCTATTGCAATACTAGAAATAGGAAAGCTTATTTTGAAAGTGAGCTAGCAAAGATTCTCCTAACGTGCTATATATATTTTCTTCAGGGAGCAGGGAGAGCAGGACAGACAGCTTTAGCTGTGTGTAAGGGAATAAGGCCAGTGACGTGCTAGACATTGCCAGCCTCTGATCCACTATAAACCTACCTCTGGAGTGGGTGCCTGACTTGTAGAGTCACAGCAAGGCAACTCAGCCTGACTGCAAACTTGGTGGTCTGGAAAAGGTGGATATGTGAGCTTGTGGAACTATTGCTGCAGAGGTAAGCCCAGCTGGATGTCAGTATGTCATCTTTTGCTAAACTCTCCAAGGGATTAATATTCCAAAGGTCTGTTAGCAAATACGGAAGGGAGCAAGAGGGATGCAACAGCTACATACCATTTACTGCATGTCCCTCTGTGCTCCTTTTTTCTGAGACATTTGTTGACTTGTTTTCCCCATTCTTGCGAAATGTCTCACCTCCTTTTACAGAATTATATTTTTTATTCTATACTGAGACACCATCTGATGCTTCTGTATTCTTTCTCTTATGGCTTTTTTTCAACTTTTCATTTCAGACAACTTTTTAAAACTTTTTCTCACTGGAATCTGTCTACGAAGTGCTCTTTTCCTATGTGTCAGTACTACACTTCCTTCATCCTGACCGTGCCTCCTCCTCCTCCCATTCCTACCTGATCTAATCAGCGCCATCAACCGCCCGTGTCATCAGTGTCCACAGTGCATAAGTCGCTCAAGCACATCCTTGCTGTCCCAAAACAAGTCTACCTAAGCCCAGCAATGATGCCTGCAGGCTTGCACCGAGCTAAATGTCACTTGTTCCAATTTGCTATTGATCTGCAATAAGAAAGTGGGTGAAATATTTTTGTCCACAAATTTTTCTTCAGTTCTGATATACTTCTGCTCAAGTAATTTTTATTTTTCATTACCAAGTGTCCTGTGTCAATCATTTGTAAAGCTCTCTAGTTTTTCTCCCCAAATTTTTCATGAAAAAATGACTGAAAAGATGTGCTGCCAAGGAAAGATTGAAAAGCTTAGTGGAGGACCAATGCTGCCTAGAAAGGAAAAACATCTTTCACATCGTTAAGAAATGGGAACAGGGTAAGAGGAGCTACAGGATTGTCTGCTGGCTGAAGTTAAATTCCTTGAATTAATATTGGAATAAATGGTCCAACTTTTAAAAGTGTCTTGAAATGTGTGGAGAATGAGTCATCATGGATTTGTAAGGAGAAAACCATGAAATTTCTATTAAAATGGGATAATAGATCTTGTAGAAAACAGAGAAGCCATAACATAGCCTTATGCTAGTAAGATTCAAGGTAGTTATTAGTTATTTGCTCTTAAAATGAAAAGCTATTAAACGTTGGTGTGCAAGGTTCTGTCCCAAGTCCAGAACTCTTCAACAGCTTCACTGAGAACCTGATGCTGAACTTGAGCATCTTGATTAGCTTTATAATTAAGAATTAAATTGGGAAAAGGGAGCTGCAAGTATATTGGTGGAAACTGAGGAATTGGTTGGAAAGTGTATCTACTGTAGTCAGTAGTAGTAATGCATTACCCAAATTACTTCATAAAATCTTGGATGTGCCACTTCTCTAAATGTGGAGATCCTTGAAAAGGTCTTTGAAAATTTTTACATATCTACACTGGAAGCATCTGAGCACTTTGCATAAGACAGGAAAACTGAGGTGAATATCTTGACATATAAAAACTTCCTCTATGTAGGGAGAGGAAACATTGTTCCCGGAAGGATATTAGAGCCTTAATCATAACATGAAAAATTAGATGGACTTGATGGGACCTCTCAAATTCTCTTATGGTTTCAAAATGCCACATTTTGCTAAAAATGTTGGGTAAAGTAGAATTGTTGTAGGTGAAAACATAAGTATATGTACAAAATAAAGGGGGAAATTGTTACTACAGTTTTTGGTATAATTGTTGTATTGGACAATAGCTCATTAACACTATTGAACCCCTATTGAGTGAGAAGTATAGCTGGGCATACGTGTAGCAATTGAGGATCTGCAGCTGAGAGATCAACTGCCTTAGATTTAGGCAGCTGAATTAGTGTTTTAAGCACACACATACATTGGTCTTCTAATCTCTATGGATCTGAAAAGAGAATTCAGTTATATAGTCACAGCCTCTCTCCTCCTCGCTGAAAGAATATATGCTTCCATATTCTAAAGAAAGTGGATTAATCCAAATCCAAAGCCTGAATACCGCTAAAGTTTGGAGTGGAAAACCAAAATGCTATGTGCTGTTAGTTAGTTTACCCTGAGATGTTTATGGACTAATATTAAAGCCTTTTATACTGTTGAATGCATAATTATACTGTTGAATGCATAAGTTGTAATTTTATCCTGGGACAGTCCCATGCAATTAAACATCAGAACTTGGTACTGCTGACATATAATGTAAAATTATTTCAATTTACATTATGGTAAACTGAATACCTCTCAAAATGCTTGTCTTCATATGGGCCTGAGAAGACCTAGTAAATTTAATTATCACAAACTAATAGTATCTTAATGGTATTGTTTTTTCTTCAAAGAAAAATCCTAAAAAATGGTGAGGTGATGTAATAGTTAAAGAGATAGCATAAGAAGAATTGATACTAGTGATTGTCCCAATAGGAGTACATTTCACATCTGTTATTTATGATGTGAAGTGCCACTGGGGACAGATTCAGTAACTATGTACATAGTAATACCTTTAATTAGACTAACAGAATAAATATTGCACACAGGCTTTAGGGATCTCATAAAAGCTTTACCCCGATGAAAAGGAAATTGGTGCAACTGGAGAATGATAACTCCAATAGGAACTGTAAACTGGGAAGATCAGTATCTCCCAACTTCTTGTGCATTGCTTCTTGTGGCACTTACGAGTCAACTTAAGATTCCTCTATGACCTCTCAGACAAAAACCTTCCTGTGAACTTGGAAAGCTTAAGGACAGAATTTACTTGTTAGTCAAATGGCAAATGTCAATGTCACATGACCTTCTGCTATCAGTGTGCCTATATCAAGATTTTACTTTTTTAAACAAAATCAAATCTGTCTTATAAGGACTACAGAGACTAGGTTATTGGAGCAGAAAAATGTCTTTACCTGAGACTGTGCTACCTCTCCTGTGGGCTGCACTGCCTGAGGTACAGAACTGAAGCCTGGGACATGAAGGCTTTGAAGTTAAAGCATAACAGCCTCTTTGTCTTCTCTGTTTTCCTTGCCATAAAGAGCACATAACTGGAGTGACAGAGTTCAGTGAATAGGCGCTTTACACAGCTGCCCATTGCAACACCTGCTGGCAGCAAGTGTGCCACCACTGCAAACCTCTACCCATGGCACAGGAAGGGACACATGTTCTGTCTCATGTTTTATAATGGCCAGAAATATATGTGTGGTGTGTTGCATTTTCCTCCTCAAAGCCAGTTTTTCCATGTGTTTCAGCCAAAGCAATACCTGCAAACATTAAGACTAGTTTTCCAGCTCAGTGCTTTAGAAGTAACTATAGCAATGCTACAATTGGGTCGTGTCATCTTTAGATTGTGGGGCTGACTTTGATGTTCTGAGTGGTCTGCTGGCATACTTAGGTGGGCAGGATATTTTAATAGTCTGTGGCTGTCCATTGTGCCTTGTAGCTTGTGTCCATCTTGAAATAAAAGGCCAATGGGTCAATCTCCAGAAGAAAAGAAAAATGGGATTTTAAAATTGGGCCTTTTAGCACAGTTGTCACAGATGAGGACTTCCATATGAATGCTTATTGTGGGAGAGGTGGTAAGGGAACTAAGCTAACAAAAACAGAGTGGAACCTTGTGGATGGGCTGAAAAATGAATGCCCAAAGCAGTGGAATACCAATAGTTCCTGCTATTGTGGAATAGCATGAATTGCATGAATTACAAGACTCTGGCTTGAACTTGTGTTTCTTATTTGCATGTCTTGGTCCATTAACATCACTCCTTGTTCACACACAAAATGAAGACCAAATTGTCTTTTTACAGTACCTCCTTAGATTGCTGTTTGTGGTTTTGGTTGGTTTTGTTTGGGATTGTGTGTTTTGTAGTTTGTGTGGTTTTTTTTCAACGGCTGTCCCTTGAAGAATTATGAGAACTGCTTTTACAAAGAACATATCTTATAGCACCTATCAGATCTCTTTCTGATTTTTTTTTTAAATGTTCATTTCTGAGTGCAGGCTTGAAAAAGTAGCAAAGCTGCATACTTTTTTACACAGTAGATACCTCTGAGCTGTGTTTGATATGAAATATTTTTCTAACATTCTGATTTTACATCTTAAGAGTTAATAATTTATCCATAAAAATTCCATATAAAGTGAAAATTAGTGTCTCTGTTTTGCTGTTTAAACTTTTATCTGAAACAGCACTACTGGCTATTTGCCTGAGATGCAGGCTAAAACCTTATTAAAAGCTGAGCACCTACTGCAGTATTTCATTTTCTATTTAGTTTTATTAATAGTTGAGAGCTTTCTTGGTGGGAGATGTTATTTTGCTAACCATAACATAAGAAAAAATTCTATACACGCATAAATAAAACTTTGTGATGAAAAGTAGGTCGGTCCTGCAGTATGGCTTTTAGCTACATCTTAAAGATTTTTCTCTGCAGTGATTTGCTGATCCAGTTATTCTTAATATCATAATCCTTAAATTTATAATCCTCAGTGATAGTTAATGATTGCTAACATGCATAATTTTCCTCATCCAGTGTCAACAGTGCCAGTGATACATTTGGTCATGTGTCTGTAAGTGGCTGTCTGTTTCAGAATCTGGTTATTTAAAGTGTATCTAATTTAATTACCAAACAGCAAATACACTGCCTGCAAAAGTCACTGACCTAGAATGTTGCCTCTAAGCTTTTGAGCATGGCTGATAGTGGAATGATGTAAAATGACATGAAAGCTGAAGACATAATTGCTCATTGTGAATCCTTTTTTTCAGTAGCTAACATTATTCCAAAGATGAAAAGTGACAGTTATATATTTTTGGCAACGTTTCCCTGTAGGAAAGGAACAGGCAACCTACTTATTTTTGCTACTGCTAGGGCTGACTCAAAATTATATTCATAAAAAGTTTATTTACTGACATTATAGACTGAATTTTTGAGCAGTCTGTACCCAAGTACTAATTTAGGGCTCTTATAGTCTAGGTATGTAGTCATGAAAAATGAACTGTTGGAGGTTTAGCCACAAAATATCACAAGATTATTTCTAGGACCAAATGGTGTGTTTTAGGAGTTTGCAAGAAAAAAAAATAAAAAAAAATGAAGCATTTAAAATTCAGATGATGCTTCTGAATATCTGGCTTTGTAAAACTTAAATGCCATCTGGTGACAGCTTTACCTTCTCCACAGATTCCATCAGACTGCGTGTGTGTGTTCCCATTGCTTGCAAATTTACACTTGTAGTTGATGGAAATGGTACATATGTGAAAGCTTGGAAAGCAGTTAGTGAGCAGCCTTAGTTAAAAAAGAGCTGATAAAATGTAGCAGCCAACAATCTTAGAATGAACATAGAACCTTAGCACATGTTGCATTGTTCTGGGCAGGCTCTGTGTTCACTTTAACAGTGGCTGTTACGGTTTCTGATGATGATAAAGGTACATAAACTGTAGTCAGCTCAGGAACCTACCACTCTCCTCTGGGTGTGGTGCAAAGATACCAACTTTATTTCTCATCAAGTTTGGAGGTCCTGCCTGTTCAAACCCTTCCTGTTAGAGGAGGACAATGGCACCAGCACCCTGTGAGCTCAAGCACAGCAAGCTGCTAATGTAATCTTATTGATTTGGGCGTTCAAGTAAAACTTCTTTGTAGACTTGGTCTGTAACAGGTCATTCATTTGTGGTAGAAAGATGGCAAAATAATCTCTTTTAATCTGTTTTAGTCTGACTACAAGGAACCCTTAAAACATGGTCTATTATTTTTAGGCATTCTCATTGGATTACCTTTCAGTTCCAGTTCAGCGAAGGCTGGTATGCTCTCCTGGTGAAAAATTTTGTAGTGAGTATCCTGAGCTAATCTGATGGTATCCTCACAGAAAATGAGTAAGGCAGGAAGACTTCTGTTTCAGAAAAACATAACTCTGGTACCTCACCTAAGTAGAGAGGAGCCAGTAGTGCTGGACATTAAGACTGGAGAGGCATGCACTGAAGTTCTAGCAAGGAAAACCTTCTGTGCAGGTATGCATGTCTTAGACTTGGATTTCTCCTGAGCAGTGCTGCTGACTACCTAGCAATAGATGCAGTAGTCCCTTAGAATTGCAGTGAAAGGTTTAAAGCAGAAGTAATGTTTCCAAACAGATAACAGCCTCTATAAGGAGTACGGAAACAATGGGTTTGGTGCTTCATTTTTTTTCAGTTTGATTTGATTTTTCTCCTGTTAGTATGAAGTGTTCAGAAAAGCATTGATGGGGATGGGTGGCGTAGCAACAGAGAGACAAAAAGCAGATTTTTTGATTTGGTTTGGTTTTTTTTGGTTTGGTTTTCTTTTTTTTTTTGGGGGGGGGAGGAGGGAGGTTTGTTGTTTTGGTTTTAGAATTCACTCTTAATGGTCAGTTTGTGGTATTCACTTTGAACAGACCTGGGGTTTGGTTATCTCACTCTTGGTGTGTGTCAACTGGTTCCAGAAGGCACTTTCAGTCAGCAGCTGCAACCATTTGTACATGTACCTGCAATACCCAAAATTTTGCAGAAGGTAAATCATCTCTAGTGAAGACTGATACAAATCTGAAGTCCTTATGTAGCTCTAGGCCAGAGAGGGATACCAATAGGCACCCAAAATGAAGAAGCTCCTGGATATTGGGACAGAAGGTATTTTAAGAGATGTGATAATGTTTTGCATTGATTTTTTTTTTTTTTTCTCAAATGCACCCAATGAATGGCGTAGTTTTTCTGCTCTGTGTGAAAATAATGGATGAAATGATGGAAAGTGCACAGTGTGAAGGGAGAGAGAGGAAACAAGCTACCATTGCTTCAAGTACATACACTTGTGCTGTGGGAGCCATCGTCAGACAAAAATAAGCTGTGAGCTCTTTCCCACCCACATACCTCAAGCTTCATGAAGCGCAGGAGACTGTCATGTGGTGGCAAAGGCCAGATTATCATAATGTGGGTGTGATGTTTCTGCCCAAAAATATCCTCCTGCCTGTTGTGTTCCGAAGCTCCTTATTTGTACCTGCAAAGTAGCAATCTGCACAAACGTAGTTAAGTGTCCAAGTGCTGTGTGTCCAGGGCCACCCACAGTTTGTCTGTGGGCAGAAAAGCTCTCTCCGTAGGTGGAAACATGTGTTTTCCAAGTACATGTTCTTTGTTTCTCTCATCCCCCTCCCCCAAGAGTGACATCTACCTCTGCATTTTCCCCTCAGTGTAGGATGTGCGGGACCATACTTGTTTTACAGTTCTCTTGTGTGTTGGCTTACCAAATCCTCAGCTTGTACAAACTGGCATAATTCCACTGAAATCAATAAAAGTATGTTGACTCCAAAACCAGCAGAGAATCTGAATTCATTAGTTAACAGACCACGATCCATGTAATCTTCTGGAACAATGTACTGTAGTTGTTTTGGGGATGTACAGAGATCTTCCTGGAGAGTCTATAGAGGCTTCCTTTAAGATATTCTGTAGGCCACAGCTGGCTGCTGTCTTTATTGTCTTTTTTTTTTTCTTTTCTGGTGTCTTCTACAATTACATCATGGTCTCTCCAAGTTCTCCTGGTTTTGTTATCCCTATAGTAGTTTGTGGCCTCCCTATAGTAGTTTGTGGCCTCCCTAAAGTGTGTCCACTGTCCCTGTCTGTAGGAGAGCACACACTAATTTCGTCATGTCTGTCAGTCTGGTAATAGCAGCATATTGATACTGAGTGAATAGGATGGCATTTAAATGTAAATCCATTGTCATGAACTCAAGGTTTGTCACAGCTCATTATTTTAAGTCAAACACAGTAATCAGCTCAGTGTGTACTTTATGAGAATTAGGAATGTTTTACACATCAGATGGTGATGTTGACTTTTTGAGGGCAACCACTTGGACTCAACTCTCGCTAGCTAAAACTAATATTTTTATTTTTTTTTTTGTTTCAGAGTTTTAAAATGCCTGTGACTAAGCACTTTAACTGTTTAATTACTAAATAATAGATCTGTGCAATCAATTAGATTAGTAGCATGATTATTGGGATAACTTGCAGGTATCTGTAGATGATACTGTAGTTTAGACATATAGTTTATGTATATTGTTAGTTGATCTTCAGTGAAAGGTGAAACTTCCACTATCTCGATGACCAGGTGCATGTTACTTTCCAGCGATTTCTCCTCATTACCTAACCTGGTATCTGAACATTCTGAACACTGTTATCATAGATTTGTGTGATCTGGTCTGTTTTAGACTTGTTTTTCATCCTTAAGACCTAACATGAGATTTCTAATGGAAAAAATAATGATTATTTAAAAAAACCTACAAACACCAAACAAAATATAACCCAGCAACTTATATCATCAGATCTCATGATAGTCTATTTGTGAGTTTGTTAGATTAAAGTGGATTTGTTAAAACATCACAACTTTTAAGGCTAGCAGCTGTATCTCATGAAGTAAAATCAGGAAAAGTCAGAATATGTATCGTAGGCATAGTTTCTGTTCTAATTCATGGTTTATGTGGATTAGAGTTTATGCACCTGAAGCTTTCCTGAAATGTTTGGTATCAGTTCATATGCAAACATAGGAGGAGACTATATTTTTGTTTCTAGTGTCAATGCAAAGGCAGTCTCATAAACAGAAAATGTAGAAAATGAGCATTACCATCAGTTTTTATAAGAACCATATTTGGAAGCTGTGCAATTTGAAGACTTGCCCTGTTTCATCTTCAGATCAATAATTCCTAACTCCAACATAAACTTCCTCTTACATGTATTTGTCAGACATATCTGCGTTCAGTTTGTGATTACTGGTTGTTATGAAGTCAAGGCTCTAACACGGCAATGTCAGATACTGAGCTTGTAAACAGACTTTGGGTGCAGGCAGCAGGAAGGGAAGTAAATCCTTATGCTTCTATTGCCTCTTTTGCAGTGTTTACTCTTAAAATGAAAATAATGTGGGGGAAATTAAATACAATAACAAGTTTAAGTGTTGGGGGTTTTTTTATTAAGTCATGATAGGCTTCTGCTTGTATTCAACGTATTTGTATTCAAAGTACTACTACATGCTACTGTGTAATTGTTGCCACTAAGTTTCAAAACCTTAATGATGATTTTGGAGGAAGGAGGAGCTGTATTTTGAAAACAAAAATCCCTAAGTTCAAAAAATTTACAAGTGTTGCATTTCAAGGGGATGAAATAATCTATTTTAAACTAGGAAAGAACTTGTGGACACTGTATCTATGTAATAATGTTAGATAAATTTAAATGTGTTAACTCCGTGGTGCCATTAAAAATGCTATTTTTGGCTGAAAAGGAGCAGTGATTGCTTGTAAAATAAAGGGGCATCAGATTATTTCATCTCACGTTGGCTGGGCTCTTTGCAATGTGGTCTGCATTTCTAGCACTCACACTTAAGGAGGATGCACAGGAAGGAAAAAATGTAAAGTTAAAATAAAATTATACAAACCTAAATAAAAGGGCAGAATGTAAAAATTATTCTGTAGTGCATGTCACCAGGTAAGTGCTTAAGAAAAATAATTGGTTTCCATTGTAACTCTGGCAAGTGACAAAGGTATACATTAAGAGGGGAAAAAAAAAAGTGGTCAGTAAGAAAAACACGGTATTTACATGAAACAAAAGTCAGGATTGCAGATCATTCTCTATTTCTTCCCCAAAAAGGCATGACTAGAGTCCAATTGTCCAGATACTGCTTCCATTTCAACTATAAACTACTTCTATATTTAACTCTTTAATTTACAGTGTCACTTCACCATCTGTAAAGTAAGAGATGTTAGTGTGGTGGTGTCAGCTGTGTCAAAAATCAAGTCTATCATATTCATCCTGCTATGGTTCTGAATATCACAGATTATTTCTATTACAGGAACTCTTTGACTTGTAGTTTTAGAGATATAACCAGGTGTCTGTCTGTACTTGCTAAACAGAAACTATAGACTTAATGCAGAAGCTGTTGAATTAGATGTTTTGATCCGTCTTAGCCAGAAGCAAGGGGAAAAAAAGTACTTGGAGGTAATTTAAGAAACCAACAACTCCAAACCTTGTAACAAACCCTTAGTACCACCTCTACTGTCTTCAAGCACAGTAATGTGTACACTTGGGAACAGCAACTAATCTCTCGTGTATGGGAAGTATATTCCTTCTCCTCTCCCTGCACTGCTGTAAAACCAGTGCTCCTATTATGTCAAGGTCCATCGCCTTTGCTGCAACTTTGATATGCTTGACCTAAAAATATTGCTGTGAGTGAATTATTTACAATGACACTGAGGAGCAATTTTCTAGAATGTTTCTATGGCCTGTGGGCATTGTACTGAGTACATATGTATCATATTAACAAAACCCAGGAAAATTACCATGAAACCTTCCCACAGTGTTTCACAGCAATCGTCATCAAATTGTGATTGTTCTGTGGCTTTACAGCATAAAGGAAAGATGAGTGCAAGCCAACATCTCTTGTGGGGTGTAGAATTAAAGTATTGCTTTCCAATGAACATTATTAAATAACTAGTGTGTAGAGGTTGACTTTAAGCTGTGTGAAACACTATGTATCTGTATACTAAGAAGACATTTTTCTATTTGTATATGAAAACATAATGTAACCAAAATCACTGATAAATTTAATGCTAGGCACCATTAAAAAAGACTGTTATTGCAGAGTCACCTCTTCAGAAACTTGTAGTCCAGGTGGAAATATCTCTTTTATATTTGTAATGAGTATGGGCTGATTATTTGTGCCTAGGTCAATGCTGACTGAGGTTTCTGCACCCTGTTCTAGTAGGGTATGAATCATTGATCTTCAATTAGTACTGCCTTAGAAAAGGATGTAATGTAACTTTATCTTTTTCTTGCATTGGAGTCTGTCTCTCCTTAATGCTAATCATTCAGACATTATCAGCACAGCAAACATGTACAGAAACCACTCATGTTCCAGGACACTGGTTCTTTCCAGTATTGAGAAATTCCAGAATCTTCTGTTTTGATAAGTATTTTCTCTGTTAAAAATACATAACTTATCTATAACTAGCATTAATAAATGTACTGCAAAACCAAGACCAAAGTAAGGAACTTTGTTTTTGCTACAGCATGAATCATACTAGCTTCAGCTTAATTTGAAAATTTCTCCTTCTAGATAGAATGTATACCTTTGATTCTTGCTTTTAATATGATCTTTATCTGTCTGCAATATGTAAGTCTGTAGTAATTCAAATTCCCATTTTTGTAGAAATGGGTAAACCTAAAGATACAGGCTTATCTCTGAACAGCATTGCTGAGAAATCATTCATCCATAGCAACTCTTCCTTTTAATACTTTACTCTTCTGTCTCTGACTATGATAGTATTCAGACCCTGTGGGTTCATCTCTAGTAAATATTGGAATAAGAAAAGATAATCTTCTGAAATATCAATTTTAAATAATGCCAAATAATTTCAGGATTTATTGTGCTAGTGTGATTACACCTTTAAGGGGGTCTGATTTTTTTTTCTATAAATATTAGTTTTGCATATGACAAAGGACTGATCTCATTCAGGATTGAAATATATCTTTACCATTTAATTAGACTGATAACACAAAGTTCAAGTATAGGTGTATTGTCCCATGACAACCTTGATATTTTTATCCTGTTCAGTTGCTACCTGGTGAAACTTAAGAAAAGTAAATACAGTACACAAGATAATTTGCTGTGTAACTGATGTGCTGAGGAAACTTTGTAAATAACCAAACTAAAGTATTATTTTTGAACCCCCCCATAATGAGGAAGAACGACATGACTGCTGTGACATTACCTAACCCTTGTAAGCAATTCTTGCTGCAGAATATTTGAGTTGCACCAAGTCTAAAGACCGAACTTACCTTGAGTGATTGTGTGATGTGAGAAATGTAGACTAGTCCTTCTGCGTGTCTGACCAGGTTAATAAAGGGTTGTAAGGAAATAAGGACAAAAATGTGAGTTTATTTACACTTTTATTTTCTTATTAGTATCTGTGATACTGAGAGTGTGACATCGGTACTCAGTTTACAGTAATTTTACAATTTAACTACTTTTCCATTTTTATTTCTGGATATACATTTCTCTGTCATTGTTCAGATGCCTAAAAAGCCAGATGCAATAGTAAGAGTTGTCTAATAATATTTATGTGCTCAGAAACAATTTCATGTAAAATTAATTAATTTATTTGATGAAACATTTGATCCATAACTTTGAAATCTCATTTGTTCCCATTTGTATTTGTCATGACAAGTATAGAAAAAGTATTCCACAATGCCTAGTTAAAATGACATTTAAATATTCTTTCCTTCTATGTCAGAGTCCTTAGGAGTGGATATACAGTTTCCTGTACAGTTATTTATTTCTGCACACATACTAAATAAGAGTTTTTATGGTTTCAGTGATACTGAACCCTGTAAGGACAATATTCCAGAAGAAGGCAGTGGGGTTTTTTTCTAGTCAGCTCAGTTAAACACACTTAAAAGCAAGAAAACAAAAAGTGTATACTCGCAACTCTTTTTCTGACCAGAAAAATGTAGCTTATAAGAAGTTTGTTTCTCACTACTGCTTTCAGAGCTGCTGTTCCTCTCAGTGGCAACTGTAAAATGTGGGGCCACAGTTGCATTCATTGTTCAGTGAGCTTGTCCACAAAGTTAAACCCACCGACAGCAATGAATGTTGATTGTGACCTTTTTTGTAAAGCTTGGCAGGGTGGGGGAGAAACATCATATGATGGTTAGGTTGCTATCTTCGGTGTTAAGGCCTGAAAGCATGAAGTAAGGAGGAGGATGGTTAGCTGGAGGGTACAATCAACGGTCGATGGTTTTCACTTTAATTCCAAACTCACCGACAGCGTTGAATGTTCACTGAAGCAACCACTACAACAGAACTCCATTGACTTGACCGCATCCTCAAATGTCTGAAAGGAGGGGGGGGAAATCAAAATTCACACAATGATTTTAATCATACAGATGATGCAACTTCAATCATTTTTCTCTTACCAACACCCTTGTCTGCCCATCGTAATTCAACCTTTGTGCAAGGAGCTGGCAGTTTCCCAAACTTCTTTCTATGAAAAGAAAAGATATTTCACTTATTCAGGCTTTAATAATAAAGGTTGGGGATGCAGGCACAAGTGGATTAATTTTGTCTGTTATTTCCTGAGACTGAACTTCATAGCAAAATGAAACACAAGATCCCATACATGAAGAGAGCTGGCTAAGAGTGTTATGAATTATTAGAGCAAAATTTCTTTTGCTGACATGGTTCAATTGGATTTAAACTTGCTTAGGATTGATGAAAAATACATTTTTTTTTTTTAAAGGAGGCTTAATTTCTCAATAAACATCTTACAGAGACAGAAGGCTTTTCTTCCTCACAAATTGTCACACATGCAGAACCTGTTATGATAGTTTTCAGGAGAAAAAAATAGTGAATGTATATTAAGACTTGACCTAAATTTATTTTCATGTATTTTTTTAGGTGGTGGCATGCTGTGCATATCCAGTACTGCTCATCACATAGTAAAGTCCTTATTCTCAAAAATTTCCACAGTAACATAACAATTTTTCCCCATCAACTCTCTTAATTATTAATAAAAATAAATAATAATTTAAAAAAGCGGGATTGTAATGTTTGTGTTGCAGAAGGGTTTTAGAGGCTGTATCAGAAGGTAAAACAAGGTAATCGAGGAATTTTACCTTATTTGCATTTTGGAGCAGACTTCTTCTGCAGAAGGTGTTCTCGATGCTCAGCTGGTCAGAATTCTTTTTTACCAGGTCCGCTCTTGCTCTGCTGAAATTGTGTGACTGATTCATTGACTTCTATGAATTGCTGTTTGTTTACCTTATCTTTTGGTAAAAGATGTTTTATACTCTCTCATCAATCTCTGATTATTTGTAAGTCTTTATGAATGTTGGGGGGTTTGTTTCTACTTTGTAAAAGGAACCCGCACCAAAAGACTGGAGCTCATAGGTATGGCACCTGTGTCTATTTTGTAAACAAACACCATGACAAGGACTTTGTTCTGTTTCTTTCAACTAATTACTCTGCACGTAGAGGTATTTATTACATCATTTAACTCAACATTATTTTTATCTAATAGTACTGAAGGACAAAGTCATTAATACAGTCTATTGGAGAACTAGACAAGAATGGAATCCATTAATTTTCTTCTTTATGTAGATTAGATGTATTTTGTTTAGGAAGGCCACTGTGGTTAGGAATATATCTGAATTCTAATCAAATGTGGCAGTACATCTTTCTTTCCTGATACAACTGTATGGGATATTTGCTGCCAATAGTTTGGCTTTGAAGTTTATTTTTATTTTTCCATTTCTTTGTAGTGGTTTTTCAAAGGTTTAATTCCATGGATATTATGAGAAGACTTCTGTACACCAGCATGAGTGATGAGAGAATAAGGCTCTCCAACTCAGTCTTTTGCGCATCTGCATCTGTTCAACTTTGTTCTAGCCAAATGAGCTGACTTTATGGTTTAGGGTTGCTCATGTTTCAGATCCACCCTATTATGAACTTGCTTTCTGTACGTCATTTCTTTCAGTACTTATTCCTATGCTCTTATTCCCTGCTTCCATCTGTCACTTCATATTTCAATACGGGGTCCTGCCTGGCTGCTATCTGGCAACCAGGATGGAGGGGAGAGGAAGAAGAGAAGCTGCATAGAGCTTGTGGCTGGGTGGATTGCATCTTGGAAGGAATTACTTTCACAGGTTATTATTAATGCCTCCCACCCCATATAATGGAAAAACCTCAGGATTTCCTTAGTTATCTAGCCTCTGAAATGGGCTGAAACTTGTGAAATGGGCTGAAGCTAAGTACAAAAAGTATTCCTGGGTTCCTGCCCTAATTCCTGATGTGTGCAGGTTATGCAAGGTAAATATGCTGTCATCATCTCTCATCTGGTTTTCATTTTTTTAAAATCCCTTACCAGGCTTAGCTGGCTGTTAGAAATGCCAGGTTAATTTTAAATTTTTTTTTCAGATCTGCAAGCTTATGTGAACATTCATATTGGATGTATTTTTTTTTTTATTTAAGGTTAGTAGGTCATAAATAAACCAAAGCACTTTCCTTGCTATGAGCAATAGGGTCATGGTGTACATGAAATATCGCTTTAAAAAAATTGGAACCTAACGTGAATTGACAGAGGTACATGAGGAAGTAGTTCATCGTGTGGCTGCAAAGGCCATAGGGATTTGGACTGCTAGAGCTACCTGTCTTAGGAATAGATTAGATATCTTGTCTGATGACCTGTACTTAATTTAAGTGACTGCCTTTGCAAGTCCTTCCAGAGGGCAACTGTGTGAAGTAGAGCATCTAATCCTCAGTCTTCAGTCCTCTTCTTCCTCTTCATGGCCTGACCTAAATTGAAGATATGGGTGTTGTGCTGCACAAACAGACAATTACTTCAATGCTATGTGAACTGTGTCTTTGGTTCTAATTAGTTACCTTTTCTGTTTTGACCTTTATCTTGCTTTAAAAGACCAGGGTTCCATCACCATACTGGTAAATACTGGCAACTGTAGCACAGTGCACTCATGTTTGACAACGGCCTTATGTAAAATAGGAGTAAAAGCTCCCTGTCCCTGCTTAGAAGTGGTAGAGCTATCAAATACTACTCTGCTCTGCTTATTGCCCCACCTTTTCTCCTTCTTCCTTCTCTCTCCCCCACATATAAATGCCAGATGAAATATGAATGATAGATGTCAGTCAGATAGAAGTCCGGCTTGCAGACCACTTCAAACAGCTGTCTTAGAACTTTTACTAATCTTACTGCCTGTACAGCAGGGAGTTTTTTTCTTAGGAACAAATACTTTGGTGAATACACAGATCTCAAGTTTTAGATACTTTTTCTAATGGTGCTTTAGAACAATCTATCCAGACTGTATGCTGGTTAACATTGTATGTTAACATATTTATGAGACAGATACCCTACACAGTTTACAGAATCATTTTTCTTTTGCTGACATTTAATTCTTACTGGAAGGTGGAATTCAGACTTTTTGAAGACAAATACTCATTTGTATAAAAGGAAGACAACAGAGCAGTGTTAATACTGATACTGGAAAGTTATCTCATGGATGCAGTTGTTGGCTACTTCCACCTCCTGCTTGCCCTCTCCTACAGTCTGTCAACAGATTTCCAGTTATACACTTGGGGACAGGAAGAAATGCAATATGTGGATTTTTTTTTTTAATTGTCTTGGAAAAGTGAATTCCAGTGGCAGCATCTAAAAGTGTCACTAGCACACTTGGGATCAGATTCTCAGCTCGTGTAAACTGACACAGCTCCACTGACGTCAGTGGCATCTGCATTTACACCAGCTGGCACCTGGATGCTCATCTGGAAAAAAAGTGAGGCAGAACGATCAGTTATCATCTCTTATATTTTCTGGGTTTTGTGTTGTGTTCATCTTTTTTTATTAAACCTTTCTAAAATGACAAATTTTCATGTAGTATTGACATTTTACTCGCAATAAATTAGCAGTAATACTAAATCTCTGAGTATTGACGCTGCTGTGCTTCCACCAAAAGGATTTAAATCCAGCTGACTGGATTATTAGAAATTCAATTTATTCTTGTGTGACATTCAGTTATAAGCTGAAAGTAAAAAAATCTATGCAGCTATCAAGAGGAAGTCCTTTTTCTGACAAAATGAAAAGTGTTTGTTTCTTCTGTGGTCTTAAAAAGTGCAAGAACAGAATGAAATAACTGTGACTGTAATCTAAGACTCTCACTATATTCTACAGACACTAACTGCAGTTGTTTCTGTAGTGTGTTGGAGCATCAGCTCCTAATTACTGATGCAGTAAATCTAAGGTTAATGTTTTTCAAGAAATCCAACTAGACAATCACCATGTTTTCATGTTGTCTTAAACTTATGGAAACATCTTTGTTAACCTCTACTGGGGAAAAAAAAAGAAACATTTTAGGGAGTATTTCAGCATTTACTGGAGTACACCCATCTCTGGGGAAAAGTAGCAACTGCATAACATCTTGAAGTACTAGTGCATGCCAGCCTGAGACAGGAGGAAAAACTGGGATTGCCTTGTTTGAATTCTGCATTCTACAAGGCTGCTTTTCTGTATGTTATGATATGAAGAAATCTAAAGATGTGCAGAATCATCCTGGTTCTTGCTCATAGAATAAGAGCATGAAAAATATCTTGGCCCACCAAAAAAACACTTTGAGGTGAAATAATATCCCCGAGACTGTTTTTTAAATGAAATCAAAACTTGTTTGACATGTATAGCCATCACAGAGCAATCTGAACTTCACTGAGTCCTATCAGAGTTCTGCTGGCCCAGAAACCATAACATCTACAAATACCTACTTCATGTGTTTGTAACCTTTGACTAGGTTTTGCTGTCCAAAAATTGACTGTGCTCTTGAAATTGAACCCACCAGCTAATATCACATGTCTACAACACTGACTATGAGGTGGGATACTGATTAGCCAAGCTAATTTAGGAGCAGAACAAATGTGAGGAGCAGCAATGATATTAGTTCAATCAAATATTTGATTGCACTTCCAGAAATAATTTAATTGCAGAGCTCAAAACTGTACTTTGCCCATTAGAATTTTACCTGATTAGTATTGTGTTAAATCTTGATATTAAAGACCCTTCCAACCCCAAATTTAATGTAAAAATACCCAAGGCAATATTGTCTTTTTGTGTACTGCTTTAGATTTATTATGCTTCAATCAATATAAATTGTTACTCTTATTTAACAAATCATAGTTGCACTCATGTTCTATACAGACTTTTATATCTGACCTATTGAGCCTGAATGCAATTTATTACTTCATGTTGTTAGTCCTTTTTGAAATTGTAAGAGCTTTTCCAACATACAGGATTGAAGCCCTGGCTCTATAAGCTTTGCTTTTTACTTAAAGCCAAGAAATTGGTAAATAAATTCTTATACTGCCTGTATTTTCCCAGCCTTTTGGATCACAGTTCTCCACTCTTTGTCACTGGAACACATTACTATTTATGGAAGATATGCACACATTTCAGTGTCCATAAATCATACGCAAACATCTGTTCTTTAGATCAGTAGATGGAGTATGGTAACTGCTTCTTACACTTATATCCATGAAGTAATGCTCACCTACTGATGTTGTGCTTAAACTTCAATATTTTAGCAAATATTTCAGTAATTTAACTTTCCAGGCAATGTAATTAAAGACAAAATGAATTGCAAGCACAGTCTGGCATAGAGCTCTGCGTGGCCTGTACCTGAAAAATGTCAAGTGAAAGTTGTAAGGTAGAGGGGATAAACATTAACAGCAACATGATCAACCTGACTAAAACAGAAGAGATTCTGTAAGTCATTCTCTCCACTCATTGCTGCCTTTGAAGGGAATTTCTTTCCCTCCCTCTTCCTGTTATAGCTTTAAACAGGCATCCTTCTTTTATTTGATGAATCTGGATTATGTGTAGTGGTCCACATTTTTGCCTTAGTAGTCTGATCTATTTCCCACGTGATTCTGCAGGCAAGATTCTAAGGCCAATAACTGGGAAGCTGCACTCTGAGAACACATGGTATCTGTGGAAACCAAGACTGCGTGCAAGTTAAAATGCGAGAGGTGGGGAAAGACAATGTTGTATGATAGGATGGGCACTGGGTGGAAAAGCAGATGATAAATTTTCTTATTCTGTCTTCAATCTCAGTGTTAGTATTTTTATGTAAAATATTTTCAGTTGTAAAGGGAAGAATCTTCAGATTGTGTCCTGTTTAGCATTTATGTCAAGCCTTTATTTAGTTGTCATGTATGCTGTGGATTCATTGGTTGATTTTCAATATCTTTGTATTCTTTTTATGGGAATGAAGACTTGATACTTCGGGGCTACAGTTATGAATGTCAGCATAGAAACTGAGTTTTCATAGGAAGAAAGTATGTATAAATATGGACAGTAAAAATATTCTATATTTCTAAAAGTTATTGAGCCCTTCTTTAGTCAAATGTAAGACAGTAGACTGTAGTTCTTTATCTGAAGAAAATGGACTGATTGCTTTTAAATTGCCTACAAATCCTCTTGGTTTAAAAAAAGCCAAACTGATTCAGAATGAATTTGGAACACCATGTTAGGATTTCTGGAGTATTTCAGTACTGTTTGCGTGTTGTCTTTTAGGTTCTTTGCAGTGATTATATGAAATAGATATATTCATAACAACACGCTTGGGGGCTTTTGAAATCTTTTGTTTACTTTGTGCTCTTGATTTTCTTAATCAAAAGGTGCTGAGTGCAGGTTTGCTTTAGAGATCCTCCATGTGTCCATATCTCACTGCCAGAGCAGAGTGCAATAGCAAATGGCTTTAATATCCCATCCCCCTCTTCATTCTGTGTTGCCATAGGAATGGTCTGCCAGAATTACCAAATTCAAATAATTATGGTCCTGCAGCACAAAGTTTCTTTTGATCAAGAGCGAGTCATTTGAACCCTGATGTTTAGTGGATAATACTTACAGCCTCATAAAAGTGTAGTGATGGCTGATATCTCATAGTGCTTTGAACATGTGAAGTGCTATATAAACAATATAGGGCTATTGCACACAACTCAAAGCTATTAGCATCTGAGGCACAGTGCCCCAGGCCCTTGGAGGGGAAGTCACGTCTTCACTGGAAAAGAGGCACCTTTTTGAGTTCTGTCTGCTTCCAGATTAGGTGTCGGGAGCTTTCTAGGTAGCATATAGATATGAAAAAGCACATTTTTTCAAACACTGTGTTTATTACACTGCACTGGATACTAACTAAAGGCAAGCAGCATTCAGTTAGAAAATGTGAGGATGGTAAATCATTGCCTGTTTGCATTATTTTCTTTCCTGTAATTGTATTTTGGCATTCCTGCATTTTTCCCCTCTGTGAAATATCTGTATGCATATCTATTTGTTGCTAATACACTTGGTATTTTTCATATGTAATTTGAAACAGATGAGAGATTATGCTTCATTTTTTTTCCTAAAAATATCAACATACTTTACAGAATTTAGACCACAAACACAATTCAAGAGTATGTTGAACACTCCATGAGTGTCTGTGTGTAAATGGTGGTGAAACCTTGTTCTCAAGATAGCAATACAAGCTAAGAAAATAGTAGAGAGTCACTTGCTAAACAACTGATGTAACATCTGTCTATCAGAGCTGAAGGTACTGCTCAGATGAGAACAAAGTTTTCATAGGATTGATGTCATGGCCTTATTTGCCCTATTTTTACTCTTTCACACATTTTGTGTACTCTGATAAATAAGGGCTACTGCTTGGGACCCACAAGATGTACCTATCTTGCAATCAATGTGAAGTCTGGGGTAGGAGAAAGGCTCATGGCTACCTCCAGGGAGAAGAGGAAATTCCTTGAAATCTTTTTATGCCCGTCGTTGCTCCAGTTTAAAGGCAAAACATTTCTTGGTCCAGAGCTGGCAAAACATTCTTTTTGCCTTTTGATGGTGTAACTTCTTTTCAACAGCAAAGAGTATTTTAAAGAATTGCATTTTTCTCCTTGCTTGTTGTGTGGTTTTCTAATGTCTTGAGCTAAGCTTTTAGGCATGTTAAATGATGTAAACAAGTTTTGGATTTTTGTTACTGTTATCTAGGAACAGCCATTCAAAACAAATATGCTATTGACTCAACTCTAAAAAGCTCTGAACACAGAATAAGCTCAGACTTCGAAGGACTGGGCACACAGTTTAAATATTTAGCATAGCAAAACCCATTGCAGTACAATTGCTTGTACAGGATCCAATGGTTTACAGCACAAATGCAAAGTATAATCCCATGTATTCAGGGAGCAAATGCCTGGTTAGTTTACTGTTTTCTGGTGGCTATTTTTTCATCAAGACCAACATACACATACAAACTACTTATTTTCTGCTCTGGTAAAGGCATTTTTAAGTAATAAATATTCTTCTACAGAAAAATAATGCACAATAAATAGATACAACATTATCAGAACTGTGCTAAAGGCCTTATCTTTACTATTGAAAAATGGTGCACCCTTTAATGGTTCATAATCTGCCTGGTTTTGTGTCTTCCTCTACATTCTCCTCCTTGTCCTTGTTAAGCTCAGCTGCCCTTTGAAAAGCTTTGTGCTCCAGTGACCACTTTAAACTTTCTATTGACAAAATAAAGCTGGACTCCTAATTTATTTTTCCAACAGAAGGTGCAAGTTGAAAGTGATCATTGGCCCAAAAACCTACAGTGATAACAAAGATGATTTTACTGGGAAGGGGGAGTGACGTCCAGTCTTCTTTTCCTCTGTCCTTCAATTCCCTTCTTCTGCCCTTTTCTTATAACGCTCTTGCTTCCTCCAACCTCCCAGAGTCCCAAATAAACTGCAGTTCCTACATCTCTTCCCAAAGTTTCCTCTTTCCAGCCCCACACCAGCAAGATTTGCCTTTTTGCAGCTATTTGCTGTGGCAACAAAGGGTAGGCCAGTAAATCATATTTGGGACCTCAAATGAAACTGGTTTGTGAATCCAAATTCTGTCTCTTAAAACCCTGAGAAGGCTGACTGGGAGATTGGTAATGAAGTAGATGAGTGAGTGGGATGAGAGAAGGCACGTATAGCCAAATAGTATGTTTCTGTGTAATTTAAAAATACATGCAAACCCATGCAGACACTGTTCAGTGTGACAGAAGAAAGGGAAATGACTCTTTGTTTTGGAGATTTAAGCAGATCAGTACATTTGTAACATCCAGTAACCTCAAACATTGTCAAAATGCATTTTTACACCCCAGGGTCTTGCTTTTCTTCAGTACCCAATACATTTAAATACACGAAATGTAATGAATAAATTGGATTTGGAGTAAGTAGAAGACATTTTATGAAGTCAACACCTTCTCTTAAAATCTTCAGGTCTGCTATTACCATCTCAGTAGCCACTCCTAATTAACAAATCATAATCTGAACAATCATAGGTGATGTTGGCTATTCTGAGACCTTTTGTTTTTCAGTACCTCCATGGATTTATACAACCTTTCTTCTTTTGATAGCTACCTCTTTTCTTGTTAAAAGTAATCAGGGAGCTTGAGACTCGCAGACTAAATTTTCTGTGCTGCTCAGTTGTTCTATTTGTATTTTTATTTAGAAAAAGCTGAATGAAATTCCATTTGGTGGGAAGGCTCTGTTCTTTGAGTCCTATGGCAACACTATATTCCAAACACCCAGTGCAGAAACATTATGCTGGCTCTTAGCAAATAGGGTGAATGTCATTCTTATTGAATACGACCCAGGTGCTAAAAAGCTATAGCTGAAAGTGCTAGGTTAAAAGCATAAGTCAGCTAGGTACATAAATATTACATGGCTATATCTTTAATGGGCTCCTGTCGCAGACTTGCTTTGTTTAAAGATTTCCATAACCCTGCTGATTTATTGCATCTTTTCTAGAAGTATGCTGCTAGCAGGAAACTCAGTTGAAGCACTTTCAATCATGTTGGAGGATCATTATACTTTCACTTGAATAACTAATTAGTTGCAAGAAATTAACCACTGCTGTTTAGCACAAAAACACTTCCAAGAAGGGCTTTCATTTTTGTTGTGGAAAATGACCTCAGGCACTTGAGTAGGTGGGGCAGAAAGGAGAAATAATGATCCTGCTGTCTTTTAATATAACTTTTGTTTTCAATTCAACCCAATAACTAGCAGGCAGCATAGCTGTCTGAATAGGGCACTGCACTCGGATTTTGGATAAATGTGCTCTTATCTTCCTGGTCCCATGGATCTGATGGCTGACCTCATCCCATTGATTGAGACTGTCACTGAAGGCTGTGGGAGATGGAATACAAGACTGAGGAAGAAATACATTAGTGAATAGAATGGAAGAATATTATATGACCAAAGAAAGGATTATAACCAGTCTCTTATGTCTCTGGAACCTAATTTTCTTGTTGTGAAATGTAACTCATTTAACTGGCATGTGAGGGCCTTGCCTTGAGGTTCTTGCATAAGAGCTCAGTATTTTTGGCAGATGGTGTTCACGGCACTGCTAATATAATCTAAAACACAGTGAGGTGAGGGAGGAGAACAAACACATAAAATACTTAGTGCTTTGCCCCACTTCTGGGGTAAAAACTGGAAGGAATTTGAAGAAAACTAGTTTCTGAGATATAGATTCTTCTCTAATATATAAAATCCCTTTTAAAAAGTCAGTAAGAGTGACAAATCCTAGATAACTTTCTCTGTGGAACTGCCATTTTGTAACTGTTATTAGAAATACATATATACAATAGATTTTTAAATTATAAACCAAAAGCATAATGATGCACATAGGAATTGATTATCTCCTCTCAGTCTTCTCTCTCTACTGTACAGTCAGTGAATTCCTCAGGTATTTGGAAAAAAGAGAAGTATTTCCCAGTAATGTGAGGGCAAAGGGGAGGGGAGGGGAAGCTTATCGGTATTTTTTACTCTCCTCTTCCTTCTCTCTAACCACACTTGGAAGATTAGAAAGTCGTCTTCAATATGTGCATCTGAGATGTGATATAGAAATGCTGGGAATTATTCAGTGCCAAAAGAGAGTGGGCTACTCATGACAAACTCCTGCTGAATATCAAATATAAAGGTTCCTGTAATTCTTTAGCACTTTTTTCTCTTCCCTCTGTTCTCTGCCTTCTTTCCAATACTTATTCTCAAGCACCTATTTTGAGTACCTGAATGTTGGGATCAGAATCTCATTCAGCTCTTTATGATTGTATTGGATTACCTGCAAAGCATGTGTCTTCTGAAAATGTTCACATAAATACATTACGGTTTTTTGCTAAGTTTTCAACTTATTTTATTGGTACATGAGAATGCAGGGGACAGGAAGGTCACATCTGACTTTATTTTGGTGGAAAGGTTAGCATATGTGCGTGCCAGGAAATCTAACTTCACGTGGAAGAAAACAACAGAGCTCCTCTCTAGAAAGAGGTCGTGCACAATGCCATATCACCTTCAGTCAAAATCATGGGAGCATTTTTCCTGAGAAGCTATGGGGTAGATGATTTCAGATTGGTCATGCTGCCTCTAAAGCATGTGGGCACAAAGGCAGCCAAGAGTTTGTGTGAGTGTGTGTGTGTTCAAGTCTCTCTGCTTTGGGATAGCTGTGCCTAACAGCCCATCAGGCAGAAGGAAGTGGGGAGAAGGGCTTAGTGCAAGTTCTTTACTACTCTCAAGAAAATTACCTACTAGGCTTTTGAAACAACGTATATTCCCCTGAAATTGCATGCAGAGAATTTTGAAAGGACCAAGGGATTTTCTGGTAAAAATCTCAGTGCTTTCTTTTGTGCATCCATAAAGAGTGAAATCTGAGTGCAAAGATATCACAGAAATGTGTTAAATTCATTGCAATGTAGCTTTCAGGTGAACACTTTAGTTCTAGAACTGGTGGCTCATCCAAACTATGTAAACATTCACACTTTATAGTAATTACAACTGAATAACATGTAGCTGAATATAAAACCATTAACAGACATCTAAGTTATATGTTGTTGACAGATGTCTCAGTTTTCCTTTCCCAATTATGGATATGTTCTATGCTTTGCTCCCATTACCTGAATTTGCTTTGCTTGCTCTTTCATTCTGATCTGTAACTGTTCAGTGAGCATAAAGTGTCTTCAAATAACAGGTGCTGACTTTGAGAGTAGTTTCAAACTTCAGTTTGGATTTCTGCCTGCAGTTCAGATTGGGTTCATTCGAGTTCTTACTCAGGTTTAAATCTTGGAATTCCTTCCAACTTGTATACTCTTATTCATGCCACACCAAACACTGAGTAGCTAATGTTCAGACATCACCTGTCCCTACATCATGGAAAACAGATGCTTCTTCATAGTCTTGTACAATCAAAAGTAGAGGAAAATGTGGAGTCTAGAAAACCTGCATATTTAAGGAGAAGAGAATGTAAGACTCTTCTTTAAAGGAAAACCTTTGAAATACATTAAAACAAATGGGCAGCTCTGTCTCCCTTGGATTTACACTTCAGTTATTAGATGATATCACAAAACACAAAGCTGATCATAAGTGAATCTACAGCAGAATAACACTAGACCTCTTTACTGAGAAACTGTCTGTACAGATTGAATATGTTAAGTCAAGACCCTGAGGGAGAGAAACATTACTTCAAGTGGATTATAGGAAAAAGCGTGTAACTATGTTCCATTCTTTCCATTAGGAGACTCCTATGTATGACTTGTGTGTAAATGTAGCTAATTTTCTATTTCAGTAGCTGTGAATGTGTGTAGTTGAAAAGACAAAGTGAGAAAGTGGTTTGGTTTGGTCATGCATTTGAGAATCCTTGCTTTTATTGGGCCCGTGCCGAGTAAACCAAATGTGAAGGGATTAGCTCTTAAAGCACATTACAGGTGATTTCAGGCAAATGGAAAGTAAGTTTCACTGTGCGAATTGGAAAAAGGTTCCTAATTGGAGAGACTGTTCTTGCTTGTCTGGTATAGTTCAGAAAGATTTTCCTCTCTTCTTTCTCTGCCATTTCCTTCTCTACTGAGGATATAAACCAACTTTGTCTTCTCTTCTGTTTTCCCAAAGTGTAAGTCTGTAAACATGTCTATATGCTGACAAGTAAATATGTTTCTGTAGAATTTTACAGTGCACAAGTGCTCAAAGTTGGTTAATTAATGAATTTTGACATTCAGCAACAAATCATAGCTGCTTTTCTCAAATGGTCAGCAGTTTTCCATACAGAGCTGATAGCGAGTTTCTAGAGTTCAAAACCCCTTGTAAGAATAGTGAATGAGTATAAATAGGTACAAAGACTCATCGGAATTTTATAATTCTTGAGTGGAATTAGGAATAGTTTTATTGGTCAAAACAAATCTGTGCTTTTCAGATTATACCACATCTTGCGAAAATGAACAATTAATAGTCTTTCTTGCATTATGGCTTCTTTGTGTCTAATGCCTTCATGTATATTATAGATGTTTGGCAGAGATGCATAGTCAGAAGCTGAATAATGAACAGTGTGAATTCTCTAGGCTTTGGTATTTTGCCCAGGATTTTTTCCTTGCTATCTTCATTAGGAAAAAACAATAAAGTCGTCTTGAGGCTTAGGACCTACTCTTTTTTATTCTTTCTTGTGCTGTCTTGAGCCTTTGTATAGCACTAGTATCAACTATTCAATCAGCGTCTTTGAAAAGCACCTACCAGGCTGCCAGATTCCTGTTGCAGAGGAAGCTAGATGGTGCCAGAAATCAGTCACTCTGTGCTAAATATTGCTGCTGGCTCCAATCCCTGTCTCTCAGAGTCTATAGAAGTCTAATCTTCTGTTCTTCAGTGAAAAGATGGCAGGATTTAAAAATGCCATCTGAAGTTACTGTTATGTAACAAATGTCTTGCCATCCTGTGTGGTTAAGGAGTTGAACTGGTCTCCGGTCACAAATGGTGGCCAGGTATCTTATATTACATGGAATGCCATTATTCTCAGCTGCTGTGGCATTTGTCCTTTAGTTTCTTACTTGCCAAAACTTAAGTTGAGTGAATTTAGAAATTCCTCTGTTTCAGACAAAGCAGTTTGCTTCCAGTCAAGTCTAAGCACCAACATCATGCTGCCTTGCACACGCTCAGAGTGCCAGCCAGCAGAACACTTACAAAGCAGTTCAGCTGCCCCCAGCTTTCACCACCCAGATGACACCTGTGCAGTGTTGGCATACTGAGGATTGAAGTGGCGTTATATGAAAACTAAACTCAGAAAAAGTAATGCTGAAGCTAAATGTGCAAACAAATCCGTTCATAATTGTGAATGTATCCTTCATGGCATTTCCCATTTTCATGGAATTCAGGGACATTTCTAAAACTACTGAGAGCCATTTGATTGTGTATGAAAGAATAGAATTAATTTTTCAACCTCACAATATGCAGATATTTTTTAGTAGGCATTTAAAACAATCATTACAAAATTAGCCTAGTGTAAAACTGATCAAGCTGCATTATTTTTGTTAAAATTGTTCCACAGCTGGTGTAGGTGCTTAATTAATGCATAGTATCAAAATTCAGTCTGAATTCTCAAAACACCCTGTTCAATGCTTGTCTCACTGGAGGAGCCCAAAGCTGCTGATCACCAAAATATCTGCCAGATGACCTCCCTGGTGCTCAGGCCAGGTTGGTGCTGAGCACCCCTCTGCCCAAGTGGCCCCTGGCCTCACTTCAGTGTGTCTTGCACAGCAGGCTGAAGGAGCCTACAGTTCCCTTCCCCTCTACTTTCTGCTCCTATGAGCAGCCATCAGAGCAAATCCTAAAGACAAGGGAACATGGTGTCTCGATTACCAAGCTGCAGCCAGGCATATTCTCTATTGCCAACTGAATATTACGTTGCTCTTTGCAAATTGTGAAAACTTATTGAGGAATCATTGAAGAGCATCTCTCAGTCATGATATCTGGTTCTAGCTGGGGGTGGATTTAGGTTTAAATCCGAGGTCTTCTATGTCCTGGGTGGGCAAGCTGTTCCTTGAAAGGGAAGCAGTACAAGTACCTGCTCCTTTGTCAGCTGGAAGATAAGTGTTTTCATTGCCAGATTCCAGGAGACAGTTCCTGGCCATTTTGCTGTAAGGCCAACAGTATTAAATCCAAAATTTCAAGGATGCAGTTCTAGGTGTGTGACTCATTATTCCCCCATATAATTTAGGAGGACTGTCTTTAACCTGCAGACTTCTAAAAGTCTTTTTCTGTGTGTAGTTCTTTAGACAGCTTATGTATTGCTTAGATATAAATCTCTATGGATATTTTGGGTATAGATGCTTCAAAGATAAGTACAGCATTTATTATTTCTGTAAGTTCAGTCCTTTGGTTGCTCGAACCTATTTTCAGGACTCTTCCCCTCCAATTAGGAAATGGATGTAATGATTGTGGGTTATGATTGACTCTTCTTGTCCTTAACTAAGAGGTTAATGTATTCTTTGCTGCATGTTCTGCTTTCTTCATAGGCCTAAGTTGATATTGCTCCTTCTGCTGAAGTGACAGCTCCTGGGTGATGTTTGACATGGCGCAGCCAAGAAATCTGTATGCAGGATGTGTTTTCTCCAGCTCGACAGTTTTCCAGGAAGAGGTTTAGCAGGTAAACCAGAGCCCCAAAGTCTGTTTCCAGTATCAAAAGGCTTAGCTTCAACTGCTAATTCTAGAAATACAATGTATGAACCTGGTATTTATGCATATGACTTTGATAGCTGAAAATGTTAGCATATGAATTTGAGAGTCTGAAAAGGATTTTTAGAATGCAAATTAGCTTTTAGCTAAGTCACACTGAAAGTAAACCTGAGAAGATAAAAGAAAATAATATTCATATGTAGCAAACTGCAGAGTTTATTTATTACTCTGTCAGCAAGCAGTTGGATGGCCCAGATGAAAACAGAAGGTTCATTATACCTTACAAGCTCATTTCTGGAGATAAAATGTTGGAAAACAGCTCTGAGATAAATTTCTTGTTTAAATATTATTAATATGGAGAATTACTAGGGGAAGCAACCTATAACCATTAAGGCAGTTTTTCTCCTTTGATAAGCTTTATTTCAATGCTATGATCTGCCTGCAGTGTAAGAGAACTTTAACCCTTTCCTGTCTGCAAAGCTGAACCTTAAAAAGTGCGGTTTTCTTCTACTCTGAATATGCCAGCTCCAGTTAGTCTTATGAGGAGGTACTTTCCTTTTTAGGTGGGGATTTTCTAAGAAGGGATTTTTGTTTTTAATTGACTCTGGAATAAGTTAACTGAGTTTTGAGCTTCCTTACATGTTTGGCTGCTTGAGTATGTTGCTACACTGCTTTATCACTGAAACTTTGTGCTGATATTTTTTTGTTTAATATTCAGAAGATCAGGTAACTGGAATTAACATAGTTGCTCTTCTCTAGATGCCTTTAGGGATACTTGGAAAAACTACTTGTAAGAATGTGCTATAGTATGAGTATTGCTGACTTTCATTTGATTTTTCATTCGTTAACTTGAGACAACTGAAGGAGAACAAAGGTTGCTTATGTAAAATGAGACTGAGGGTGCAGAAACATTGAAAACATGCCTATTCTTGTGAGAGGTGTGGTGTGTAATAGCTTACTATGAGGTGCAGTTGAGGAGCTATTATGACTAAGAGGGATGCTGCCTAATACAAGTCTGGTAGAGTTGCTTTTTGTATTTCTTCCCTTCACCTTCCCTGCTTCTCCCACCACTGCACCACTGTTCTACATTTTCCCTGCATGGGGGAGGAGTACTAACTGGCAACAGAAACATGGTTCCAGCTGAACTCTAATGATAAAACACAGAAATATGTTGCAAAAATGCACTGTGAGCAGGGGGAAAAGGGAAATAATAGCTCTGGGAGCTCTCCTCCTATTGTGAACTGTGGCAACCAGGCGATTGGACTGCAAGGGGTTGTGTGTCTGTGGCTCATAGCTAGTTGGTAATTATAAACTGAAGATAATTCAGTGCACTATTTATATAATTTCTTGTTAAACTCATCATGGATATTCGCTTTTGATTCTATTTAGATTTGACATTTTCATTATACTGTATTCACGTAGTTTCCTGATTTTTATATTTGGGAAAATACATTTTATATTTGGGAAAATTATGATCATAAAGCTTTTCCTACATCAAGAAATAGAGGTATTCTTTCAGGACCAGAATGCAGGCATAGATGTTTCTATGGGTTTGGGAAGTCTTTTTGCATTTGGGGTTGGTTTTGGTTTCTTTTGTTTTCAAATACAGCTCTCTCCATTTCTTCAAATTAAGCACAGATATTTAATAATGAAAACTGGCAGTGTTTCAACTGCCATGTATGTGATTAAAAATCTGTCTAAAACTGCAGCTTAAAAAGTGGTGTCTGGATGAGCTCAGCAAAATACTTCACAGATTATGCTAATTCATGCTCACTCAAGAGAGTATCTGTGGCAAATTGTCTTATTATAAAAGTAATTATTGAACTGATATGCAAACTCTCTGTAGTGTGGTAGCTTAAATTTTACTCAAATTAGTAGATTTTCATATCACTAAATCTGTAACAGTATTAAAAAATCATAGATATGGCAGCCCTGCTACAAGTTTCTCTACAGCCCTATGCATTTGATGGTAAGCAGTGAAAAGCGGATAGTGGGCAGAGAGTTTCTACTTCATTTGGTCTCCTTCAGCCCCTGACTATACGTGCTTGCTACTGGACTGTGCAAGGAAATGATTGAATGTGTGGCTGGATTTTTGACTAGAAAAATGAGTAGTTTCATATGTAATTGAGAAGAAAATCAAAATATTTTTGCGTTGATTCTTGCAAATGGTTATTCCCATCAGCACTCTATTAATAATATCTGTTGGAAAATGTACTGACTTAAGCACTTATTTTTTTTTCCTTTCTATACAAGTATTGAAGAATGCATGAATTAAAGAAGTAGTACACCCATTTCTTTTTGAATTTTTTTTCTTTTTTTGAAACTTCTTTTTCTTCTGGTTTGAGTAGGACATTGGGCTAGGTGAGGGACTGAGGTCCCTTCTAACCTCACTTATTTCAGGAGTGTCTCTGATTTCAGTCATTCAGAGTAAGTATCCACAAGGATTGATGGAACTGCATCTGAGACACTTCTGTTGATAGAGGTAGTTCAGGCAACACGAGATTTTAAAGTAGATTTACATGTGTTTGTCAGCTGTTTGAGAAGAGTTTCTATATCTGAAGGATATTGAGCTTTCTGTTCTAAAGGTCAGCAATAGTAAATACATCCTTTTGGCTGTTGACACTTCTAAAAAAATTACATTTGAGATCTTTCTATGTGTGCATAACTTTCTCCAATGCCTATAGTGTGGTGGGCTTTTGTTTGCTTGACTGTGAGAAAGGGTGAGTGAATAGCTGGGCAGAGGTTTTTTTATGCTTTCATACTCTGCTATTCAGTGCCAAATCATTGTAACTTTGGATGATGTTGAAAATGGAGTATAGGGGGAAATAAATCACACTGCATTGGAAGGGAAATGGAAAGAAATAAAGAAGCTATGTCACTATTAAGATATAGAATACTTTTTTCATTTAGAAAAAAGTAAAATAATTTCAAGATTTCAAAAGAAAATAGTAGGCTGATTTTTTTTTTCTTCCCTCTGCTCAGTGGAACAATTTTTAAAGTTCAGTTGAACTGTTGAATATATTCAGTTGCCCTTGATATTCTTGGCAAGTTTAGAACGTGCACAGAAAATTTTGTGGATTCCTGATATTTAGCTGTTCTGAATTGAGACTATGCCTTTAGTAAGCAAAAGTCACTGCTATTTTGCATATGGCATTAGAAATAAGAAATAAACCAATTCAGAATAAAAATAGCTGACTGTAGTTTAAGGTGATTTTTTTTTTCCTTAATGTGAATACTTTGAAACGCTAACTTAAAGGTCCAAGTGTTTGAGTTGATGAATTGCCCATACTTTGCACTGCAGAAAGTAGGAAATCATGTAATCTTGAAGACATATAAATACTTACATCCTAAGTGGAGATGCGTTTTTGAGGGTTACAAGCATCAGACCAGCTTATAGGAGCAGACACCTACCCCCCCCAGAAGTTTTGTGACCCTGAAACAGCTTGCTTCAGGCTTTTAAGATGAAAAAAAGTTTTGAATGCTGACTGAAAATCTGAACTTGCTACCTAGCTCTGTAGTGACTTCATATGATTAATTTAGCTCTTTTGGTAGAATAATTTAGAAAAAGAAATGTCTCCGATATTTCTCATGCAAAATTGTTTGTATTTAATTGTTCAGAAATTTCAATGCATTCTCTTGTAACATGCTGTCAAAAGTGAAAGTTGTTATTTAATCAATATTTACCCTTGTGAATAACTGCATGTACAAGTCTATAAATACCTGTTTCTGGGAAATAGTGTTCCAGCAATCTGGAATATTTTACTGAAAATGGAAAGCAAAAATACCTAATACTTAAAAAAAAAAAGAAACAAACAAACAAAAAAAAAGAAACAAAAAAATGCCACCTGATCTACTTTAAAAATTAGTTTGCTTTAAAGTGTATTATTTCTATCTGACTTCCTAAATGCATCCTATATTTTGATTTTAAATTCTCCATGAATGTTTGTCTGCCTCTGTACTATTTGTACCTCTAAAAATGTCATTGATATAAAGAGACTTAAATATGTGATGAATGAAGTACTGCAGCTGCCTGAGTAAGAAATTTCAGTGAAGCTAAAGATAGACTTGTCTCTTGTATCTATTCTTTGGCAGAGAAACAGGGTGATTGAAGGGAAGTACAGTATATGAAAGCACAGTTAAAATACAGACACACTGACATTATAATAGTGTCTCATCGGGTGATGTGGTGTTTTGACTACATGGCTGCAGCAGGTCTATAATTTAAATACCATTAATGGCACAAAAAACAATAGCATGGAGGCAGGAATACTGTAAAATCTCTGGGTCTGTACTTACAATGCAGATGAAATAGCCCTTTGAACTTGTGGTGCCAAATGTTGTCCAAAGTTACTATTCTTCCATGAGGAAAGCAGTTTTTGTTTTTGTGGTGTTTTATGTCTTCCCCTCCTAGCACAGAGAGACATTTTCTGTTCAGATTTCTTGGCCTGTGTCACTACAAAGATCCCAGGCAAAGGGACACTGCTTGTGTTTTCCTTCACTTATGTCCCGTTCACACATTCAGCACAGAATTTGCCATTGTGAATAGTCATGAGTATGTTTTCTTTGTGCTCGTTGGCTTTTGAATATGCTTCTTTATGTTTTGACTCGAGTTGCACACAGAACTAATTTCACCACAAGCTATTGGTGTTCAGCTGTAACAGAGTTACACATAGTCCTGTGACTGCACCCTGCTTATAATATCTCATTTGTTTCCACTTGGCTGTTGTAATGTTTTCTGCCTGTTAGACTTCTTGTCCTTTCCCTTGCTCTCCTTTTTTTTTTAACTTTTTTTTTTACCCCCATTTGAAATTATAACTGACTTCATTTTGATTATTGAACTTAACTGCAGGTAAGCAATAAGCACATGTTTCTGTACCCTCACAGATGCCAAACATTTAATGCACCTTTACTGTAATGTATGCTCTAATTGTTTGCCAAGTGGAATGAGTCTATCCAGAAACATCCCTGATTTTTGAAAACCCTGTAAAATGTGTACAATATGTTAATTGTGAAGCTTTTTTTAGAAAATTTCAAAGGAGGAGAAGAAATGCTGTGTAAGTGAAACTTGTTTAAAGTGCTCCACCATTTCTAGCAGGAGACTGTTATAATAGTTGCATTATTTCTTTATACTGTTTGAGTGCCTTTGTAAATCTCAGGCTTTTTTTTCCTTTAAACTGGCTCACTGTGTGTAAATGTGGTACTATACCATGTAAATACTATCTGTTTCCAGTTTTGGCTAAGTGGATGGACTCTTTTCAAAATATTCATGCAGTGTTAACAACAATTAAAGCCAATTTATATTCTGTGAATAAATAACTAAAGATTAAAGGTTACTAAAGAGTTAAGAAGGGAGTTTCAGAAGAGTTATTTTTCTTTATAGTACAAGCCTCGCATTCGAAGTGTGGTAAATTTGTGCATTTGTGTATACCTTTTTTTTCCTCACTTAAAAACAAATCATACCTAAAATTCAAAGCATGTGGAGTAGAGATGGATTTACTTTATACTGAAGGTAAATACAATTGAAGAAAAATAAAGCCTCTGCATTAATTTAGAAACTTTGGATCTTAACAGAAGTAATTTATTCAGAATTCTCTTTATCTGGTATCTGTCAAGTGTAGCTACCTCTCTGAAACAGGGTCTTTCAAATCTGTGATCATTAAAATAGCTCTCTGCTGATCCTGTGCATTCATGTAACAACTCAGGTTCTTCTAAAACGTAGTATTAATATGTACAAAAAAAAATCTTATGAATGTTGTGATCTCAGAAGGAATCTTGATCAGAACAACTGTTAAATGCAAAATGATACATTGGCCAACTGAAAAAAGTTGTCTGTTTATTTCCTTCTCAATATTAGTGAAGAAATATTTTACTTAAACCACTATGCATGGCTACTGCAATCAGTACTTTTCAATTTTGTCTGAAGAGAGAAAATGAATAATTTTTCTTGCACTTGTTGCCACAAACACTGAGGAGTAACATGACACCAAAGCACAACTTCAGAGAATGGCTAACATTTCCCCAGACTGCTGTTTTTAATTAGACCAGAATATGAGTTAGTGAAAAAAATTTCATAGTGTCAGGTTTGGTAAAATTGGTCTTAGTTATAAGATGATTTTTCTACTCGGGAAATAATTTCTGAAATGAAAAGGAACTATTCTTTATGTTCTAGGAGATTTTAAATATAGAATGAACCTGCACAATTTCTCCATGTCAAAAAAGCGTACTGTGCACTTAAACAACCTTTTCCTAATGAATACCTTGTACACCAGTAATTTCTTCAGTAACCAGAATGGTTGTTAGTTTTCTCTGAAAAGCCCCAAGTATATTTTGTAACAACTGAAAACCTGAGCACAATTCAGTTCCTGATGTAGTGGTGCAGTCCCAGCTGCCCTTTCAAGAGTGGAATTCCAGATGTTCCTGTTTTGCTTAAGAGGCAGTGCTATAATTGTTGGACAGCAGGGATACAATTTGGCTATCTGATAATGTTGTATCTGTTGAAATACTTTCACTGTGGCTGTTGTAATGTATACATACATTGTGAAGGAAACTATATTACAGATTGTATTCATATAATTCAGGTGAGTGCAAGAAGAGCTTGGATTTGAGGATACAATGATGGCATCTCAAATACCATCTAAGGGGGGGGATTATGCAGTATCTAAAGCAGCATATACATAGCCAGTGATGTTATTGAACCTGTTATTCATATAATAATTTAGGTTGGAAATAATAATTTAGGTTGGAAAAGCCACTTAAGATCATTGTATCCAACACTAAATCTAGCACTGCCAAGTCCTAAATCATGTTCCTAGGCACCATGACTACATGTCTTTTAAATATCTCCAAGGATAGTGACTCCACCACTTCCCTGGGCAGCCTTTTCCAATGCTTGATGCCTTTTTGGTGAAGAGGTTTTTTTTCCTCTAATATCAAATCTAAACCTCCCCTGGCACACCTTGAGGCCATTTCCTCTTGTCATATTACTTGGAGAAAAAAAAGACTTAGACACACTCCTCTAGAGCCTCCTTTCAGGTAGTCGTAGAGAGTGATAGAGTCTCCCTTGAGCCTCCAGGCTTAACAATTCCAGTTCCCTTAGTTGTTCCTGAGTGGACTTGGGCTCCAGACCCTCCACCTTCATCGTGCTACTTCTTACTCTAGTCGTAGTTACAGTGTGTATATAAACCTATCTGTGTAAGAGTTTCTAGATGTTCAGCTTAAGTGTTTCTCCCATGTTTCTTGGAGCTGTTTTTGTAGGACACTAAGACCTTAATGAAGTTTGAATTCAGTAAAAACAAAGCATGTGAGAACAGGTTTAGTTGTGGTTGTTCCCATATTTATGGTATTATTTCAGAATGTGTTCTACTATGGTTAAAAGTGCATGTGTTCAAATTTCTTGAACATGTTCATAACAGGGTTGAGTGCTGATCTTGTATTCCTTCCACACTTAATTATTCCATTTAATGCTGTGGATATTCTGGTTGTGGATTACCCCATTTTAAATCACCATTAGAGATCATTTCAATCATTTTACATGCCCAAGGGAGCAGTGGATCAGGGCAGAAAGCTTCTCAGGTACTAGCTATAGCTGCTACTTATGGCAGAAAAGATCAAATGTGAATTTCTTTTCTGTTCAAAAACTCTCTGTGGATGTTTCTATTTTCCTAATTGGTTTAGGCTGAAAATGGCTTTTTAACAAGATGTAGCTTTCAGGTGGTAAGACTGATGTATTATTGTAATAGTTTGTAATCAAGATTATAGGAACTGTTAACATTAAACAGTTCTGCCTTCAGGATAAGAAAAATGGAGATGATTCCTAGAATCCTACTTTGTTGATGAAAGATTGGAGGGGCTAACATGGGCTTAGGAGTATGGAGAAAAGGATCTCTTCCTTCTGGGCATGTGGAGTTGAATATTCACTTTGCTTTGTGGTCTAGGTTTATTGCTAAATGCTCAAGCAAGCCTGGAGGCATTTCCTAAATGAGGTTGCAACTGTATAGCTTTTAAACTCAATTAGCCCTCTCATGTGCTTTTTGCGTGCCATGTCAGTTCTAATGGAGTTTACTGGGCTGTGTGAGAAAGGGAAGATGTGGGGGTCTCCATAACCAGGGCCCTTCTTCCCTGCTGCTCCAGTGGATTGGCCACATCTTATTGTGGCCCTTTAGCAGCAGCAATTTAAAGGTTCTCCAGAATCTTAAAATGTAAATTGTGCTTAAGGGGGGGATACTGGGGAAAAATGCCATTCAACAACAAAGAAATAAGTAAGTTATTTTCCACTACCTGATATGAGACTCCTTCAGAATGGAAAGAATACCAAAATGGGCTGTGTTTTCTGTCAGATGGACAGGATGATTTGGCCCAGTGCATTTCTTCCACACAATGATCTTCTGAGGTTTGTGGTCTGTAAAATGCAAACTTGAGAGAAAGAAATCCTGTCACAACTAATAGAAAAAAAAGTGTCTTAAGAAAATTGCTATTCACAGGAATACAGATATAACAAAGTGGCAGAAATTATATCTTACCATTTAAATAAAAACTAAAACCAAAGCACCTAATAACTGCCTTAAGGAAAACCCCCTTTGTTAGTCTTCAAGCACAAGAAAATACTTGACCTGTTTTTAACAGCAGTGTTTTTATAACTTGCTTTTGTTGGATCACAATCTTTTCTCTTTTTTCTGTTTGATCTAAAAGTCCAACTGTGTTAATTAAGAAAACTAATGTAATGCATTAAGCTTGTAACGTGATTAAAGGTATTACTAGAACTTTATAGGAAGAATGTCTTTTCTCATTCTGTTAGTTTTTCCCTGCAATTGCAGTTGTATACAAAACCGTAAGTACAACTGGTTGAAAACTTAACCTTTTTTTTTTTTTTTTCCCCTGTGGGGAAAACACAAGATGTTTTGAAGAAATATATTTTTCAATAGTCATTTTTCTGGAAGGCCTTTTGCATGGGGAGAAATAAAAAAAGGCTCCTTGCTGCCCCAGAAGGGTTGGTAGCCTGGTGTTTTTGGTGTGCCTCCAGAATATCAGAGCTTTGTTGTTGTTGGAGAAGGGCCTGGAAACCCAGGTTTCTGATACTTTTGATGAAGGTCTTAATGACCAGACTGCTATCTATCTGGAAAATGATCATGCTGCCTAGTTTTTCTCCTCCTCTTTCTTTTATAATAAGCTCCTTTTCCCAAAAGAAATTTAAAATTACTTAGACATACCTCTCTAAATCTAATGAAGAATAAAAAATATTTTAAAATCTTTTTATCTCTCTGAGAAAGGAATATTATCTTCTGATCAGTCTTAGCATTAATGCATAGATCCGTTGTTTATGTTGTCTAGTAAAGAAAAAAAACTATAATAATGATATAGTTTGCCCTTAGTAATGAAGTTGAAGCAACTGTACATATATTTAAAGGAAGGTGCTGTGGCTGAAGAGTGCTGAAGCAATGGATAATTCTTATGGTTATCCCACTGAGTATTGCAAAGAAGCACCTTTCTCTCAGTGCACTTGTACATGTACTTATTATTTTACTTTATTTTAACAGTAAAGCCAGGACTCGCTGGTCCTATTCTCCGTGCTGGTGTACTGCATTGTCTTTTTCCCTTCCTTAAGTCCCACGAAAGACCTTGCATAGTGGAGTCTACAGCCAATGCTGACAATGTGAGGGCTGCTTCTAAAAATACAAAACCAAACAGAAGTTAACTACTATGAGGAAAAAAATCCTGTTCATAGAACCAAAGTGACTATGTAAGAATATAAAATAATCAGTCTGGTATGCCTGAATCTCTCTCATTCATACAAACCCATGAAAAACCTAGGCTGCTTTGACTATTACATCATCTCTTTTGAAGTACAAATGCTAATTGAAATCTTTCTAAAAGTTCAGCATGTGTGCTAAGATATTACAGATCACTTTTTTTTTATGTACTTGAACACAGGTATGTCTGATTTTCTTTAAAGCTTCTATCAGTGGGGGAAGAAAGGTGGTGCTTGGATCATGCTCCCATAGGATGCACCTCATTTTTAGTACTTTGTGTTTTAATGTTTATCGCTTAAATGTGGTTTGAATGTGCTCCTGAATCATTACTTTGCAAAAAGAAAGACATTACTGTCCATGTCCAGCTGAGTTTCCACCTTGCTTAAAAATCAATGCTTTTCTCCTTTATTCTTTAGAAAAGATAATTTTTAATTAGCTTCTGCTTTCCAGATAAGCTGCTCTTCACTTTTAATTCAAGGGAACAAGAGGAGGTAGCATTGGGTATATTTGATCTCTTTGAAATATTTTAGTCTGTCCTTACAGAGCTGTAACTTTCTCTTGAAAGGCTGCTGTGACATTCAGATGTTTGTTGGATAGACTTGAAAGTATGCTTTGGATGCTGTTTAGAAAAATCTAGTGCCCCATAAGTGCAATACAAGATGAAAGGAAGTAATGCTCGGGACCTATTGTGTGTGGATTGCTGCAAACTGCTTTTTTAACACAGTGCTTTTAGCTTGCTGACCTGGAGATAAGGTTGTTTCTATGTTTTATTCCTGTTATCAATGTGAAATTCTTCATTTCAGGTACTTTTCCGTTTTGCTTTGACCTGTTTTTACAGTTTTTAGTGCTGCCTGTTTAACACATGAGCAGTAAACAACTGCACTACTGAGTTCCTGCAGATGTTGTGAGCCAGTATGACTTTTATAACTGCCTCTAAGATGTTCAGTTATGGAAGCCTTGATTTAGAAAGAAGAAATCATGTTCAGTCATAGCTGCCTTCAAATGTCCTGCCCTAGACCTAGAAAAAACCAATATGGCATTTTCTTGCACTGTCTTTGTACTGAGCTGTCTGAGATGGTTTACTTTTGTGGCTCTAAACACATTAGTTAAAGTTTGGGGCCATCCAGCAATTGCATGTTACAAGTTCCTTTTTGCATCTACAGCAATCCTGTTAATGTTACCTCTTTTAAAATTCTTTGATAGTAAATATCATCAGATAAAAGGCTTTTGTAGTCTGGATTACTGCTCTGAAAAAGTCTGTGAAGTAAACACACTATTACCAGCTGACTGACTTCTACACTTAGGTTTGCTGGGGGTTTTAGTGGGCTGTTAACACTACAGGTATGGCTTTTTCAAGTTCCTGATTTGGGGGAAATTTTGTTTATCAGATCACATCTGTTTTCCTCATCCCTTCATGTATAAACTTGCCCTAAAGGAGAGCCCTCTCTAACTACATTTTGTTTGTTATGATTTCAAACTACCTACTAACCTGAAAATAAATTTTAGAAGGTTGTTGAAATAGTGGCCATGACACTACTATTATTTTATCTGTACTTTAGTATAATATCATGTATTTAAAGTTCATAATTGAGTTTCTTTTCAAAATTAATTTCAGAGAGACAAACCTCAAACAGACTTGTATCAGTGTGTTTGCTTGGGAGTGAAGTCAGGGCAGCATCAGTGTGTGTGTACTTATGCCTGGAGGGGGGAGTTAAACTGTAGGGGCAATCTTTTACATAGGTGTACTATGCAGCTGTTTGCAGGACTTAACACTTTTCTGTATGTTTCAGCTGGTTTTTTTTCTCCTTGCTCTTGAAAATAAAGTGTTTTCTGTGATATCCTAGACCTTTCTTGTTTCTCCCATCTTTACCATCAAATCACCACATCATAGGTATATATACAAGACTATTCTTTCTTAGTATGGCAGTTGCTAAATAATACTGCCAAGCTTGTCAAGTCAGATATGTAATCAACACTGTACACAGCATTTTTTAGAAACTGAGGCTGAAAGGAGAATAACTAAATCAGCTTGGCTGGTCAAGAGTTGCAATGAGGTGTTTTCCAGGGGAAAGAATTATATCAGTAAAGCCAGGACTCACTGGTCCTATTCTCTGTGCTGGTGCACAGCATTGTCTTTGTCCTTAAGTCCCACCAAAAACCTTGGCTGCAGGCCCCTCCAGTTTGGGGGGAAATTCGAATAAGAGTTTTAAAGAGTGAATATTAAATCTTTGTTTCTCTTTTCCTTGTTAAGGTAGAATGAAACCCATAAACTATTGGTAAATGTCAACTAACCGCTAGACTTGAAAGAACCAGCAGCTGGTTTCTGCTTATGAAGCAGAAACTATGTGGGAGGAGATGTAAAGAACCTCCTCAAATACCCATTATAACAGAGGGGCGGGGGAGAGACTGTACTGAATATGGTTTTTAACCTTTAGAATTCTTTTTCTGTTCTCTTATGCTCTTAGACTTGTATGAAAATGCAAAATGGCAATTGATTTGTTTCAGGTAAAGGCATTTGACAAAGGCTCCATGCCTCCTAAAACTAATTCTAATAAAAAATTGAGTACTCACCTTGCCTGTATCAATTTTGTGTCTGTTAAAAGATTGATGGTATGAATCTCATAACCAGATTTCAAATGTATTTAATGATTGTTTGCAAAGAGCTTGAGCGTACCTCATATCAGATGCAATGTTTCAATGCAACAATATTATTAACAACATCGTTAGAGTAATACTGAAATGGTAACACTTAAAAATGCATCTACCACAAATCTGAAATGATGGGTTTGTCTTGAATACAAATAAACAGAGAGAAAAGAGATTGGGAGGTATTCATTCCTGATGTATAAACTGAGATAAAAAGTAGACCACAGGTTTATGTTAATATAAATTGAGACAAATTCTCGGTTGGCAACACAGACCTAAACGCTGCCTAAGCAAAGCAATGAATGTTTATTCTACTTCTAAAGGGAAGTCCATACTTGCTGTCAAGAAAAGACAAAGGGTTGTTATGGGATGTGTTTGTTGGGTTTGGGGTTTTTTTAAGTAACCTATTTTTGCAGTAATTCATAAATCCTTCGTCGCTTTCTGGTACGGAAAAAATATATGCAGCCTCATTAGCTCATGGCACAATTATCTTTAACTCTTTTAAAAATATTTGGAAAAATTGACTAGAAAATGAAAAAATAATATTTTTTTCTCAAAATAGTCAATTATGAGACACTTAATCAATGTATGTGGAAAACGTGGTGGCAATCTGCCTGTTTTTTAATTGGAAACCTTCTTACCTAGATACTGGGCAGATGAAACAGCTCTCAAGGAACAATCAAAAAGAAATAGAACTGCAACTCTGTTATTTCACCTGCTCTTCTTTTAAACATGTCCTTTCTTGTTTGCTGACAACTCCCACTATGGAGCACTTGTCCACAGTCCCAGGAATTACTATTAACTCCCCAAGACGGGGGTGGGAAACTAGAACTGGTAAGCAAGGGCTGGAAGGGTACCAGCTGGAGGATATTTGTGACAGATCAGAATAACAGGAAGAGAGAGTAAAAAAGAAATGGTCAGCACTTTTGGCTTTTTAAAAGTGGGGTGTAGATGACTTGCTGTTATGTTTTTGCAATGTCTTGTTTCCCGGCTGCTGGCTTAGTCAGCCACATCTTTAATTTGCCCAGTTTATAACAGCTGCTTCTGCTGCTACCACAGAAAGAGAAATTATAATTTCTAAGCTTTCATTTCATCCCTCTTACCTATAATCCTCAAGTTCCAGTCTGTCTGACCACTTGACTAGGCTTTTTAATTAGCAGATCTTCTTGGGGGCCCTTAAATGTGTTTTGAATATACAGGAACACTAAACAGCCTTGGAAACTGTTGATGAGATGAAAAACATCCTGCTGGGAATATAAAATGGCACATAGTGCCTTGAATAATGATTTCCATAATTGAGATTTTCATGTATTAAAAGGCAACATTTACCTGAGGTCCTGTTCTCTTGAAAAGAAAAATGTTCAGTTTTAAAAACTTGTCTAACTCTGTTTCCGCATGGTTTTGTTGATTCCTCAGAAGAAAACTTACGGGTTTGGCACTAAAGGCACAGAAAGCTGGAGATGAAAACTAGTATTCAAATATTTCTGTGCAATCTGTGATTCAGATATACTTGATTTGCTCAGATGAGGTGGGTGGAGTTTTTTAATGGTCTTTACTTTGTACCCGAGACCACTGTACTGCCTGATCTTTTGGCTGAGGTGGCACGCTGTTAATGATGTGCTAATAAACAACATAATTTGGTAAGGTAGACTCTTTGGTAGAAGGTAGTAGTTCTCACTGCTGCAAGTATCTTAATGCAATTGAAGAAAACAGCTTGTTTTAATCATTTACTAATTGTATGGCACAGCAACTAATCTCTGGGATGTACCTTGGAGACCCGATAACATGTTTCATCGACTTCTGGGGAACCAACACAGATGATGTTGGTCAAATTGCCCAGTTCCCTTCATTTCTGGTCTGCAGCTCTGTGGTGATTTGTCTAGAAGACAAAGAAATAAAGGATTTTGTGTAATAGTTTAGGATATGCCCAATAAATCAGCCAATAATTGGTCTTGACATTCCCCAAGGAAAAATCGCAAGTGTCACTATAAAGGTCTTGGTGGTTTTGTACTATTTGTACTAATGTGTTTTTTTCAAATTTTCAGATAAAATATGTTTTGCTTCAAGCTAACTCTAAATGAAATTAGATTATTCAGAATATTAAGTTGTGACATAATACTGTCAGTAAGCCTTATAGTTTCAATAATTTAAATGTCATAAATGCATATGTCAATGGTATATTGTTCCATGCTGTTCTGCTTTGCTGTTCATGTGAGACCATTCAGGTATATAAAACAATAAAATAATAAAAAATTGCCGGAAAATGAGCTCTAGGCTTATTTTTCAGTGCTACAGATGAGTGTTGACAAGACCCGTTTCTGAAAACTCAAATACTAGACCTATGTGCATTGGTCTTTTTCCATAGTGTAATTATGAATTAATTTTCTCTTATAGAAAATTAATCCTGCTTAACTACTCAAATACAGTTCTGGGTAATATTCGGATCTTTACTGGTGTCATGCACTAATCCTGATGAAACCTGCAACACTCCTGCAGTTTTTCAATAGCTCTGAAAATTATTCCAACCTTAGCCTATGGTATTCAAAGGCACACATAACTACATAAATGACTCTCCCCTGTCCCATAAGTGCAGTGGATTAGGTGAAAGGATTCTCAAAGCCTTCTAAATTCTTGGCATTCAGTACAGAAAATGTTCAAGTAACAAATATTTGAGTTGCTTGTCAAAGCACTTTATTAAATTGGACCCCCTTAAATAAGTTTAGTGTTAAGTAAGTATGGTAAATTAAATCTAAAAATATTTTTTTTTCAAATCTATACTTTTCAATGGTCTAATGGTTACCTTTTGAAGAGTTTGTGGCCTGCAAAATACTGTAATTATACAGCATATTCTCAAAAAGACTGGTCCCTTGTATTTGCGTCCATGCGGTTTCACGGAAGACATTTTGAGAATTTCGAGTCCATCTTGTTGAGCTGTGCCTTCTCCATTATGATTAACGGAGGAGCATGCAAGTTTGAATTCTTCAAATAGCTTTGAAAAAAATCTCACATTTTTTATTTGTCTATTTTATAGGACATGAAAAAAACCACCATTACCCCTCAGGGAATTAAAGCACAGTGCTTTAATTACACAATGCCCATTAATGCTAATAAATTTTATGCTAAAGACCTATGCTGTACCAGTGCCAACAAAAACATAAGTCTCCTTCCTTTTCAAACCCTGTGCCACATACTGCCTGGACATGCGATCATTAAAATGAACTCAGTTGCAATGACAAGCATTAGACAAAGATGTAACATTTCATTTTGACTTTCAGCAGTTTCTATAGGTTGAAATAATGCTAGAATTTGATCTTCAAGTAATCTTTAAAAGTATTCAAATAGGAATAATGTTAGACCAGTGAGGGAACATGTGAAATGAAGCGATAATACTTTCAACTGCTGCACTCCTTTCATAATCTGATATACCTTGAGTTTTCTCTCAAAAGATTCCTTTGTAATGGTAGTCAGAAGAAGGAGTTTATCAGCTGTATAAGATAAAGCATGTTTGTAAGCACTCTGTATTCATGAATCTTGTTTCTTATTTCATTCTCTGCTCTGTTTCTCTTACCTAGTCATTAAGTGCAGCCTTTCTTTCCTTTTTTAATATAGCTCTGCTGTTAGCAGTTCTAGAATTTGACCTCAGAACTAAGTCTCCTTTTCTCTTGCAATATTCCTGGAAATCAGGCAATCATATCACTATTGATCTGTGTGTTGAAGTGCAGCAGTTCTGCTTTCTATGGGTGGGTTAGAGGAAGAATTTGGGATTCAGTTGATGAGAATTTGAAGCGAGGGGAATGCATTAATAAGAGCATCACACTGGTAGATGCAGACTTTTCCACATCTCTGCAGTGGGGCGACATATAGGATCTCTCTGTACTAACAAAATGAACATGTGCTAGGGATTTGGTCTGGTTGAGAATGGAGACCAAATGGAAATGGCTATGCATGAGGAGGATGGCATTTAGGAGGGGCTGACCAGTGGCTTGACTGTAAAATGCATAAAAAGAAAAAAAGCATTTAGATACTGTCTAACTGTGAAGATTTAGAAAATGCCTAGACTTAGATGTCAGCACAGTCTTCAGGAGCAGACAGAAGGGAAGAGCAAGGGCTGTGAGACATCACGTGGGTTTGGAGTGAGAACTGTGCCACATCCTCGTGACCTCAGTCTGGGTGGGCAGGGGAGATGCCACAGTGTGTGACTGGGCTGAAGGAAGGGGAACGTGAGGGTGAGCCCAGCAGTGAGCTGTGCTCCCTGCCAGGCAGAGGGGCCCCTGGGAGTGCTCTTAGAGAGCCCTCAGCAGTTGTATTTTATCCTCAAGCGCAAACCTGTCAATTCAGGGCATTAATCACATTTTTAGAATTTTCATTATGTAATGTTTTCTGGGATCTGTTTACACTTCATTAGTGTTTTTGCTAAGAGACTGGAAGACTTGGGCTGAATTTGGGTGCCTCTGACACCTGATATGTAGAAGCAACCTCCAGTAAGAGAAAAAAGCTATATTATGAGGTTTGTAAGAATGCTATATGTTGATGAGCACTAATTATCTGAACTGGGAGCCCTTTGAAAACCTTTCTGATGAACAAATCTCCATTTTACACCTCTACTTCCCAAATTCCCAATCTGGTGGGAGCTCATGTTATTTTTAACAGTGGTTTCTTTCGCCACTGAGTCCTAATAAATTGGAATCACACTTGAAATGATAGTTTCTAATCTTATATGCTGTTTTGAATATCCTTTTTGGTTTTAAGCTAGTCAGAATCTTGAATTGTCCCAAATCTTCCCACCATCAATTGGACTTTTTCCCAGCTTTCTGACTAGTTTCAAAGGGAAATCATGTTCTTGCCTTTTTTCCTGCTCTGGTTGCCTGCATTCACCCCACTGTTGGTCTTCCTGCTCAGAGACAGACCTGTTCCAGCTCAGTGATGGGTGCCAGTCACGAAAGTGTAACAAGCCAAAAGTAGTAAACTTGTTATGAAAAGTTTGAAAACTTGGACGTGTCTAGGTGCCAGGATTTTAAACTCATTGCAACTTTATTAATGACACCCTGGGGGAAGAATCTTTTAATAGTAAATGTATTCAAACAGATTTGAGCTAAAAAAGCTGGATTTACTTTGTTTTGGTTGCATGTGTACTACAGCATTTTCAGGAGATGATTTAGAGTAACAGCCGTGAACTCTTAGCTTGGATCATGTTAAACTGAAGGTTCTCCATGACTGAAAATGTTTTCCCAGATTTATGGGAGCTTTCCCTTTCCCACCCCCTGTAGCACTTTGCAGTTTATAAAGGGCTATGTGTTAAACAGCATTTGTTGAGCTTACTGAATAAGCAAATACGATTTCATTTTTTCTTGAAACATTCATTCCTGCTCTGCTTTTGAAATGACACACGTGCCAGTGTGCTATTCTTCTTCCTAGTAGTTTCTACATGAAATCTATTTTCTCTGAGAAAATGGAATCTTTGTGTCTTTGTCTCCTCTCTAGCTTTCAGGCATGTTTTGGCAGGGGCTCTGACTGTCGAGGCACTGGAGAGGAGGGGCCTTGCACTCATTTGTCAGCTTTTCTTGCATCTGTAATTTTTGCCCACTCAGCAGTACTGGAGGGGCTTAAAAAAGGGGGAGAACTTGTAGCTGTTGAAAGTCAAGCTCATGAAATTATTACCAGACTGTAGCAGTTTGGGGAAGACGTGTGTGTGAGAAACAACAAATGCTAAAACCACCTTTAGGGTTTAGGTTTTAGCAAGTCTCCGTTTCATGTAATTGCATGCCTTTTCCCCCTATATCTTTACAGGCAATGACACCGTGACTTTATAGATTTGTTCGTTGTGTGCTGATAAACTGGCTTCTTTTTTTGTCTTAATGATGATGAAAATAATTTCACTGGTATTCAAGACCTGGTTGTTTCCAACCAACAGCTTAATCTAAAACGTTTAAGTCTTCTCTAACTTTTGTCCTAATCCTTCACTGCAATCTCCCTTTGCAAGCCGGGTGCTTTCATCTCCTTGGGTAATGTAACCAAACAGAAATTAGTTAATTTTTTTTATTAGAAGACAGATCCCTTCAGACTAAAGAAAGCATTTTTCCTCTTCAGTTTTTTATGGAATATTAACATTGATCTCTCCTCCTCGTTTCAGTAGGCTATTTAAGCCCAGGGCTCATACTGTGAGCTGTTAATTAATCAGTGTGACAGATGAAGAAAGTATCCAACTATGAAAGGAAACCTTACTTCAGTGACTAACAATAAGGATGTGAGCCCGAGTGATTTAAAGGATTTTTTTTTTTAATTGTGAAAGTGTGATAAGAAGTTCTTAAGCTGTTTGAGGTAGCGATGGGGTTTTTTTGCTCAGATTCCGTCTCTGCACGAACATTAAAGGGCTCATCAATATTTTGTCTTGAAAAGTCTAGACAGGAGTTAAAAGAACCTCTCCTACAGTTTGAAGAGATCCTGTTTCCCATAATTAATAACAGGAAGCAAGTAAATAAGGCTTTACTGACAAATGAAACTGCAACAGTAACATGTACCCAGAAACATTAGCTCCTAGCTGAGAAATGTAGCTGAGGTCTGTTGGTTTTAGTGTACAGGAAAAGATTGCTGTGGAAGCACATTAGAGCTTTGCTCAAGTCTAATTCAGTTATGTGATAGCAGACTAAAAGTCCAGAAGTAGTGATAATGCATTTTAATTATTGAGAGTGATTCGTGACCTTTGTTTACATCTGTGTTACCATCCAAGAACTGTTCCCTTGTCATTATTTGAAATTCTTTGAACTCAAAAGGAGATTTTCATGTTTATTTAAAAGCTACCAGAAGGCATTTCAGACATCTCCTGGAACAAACTGTATGTATGTATTTTAGGAAGATAAGAAATGAAAGGAAACTTGAGAAAAGCTTTTAATTTTCTTCCTTTTTGAAGACTGCATTTTCCCTTCAAAGTTACCTTTTCAGAAAGTAGTTGGAAACCCTTCCCTCCTCCTCCCCAATTCCTCTCGTTAAAATCAGTTAAACAACAAAAGGGGAGTTAGATCCTCATCTCTTCTGTACCAGTGTAAAACCAGAGGAGTGCTATGTATCTCAGTCAGCTGTTCAGTTCATTTCAGTAACTCCACGTTGTGCAGACAAAAATTCAGTCTGGCCCTTGCCTGCTATACTTCTGACTTCTTTGGTTTTTGGGTTACGCTGGAGGGGGAGGTTGAAGGGGAAGGAAAAGGAGGAGGTTTCTGTGTGTGTAGTTGAGGGGGGTGGTTGTTTTCCTAGGGAGCACCGATGACTGAATGCAATATTCAGAAGTACTGGAAAGCACATTTAACTCTGTGTTTGTGCTGGACCTTAAGTCTGAGCTCGTTGAATTATGGGTTCATCGTCTGGTATGCTGACTATATGATACAACTGTGTAATACAGACTGTTTGTCATCTTGGTGCTGACCTTGAAAAGAGAAGAAAAGTGAATTTGTTTCACTGATTCTTAGATACACTAGACAGTAAATTCCTGCTTTAGCTGTTTAATTTACAGTGAACTGCTAATTTTTTTCCCCCTGTAGATGAGCTGTTGGACTTTCTACTAAAAATGACAAGATAGGACAAAATAAGCTTGTTTGTAGAGCTAATGTTTTTCCTTTTCTGTATATTTTAGAAGATTAACAGCCGTTGCTGTAGAGAAGCATGGTGATGAATACTAAATAGTCCACCATAAGGCATTTTGGAAGGAATTCAGTAAATTCAAAGAACATACCCCAACATTGTATCCCGTAACTTAGTTATTTTTTCCACTGATTGTAGCTTATACTATGAAAGCAACAGGCTATATCCAAAAAGAAGGCCACGCCATTTACCGTACCATGTCAGGTTAAAGTCTTTACTGGCAGATATTCTTTTATTGTTGACTGATTAAGCGAGAGATTCGAGCCCGGTTACCTAACCTTCAGTATAGGCTTCTTCCATTCCACTCAATGAGTTTGTATGTTTCCAGAGTTCATAATTGGACTTGTGTTATTTTCCAAATGTGTTTTCCTCTCCTGTTAAGTACTGAGTTCTGTCACCTTGAATCATGCATGCCAGTATCTAGCTAGACTTACAGCTTTTAAATGAGACAGCCTGTGGAATGTGGTACTACTTGACACAAGTGCTTGGGTTCTTACTGAAAATAAATAGCTCAGATGTCACTTCAAATGCCTATTGTAACAGTAAAAAGTCAGAGACAGCTGCTGAAGGCGCATTTTCAGGGTAACTATAAGGTATTATGTCAACTTTTATCCCTAGCTCAGAACTGTAATAACTAGTCAGTTCCCGAGCGAAGTTTATTGTGGAAAAGGTGTATTTTCTTTACCACAAAAAAGTTACCCTACACAGTAAAACTTTATATAAAATGGCATTAATTTTTCATTTATTTTGATGTTTGAGACGTTTGAAAATCATGTGTCTAAATCTATTATGTGCAGCATGTAGGGTTAGGAAATTTTCTAATTAAAAAGAAAACAATACACAAGCCTTTTTAATAACTAACTTGAATATCTTCAATTTCACATCTCAGAAAGTATTCTTATATCAAACCTGATCTTTGTATTAGGCTTTTGATGTGTGAAAATTTCCATGTTTAGGGTGCCTTCTTTTGGAAAGAAAGGTGATTCAACAGTGGACAGTTTGAATTCTTTCAATTATCAGGTTATATATTAGCAGTGCTGTGTGCACTGGTACATGTAGATTGCTTAAATGCATATTTCAGAGAGATTAATGACTACAGTAAATAGTAGAAGGTTCCTGATATAGCCCCATTTAATCTAAAAAGTGCTGATAGGAAAAACTACAATCCTAACAGGACTTGGTATTGGTAGCAAACTTCTGCTATCTTTAAACTTATAGGTACATAGTTTCCAAGGGAAACTCTTGATAACTAGCAGTTTCCAGGATATTATCTAGATTTCCTGTTTATTTTATATGGTATCCTTTTTCCAAAAGGATGAAGACTGCTTTAAATAGTGTATTATCCAAAGTCTACTCTGACATTGCAAGGTTCAAAGTAATTGATTATACCACACCTTTTAATACAATATTTCTTTTTGTCCTCTAGGATTGTTAATTACTTTTAGCATACTTTGTCTCTGTGCTTATGATTGGACCTGATGCATCCCTTCTCCACCATTTTTAAATATTTTCTAACTTAAGGGTAAAGATTTATTTCTGATTCAGCAGCAGGCTCCTTGTGAGAAACCTAACTAGAAGAAAATAAAGGAAAAGGAATTTACGTTCATATTCAAATGTTAAAATTTCTAATTAGATTCAGGACTGTTATTTAAGTATTTTAAGGGTTTATTTTCATAGTGTTTCACATTTGGGGTAGGAACTCCTTTGAAAATCCCTTTAGTTCACAGAAGTTAGAAAGCTGATTACTTTTAAGCAATAGACTCAGTTTGGCAAATAATTTAAAGAAGATATTCCTGTTAAACGTCCTTTTAAATTAAATAATGATTGTATAGGTGAAAAATACTTTAAATTACTGTGAATGTGTTAAAGTATAAGCATGCAGATGGATTAAGACTTAAAGAATTTGCCCCAAATGTTACTTCTAGCATGACTTCTATTGGTTGCCTCTTGGAAATTTCATCCTACTGTGTGCAGAAGCTCTCCAGGCTGTCAGTAAGCACTGTGATGGAAAAACTGTTCTGAACTACCATGGATTGCCAATAGGATATGTGAGTCCCGGCGTTTAATTTCCAAAGCTGTTCACTTCAGAGATTCAATTAAAAAAGAAATGTAGACTTTCAGTTTCTCCTTTGTAAAGTAGGGAACAGAAGGTACCTGCTAACATTAGACAGAATAATTTTTTTGAATCTTTGAAAGGGATGGACACTTATTGCTGCATTTATTTCAGAAGAAAGAGTCAACTGATGCTGTGGATGCTGAAGGCTCCCAGCTCTCCAAAGTATTTCTGTCATACATCCTAGAAAGGCTTCAGAAGGAGGGACTATGCCCTGAGATTCCTCACCGTGTTCTCTCTACCATGACAGTCAGTATTGGAGTCAAAAATGAAAACAAATTCCAATATTCCAAATGCACATTCTGTAAGTCAAAACTTGTCCTTTATACACAACAGTGATTTAAATCCAAAACAAATGTAAAATTTCCCGTAATGCACTTTTCAACCATTAGAAACTCAAACTGACATGCACCACTTTCAATCAGAGGATGAAGTAATAGAATTGCATCTTTTTTTGGCAGCAGAGGAGTAGGGGAATACCTGCTGCTATTATTTCTTGATGTCCTACTTTAAGTTCAGACCCATCAAATTGAAATGTAGCACAATTTTAGTCCTTTAAACACAGCTACCTGTATTTTTTTGAAAAGTCAGGAGATGGGAATATGTGAGGATGAAACTCGATTTTTGTTTGTTTAAAATGTTCTCGTAAAGGCTTTTGTAACTACCTTGGCCTGCTGCTTTCCAGAAACATTATTTCTGCCAAGAAATCTAAATACAATGTCACCAGTTAAATAAGTAGTGTTTTTTTGTTTTTTATAGTAAAACATATAGGGAGACAGCATAAAGTTCAAGGATACTTTCCTCTTCCACTCCTTTTTTCCCTGAAAGGAGATAATTTTCCATTCGCACAAAGAACAAATACTATTTTCTTTTGTGAGTAGCCAGTGCCTCATCTTTTATTATATTGTTACTGACATAGGTGGAAGTAGAAGCTTTCATTTCTGGTACAGAAAGGGAGTTTTGCTAAATAATAATCCCAGAATTTTATGGGTTTTTTCCAAGCTCTGTATGGTACTTTTTCCCTAAATAAAGTTGTTATAGGAAGTGGGACAGATATGGTAAACTTGTTTAAGGAGTATATCATACTGTTTAGCAACAATTTTTTTTTTCATAAATCGTTTTCTTCACCATATGCTGAATAATGCTTTGCTGCATGGAGTGAGTCTTGTTTTTTACTAATATCTCATTTTATTAATTAAATTAGCATATATGGACATTGAAATGCTTCTTGCCTTCAAGTTAGGACATGTAATATTTTTCAATGTTTCTTCTCCATCTAGTTTCACTTCCAGAATTTCAGTCTCTTTTCACCTGCAATAATGTCACGGTTGGGATGGTAACAAAAGTCTGTGAGGATGTATGTTGCTGTACACTGAGTTCTGGCTGCTTGAAAGAATTTGGCCATCACGAGTCACTCTGATAAAGGTGCAGAACAGGGCATGCCCTGGTCAGTGTTGATGCTGCAGCAGATACTATATTCTGCTGTAGTGAAATTGGTTCATTGAAGAGGTTTTAACAGTTCATTTTAATTATTTTTAGCTATGAGGAAAAGTTTTAAATAACTCTATACCAGGAAAAATGTTTTACCTCATGACACCGAGTTCTAACATGGCATAGGGAATGCTCTGACTCTGCATTTTCAGTGCTTCTAGACAAAATTTCTCTCAGCAAAGACAAGCAGTACTTAGCAAACTGAGGCCTCCTTTGTGTTCCTTCTGTTACTTTATTTGATTGACTGTTAATAAGGTTCTTCCTATTAGTCACCAAAAGATGCAGAATTACATACTCATTTCTTAAAAAGTGTTACACTGGTTTCTCTGCCTTAAAGTTTGTAGAGAATCTTCTGTAAAAATTCATGTTAAAAAAAGCAACAGCCTAAAGTAAGAGAATGATTTAAAGTATGTAGAGTAGTGTGCATTAATGTTTTATTCGTGTTTGGGTTTGTTTTTTGGAGGGGTTTTTGTCAGTCTCCACCTTTTAATCCCAAGCACGGTGTCATGTACTTCTTAATAAAGGGAAGATATTTGTGTCTCTCTCTTTTAACATATAAATCTTTCTAATTTAATGGAATTTCATCTTTGTAAAGAAACAACCATCTTTTGTTGGAAAGTACTCTTTTCTATAACTCTATAATAAACAACCCCTATTTTATCTTGTAAGACAACTTCTAGTGTTGGAAAATGGCAAACCTGTAATAATTTTGGTAAAGGTGAAGATATTTTCAAGAAGAGTTGGCATCTCCTTAGCATTCTCATCTATAATACTTTGATGAAGAGTTCAAAGACCTGGCAAAAGGGTACCAGATGCCCTTTGTCAGCTATGCATTGGCTTAGCTCTGGTCATAAGCAGAGGCTGAGATCATCTTTTTCTTCTCTGCTTGTTAGAGGTATCACCCTATTTTGTGATGGCATAATCTTCTGGACAGCAGCAGAATTACTTTAAATCATGGCTACACTAATCAAAGTCCATAAGCCATCCTTCCCCTCCTTCTCCCTAAATTATTTGTGAATAAATTTGCATAACTTGGTAGCATCTGTAATTTTCTTTTAAAGCACCTAAAAGTAGATTTGGACCTGGGATTGTGATAGTTCTACCTTTATCTAGAGGACAGGTTTTAAGGCATTTTGTGTTTTATTAAACCGTTTCACTGGGTATTTTATTAGAAAAGTAGGCATAGGTAGTTGTACTTGTCCAAAATGGACTGAAAGCTTTTTTTACTAGAAATTATTTAGGTAGGTACTGTTACACATAAGGTTACTTGCAGAAGCTTCCCACAAATTACGCATTTAGTTCTATCTTGGGCTCTTAATTATGCCAAGCAACTTTGAGGTACTTCTGGCCCATTACATTAAACACTAAATAACTTAGTGGGAGGCCACTTTGTTATGCTTGTATGAGGGTGAGATAAAGTAGCATTACTCAGTATGTGGAAGACATGTGACCACTGAATGCTGGATTGCTAATTTATATGAAGTCCTTCACATAAAGAAATGAATGACTGCATACCATTCATTGCTATTTTTTTAACCAGCAAACTGATAAATATTTTGTGACCACAGGTAAGCAGAAAACTCACTTTTTCCAGCCCACAAAACTTTGAGTTCAAAACTGGTTCTGTTCTACTCTAAGTTTCAGTGAAATTTAGGAAGAATGAAGAGATCTGTTTAAAATAGTCGATTTGCTGCTAAATGAAAAACAGCAATTTGGAGTCTGTGTGCCTGGTTTTGACTATAAATTCCCTTTTAAGCCCTAGAACTGTTTTCTGAAGGAGTTTTCTTTAAAAATGGTACAACTCCACACAAAGTTTAACTTTATGAATCACCGTCTTCCAGCTTGACAGAAAAGCCGATATTCAAAGACTGCAGTACTTGTGAATTAGGAGTCAAACATGAAGTGAAATCTTCTTACGTTTTTGGTGAGAAGTGGCACTTGATCCTTGAGGCAAAGAAATTTGCTTCAACCTACATGACACATCACATCACATTACGAACAAGTGCACTGGCAGGGCTATAAGATGAAATGCCATTTTCTGTTAAGTTAAAAGTAGGACACGTTTTTTCCATTTCTGAGAGTTCTATCACTTCATATAGTTGCTTTTGGAAATGAAAAATGGCAACGGTCCTGTACAGAAGTGGTCTATGAATTACAGAAAAGCAACTTATGCTGAGTAGTGTCACACAAGAAGATGTCAACCATTTCATGAGGAGAGAATGCAGCACAGTCATATTATGGAGCCCACAAAATTTAGTTATGCTAAGTCTCTTATTCTTAAATAGAGATGAGGATAAATAAAATATAACTATGGTTATTTTTTATTTGTTTTAGCAGGCTCAACAAATATAGTGACCTTATAGATGATCAAGATACTTACAGTACCTGTACAGTAAATACAGATAAAGAACATACAGGGGGTTTAGTTTTGTTATCCTGATATGTTTTCATCAGTATCCTGGTCTAAATTACTGCTGCTAGCTTCTGAGTGTGATGTACAACTGTGTGTACAATATACCATACAGGATTACCTAGATTTCTTTGTTACTGCATAGCAGTGACCAAAAGAGTCTGTTTGCTTTCTTTTATAGTAGGGTGAATTAAGGAAATAATATGCCTTCTGACAGCCTGGGAGTCAGGGAATAAACAGGGGGAGTTTCTCATATTACATCATTCTGAATGTGGAACAGAAGCCCATATGAGCCTGGGTGTTCTACTGGCTTCACCACTAGCTTGGTGGAAGGGGGAAAAGGAAGCTTATAAAAACATTTCAATCTATACCAATGGGATTTTTTAACAGATATTTTAATGTCATTCTGGTGTCTATGTTGAAATTGTGTTCTACATATGGATAAAAGCAACTAAAAGGCCATAGAGGTGATGGAATGAATGAAGACAATTTTGTTCTTTGTACTATAGTTTGATAAATTGCCTTGGTTTTTTGTTGTTGTTTTAATAGCTTTGACACAATTTTATTTTCAAGAGTTTAAATCAGTGGAAAATGAACAACAAAGACGTAAAACGAGAAATGTGCTGCAGTGAGGACTGTAACCCTAGCTTACAAAAGCTTTTGCTCATAATAATGAAGACTGGAGTTGTAATTAGCTTTTTTGGAGTGTTTTTCACTCCAGCTGCACTAGACAATACTCTGACTTGTAGTTAATACATACAGACATATCTACTTATTTTCCTTTGCATTGCAGCATGTGTACTTCCCTAATTGGCAGCTTGCCATTTATATGTGGACAAGATTGTATTAGCAAGAGGCAGAGACTGAGATATCAGATGTCTGCACTGCACAAATATCTGAGATACATTAGTGAAAGGAGAGGAGATTTAAGTTCGAATTTAGATATTTGGATCATAATGCACTTAGATTCTCCTCAGGGCTAAACATGAGTTACAAATAATCAAAGTCCAAGTTAAAACTCAACTGCCATTTCTAGACTTCACATTAGGACCACCTGTTAGTTTCATTTATTGTAGAATCTATGTAGATATACAGCAAGAGTAGATAGATTTAATAAAGCCACTTATGTTTTCTCTTAATACTGAAACATAACAAATCGCTGAGATACTCCTCCCCTCGTTAAAGATAGAATTGTGGTGGCATGCTATTTTCTTTTAGTGAAGTTAAACATCATAAGTAGGAGCAAGATGACTGAATACAATGTTCTAGAAAATGCTCCTTACCCCATACAAGAACTAAAAAAATTATCATTAATACCCCACCCATTAGAGAATTGATATAGTAACAAGAGCTATATCAGGCACTGTGCTACTGCCCTTTTAAATGGTTATATTGCTAATCTTATTGAGGATCATTTGGCACCAAGTTCTTGTTGTCTAGCTAGGCCAGCACGGTCAAACTTGCAGTAAAGCATTGGAATGAATTCTATCTCCCTTGGAAAGTCTTGCTGTGTTTCTAAGTTTCTGTTGCTGCATCTGAGGTGAAACTGATTTTGAGTGTAACCAACTGTAATTCTGGGTCTTGTCTGAGAATTCAAATATTGTCACTATAAAAAGTCAAATTGTGCAAAATGCTTATGTAAAACCAACAAGATTTATCTAACTACCTAAATTCTAGAATACAGGATTTTAGGGTTTTTTAAGCATGGATCTTGCATGGTTTTAATGACTTAAGGTCATAGAAATCTAATATATTTTAATAATGCTTTCAGGGAGACTCAGCTTAGGACTTCAGTTTCCTGAAGTTCCTTTTTTCAGTGTCCCTTCTTCTGTTTAGTGTATGACAAGTGCTTGCAGTAATTTAGGTGTTGCAGATGATTACAAACTGAAAAGTATTGTGTATTTTGTGCCTGCCAACATAAGGAACTGAATCAATAGGTTTTGAGTACTCAAAAGCAATGCTTTTCTAGACAGAGTACTTGAATTAGACAAACAGACTCTGAGGACTTTCTGACCCGTGCTGTCTGCTATAGCTTGCATAAATCTGCGCTGAATGAGCACTCAACCAGAATTACTTGAAAAGAGTTGATAGGAGTATTGCCAAATGAAATTAACAATTCCCTTAGTTCTGTAAAACTAAGGTGGTTATCCATGAATATAGTCAATTATATATTAAAGATTTAGCTATTAGAAGCAGTAGGGACAGTGAAAAAACATACACTGTTAAAAACAACAAAGTCTGATCATCTCTCTTCCAATCTTACATTTTATAGTTCTTATCACATGAAATAGGGACTTCAGTGGCTTCCCTGATGTAATCAGCTAGAAGTGACACTGTTGAATGCTAATCTACTGTCTTAACAGTCTGTATGATCTCCATAGATTAAAAAAAAAAAAAATCCAACTGATACAACAAGCCTTCGACCCAGCTTTGCTGTGAACTTATCTACTTCATCACACAAGGAATTCATTCATTTGCATAAATTTGAGCACATTTTTAATTCCCTTGCCCTTTCTGTTTATTAAATACCATAGTCCTGATCCTCTAAATAGGTTTGGCCAACTGAAACACAGTAGGTAAAGAAACCTTCCAGAAAACACAAAGTGATCTTTTAGCATCATCAGTAGCCTCTTAAATACTTTTGATTTAGATATTTTTGTGAAAATCCCGATGTCATGTGATCCACACATTTAATTTACTTCACCTTTGCGTTGGCTGGTAAATTATGGTGATACTAAAGAAAGGATACATTTCAACAGAGTTTAGAAAAAGTTGGATGGTGCAATTGAATTGCCTTTATCAGTCTTCACTGAATTCTTTGTCTTTTCTCATCAGTCAAATCTATGTCTTGTTACACGGCTCTAACTCTGGCTTCACAGTTTTGAGGATAAACTAGTCATTTTTCCTGGTCCATTTCCAGGGATTTAAAGTATGTTTGCCCCCCACTAAGATGATGTTTCCCTCCAAAATATCTGTATTTACTTCTCCATCTTCTCACCCAAGCAGGTAAATTCCACGCACTTTCCCAAGCGCTCTAGTGGAGTGATATAATTGTGTAGGTAACTTAAGGGACAGGTAGCAAATACTTAAATACCTGCTTATACTTGAGGTTTCTATAATTCTCTTTAAGTCTGAAATCAGTTTTTATTAACTTTTCATAACAAGCCACTTATTGAATACTTGCTCCTACCAGGGATCATTTAAGAAGTACAGAAAATACTTGTTAAGATCAGTATTACAGGGCCATGGGTCAATCATCCTTATGAAGAGATAAATATGAAAGAAGTGTTTGAGTAAGAAATGTTATTAACTGGAATTTGAATTTTTATTTGGGAATATAGAGAGAAATGAGATGTTATTTCAGCATCACTGTGCTGGTCTGTTGAAAAAAGCACATACTGTTTGCTTTGGAGAGACTTTTTAGATTTTGTTCATGTCAGTGAAAGGTAGAGTAACCAGCTCTGGAAAGCAAATTTACCCAATTTCAGTCTACCTCATAGCAAACTTCTGCTTTTGTTTTTAATCAATCTGGAAGTAATTTTTACATATGAAAATAATGAGTATTCTCATGAAAAAGCTGTCTTAATGCTGCTTTTAACTGTCATGTTTAGGAAATGTGTTCGTGATTTATCAGGAATAGGTGTTATGATAGGTAACAATACCAATGGCACTATATGAGGGAGACATTGTCTCCTTGTTCTTAGAGTAGGGTAAAATGTGAGGCTTCTGAGGCTATGGGAAATGAGTTTTCAGTACATCAAATGTTTTGACTTTTAACTAAAAGATTGAGTTCTGCAGTGCCACCATCTTTTAAAGATTAAATCCACATGGCACTATATGGAATACAATATCCATTGTTCATACTTCTTGAATGACTTGGAATCATGTGTTAACATGATGAAACCAGATGGGATGTTCAAACACTAAACTCCATTCAGTGCTAGCCAGATGTCTTTCCTGGAGGATGGGGGAGGGATCCTCCAAATAGGAATTTCAGAAAAGATAACTGTCAAATTTTGAGAAATTGATTCAAGTGATACATATGTTATATTGGTTATTCAGTAATTGCTTATCTATTTTTAGGTAAGCTTCATCTGATTTCATCTCTGCTCCTGGCTTCAGATGTGGATATATCATACAACCCAAAATGGTTTTTTCCCCCCACCCCCCACTCCCCCTTGAATGAGGAAGTAAAAGTAAAATTGACCTGGCAAGTATGCTGGGAGATACACAGGGTTTGCTTTAGTGGCTCAACTAGCATCTTACAAACAAAAAAATGGGAAAAAGAGGGCAGCAGAGAACAAAGTATGTAAGTCAAAAGCAAGCTGCAGAATGTAGCACTAATATCAAATGGTTAGGAGTCACTCAGAAAGTTTGTATCTCTAAATTAGATTAACAAATGTTGCTATTATGAGCCAGCTTTATGTGTGGCTACATTTGCAGAAAATGCATGGATATCATTTTGTGTCTTAAAAAACTAACCAAAACAAAACCTCCTCAGTTATGCTACCTTTGACCCTTACAAAAACTCCACTACAGTGGGCTTGCAACAGCGTGGAAAGACTGTAAATATGTTTAGACAGGTGGTACAGTCTGAGGCCTTCTTTAAGGAAATGGAAAACAATACAGAAGGACTTCATTTAGAAACGTTCTCATATAATGAAGTATGCCCAATATATTTCAATGCAGAATGCCTTTTTCAGTGATTCTCACTTGTCATAAAATAAAATATGAGTTTTCAAACAGAACAATTGAGGAGTAGTCTCCCCCACATTTCTCTTTCATGCTGTGTTAAACTCACTTATTTTACATTTGTGCAGTAAAAGAAATGACAGCCAAGTCAAGTTTCTAAATTTAAAACTACTGGGTGACAAATCTTTGGCAAGGGAGGGATGTACAATTCTAGTCTTCGTTATGCTTTTCATCTCCTGTTGTAGAGAGCTAAGGAAAAAAAGGAGCAGGAAGCTCATTAAGATATTGTAGCCAAAGGCCACAAGCTCCTCTACCATAAAAGTCTCAGATTTTCTTGACTGTCTGCTCTCCCTTTGCAATGTCCGAAACACACAGTGAATCCTGAGGGTATCCAGCCGGAAATCGTTGCTGTCTGTTCTGTGTAAGTTCCAAAGAAGGAAAGGAAAGGACAGGATATAAGCACTGCATGGTGAGTTACCCAGCAGAGAGGTGTTGGAGGGGGACAAAGTAGAGATCTAGTTGTTAGTACAACAAAAAGGTTGGAATTTGACCAAGTCCCACTGGTCCTTTCAATGGCCTTGATGTTCTCACAACCTGTGTATGCAAGGCATCAGGCTCCTTTTGCCAGGAGCGTGTTGGAAATACACGATGGAGGCCTAACCCATTGGAGCCTGCTGGGATGATGCTAAATGGGATTCCCTCTGCTAGTTGCTACAAAAATGCCCACGTAGGTACAAATGTGCTGCCAACTCCTTGGAGAACCAACTCAGTTATGCATCTAAAGAATAGATTCATGCACTTCACACACATTCAGTGTTAGTCCCTGTTCCCTTTGCACTATTTCTTTTGGTTCAGGATTTTTGGGTACAAATTTAAATCAGTATTTCAGCCTAAAACCTCTTGATTCCTCTTTGAAAAGGACAGGAACTTCATCAGCTTTTTAAGTAACTCAGGTTTCGCTTCCTTCATTAGAGCGATGATAGATTTTAATTTTTTTTTGTGTGGAAAAAATCTTAAGTTACCCCAAATTTAAGATTAAGTCTGAAAAATTCAACTAGAATACTAGTACTGAAAGAATAACCTGATGAATGATTCTCTAAACAAAATTATGCAAAATTTATTCCCTGAATGTAAAACTGACATAGGATAGTGGTTAGAGGGATATTTTCTCCTCTTTAAAAACAAAACAATACAAAAACCAAACAAACAACAAAACACCGAAACCAAACCAAAAAACAAAAACACAAAACGAATGTGTTTTGTGGAATTGAGGTGTGGATTTGGTCATAACATAAAACAGTAAAACTTGATAATTACAAACAAATACAACTAAAAAGTGAAGGTCTCAGTGAGGTAAGGAAAGAGGAAGCTTGGATTTAGACACAAAATGTCAGATAAATCCTACGGATTGAAATTGCAATGTTCCATATTTTGACTTACTGAAATTTCGCGAGACTCTGCTTGTTTTACTATTTTGTATTTTGAGGAAATTACAGCAGAAACTAACGAGATTGCAACCTGGTTGTTTTTTGAGGTTTCCACTAATAATGAAAATGTAGATTTGAAGTCCTAACCTTTCCTGTGTCCGTTTAATAAAAGTATTTATGTATTTTCAAACTGCTCCATAAAAAGCACTATTTTACTTGTGTTTACACTTTTAAGTAAAATTAGAGTAACTTTTTGTGTTTATGGCACCAGTTCCAATATTTCCATCTTTACATTTTGCTGTTTGCAGAGGAATACAGTGATTCAGGGCAGAGTGGTTTAAAGAAGCAGATTGGATGGGGGTAGAAGAAATGGATAAGAAGCTGTTAATCAGCAAATGGATTTCACAAGAGGAATCTGTCTCTAATTTTAGAATTTTGTGAACTGATGCTCTGAAGCAAACCTGAGCTCTGGTCCTGACTGTGCAGAGAATCTCTTATCCCTTTCTCTAATATATTAGGAAGTCATTTGCTTGAAGAAAGATGTTTTTTAAGTGTTATGCAAGACTGAACTATTACATAAGACTTACAGAAGGAGACACCTGGTTGTTTGGGGGTTTTTTGTTGTTATGGCTTTTTTCAACTGACATAAAAAAGACTTCTATAATGAAGCACAATTCAGAGATGTTTTGCTTTAATTTTCTTTATTCAGGTAAAGTGTGTAGCAAAAGCACTAGGAATGATTGTAAGTTAGAGAATGAGGGGAAATATGTACTCACAGAAGAAGGCTCTGTGGACCACTCTCTGTATTTTAGGTGCACATATTGCACGTAGAAGAGGCTGATAATTCATAAGAGTAAATGAATCAAGGCACAAGTGTAGTGTCCTATTTCTACCATGCTATTTTTCCTGCAGATTTAGTACACTTCGTGAAAATTGTAACAAATCAGTTTGGAATTTACAGAGAATAAGCTTTATATGAGTCTTCTCTGAAAGGCAAGATTTTGATGTTCCAAAATAGCAGAACATGAAATGAATTTATGTTTGATGTAATCTAGTTTTTCTATACTTAATTTAGAAACTTGACTACTTTTAGATTTATTCCTTTTTATACTTACAAATCATTGTAAAATCAGTCATTTACAAACATAGCAAGAACTTAACCTTAGGTTGTAGTTCTGAAAAAAAATGTACAGCAGCCACCTAAAGCAAGAAACCACATTTCCAGACAAAGGATTCTGAAGTTCTAGAAGTGAAGGATGCAAATGGCTGCACGCACTGATACACAGCAGCCTTAAAAGTGATGATCTTGATGAGATAGCAGGAGAAAACAGTGTGAAAATTTACTTCATTCTGTTTATCTCAAGTCCAACTCTTCAGTGCTGTGTGTTTCCTTCACAGAAAAAATGTCTGTTTTCAGTCTGCAGAAGTAGTTGAATTCTCAGCTGTGCAAAAAATACAATTATGACAAATACACTTGACCTTCAGTGGAATTAAGGAGAGTACCACCTGCACTAAATATGTCTTGTAAACAGTGTCAGGAGCAAAGGGATACAGTCTGGCTAGAAATCAAATCCAGTTGCATAGCTTACTGCAATAATAACATTTCAGGTTTCTTTAAAGTTTTGGCTTCTAATGGTACTCTACTCTTAAACAAGGAGTGTTGATGAGTTGTTAGCAGCTGTGCCGTGAACAGGAGCACTCTTTGTGCTGAGATAAAGTGGCCCAGCTCTAGAAATAGTCTGTCACGCAATAAACAACTTTTTTTTTTTCCTGATTCTCTTGTAGTCTAAGTGTTACAAATGAAATTGAAGAACATAAGAAAACTGTTTCAGGACACACTTCCCAGAATATTTTTGACCCCTTGACCTGGGGTGCCTACTCCTGGAATAAACAGCTATAGTAACACCAATATTTTGTTTTATAGAAAAATGTCCCCCCAAAATCAAACCCCTTAAAACTATCTAGATAATGACAATAGCCTAAATTAATTTTTATATAACATCATCATAGGAAAAAAACCAAAATATTCATTTAGAAAGACACAGTATCCTGAAAGCAACTTAACATATCCAAAAGACAATTCAGTAAAAGGAATGCTTCAGTCCAGATGCAAACACATGTGCCATAGACATTCCCTATATGTAAACCCTCATCAGAACTCTTTTTGTGCAAGTCTCACCTTGAAGTAATGCTGTACATAGAGGCTGTGTTATCCTGGGTTATTTTGGCTAGACAGTTCTGACTAGTAGGGTTTTCCATAAAAACTACTTGCTCCTATTCACCTATTTTAACCAATCCTTTCCCTCCTTTCTATAACTTAATGAACATTTCTCAGCATAGCTCAGTGGGGAAGGAATGTGGGGAAGTCAAGTCAGTTATCTAAAGGTTTTAAATGTCTAAATCATAATTTTAAATATTTTTTAGGCACAGTTAGCTAGTATAGATCACAAAGTGCAGGAAACATGTACTGGACAGTCTTGGATTTCCAGTAAGTTTTATACTGATGTTATAGGGTGAATTTTAGTACATGGTATTATGTACTAATAGTGAAAATGATCTTCAATGCCAGGTCCAAAGAATCCAAAGAAGCCCATCAGTCTGGCAGCCTAGTATGAATGGGGAAAATGGGTTCCTTGCCCACAGTGGCAGGAAATGCCCATGGTAGGCTTTTCAGAAATAACACAAAATCTCAAATGGTCTTGAATATGATGATAATCCAGCTTAAACTTTCTCCTCAGCAAAGTTAAATCATAGACCTCAAAAATCTTAGAAGCTACCTACTAAATATAAAGCATAGATGAATAAATATTGTTATGTGTGTGCTGTCTTTCATATCATCTGCATAGCTGACAACTGTAGAATTTATAGCATTTCATATTTAATATACATTTTAGGATACTCCTTATTTTTGTAAATCAAAACTGTACAGACCTTATATAGTTTAGCTGTTTATTATTAGCCTGTAAAACTGCTGTTTTCCTTTAAAATTTAAATCAGTCCTGATATAATTAATAACTCTACAAGAAATCAATTTTTTTTTTTTCCTGAGGAAAATGAGGTGTAGTGGCTTGGCTGTTTTGTAGCAATGGGTTCTGGTTTTGTCTTCCATTTCCATAGCAAAGGGAATTAATTTAACGGAGATCAATAGCGTTGCCACCATAGGTTGCATACTCCCGCTATAATTCACAGTGCTGGGGAGTATTTGACATGAGTTTATATTTAATCTTGTATCTTGTTGTATAGAATTATGCAAATTAAACACCCTTAGAAAGAAGCTTTTGTTTTTATTAATTTAATGCAGTAATACTAATAAGGGAAAAATGTAAAACAAATCATTGTGTGTGCTTAGGATAAAAAAAAATGTTGTAACCCTTGATATTGGGTGGGCATAATGGATGTTGTGTAAAGCGCTCTGCACTTTGCAGCCTGTGAAACCTGCACAAACTTTCCAGTAATGTTAAAGCACTTGCAAAAATGTTGCACCTGGAGCAGGGAGGAGTGAAGAGGGCAAAGGTCAGCATTAGGCATTAAGACACTGACTAAACAGACTTTACACTTGGTGAAAAGTCCAGACAACCCCTGCAGTGTCATCTTACAACTCTGGTTTTCTTCTTTTCAGGACATAGTAATCCATAAATACACTCAAGTCACCAGCAGCTTAGCTCTTCCCCCGCTTCTCCCCCTTTTTAACTCTCCTTTCATTTTTAATTCTTACATAAAGATCTGAATTTTTAACCCTTTCCAAGTATTTTAATCAACCCTGGGAGCTGCTTTTCTTCACTGCTGTCATTCACTAGACTTATCTTTCTAAATCCTCCTTTTTGAAAATTATTCTCTAAGAAAAGTGGTTTCAAATAAGCTAAAAAAAATATTGCTTGAAAACTGTAGCACAAACTCAGTGTATGGATAAGACATCCTGGAAAATTATCAGATTTTTATTTCTAAAAAAAGGCAGTTATCAAACTCTGTAAACTACTTAAAAGCAATATTTGTTTCTGAAGTTCCTTAACCAGAAACTTTATGTAAAATATCTCATGGGATGTAGCATAAAATTTGTTTCTACAATTACTTCTGAGCTTATTTGTTTAGATAGATGAAACCAGTTTCAACTGGGATGCTGCAAGAAATGTTTACCATTGTTGGTTTTTTTCAGTCAAACAAACAGAAAAATCTCATCAATTTCTCTAAACTGGAAAAATGTAGAGGTAAAACAAAGAGGTGTTTGTACTTTTATCATACAATTAAGTCTTTCAGTTTTGCATCTATTACACTTAGTAGCTGAAATCATGAGACCAAACTGATTTTAATCATTTTATCAGATCCCATTATCCTCATCCCATGGCTTAAGAGACTGGATAGACTCCTAATATAGTCTGGAGCCTTGACAGTAAAAATAGGCTGGTGAAATACAGCCTATCAGTTGCATATAATTGTGCACATTTTGCTCACTTCCTCTCCTTGTTCTGAGCACTGCACGAGGCTGTACTTCCACACAGGATATTTTCCCCTTGCCCACTTTTCACTACCCCACCCCTTCTGCAAATCTGCTGAGATGTTCAGCAGGTCTGTCACATTCCCTTTTTCATTAATTTTTTACATCTTGTGAGCAACACTGACACAAGAGACCTGAAAGAAGTCTGAGTAATTCTTTCATACTGTGCATGAATATTGATTCATAGAAACATTCATCAGAAAATAATTTTTTTTTTCTTTTGGACAGAGATCTCGTATATTTACTCAGGGAGGGAAAACAAAACTTCCAGTTACATGTGTGCAACGTGGTCATTTTAGTTAGTCACAAAATGGTGGCCTGAAAGCATCTCCTGTCAAATCTCATGGTCACTGCAGGCTCACTGATTTCTGTTCTTGCACAGTGATTTTTAGTGTTGCTACCCAAGGGTTTCTAACTTGAATATAATGGTAACCCAGCTTATACTTTCTCCTCAGCAAAGTTAAAATTATAGACCTTAAAAATCTTAGAAACCACTTACTAAATATAAAGCATAGACAAATAAACATTACATTACGTGTGTGCTGTCTTTTGGTCTGTTCAACGGTGGAAATCAGAGAATCATCAACAGAAACAGAAAGGTGAAACTGGGATTTAATGGGGGCAGAACCAGCAAAGGTATTTGCTTCTCATTGCAACGTGCTCTGTACAAATTACAGACCTATTTCAGCATGATGCTTTAAGTACATGATGGACTTTGAGCATGGAAGTGATTTTTTGGGTCACCTTTAGGCTTTAGAAGTAAGAATACGCTCAATGCCATTACAAGATCAGATCCTTGCTGCACAAACACTAGAGGTAGTGAGTGTCTAGGGCTCAGGTTTGGTACTCCTGGTGACGCAGTGCAGCATTTTAACCTGCAGTGAGTCTCACTGGTACCATGGGACAGTCTATTAATAACCCGTTAGAGGAGTCAGCATTTTAGTGTTAGGCCTTGCATGAATGTTGAATCTAGAGGATCATTACAGATGGAGTAGTACCTAGTTCATCCTATATTCTGATGTTGTGTTGCAGGTTACCAAAAAAAAAAAAGTAGTGAATGTTTGCGTACATGGAGAACTTAAGAAAATTAGACTAGAACTGAATAATATTAATCTCTTGAGAAATAGGCTTTGTATCTTGTCTAGTTGTAGAAACATCACACCAAAGATGACCTGACTTAATAGCAACAACAAAAGACCATTTTGTCTAGTATTTTTTATTCTTTTCAAGCATTTGAGGTGTCTCCAATACCCTTTGCTGTGGTATCTCAATGCTGACTTCATAATAATAATCACATATTCAAAACTTCAATTCTGCTAATATGACGTAGATGAGAAGCCAGGGAGTTAAATGATTTGCCCAAGGCTATGAAACATCATGCTGGAGAGCTGAAATCAGACCTTTTACCATGTCTGCCTGGCCAGACGCAAGGTCTGTGCTTTGTTTTATGTTCTCAGGCATGTTTCTTCACGCAAATGTTATTTGGACTGCATGCCTGACATATAGCAAAGGCCATACTGCCCACTGCATTTTCTTCTGGATTGTTTTCCACCTTAAACTTAAAAAATTACTGGAATTTTAATGAAGACCTGGTTTAATTGAAGAAGAGTGTCTTATTGAAGCCATTTTCATTATTACTTTTCAGAAATTATATTCTACAGGTGTTTAGTGGTTTCTTGATTCAAGCTTATAGTGATAAGACCAACAACCACACAAGCATAATGTCAAACTAAGCTCTGAATAGGAGAGTTAATATGTGCAAAACAGTACAGCAGTAATAAGTCTGTTGCTGATTTTTTTTCAACCAACCAAACTTGCTCTGTATTGCTTCCAATTGGTCTTTTTCCCCCACCTAACTTTTCTTCTGAAAGATTCATTTTAACCACTTACCTTACCCATGGGATGTGTAAATCTGTGGGTGAAACTTTGTGCATCTTTTACAAACTCTACTTGCTAAATTTCCAGTATTGTTGTATTGCTTCACACATATCCCACTAATGCCAAATAAAATAGCAGGTAAGACTGCAATGGTGTCATCTGTGCACATAATTTTGTGGATAATGTTTGTGTGTGATACATACAGTATTTACAATCTGTACTTGGCATGTAGATCACACAGTCACAAGTGAGGCTGATCACCAACCCACGTAGTGTGGGTGGGATGTATGTATGTAAAATATACGTAGGCAAATTAATAGCAATTGAAGGTTACAGATGTTTTAAGGGTGAACATTTTGGACAGTGGAAAAATACATTTTTCTGACACTTCCAAAATGTGCCTTATAAAAATTTGATTAAGCACCATATCCTTCAAATTTTCTGCTTTCATTAGAAAAGGGAAAGCATTTCATGCTTTAGTTCACCCACACCTTTCAATCTTTTTGGTCACTCTTTGCCTGAGTTTGTTTTGGCAGTTTTGTTTCTGCTTTTACGGGGTTTTTTGGGTCTTTTACTATTTGGCCATTAAATGATGTCAAGTACCTGTTTGGCTGGTGTCTGATACACATACGTATTCCTTGTTACACACATTTCTAAAAGAGGAACTTGCCATGATTTTTGCCTGAATGCTACTAGATTTGGCACTGTACAAATAATATAAATTAAATATTCTTAATTATTTCATCTCATACTAGAAAAGATTCAGGACAAAGGAGAGATTGATGCAGTGTGCCTTACAATGGTCCTACTGATTTCTCTACTGGCCTTTCCTCTGCACATGGTCAATTAGAATTGAAAATCCTGTGCTGATTTCATTCGCTGGAATTTTTAAGCAGGTCAGGAAGAAAGATGTTATTGAAAGGAAAAGTCTCATCTAAATAAGAAAAGAACACGTGGCCATCTGGTCTAACTGTACCATGCTGAAAGTCATTTTGACTCTGCTGTAGTTTGAGCTTTGTAACAGTTTGCTAAAATATTAGCCAGAAATCTGTTTACATTAAAACACTCTGTATTTTTATCTATAAAAATGCAATGTGCGGTTCTCTTCCTATCTGTAATACATGAGCTCATTTGACCCCATTACCTTATTGAGACTGTCTATGTTTCTGGTAGGTTCTCAAGTTACTTCAGCTCTGCAAAGGTATAAGTGAAACTACCAGTCTTTTGAAAGTTTTGAGGGTAACCCTGAGCACTTTATTCCTATGACTAAAACTTGCACTTCTGCTTGAACTAGGAAAGGCTCAAACAGGAGGATGCAACAGGAAGTACGAGAGGAAAAGGGGAGAGAAAAGTTTAAAAAAGGAAATTAGAAGTTGAAATTTGTGCGAGTAGCACCATGGAGTTTGCACAACCAACTGTAGGCCACAGGCTAAGAGACAAGCTGTAATAGATACCAAATTTTTGAGGAATGGAGTCATAAATATGCATGAACTTCCATGATTGCATTGTTTCAACATCAGCTTTTAAAAATTTTAAAGAAGTCAGCAAAAAAAACAGAGGTCAGAATGTTTCACATTAGGTAAATAAACTCCTTGCTTAAAAAGCTAGAACACACAGCTCCAAATCTCAGGTGGCATTATCCTCCTCTAGCAGGAGGATAACGCCATACTTACAGAAACACTAGTCACTTGTATCTTCTACCTACTTTAGTCAGAGCTGTTGAACACCCAGCACTCACAAAACCCAAGAGACTTCACTGGGAGAAGGGGACAGTGTTGAACTAAACATGGAGGCAAGGACCCTGTATTCATATTCTCAGGTTTAATGTTTAATTCTTATGTGATTAGTCACTACTTTTGCACTGACAAACATTACATGAATTGCCAATTGAAATGTCCTTCTAATACAATGTAGTGTATAAATCACTTCTGAAGTTTAGAGGAATTGATTTGCATAGGATTTCAGCCTTTAGGAAAGGATAAAAATATGATTGCTTATTATCATTACCCTAAGAAAATGAAAGTCAGCACTTCATAATGTAGCTGCAGGCATTATTTCAACATATATTTTTGAAACAAGTGGCACGTTTTATTTTTTTTAAAGCATAATATGCCAGGTAAAGTAGAAAGAAAATTATCATCTTAATATATTGAACATGCGTATATACATGTAGCTTACAAGTGCACACTTCTTGTGTATGACCATTGTTGAATTTGCTTGTATATTTCACATAAGGTATATAAAATGTTCCTTTAGAAAAGCATCATATCCCTTGCTTTTAAAAAAATAAAATACGGGAATATAAATTTGACTGCAGCTCTTGATTCGCTTAATTTTTCTGAAATCTCTATTCTGGAATCTTGCTGTGGATATTGCTGCAACTACGTGCAACCTTTTGTTTGCATGTCTCTGCTGCTATTTGGAAAGGAAGTTTTTTTAAGACTAAATGGGATACTTATACTGAGTTCCTTTCCTCGTAGTGTTTATAAGCAATATTTAAGAAAAAAGCCAAGAAAAATTCCCATCTTTTCATTAAGATACTTGTTAGAGTGACTAAAATATAGTTTAAGCCTTTTCAGGGAGTAAATTAAAAGCAGTGTATGTAGGTTGTGTGTTTAAAAATATATTTTCTTCTAAGTCTTTTTCATACAAAGTTCATATTAAAAAATAAATATTAGTCATCATGTGTGTCACACCATAATTTGTACCAGAAGACAATGAAATTCCAAAGAACTTAGAATATAGGTCCACATGGCATACATTTAAAAATTAAATAGAATAAATGCTTTGAATCTCCTTTTCCTCTGTATGTCTCTGTTAACCCCACCCATAGCCACACCAAATGTAGAGCAACTATTTTGGGGAGTACTGCATTCCCAAGACCAACTTTCTGGCACGATGACACTAGGCCAGTCAGCATTTCTCTGGTCTGTGGCAACAGGAAGGCCAGGGGTTGTAAGGCCAGCTAACCAGTCCCCTGCCACGCTCCCCTTCTTCATTTGAAGACAACCTACTTACAAAGCATTTTGCTACTGCCTTGTTTAAAACTACCATAAAACTGTCTGGGAGCTCTCGCTAATCTCTCTAAACCCAAATGTTTTCAAATATTTCAGTTTGATGGGCATTCAGGTGTGGGTATCTGGACAGTAGCTATTTGCCTTTATGTAATATATCATATGCATACACAAAATCTTTACGTAGTATTTGAGAGCTACACGGCAATTATGTAAGTGATGCATGAACTTAACATAAAATACTGCATTGACTGTAAAGCTGGAGTAGAAATCACAGTAAAATGGGAAACATTGGATGCCCCTGTTTATACTGTGTTGGAAAGTGTGTGTACGTGTGCGTATGTTTTGTACAATAATGTGTATATATGTTTACAAAGTTTCTTATTTTGTATTTTTTACGAATCATAACAAAGTTGAAACTGAGTCTGGCCGACATAAGGAGGAAAGGCTTGTGTTTGGCTTTAATCTTCCTGCAGCACGGTTCAGACTTCTGTCTGATCTGCACATAGCAGAGCAAGGGGCTTGCCGTGCATTGCGTGCAGGCTCCTTGATTGTGGAGGGGAAAAAAAAAAAATCTGGCTGGAATCCAGACAGGCGAGCGCAGTGCTCTGTTGATCATTGTGTCTAGCCTTCAGGTGTCTCAGCTCACAGTGGGCGGCGGTTGGGGGAGGGGGAGATAACAGGAGGGCAGACAAAGAATAAAATGGTGTATTTAAAAAAAAAAAAAAAGAAATCATATGTAAAAAAAATTCACGTCAAATCCTTTTTTTTTTAAAAAATGCTTCTTTTAACGTTCCTGTCCCTGCAGCGGGAGCAAGCAAACATCTGTCCAGGAAGATTTATTTAAGCCATAATTAGTAGCGTCTGGAGTCTTTCAACAATTTCTCTTTATTGCACTTAATTTTTTATTTTTTTTTTTAAAGAAGTCTGCTCATCTTTCACTTAAAAACTGTTTTCACTTCATGCATTATTAGAGATCCAGCACAACCAGGACTGAGTCAGATTTCTATTGTCTTTGCTTTTTCCCTTCTGATCGTAGTTTTCAGAATCCAACTTTTAGTAGGGAAGGGGGGTGGGAAGGATCGTGCAGGCAGGGGGGAAAGATCTTATTAAAGATCTAATGAGCATGTGGAGGAAAAAAAAGCAAAAACACAAATCAGTGCTGTTTATTATACAGTTATTCATTTGGGTTCAATTTCTTTTCCGGGGAAGAAGAAGGAAAAAAGCACTGCTTTGTCTGTTGCTTCTGTTTGAGAACTCTCATAAATCTTGCCCAGAAAGCAACTTGAGCTCAAGGAGATCTGGCCAGTAAAGCTCTGGGAAGCAATTTCAATGTCTCTTGCTATGGATATTCTCTTCTTTCTGCCCCCTTCATCTCCACTGCCCCCCTCCACCCCGACTTTCTGACATTATACCGTGAAGAGCCCCACGCCCTTTCCCACCCCACCAGGAATCTGAGTGAATGCAAGCAGCAATCTAGAGGTAAAGTTGCTTATCAAAAAGCCTCTCCTCATGCTGAGTGAGTCCAGATATTATACTAGTGTTTTTTCAGTCCAGCCATAACCCTTTCTAACACTCCCCCCGTTGGCTCGCCTCTCCCCCTCCCCCCGTGGAAGGGGTGGGATGGGAACCTTGCTCGACTTCATTGTTCCAAATGTAAGAGCTATTTGCCCCAAAGTGTCTTTGCTGTCTTTCATAGCTAATTATAATAACTGTCAGATGTCTGGAAAGTCTGGGCTGCCCTTGCTGGCGGAGTTAAAGTTTGCCTTTATGTTTTCCCCTTGGGGACAGATCAGGCCTGATTAGACACAGAGTACAAATAAAAGTGAACAACATACGTGTGTAGGGCTTTTTGTCTTTGTTTTTCTTTATGAACAAAGCAGCACGCTGGCTATGTCAGGAAGCAGTGTGTCATGCAGTGTGCATGCAGGCACTGCCCTGGAGGATAACTCGCTTTTTCTTTTTTCTTCTTTTTTTTCCTTTCTCTTATTGAAGCATGCAAGAAATATTCCTGAATTTAAATACCACTTTAGATACTTGCTCACCACATAAGAAAAGTAATCATTGATTTAATGGACGTAACATTTTGACATTTTTAAGATATTTGCGTTCCTACATGAAAATAAAAATAAATAGACCCCGTACTCACAGTTTTGTTGTGCTGTGCAGGTCGCTGTCTCCTTCTGCAGAGACAAGGAGGGTCGGAGGGTGTCAAGGGTGCAGAATCCCAGTTAAATTCAGGAGAAATGTATAAATGTGCTTCCTGAAGTCGCCTGGAAGTCAGCCACTTGTGCTCAGACATCCCATTGCTGCTCTGCACGCTATACTATCTGCAGTTCTGAATTGAACTAAATACTGCCCATGTGAAAGACAGAGGAAACACAGTCATGTGGGACACACAAATCCACTCTATTGGCTCTGAAGGCACAACTTCAGCATTCTTGCATTTCCACCATTGGTTAACAGTTCAAGCTGAAAGAGTCTAGGTCCTCCTAGTGAGTCCGTTTTCCCTTTATGTGTGGAAGAATGACTGTAGGATTTTACAGTGACAGGATTAGTTAAGAAAGGCACTGAAGTCATCCCTTTGACTGAAGCTGGTGGGTGGGGATTGGAAGCTGTGCTTTTCTCAAGTCGACGTTTTTCCTTTTTCTGCCTGCATTCCTAGTGTCAGGAAATGCTTGCAGTTAACTCGGGCAGCAGAGAGAAACTGAAGTGACTTTTTCGGGTTCAGGGATAGGGACCTGACTTTTAAAGTAATACAGCATTACAGACTGTACAATGATTTTTACAGGAATAACTAACCGGGCTTGCTAAAGTGTGGTTGTTCTCTCTTTTCCAATTTGTTTTTGTTGTTGTTGTTGTTTTGGTTTTGTTTTGTTTGTTTGTTTTAAGCTCAGAAAGGACTGTATCAGGGTCATTTGTCTTGAATTTTGCATCCTATAAGGCACATAAATGACACCAGCAGTTCCAAAGCCTAGACTAATAATTCAACAACAGAGGAAAGATTTTACAGAACTCTGGATCTCTGGGGAATATTATGATATGGTCATAACAATATTTTTAGAGAAGCAGTCAATTCCATAAAATCTATAATTGCTGATATTTGAGAATAATGAAGCTATAAAGATTAAATAGAAGGGAAGAAGATTGACTATCCCCTATTTTGGTATTCTGTCATTTGTCTGATTTAGTTATGCCAGCGTGAGCAGTAATTTGAAACGGTACTCAGTCATGTGTGACATACTTCTCCAATTAACCCTTATTAAAAAGACCTTTCCCAAATCCCACATGCATGTTTTCCTAGAACTAGAGAAAATAGTGGTGCAACAGATTTGTCAAGTTTTGTGTCCATCCTTCTTTCTGGGCAGATTTATTTCCTCTTTTGTGTTTCCGGGGCTATGTCTCATGTAGCTCTAAATACACCCAATGTGTGGTTCCTGTTGGTGGACTGTTGAACTTAGGGCCTAATTTAGCAGTTGAAGTGCTTGGAAATTTACCAGAATAATTAATCTGGAATAGTAAATTCATTGTATGCCTGTGGTGTATGCAAGACCAAGCACAGACTGCTCTGCTGGCAATTGTACCATGTACAAGGTCTTATTCAGCACCTTATGCCTGGCCCTGGGTGTCAGGACATCTTTTCGTTTTTACCAGTAAAGCTTGTTCAGTCCACCTTAAAACAATGCTTCTTCCTCTTTGGAGTTCACCCTCTTAAGCTATTTATAAACTTTTATCATCACCTCACTGACCACCCTTGTCATCACTTAGCTGAACACCATATTCCAGGTGTAGCTGCATAAGATATGGAAACATTCCTCCGTAGCCTGTGACCTGGTATGGCTGCAGCAAATCAATATGTGTTTGCTTGATATGTGAGCAGGAAAATATATATCTTAAAAATAGACTCACACACCTGACTAACAGGATTTCAGAGAAGATGAATATACTGTGTTCTACTCTGAGTTAGGAAGAAGGCCTTGCAAAGGCCTTCTTTGCTTCTAAGTGCTAAGAAGATGCAGAGTTTATTTTTCTTTAGCAGGTTCACTTAAAAATAATGTTTAGTAACAGTATACAAAAGGTGGAATTTGTTATTGTTGTTGTTTGGCTTTTTAATCTTCACAAAGAAAGATAATTGTCTGGTTTGGATAAAATAAGGCTACAGCAGTAGCATCAAAACTTTCTCTCCACCCTCCAAAAATGTTTTTGGCTCCACTGGGCTTTCCACATCTGGACTCCAGAACACTCAGGGAAGAGAACTGAAAACCCTGGGAGACATTTTCTTTTTTTTTGCAGTGCTGGTGGTCTTCATAATTTTGGTTGCCTTTTTTTGTTGTTGTTGTTTAATTCAATTAAAGAGGGAAGAAATACTAATAAAAAAACCCCCTTACTCCAGAGAGCAGTAAACTCTTTGGTTTTAAGACCAGTGCATGGTCTTTTCTTAAATACATCTTTTTCATGTATGTCAGTTTCTGATTTTAAAATGCTGCAAAACTATTTAAAGAAAGGGAATAAACATCTGAATTAATTTAGTATTGTTTAGCTCTTTCTTCAAATAATTCATGAGTGAATTTCATGAAAAATTAGGGAATCTGGAGCAACGATTATTTAACTGCACTTCTTGAATCATGAATCAAAGGATGACACAAGCAGACATTTTTGTGACTCCTGGTATTTTGGAGACCAAATTAATACTTTACCTCATTGTTTCCAGAGAGAGAAATGTATCTTTACATGTACTTGTGTATTTAAATGGACATTTTATTCTCCGTATCATGTCTATTGGAAAGAAAGCAAAATGAAGACTTAAGCTACATCATGTTCACTTCCCTTGAATAATAAGTTGCTTCTTTCTCCATTATTATTACCAAAGAAGAGTTCATAACTGTAAGAGACAAGGGAAAAGAGCATCACAAAGTTACCACAATGTGGAAAATAACATTACTTGGCAAATTCTGTTATTATGATGATGCTTTACATGTGAGCTAACACGTTGCTGTATGAACTGGGCTGTCAGAGTCTGGAGATCTGCTACTGCTGTGTGGTCCTCTGTGACCATCCTTTGACAGAACAGATTTCTATTTCTGGTTTTTGGGTTAGGGTTTTTTGGGGTTTCAGCTTTTTTTGCTGATCTAGCAAAGATTGGTAGAGACACATAATTCCTGTTTAATACAGGTCCTGGTCCTAAGAATTTTCAATGTCCCCTGGGCAGGAACTCTAGGAAAAAAAGAAATGACTGAAGTTAGAACTTATAGTTATTAATGTAGCTTTTTCATTCTTTGGAAGTATTAGAGAGCATGTGGTTTTTGTGAGGGTGTGGAAAAGTAGGATGGACTTGAACATCTTGTATAGGGTGCATTCCCAAACAACTTTGCAAATCAGCCAGTGATTTTTTTCCTGTGTAAATATAAGCTCCATGACTACTCGGGAGAAGGAGCAGATTTGCCTCTTGGCTTCTTCTTAGTAATGCATACTACATTTAGAAAAGCAAAAATCAAAAATTCAGATAAATTTCTTTCAGAAACACTTAGAATAAAGGCACTTGTGCAGTTTGTTGTATTATGTAAATGTTTACTTCTGAAAACATAACTGTTTCCTTAGAAAATTAAATGGAGTTCTGTTGTGTGTATGCTGCAGATTTCATGTTGCCCAGCACTTTCAATCCTTTCCATTTTTCTTTCAGTGGAAAATAATTGAACTTTATAAGACTGTGTATTTGCTTACAACTTTGCCAGAGAATTCTTGCTGTTCTATACACCTTTGCTTTTTATAATACAGCAGTAGGTGGTAATCGCTAAAGTTTCAATCCTATATTAGCTAGTAAAATCCCTTGATGTTGGTAGTGTATAAGCAAAGAAGAAATCAGTCAGAAACAAATATCCCAGGAGATACTGGAGAAACTGGAAAAAGGCAGAGAAGAAGCAAAGTCATTGAAAATCATTGAGGGAGGGCAAGTGGACAAAGGGCACCCAAAAGCCATTTCATGGAGAGTAATTACCAAAGCCTGGAAACATGTACATCACTTTCAGTGTGTGCACATATTCTGGAAATGTTTGTATACCCTAGTTAAGAACAGCCCTAGCGAACACGAGTTGTTTTTCAATTGCATCTGGTACAAGAGGTTTGTGAATAAAGGTTTATTCTCATCTCCTGCACTGGGAGGGGTGACAGTAGCTGAAATGTTGTCTGAGCAAGTCATCTCTGCTGTATATGAACCAGCTGGCCAGGTTGCAGTATCTACCATTTACATAAAGAAAACTCTCCAGCTAAGCTGCTAATATCATAACTGATTTTGTGGGGTTCTTGAGGGGGTTATGTTTTGTTTGTGGTTTTTTCCAACTGGGTCTTTTCTCATTCGTCTTTCTCCTCTAACTCTTTATGTAAAAAAAGTGAACGAAACCACATGAGATACTGGGAAGATTTTCAGCAGTCAGACAGGAAGCTGGTATCCTACTAATAGTGAAAGTCAGAAGAACTTACTCCTGTTTCCTCTGCAGGTCTTCTGTCTGTTTAGGGACAACTTTTGATGGTAGCTGAGATAATATGGCTGCAATTTAACCACTACAAAAAACCATCTCAGATTCAATAGGTTCCTGATCTGTGTGTTGAAATTTATGTATATGTTGAGCTATTCAGTTTTTTGTATTTATCAACCTGATTTTGGTTACAGGATTGTTGGTGAGGAATTCATATTTCATCAATATCTTTTTCAGATGAACTTAAAATATTAGGGAAAAAAATTCAAGGATTTTCAGCTAATCAATTCTAAAATTTTTACAAATTTATTCAAGTGAAAATTAAAATATAGTGTTAGCAACTGCGTTTGTAGGAGAAAATTTCTAAATAAAACAGAAGGTTATGTAAACAGTGGGCTGGTAACTGCAGTATAGTTCAGATGAAATTGAGTGATGCAAATGTTTTAAATATTGTCTATATTTAGATCGCCATAGAATTATGATATTCAGAAAGATTTGATCAACAAAGGTAGAATCAACCATGCTTTTCATCTGATAAACCTCAAATTTAAAACATACAAAATCTCTTGAAACCCGTAAGTACCATTAAAATGAATGTTACTTGAGCAATTTCTGTATCACATCTATGTATTCCACAAAGTCTGGTGATTTAAATGCTTTTTTTTTTTTTCCTGGGTAATTTCTTCAATTTTTGGGTTTTTTTTTAATCCTTTCATTTTTATCCCTTTTCTTTGGTCACTTGTTCCCTTAAGTCCTTTCAGTATAAACAAATTATTTACCCCAAAAAACATATACCTGAAACTCAGGTGGCTCAGTTTTCACCCAAAAAAATGAAAGCTTTGTAAGGGCAGTCGGACTTGGTGACTACAACAGGTCTTTTTCCCTCAGACTCCTCTTACAAGGTTATGTAGCTTTTTCTGATTTCAGATACAAGTTCTTCCATCCCCAATTAACCCACAATAATATATAAACATATTTATTTTATAAATTATTTATCAAACTTTGATTATATTTCCTTATAGAACTATACAACTGGCATTTTAATTTCCTTCTAGTGTAAGATTGGTTGCAAAATCTAAAACTTATCAATATTTTGTGCAATCCAGTATTTGGTGGAAAACAGTAGTATTTAGCAGTTCATGTTTCAAATGTAGAAGTCTTTTGGTTGAAAAACTCCTGTGTGGTCTAATTCTCAATATTTTTTATTGAATCAAGCATTCCCTGGGATAAACCATCTCTCTCTTCACAGAGAAAACAGATGAATGTTTAAGTATTTAACACTATATATATTTCACACTAAATTAAATAGAGTATTCCCTCCATTGTCCGACCACTACTACAGAGTCTGCAACCGAAGTGCAGTCTTTTAGATGAGATTAAAGCATCACTAGGAAACAAGCCAATAGCAGTTGCAACATCTTTTTCAGTAAAAATATATTAAAGTAAAAATATATTCCAAATTTTTCAAAGTAACATTATTTGTGGATCAATATAATAAATCTTGGAGATATTTTTTTCATATTTTCCAATAATTTTGATCTAATGAGGTCTCCCATTTTTTGATTAATAACTCTCCTCTGATATCTCAGTCTTTTAGGGATTAAGATAATAGGTAGTTTATCCCATTTTTGTTCCAATTTTGGGTGGTCCTAAACCAAGACATTTTCAAAAGGATTTTTTTTTTTAAAACCATCTGCCCTCCACATTTTACTCCTTAATGAAATAATTAATTTTGTTATTTTCCTAAGGGGGTGTTAATACTGCATAAAAGCAATACTAATACCATAGTTTTCCTTGCAGGAAGCCAGACCTGTTACTTTAAGGACGCACATTTTTCCTCTGGTAGCTTATGAAAATTTAAATTAAAAGGATTTAATAATTTAAGCAGCATACTTTAGTGACTGAATGTTGAAGTACAGAGGAGTTTGAAATTGCTAGCAAAACACTAGGCATTTCAGAGAATATAGTTCAATACTACCTTCAGGCACCAATCCTTGCTAGGTGCATGCAGGGTAGAGATGCTTTCAGAAATAGATTATTATATAGTTGAACAGAACTGCTACTCCAGTAATGACATTTTATCTTTAATTATATATTGAATTATATATTCGGTATTGATTAATGAATTTCTTATACACTAAAGAGCGGAGAATTCATTTACCGAGAGGGTTTTGATCTTGGTTAACGAACAAGGTGTAGGCAGAGCAGAGGAAAGGGGGGGGGTAGAGGGAGGAAGTCAATGCAAACTGCACTTGTTCAAATAATTGCAGTCACAAAAATATGTTCACATATTTGTCTGATCTTTGTAGGGGAATAAAATCCTACCCTGAGCCCTCCTGAATGTCATCCTTCTTTAAATAATCTCTATTGCCTTTTTTACTTTTTTTTTTCAATAGAGCTATCATGAGGATATTTAAATATCTTATTACTCCATCCCTCACTCTGTATCTTTTGTTCCTTCCCACTGTTTAATTATGGACCTCATTTGTGGTATATCACAATCTAAACTGGAGGTTTCTTGCTTGAGGGACCTTAACTGAGATCCTGACCTTAGTGAAATCAAGGAGAAGAGTGAGTTTCAGTGTCTTAAGTGGCATCAGGATTTCACCCTGCCTTTATTCGGGACACCTCTGGACAAAGGGAACAAGTAAGAATGAAGTGCTTGGGTATTAAGCCAATTATCTCTTTTAATTAGAACATGTATAGAGAACTCTTAAACTGAAGAAAGGGTGAAATCTACTGAATAAATTATTCACAGTAAATAGTCCACCCAGCTCTAGTTCTGACAGAGATAAAGCTGCAGTGGCATCAAAGTGTCTGCTCTTACAGGGTGTTGCTCTGACACAGATGTCAAATGACAAATCAACATGAGGTGAACAGATGAGTCTTATTCCCTGCCTTACTCAGCTGGAGAGATCGCAAAGGGTGGTCGAATAGGCTCCAACAATGCTCTTATAGCCTCTCTTAGCAGTAAAAGATAAATAAAACTGGCCAGGAGGTAACTTCTGTAATTCCTTAAATCTGCTTTGCAGATATTACAAAGCAAATAGCTTGGGAGATTTTTACCGCAGTATGAAAGGTGGGAGGGAAATCAGTAAGACCTTGTGACCACCTCCTCTAAGATTGAAAAGGGACCTGAAAATTTAAAACAGAATTTTTTTTATTTTTTTTTTTACACTGGTGAAATTGGTGTTGCTAAAACAGATTTTAGTAGTGGTTCATTTCCCCAGGACTGAATTTACCTCCATATTCTTTGCTGATATCTGGTCAGATATCTTGGACACCAGGCAACAGTGATGGAAATTACTGAAGGTGGTGTGAATAAAAGTTTTTCAAACCCTGTCCTGGGAACAGTGTTCTGACTGCCCACGTTCTTGAAAAAAGCCACAAAAATCATCGTTTTCTTCGGGCTTCTGTTACCCTGCTGAGTGGTACAGGTACTCTTAGCCCATTTTCCATAAATTTGAGTGCTTAATCATGGAAAATCAGAAGTATTGGATAATAGGTGGTTCAAGTGCCTCCTCAGGATAGTCATGTAGGGAAGGCCCTCTTGCATAATAGTCGTTGTAGAACCTTGGTAGAACTGTGTAAGCATGTGCTGCAGAGCAGTCCTGTCTACGTGCAGAACCTGCCGTGGCGGCTGGGTGACATGGAGCCAGGGAGCAGCAGCAGCTCCACCTCTGCAGCCACAGAGAGGAAATCAGAGAATTCATATCGGATGCCTCTCTAGCCATCAAGCTGTCATTCATGCATAATAAATGGCGTTACACTGATAGAGTCTGAGTTTTGGCTTAAATAATCTTTGCAACACCAGATTCTGCTTTGGGTAGCGAAACAGACTGTTATAAAAAATTAGATTTTTTTCACTCATTTCTTTAAAAAAGAAAAAAAAAAAAGAAAGAAACCCAGTATTTTTTCCGGCTTTTTGTCCCTCCTTCTGAGATACAGCACTATCCTTATAGTGTTTGTCCTGAATGCAGCATTTTAAGACATAATTTAAAATCACTGTAATTTTATATCAGATTTTTGACATTTTTTTAATGCTCTTTTACAAACTGTGCAATTAAGTTGAAAGGCAGTTTAAGGTCTTTTAAAAGAGTGAAAATCCTTAATTTGCAATGATGTATTTTCACAGGGTAAAGATGATAATTGATGTATCTTCGTTGAATTTCTGTAACTTTTTAATTCCAGAATGCCAAAATTTCTATAAACTAGTATCTTTCACAAAAATAGAATTATACTAAAGATTAATTTTATCATAGTGTTAAAAACTGTACATCATAGACAAACAATCCATGTAGAAATATGTGCTTGTTCCTTTGAGAGAGGTGAATAGATAAACTGTCCAAGGTACAGGGAAATAGAGCATGGATAATGCGGGTTTGAGATATTCTGTTGCTTAAGTGATGCATTAAATCAATATTCTGCAAAGCTTTTTCTTGTTAAGTTATTTACTTGGCTGCTGTCACAATTCACCATTTAGGTCATCATTTTTTAAAAAAAAATATATATTTTTTGTGGCCTAATTTAACTTTATCAAGATACTTCAATTTCTCAAGTAATGAAACTGCTTCAAATGCTGAAACTATAGCACTGTTTTAATACCAATATTTACACTCACATTCCTAACTTGGCTCATGTGTTAAGGAGAGAATGGACTTTCAAGTGAATTACTGGCTTATCTGCATGAAAATCTATTACTACAAATTAATAGTGGAACGAATAAAAAGTGGTCTTAATAATTTAATAAAAAGGGGAAATTATTTAGTAGAGTTTTGGAAAGAGACTAATGAAAAGAAAGACAAGTGTTCTTTCTTCAGCTATTTTCACTTTAACAGATATGTGCATAAGTGAAATCTTGGAAGTTGCCTCTTCTCAACAGTCAAAACTATTCAAAAATAATTATGGAGCTAATCAGTACCTCGTTGTAACAGGAGCCAAAGGTGTGCACTCAGTAAGGGTACTTCAGGGAAACCCCCATCCTCTCATCCTTCCAATGGCTGAGTAAGAGCCACAGAACTTCAGCACCCTGGAGGTATTTCGTTTGTCACCAAAAAAATAGGCACATCCTGAATCATGAATCACCCCTGTTGTGCTGAGATTTTACTGAGCTTCAGATAACAAAAATCATTTTAAACCAAGCAACAACATATACAATCATTTTTTTTTTCCTTAATCAAGATTTAAAAGAATAAGACCGCTCACTTCCCTTTGTAAACTGTCCTAATGGTCTATCATCTGTCTCTACAGTACTGTCTGTGAAATACTGTTTACATAGCATGTAATCAGTCACACTGTCTACACGGGCGTGTGGCTAAGTCTGCACTTCAGTTTAGATGGTTTTGTATCTTTTTAAGGAATTTTTGGAAAAATTGTAATTCAAATTATACTGTGGTGGTGGTGGTTTTCCTTTTCTTTCCAAGTATTTTGTTTTAATTTTAAGCTAGACTAAGAAACAGTGTTTCCAAAGAGAATTTCCTCATCCTTTTTTGAGTCTTTTAGAAATATCGGTTGCTCAGATAGTGATGAAAACTGTCAAGTAAACGCAGGTATTTTTTGGGGGTGAAGGAGACTGCAAAGATGATGATAGATTGTTCAAGAAAGAGAATTAAAATGGGCCATGAGGAAAAACAGTTGCAAGGTACTGAAGGTGGTAGAGAAGACATTGGGAATGCCTGTGCTCCCTGCCTCTCTCACAAGGGATGATTCAGCTTGATCTGAAGAGATGAGAAATAGATAGAAAGAGTAGATTTGTTTACTATGAAAGGAAATGCTTTTTCATACAGTGTGTCATAAAATTGTGGAATTCACTGGCAAGATTACTAAGGCTAGACCTGTTTCTATATTACTGTGGGGATATGGACTGTTTTGGGGCTCTTTCCATTTTTTTCTTCATAGTTTCTGCCAACCCCACCAAGTTTTATTAAACTGTTTCTATGATGCCTTTTCTCTTGCACCTTTTCCAGTTAGTGGTAACTAAATGCAAAACAAAACATCTACCATCTTGCTATCTACTTTTCTTTGAGTTGCAGAACCCTTTTAAGAACATACACAGATAGGGCAGCATAGTTACATTTCAGGACTCCGAGGAGTTATTATGTAGTATTTATTAAAAAAGCACAATTCACAGACATGCAATGAAAAAATAAGGTGCCTATTAATGTCGCTTAGATAAGAACATTTTTGGCTTATAGCATTTCCCTAAAGCAAGCTACCATTTTTTAAGTCTTGATATCAGCTGAAAAAACAACAAAACTGTTTTTGAAATCTGAATAATAGAATTTTGACTATGCAAACTGTTGTGCTCAGTGACAGTAATAGTGAAAGAAGTTAAAATTGTCTGGAGTTAATTAAACTACTTTTCAGATTAATACGGTAATGAAGAAATACATATATATATATAAATATAAATACTTACTGAGTAAATAACAGCAGCAAGACCATTTTCATTTTCTTTCCATTAATAGGAATTGGTTTTTATACCTTTCATAATATTTTAACAATCTTTTAGAAATATTGTATTATTTTCATAAACATGTAGTATGACTATCAAAAACAATGGAAATTCCATCTCCTGTCTAGAGAAACCACCTAAACTGCATAAAGCAACAGTCTTTTTAATCAAAGTAGTTGTAGAGTAGAAAAATACGTGGAGACTGAATCTCATGTCATACAAGAAGCTCTTAGCATTTTCTTACTGGGCTAAGACGGCAAGGGGATGCTATTACAGACATGGAATAAAATATACTGAGGAAAAAAATTACAGAATACCTGAACAGACGAGAACAAGAAAGTCCAGTGAATGAAAAATTCACCAAATCCAAAAATGTAAAGTTCTGACCCCCATTGACCTCAACAAGTTGTTAATTAGCAGAGGATTAACACCCTTTTCATGTGGTGGCAATCACTAGAAAATAATGTGCATGCATCAAAGAACTTCAGAGTCTTCTAACAAAAGATAAAACACAAAGATTCTGTGGATTATGAAAGTGGAATCTGAAAGAGGTAGTACACTGTCCAGTTTGTGATTTTGAACAAATTATCCATATCTTAGAAAACAAAGTATTTTAGGAAGAAGACTTGAAATAGAAATAATTTCCTTAAAAAATTTTTTCTATTGCATTAATTTTTGAATTTTGTGTCTTTAACAATTTAGAGCAAGACTTATTAGAGAAAAATCTGGTCACATTTTAAAATATTGCCAGCTTATTACAAGATAGACAATAAGGATTTTTTTTTAATTACTTTTTCAAAAGGGCTTTAGAAATTTTTATTGCTATTATAAGCAACTATGGGCAACAGGTTATTCAGTAGTCTCCATAAACCCGCGACCTAGGATGAATACTATAAAACAAACAAAAAAAACAGAACCTGCCCCTATTCTTTCCATTCTGAACAAGTTTTGGGCTGGTAAAGGCTGATGAGGATTGAACTGTGTTTTGTATCAGAGTACCTGGGAGGAGTCAGCAGCAACCTACAGCACCGTGGCTGTCGGGGTGCCCTGGGGATGGGGCAGTAGAGGGAGGGAGCCCCTGACCCAGCACCACTATCAGCCAGTCAAGTGCAGCCCCCGCAGGTCCCACTGATCCCAGATCCCAAAGGTGTCAGAGAGCACTCGGGAGCCCCTCAGTGCAACTGTGACATGAGAGAGAACAAACTGAGGGGCCAAGCAGTGTTATCTGGGCCGTTGAGTGGATCCCAGCAGTCCAAAGCTTAAATTACAACACATTTCTGTTTTGGCTGACAAGGATCAGAACCACACCAGCAAACACAAGCAGAAATAAGCCTTTTCTGAAACATCTATAATGAATAATGCTATATAAAAGTTTATAATACTTTTGAATGCAAATATCTGAGCCATTGAACAAATGAAACTTGGTTTGTCTAATCTCTCGTAGGCAGTGAGTTCTACACATCAGTTTTGTTGTAAAGATGTCTCTCTCTGTTTGTAACCTAAAGATATAACTTTTAGAACTTCAGTTTTATCAAAAGTAGAGTATTTCTGCTTTTATAGGATGATAGATGCCTGTTAGAGAACATTTGCTGTTCATTTTGACTTCATGTCTAGTTTTGCCTTACTCAAGTTCTTTTTTCTTTTGTTCTTTATGCAAATCATGAATTTGGCATATTTAAGACTTCAGGATGGGCAGGGTATGGAGTAAATTGTATCATGAAAGGGGAGTAATGGCAATTTCAGCTGTGATTTTCAGAGGTCAGTTCATAGTTGCACTCACCAGAAGGAGCCCATGCTTTGACTTGTACTTAAGGTCAGTCTCACAGGGCTGACAACTGAGAAAAATACTTTTCAGATAAATTGAGTGAATCGGACCTGGAAGTTTCTGAGAGATAATAAACAGGAAGCTGTGCAACTTTTAGACTCATTTTTTTAACAGAACTGCAATGGAAGAACAAAGGCGTTCTCTCTGTTGTGAATTCGATCTCCCTATACCTGTGGTAGATTCTGTATTTCCAAGGGGATTTTTCATTCTTAATTATACTCTGATGCTGACTAGAACATGCTCTATTGGTATGTTTGATTTGCATCACTTACCTGTTCAAGGAATGAATAAACTGAAGCCTTCTGTCAATGCACAGGTCTGCAAAAATATAGTGCTGTCCAGTTAACTCCCTGATTTTTGAAACATAACCTAATTCAGCTTCAGACTTTATATGTTAAAAAGAAAATTAAAAGATCTAATCTTCTTAAGAGGAAATTAGTGTAACGGGCTCTAATCATATCTAACTGTATATGAGACAAGCTATTGGTAGCCTAAGTAATGAATACATAAAGAGGTACTAATTTAAGTCTTCTTTTTTCAGGTAAGTAGGAAGTTTATTCAGGAAGGGGTCGTATATGCCAACTAAAAGCATGACTGTGTTTGATTCTCTAATATGCTTACTTCAGGATTCTGATTAAATACTGCCTGTCAGTTATCTCTCTTTCTAATTAGATAAATGTTTCAACTGAAACTCTAAGGGCCGAACTTAAATTGTGTTTCCAGAAAAGCTCACATAAGCACCTTTGGCATTTGCTTTCTGTGAGCGTTCATGCCAGCAGAGTTGATTATTTGAATACGGTTGGAAAGCACACAAATTCAAATGAGGATTCATGAAAGGTGTTCCTCTCTCAGATTTAGGAGCTGAGAGTACAGAGATATATTTTGTTAGACTTTCAGCTGCACAGTTGTAACTGTTTCCAGCGAAATCTGTATTAGCCTATACTGAATTAAACCTTCCTCTTTTTAGTCTAAGACAGTGGTTCTGTAAATAAATCAAACTACTCAAGTCCTGCGTCATTGAAGGGCAACACTGCCCTTTCCAGTAGAGATATGTAACTGGGGATGGGAGAGGTGGGACTTTTTCCTTTCCTTTTGCTAGCATCATTTTAGAGTGGTATAAATCAACCATGATCTCCACTCTAAAGTATGATAGAAAATGAAAGAATGAAACCAGTTAAATTCTTTTTCATATGATTTCTTACCACTTGAAATCTTAAATCTAGAGGAATGCTTCTTTAGAATTTTCATATTTTTTTCAAGACTTGATAAAATTAGATTCTTTTCATTCTTCGAAGATCATAAGCAGAATCTTTCATTGACAATAACTACAACTCAGAAGTGCTATCTAAAAATACTCAAAACCAATGTATGAATTTTTAAGATTCCCATTCCTGGAACTAATTCCCTATTTGAGTACTTACTGTTTGTTTTAAATCCCTTCTGTTAGCAAACACCAATGAAGTTTGCTGCAATAACTAAAATCCACAGGCACTGAGGCATGCACTACTTGGAATTGCTTAGAATAAAGATGGTGGCCACAAACATAGGTTCTATTGGCTTCCCTTTTCCCTTGACCACTAGATCAGATATGTGTGAAGCAATGTGTGTTGAAGGGAGGTGAAATGCTTTCCATATCCACTAAGAATGTAGAAAAAGCATTAAAATATCTATGGTAAAGGATTCTATGAAATCCTGAGCCTCTCTGTTAAAACAGTTCTGCAGAATTCAATATGGAAATTACTGTGAAATGTAGGTTCAGTTCATTTATGAGACTGAATCAATTCAAAGTCTTTTTCTTGAAGGCATAGGTTGTCATAATTTTGCATTCTCTTTCCCTGTAAAGGTGTCTGGAGGGAGTGAAGGAGCCTATTTCATTGTTTTTCAGAAGTTGAGTCATGGAAAGCTTAACAAATCAACAGAAATAAAAATGTGGGGAAGATGTTGATGTATAATAACCCTCATCTTCTACTGTTTCTGCTAATTCTAAGCTTACCCCCTGATTATCACATAGTGGGAGCTATTCTACTTATTATTTTCCCTAATGCTGTTCATGTTCAAAGTTAAGTTAGCACTGAGCGTCCCATTTATCACAAACTCAGTATGGAAAAGCCATATGGTGATCAAGGCTGGGAATTATGCCCCAAGTTTCACACTAAATGCACTTATATGGTCTTATGGCTACTTACACTTGGTGCCCATCTGTTAGGATGGCAGGGGGCCCACTGCTAAGTTGGCCAGACAATTGCCCTTGAGGATAGTTGCCAGACAATGTTTGAGCTTCGGTGGGCAACATAGCAATGGAAAAACCATCAGTTTTGCTAAAACTGCCTCCTTATACCAACAATGGCAACTTACATGTGGTTATAGTTTTTACTCCGTGCAGAAAATATATGAAATGATGATTTCTGTCCCTTGCAGAGATACAGGTTGTACTGCAGTGAGCAGATGTAAAAATCATCAAGGAGAAATGTTTCAAGTCCGACTGCAGTAGACTAAAATTACAAGTGTACAATATGCAAGAGATTTCACATCAAGTAGGAAACTAGAAAACAGGGTGATGTAACATCTGTGGCAAAACTAAAGATGCAAGTTCTAAATATGCTTGAGGAATTTAGCACTCATCTTCAGAGAGAGAAGATTGTATGATTCAAGATGGTGTTCACCATGAAGAAGGCAGGATGATCTTTACTAATTTCAAAAAACATTTTGCTTCACACTTTCATTGCTGAGGAATGAAAGTATTATTTTGGGGGGAGGAAATCCTTAAATCTTTGCAATTGAAAACAAATTTGGCCTCTGAAGACAGTGCATGAAAATAAATATAGGAAAAGAAAGATAGTATGGAATAAAGGTATACATGACAAAGCAAACAAGTTTTGCAGGATATAAAAGTAGAGATTAAGTTTAGAAAAGAAGAATAAAGAATTAGGCAGCATTGAGAATCGAGCAGGTATCAGAAGCAGGGAGAAGTGAAAAAAACAGGCAGGTTTGCTCCTTTCAATTTTAAAAAAAAAACATTTTAGACAAAGGTTTAGACTTAGAATTGACTACACTGAAGATAAAAGCAGGCAGTCATGAGATCAGGAAGGAGAGGGAAAACATAAGCAGGAAAAAGCATTCAGTCTAAGAAAGAAGAATAAGCTTTCATGTGAAGGGGAGCTGGGAAAAAAAGAGAAATTAGAAGCAGGTGGTAACAACTGAAGTTCAGCTCTTCCATTGAGTTGTGTGAATTAGGCCTTTGTAGATCTGAAGCCTTGAGAAAAAATAATTCTGCTGCTCTCAAAGTTCTTTCTGGTTCTGGACAACTCTCTCATAGCTAGAAGGTCTGCTCTGCCAGAATATCATCTTTGCCAATAGCAATGATGGTTTTTTATCACTTCAGTAACACTACTTTCTGTATTTGTAACTTCTCAAGGGACTTTACGTTCTCCTTTGAAAAATCAAATTCAGCAGAATATGTGTTACTAAAAGTAGCTATAATTTGACATTATGACTTCGCACTGGAGTTCAAGAGTTTTGATGGAGACTGTGGAAAAGATCTTTGTGTCTAGATAGACAAAACTAACTGAGAATACAATTTGGTGATCACAACAATTGCTTATGATGGAGAAAGTTGTATGCCAGCTCTTGAGCCTGATTCACTCCAGGTATTACTGGTTTCCTACATGTCAGACAAGAGGATTGGCTGTCTGGATTTTCTGGAGGAAAGGGTCACCTTTTCCGTTATCTCTTTTTAATCTTGTCCAGGATCACTGGAACATAAATATTAAAAAAACTATGATAAAAATTCCAGAGTCATAGGATAAAGGAGATGTTTTCTGTGAAACTGTAATCAAGAACAGGAAATTACTGACTCTAGGATGTGGTGGACTCTAGGACCCCAGAAGCGTCCAGTAGGTGAAAATGGTTTTAGATCCATTGTCAAAATTCCCATTGAATAACAGGGAGGAAGGTCTAATTTCTGCTATGAAGATGTTACTAAACAGCTTGACCTTCTTCAGTCTGAAAGGGGACACCATCCTCTGTTGAACTAGTTGGCTAAGGAAATGGTTCAAAGAGAATTCTTCTCAGTGAATCTGGTCACTTTTATGCCCTGTTTCTGACATTCACTTAATAAAGGCATATTTTCTAAAATAATCATACAATGTACTGTTGTGTTTTCCAGGAGATTAGGTCAAACACACTGAATAACAATAGAACACTGAATTAAAACAGTAGGGTTTTTTAAGAATAATTTTTATTTAAAGACCTTCATTCCATAAATAAATTTAGTTGCTTTATGTTGGCTTTATGGCATTTTGTAGCAGTCATAAGATTATGAGGCTAAAAATGAGGTTCTGTAAGCTTTAATATGTCTTTTGGCTGTGTAACATTCATAAAGAGAAGTTATCTAGATTCACGTTGACTTTCTAGGAGGTTTTTCGGATGTGAGCAGAAATGTGAATTTAATTTTGAGCTTGGCCCAATATCTATGATTAAACACAGGATAACCAGTTATGCAGTTCATTCTGAACCTTAACTTTAGCAAAAACTTCTGTCTTTTAAGTTTCCCTGAAATAATTGAAACACAGTACCTATTAGTAACCAGATGTAATTTAAGCAAAATACTTTCAGTTTTAACAGATGGGCCTCTCAAAACCAACTATATGAAACTAGTATATTTTGAGTGTTTTTTCCCTGGAGGGACAGCATTTTATTTAATCATCATAGCTCTTATTTGCATATTGTGTTTCATTTGTTTCATGACCACATTAATTAGAAGAAAAGACCATCTTGCTGTACATGACATTTCAGTTCCTGGATGAACAAGGACATGAGCTTCAGGCAAGTTGCATTAATTTGGTCTCTATAGAAATTAATAACAAGTGTACTTCAAACTTTCCCTTCAAAAATAATAATTTGAATCTTTATGCATAAGAAAAAGGCCATTCCTGACCCGTGGCCAAGAGATTATTTTGTTGTCTTATCCACAAGAAACTATTTTATGTTGATAATCCATTACAGGGGAGACTTTTGAAACAGAAACAGAGAACACTGTTCTTACAAAGCCAGGATAACAAATTTGTTTCCTAGATGTTTGATGATGACCTGAGAGGCTAGTCTTGATCTTGGAAAGGAAATGTCAAATGTTCATTTCTAGAGAATTTCTAGAAATAAAAAGCATACTCCCTAAAGAAAATCCCAAGTGGTGAGTTGTGGATGATGTAATGACCAAAGGAAAAGAAGATAAGGAGGAATGTTGATGTAATTAATTAATTTTTGAGGCCAGAAGAGACTATACCAAATTTAAACCAGTATATTGCTGCTGAAACTCCTTCCAAAACTATCCAATCTTGAAGTGAGGATTTCACCATGGACTCCCTCTTACAGTTACTACACTAGAAAAGTGTGACACTGTAGAGAGATGTGCTGACACTTCAGTGCCATCCTGGAAGGGGACATTCAGATGGGTAGTGGAAAGGTACAAACAAATCTGCTCAGAACTAGAAATTTCATCCTGTATACCTCGTATCTGGAATGTGGACTTTTATATCTTAGAAGTTTTATTAGGCATTATTGATAAGAATAGCATGTTCAGAGAGCATAGCTTCAACAAGAAGTCTCAAATAGTCTGTAAAGCTATGTTGACACAAATATTTTTCTTTGAAGATATTGCAGTCTTGTGCTTTCCATTGGAGACAAAAAAATCCTTTTTCCACTCCACCTTTCCTGAAGTGCTTTATATTTGCAGACTGCATACCTTTTAAGGTCAAGGAGAACTACAGTTGTCCTTTTATCTCTGGCTTTCAGATTGTTTGGCTGGACCTAGGACTAAACATCCTGCTTTAAACTTTACAAGGTTCTTCATTCTTATGCACTTTACATTAAAAAAATCTTATCTCTAAAGTAATTGTGATTAGGGTATATAAATAGATTGGGTTTAGGAACTATTGTTTTAATAATAGTTCTGATTTTGGCACGGGGAAACTTTGTAGCATCTCTTTATGTTTTAATTTTATTTATAATATCTTATTTCTGCCATTCACTTTTAAAAGTATTTAAGAAATTCAACTATATTCTTACAATGATAATGTCATTCTCAGAACCACCTCAGAAAAGACAGATTTCATTTTCACTTTGAATTTCCATTTTCAATTTGAATTAACAATTTCTTTTTTTTTTTTCCCTATCTTTTTCTTCAACATTGTTTTCATAGCAGTTCAGTAATTCTAGTTCCATTTCCAACTGAACCTTAATGCTTTGGCTTTCAGATGGATTTCAAAGGACTCAAAGATGGAACAAACTGAGGCACAGAGAAAAGGAAAACAGCTTTTTACACTTCTTGGTGTGCCTTTTCCTTATCTTAATCTGAAGACAGAATGTCTAAAATTGAATTATGGTGGTGATAATAATTTAAAAAGCCATATCCCCTTTCATGTTCATTGCAACAGTAATTTCTCTAAATAAACAAGATAAGCAATCATTCAGAGTAGTAGAGGTTAGGTTTATTTGGCAGTGATCCGTCTTTTGCACTTGATTTTACCTATACAATCAGAAAGAAAGGCATCAGGTTATGGCAGCTCAAATGAGGACAGTGTGACCTGTGGCTTGAAATATTTCCTGGGCAGCCCAAAGAGCAGCCTCAGACATTCCCAGCCATCTGCTTCAGCACTGAAGTCAATGATACTGTATCTGCTTCTGCAACAGTTGCATCATGAATGTCATTCATTTCATCTAGATGTATTTAATTCTTCCTTTTTTTTTTTTTTTCATTCCAAGTTTCCCAATATTTTTCTTGCAGATAATTGAACAGCTTACAGCTCTATTGGAATAAAGCAATTGTATCAGGTTTGGCACCCAGTCTGTCTCGGTCACTATTTAATCTTAGAAAATGGACTATATTGACGCAGCCATTATGTTGTTAATGCAAGAAAATGATGTTTAAGGGAGCTGGGGTACCCCAGCAAATCTTTTATTCTGCAGCTCTTTTCTTGCTTGCATTTTGTTAATTTTTGAGCGCTGCTCGTGAAGCCAGGGAAGCAGTAAAGCCTTTGAAAAGCATGAAATAAATTCTGTTCAGTGAGTGGGTAATTGTTCAAGGTCATCTGTTCGTTGTCTTTGTCTTGATTGTTTGAATTAGTAGCTAATAATGGGGCTGAACCGTGAATGAATTATTATCCATAGGGCATATTTTGGGGAGTGTCAGGAAATATTACAGGGTAATTAAGGTTATCCAATAGCAAGGCTGTGTTACCAGCAGATGTCTAGTAATTACTATGTTTAAAAAGTGTGGGGATTAAACTAAGATTATAGCTTTTATATTGTCTGCCTTTACAAGTCAGATTTGGAATTTATTCAGTTTATTCTGCTGCCCTTTTCCTTTTGTTCTGATTCTGTCACTTAAATTCCAACTTAAACACAGGCCTTTCCTGGTGAATTAAAATAAACATCAGCAGATGGTATGCAGTGCATGTGTATACAAAATAGCAGTGTGGTTATTGAGGACTACAAAAATAACTGCATTGATAAATACTTACTGCTACTATTTATTTGTTAACAAGTTCTGATTCCATTCCAGGGCTTGAACATTAGGCCTTTTAGGTCCTAAAATAGTGTAAAGATTAGTTTTCCTAAATAATTCTCAACACTGTAACAGTATTTAATATGCCAGGAGAGTTCGATTGTTGATTTAAATTTAATTTGTTGAGTTGGGCATCTTCATGCAAAACCAAAAGTCCTGAGTTGGAAGTTTTGCTGTTATTACTGACCCTAAGCTGGCTTAGTGCTACCAGAGGCCAGGGAAGGGGAAGCATTTGTTTAGTCCTCGATCCAGCAAATTTGATTTTAGCAGATGGGCTGAAGGGAGATAATGTAATGGACAAGTATCTGTGGCATCTGGAATGTCTGGATTTAGCACAGTTGACTGGCAGTGGGGGGGGACACACGCCACCGAAGCTGTCTATGCAGAGTGAGCCTTAGAGGTAACAAGAAACCACTCAGTGGAGAAGAGTGATGACTAGGAAGAAAATGTCAGGACACTGAGTGTTTATAGCCATAAAGAGGAGAAGTAGGAGGTCTGAAAAATGGAGAGGTACAAAATGAACGTGACAGGAAAGGGAAATCTGGACAACAGTGAATAAAGGCTTTAGAGCAAGTGTTTATGTGCTTTCTGGGACCTCAGATTGTTTTTTATCTTTAACAATAATTTAAAACCACAATTAGAATAAAAAGTTCACATTGGAAATCATAGGTCTAAAGTCTAAACCTCTTTGATTTTGCCCTTCCATTCCTTTGCATAATTTTTTCATCTGACCAGCATTAAGCACGGTAAGCTTTTTATTTATTTATTTTGCTTCTTGCTGGTGGTGCAGGAGGGGATTACACAGAAGTGCTACGGATTTGAAAGTCTAGTTACCGCCTTAGTGGTTTTTATTGGTTTGTGGGCAGCAGCAGGTGCATTAGCCTATGGCAAATGCAGCTGCTTGTTGGAGTCCAAGCCTCTGCTCACTCTGACCGTAGCCATTTTATGCCAATCACAGAGACGCCCACTGATGCACAATCTATGGTCTCAGAAATTATTTTAGCCACACCAGAATGCAAGCACTAATATTGCATTGACAGCTTCTTTGGGTTTAAAATAAGTGTGGTAAATTTTCCCCGGTTATGACTAAAGATTGTGCTAATTTGAAAAAACTAATTATGTATTTGCGTGCGTGAGCAAAGAAAAATAACCTGATGTGCCAGCGTGAGTAAGTGGCTTACTGTGGACATACAGTACTAGGATGAAACTTTGAGATGAACTGTCTAGGATGTGCAACGCACATTAATTGTCTTAATTGCATGTGGGATCTTGTTAAAGTCTAAGGCATACTAGGCTAAGACATTCTTACAAAATTCTCAGTTGAAGAAATTAAAAATTAAAGGTGAAATATGTTCAGAATCAAATCTGAAATCTTCCAGTATTTAAAAATTGGCTATAATCCAGATTGATTTTCTTTGTCATTAATTTTCAAAATAACCCAAGATTGGACTTTTCACTTATTAACCCCTATTGGAATTGATACTTGACTGGCGTAGAAGAAAAGCTGAGAACATGGAGGGACAGGGAAGGGCAGAAACAACCAGCAAAATGTTTGAGGTTTGTGCAGGTAAAGGTGAAATATGAGGCATCTATGAATGTTTCTGTTTGTGATTATTCAGAATTTAAGTCCATACTCATCCATATACATTCTAACAGGATTTCCATCTGTTTAGGTTTCCTGAGTTTAAAAAATGCAGGCCGCTCATCAAATCAATTAAGAACTTCAATAACTATTAGTCTCTTCAGTGAAATACTGTAATGCCTCTTGTTTGTGTTCCAAATCATTGATTCCATATGTTAACATTATAAATGGCAAACACTGATGTAAAATGCTCCTCACTTTATGAAAGATGTCTGTCTTTCTTGGTTATCTGGTTATTACCATACAAATGCCTGAGCCAGAGCCTGTTTAAGCTTACTGAGAGTATTTCTACTAACCTCATTGTACTTTGGATCCAAATAGAAAACTATTCAACTCTCTCTCTTTTTTTTTTTTTTTTAGCAAGTTATGAGTTTTAGTTAGAGAAAATAAGGTTGACATTTTGTTTGATGGAATTAGCTAAAGTGGGGAAAGAGAAAGTTCAAACACCTAATCATACCTTTTGATCTGACTGTAAATTAACAGCCACTGAATTAGTAAAAGCCACTGTAGCTTTTATAGCATTTTGTATAGTTGGGAAAGGAGCTTAATGGAAAAGCTATATTTTACCCTAAAGCTTTTCTTTCACTTTGTAAGGAAAAGAAACACCAAAGATCAAGTTTTCCTATGCTGACTTCAATGTTGCAGCAATAATGCTTTTACTGAAATCTCAACACTAGCAAACACAAGCAACAGCAGTAAGTACACAAGGCACTGCATTACTCCCTTGAGTGTGCTAATAGTGACCTTGGTTACCTCAGAGAAGAAAAGCAGACTCTGCAAGTTCATGAGACTCTTTATACAAGAAAGGGGATAAAATCAGAGTGTTCATTAATAATGAAGGAATAGCCAATGTAATGAAGATCTGTCATGTGTGAGACCTAGACAGATCCCTTTAAAGTGGAAAACCATAGCCATGGTTTAATTTTAGGATGTTTGCAGATTTTCTTAACCTTAATCAACATGTGGCAAAGCCATGCTTTTTCTCACTTTTAAAAATTGTCGGCGTGCTTTTCTAAAACAGGAAATCTTCCACATTCTGAGTAATGTTTGATAATCTTAAACAAATGTAAGAAAAAAAAATGCATTCTTGTGATGGCAGGCCTTCTTAGAGACCTCAAAAACTGACCAAAACACTAAAGCAACTTAACAGTAACAGTTGGCTGAGCTACTGAGTTACATTAAGGCCTGTGCAGAACATCCCTGTTTTAAAATGTGTGCATGTATTTGTGTTGGCGTGTGTCATTTTACTTTTCACATTGATGCTGTTATACTGAAGTAGATTGTAGAGAGTTTTCGAACCTTTTTTGTCCTTCTTTTATACCAAGAAGAGTACAGAAGGAGATATGCAGAGTCAATACTTTGCCTTATGATTTAGAACAGGAAGAATGACCATTTGTTTAGCCCCTTCACCACCATTTGAGACATTTGACTCTCAAGTGTAGTGAAAGGTTGTTATAAAACAGACGTAAAATAATACAGTTAAGAAATTAAGGAATGGTGGTAGACAAAAAAAAAGGACTTTTTAATTTATTTTTCAGCATCGGTTAGATTTAAGAAATGAGTGAACTCTGAACACTCTGTTTTTTCATTTTAACCTCAGAACAAATATTTTAAAGCTGTAATTTTGGGTGGATGACTACTGATTACTTTCTTTGATTTAAACCTTTAGATATTTCTAAAATTATCTTGACAGACATAAAATTAACTGTGTATGGAAATCAGTGAAACAGAATCTGTGTGTGCTTAACTTTGGAAATAAACAGAATTGCTCAGGTATAAGAGGTTAAACACATGTTGGCATGACCAGAGTTGTAGAGATAGGGAAGTCCCTCTGAAGTCCTAAATCTTCCATGCCAGGGTTTTGAGAATCATATAAGATGTCTTTTCCCTGTGCAACCCAGTCTAGTGGAAGGTGTCTCTGCCCATAGCGGGGGGTTTGGAACTAGATGATTTTTAAGGTCTCTTCCAACCCAAACCCTTCTATGATTCTGTGTGTCCTAATTTATAGCTTGAAACTGTTCATAATCAAAATGAAGTTTTAATAGAGGTTAGTTAATTTTCAAATCAAATAAAATATTCTACTGTCATTTGATCTAAACTTATTACTTCTTCAAAGGTTTTGGTTTGGCTGCTCAAATGAGGGTCCCATTTTTCAGACTTTCAGTCTTGATCATTGCATGGAATTTGTGGCTGTAATTTTTCCTCAGAGAATAGAATTGTGCAAACAGTATAGCATATGTGGCAATTCCTCATCTAAAACATTGTGAACTACAAAGCAAAACATCTTGATATGAAAGCCTGTAACTTTAACTGCTTTTAATTCCAACACGTTTCAGATTAGTAAAGCTTAAACTAAGATATATTGAGCCTTTTTTTAGACATTTGGATTTTATCAATCAAGAATGGATGCTCTAACATAAAATCTTAAAAGTAAGGGAAATACTTTGCTGTAATTTCTTCAAATCTCTTTTCTACTTTTCTAAGTGTCTTTAAAAATACCCAGCCTAAGAATTGCTTTCTTTTTTGACTCCAAATGTAAGTTGCTATAGCTGGGAGAAGAAATAATTTTATGTTTATTTTTGATCTGAAATACCCTCATCTGGCTCTGGACTTCACAAGTGTGGCTGGTGTTTATTTTTAACATGTTAAATCAGAAAGGAAGCAAAAATGGTCATTTCTTGAAATATGATTTGCTGAACTCTTAAAAAGAGTAATTTAGAAGGGTATCCTGTGACAGGAAATGACAAGCTACCTTCACCTTGGTATATTGATTTAGGAGCGAGATGCTTGTGAAGAAAAAGCAATACTTTGTTCAAGTCACTGGACAGTCTGAGGATTTGAGGAGGAGGCAGGGAGGGGCTGAGGGTTTACACTAAAGGCCAGAGTCATCAGACTTTAAAATAGCATGTGTGGCCTTTTTCAGTGAAAATAGAGAGTAATGTGTCTATAAAAAGCAAAGTAAACTACCAGTTGACTGCCTCTTTTATGCCATACACATCTTTGAAGGTTAAATTTGTTATTTTAGAAAAACATATGGTAGGTTTGCAAAGAAAACCCAGGTTGTTTGGCTTCAGGTTTTCATTATGTGAATCAAAAAGTCATCTCACGCTGAAGAAGTAAAAATGCTCACCTTTAATGTCATTACATTAATGAAATCAAGTGTGCTAACTTTTAAAATTCCTTTAATAACATTATCTAGTGCTTAATATGTAAGCAGAGTTTGTAAACATAAATGTGGCTGTTATACTAACTTGCAACTATAAAAGGAAATTCACTGGTTCGCAAAAGTGCAAAGAACTGAAAGTCCATGCTGCAAACCTTAGTTAAAACTTTCTCTTATAGATCCAGTTTTCCACTAAATACTGTGGGTTTTTTAGTATTAACATTTGTCAGATATAAGCAGTGGGCAAAACTAGTGACCTTTTGATTTTATGGGATTATTGAAAGAAAATGAAAGAAAAAAGATATAAAAACTTTAATAGAAAAATGAAAGTAGGCATCTTATCCTCAACATGTAATACCTGTAATGAAAGGCAAGTTTCTCAGAAGTTGAGACATCTCTGAATTTCCTGAAATAGTAATGCTTAAAATGTGGTTGTCTCATTTTTTTAACCTTTTTTGGATTTTTCAGTTTCTAATGCTTTAGCCATATATTATGTAGCATGAGGAGGATCTTTTTGTTTTCTTCCTCTCTGAGCAGCAGTGGAGCTCAAATGCATAAAGCCAGAATTATTAAAATATTAGTATATACTAAAAATCAGATTTGGTAATGGACAAAAATGCAGGGAACCTTTAAAGCATTTTAAAAGATCTAATTTTATTCATCCAATGTTGAAAACACACTCGTTGCTCTATTTTATCTCTACCCAAGTCTATTAAGTTGTTTCGAAGTATGAGGACTTCAGGTCTTTCAAAAACTCTCTTCTCTCACTGGCTGACCTGAAAACTGTCTTTGCAGTTACTGTTCTTCAGACATTTCAGCTGTTTGTTTGGATGTCTAACAAACTATCACAATTAAAACTAGTAATGAATGTTCTTTAAGCTATGCAATATATTTACCTTCAATTTTGTTTAGACCAGGGACCAAGTACTAGAGACATCATTATTTTTTACATATGGGGTTTTTTTACAGTTAAAATCAATAATGATTATTGCAGGTCCAGGCAATTGGATACTGTTTTAGGGTTTTCCCCTTTTTATGCCTCTGTACTCCCTCTTAAATATAGTGAAAATGACACTTCCAGGGATTTCTATTCTTTATCTGTATTTTTTTTTCCACTACAGCGAAACTGCCACCCTCTCTCCATTCTTCTAAAGGTTATTCTCCCTACTGAAAGTGTTTTCTAATGCTCAGAAAATTGTTTACCAAAATATAATGATTATTTGGGGAGCATTAGAGCTGTTGGGGAGCAATATGTTCTGCCTGAATTAAGCATCAGGTGTTCTGTGCCAGCACTTGGCGTGTGCTGTTGGAATTAGGATGATTAACTAATCTTTGATGCTTCTGTTTTTCAAGTGGGTAAGTGCTCAGATTGCAAATATTTTTGCCTAAACCTGACAACTTTCTTTGAATGCTCACTTGTGCCTTTGAATTTACTTTCCTTAACCATTTGTGCTTATAAAACTTGTAGACACTTTCACCCAACTGATTGCTGAGGGACAGGGCTGCAGTCCAGGAACATTAATTTTTTTAAAAAAACAATACCCATGTATTGGAGTGTTGAGAACTCTCAGCTGAATTCATTGCTCTTGAATACTTGCATCTGAAGTGAACATTTGGAAAGGGTGGTTAAATTTAATTTGTAGAGTTGAGAGAACACTGTTGGGTTTAGTGTTTGTTTTTCTTTGCATCTACATAATTTGCTGGCTACTCTTAATGTCTGCTTTCCTCCTCTTCTAAAAAAATTTACTTTTATATCTCAGGCACTTTTTTGTTTTGTATATATATATACAAACAAATTTTAATAAGAACTGACAGCTTTTAATGGTTTAATGAACGCACACTGTTAAAAGGCAACTGAGCCATAGTTATGGTATAAAGTATTTAGGTGTTCTTACACTTATAACTTCTTTGTGGAGTTTAGTAGCTCATCAGTTCATTCACAAATTAGAAGTTTTTCTCACTTATGAGATTTTTTTTTCCCTGCTAAATGTATTTTTAATCACAGTATGGTCATAGTTTATTCTGAATATGTTATTCTATAGTTTTCTATTTCAAAGAAAGTATAGCATTTTCAGAGAAGCATATTGAAATGAATGTAAAATATCTTGAAAAAACATGTTTACCTGATGATCATAGCTGAAAAGGAGCACAATGATACAAAAATGCAGGAGTGAGAAATATTGCTTCTTTTGGGGGCTATAGCACCGGGAAGTTCCTCACTACTAAGATTATATCATGAGATGGTGTTTGGATATTGGTCTGCTGCACTGTGATAACCTGGACAGTTCATGTCTGAAGGAATTGTATACAACTGTTAATTAGTTTACAATATCTGCCTTATGGCATCAAATCACTTGGGCCGAATGTCTCATACAGGAAGCTGGTAAATAAACATACAGGTGTTCCTCCCAGCATGCAGATTTATAAGGAAGTATTTTTATTATTGAAAATCTATTTCTAGTGTATTTGTCTGTGAAATAAGATGGAATGAGTCATATTTCAGAGCCTGCATGGCTGAGGGTTTTTCCCACCAGTGTTCATAAGTGTGTTCTGTGTTCCTGAAATGGGAGCTATGGCCGACCTGAGTGTGCACAAGGTGCTGAGCCAAAGGGAGAATATCACTGAATGTGAACATGTTGGAAGTGAAGAGGCAGCAGCCCTTGAGTTGTGCAGACAGAACAGGAGAAAGAGAGAGGAGCTGGCCCAAAGGAATAGAATAATATCAGCTATTTCATATGGGGCTATATCGATTGACTGTACCTTGCTGAATAACTTAGGCCAATATGAGAGCATAATCCAACATTTAATGGATGATGAAGATCATCTCCATCTGTTCCTGTGTGTTTTCACAAAAATGAAATAGGATATCTTATTTTCTCATGTAAGTGATCTGTGATAGCCTTTTCCTGTCTTTTCTCGCTACAACTAAAAAATCAGGGGAGAGAAATTTTTAGAGATCTGGGAGCTAATAAACCTCTGGTTAACGCAAGCTAGACGAGTATAATAGCAAAGCAAATGTTGTATGACTGCTTGGTACTTACACACTTCACTAGCACCTGTTGATGGCCAATGCTGGAGGCAGGCCTGAGATCACAACACACTGATACCACCCCTCCAGCAGGGTCATTTTACCTGCTCATTACCAGACCTGTCCCAGACTAAAATATGATGTTAGGGATGTTGTTTTCTCCAACTTAGTACTAGAAGGAATCTGCCAGGTCATAACATTTAACCAGGTGCTGTTCTGTGGCTAGAGGGCTGGGAAAGGTGAAATTTTACTATAGCTGAAAAAGAGGACGAGAAGCTGGGTCCTTTTGGGGATTTCCCACAGCAGAACAGAAAACTAAAGACGAGAGAAAAAGATGATGACTTCCAGGGCTGGGCATGCCAGCAAATGAAGCAAGAGGGAGAAAAAGCCAAAACCACCACCACCAAAACCTAGAATACCTTCCGTATTTCAGTAAAGGATGTGGAAAGATTTCTACCTTTCCAGGGGTCATTCCCTTTGGATCATGCTGAATCAAGGCACTGTGTATTGCACCATCTCTTTTTTTTTTTTTTTTTTCCACTGGGCCAGTGCCCCTTTTGTTTTGGAATCATATGGGAAACCTGTCAGTCTCTGCTTTTATGACTTCATGTACTTAAAGAGGTCTCACTGAACCAAACAGCCCACAGTACTAGAGCACTAGAAGTTTTGCTTTGTACCTGCCAAGTGTTGAAGCACCACATTGCGGGCAGGGTGACAGACTGCTCTGAGAGCATGCCAGATCGGGAAAGAAAGAGGCAGCTGCCTGGATATAACAAATGAAGGTCAGGAGGATATGGGGTGACAGAAAGGTACCCAAGCATGATTAGTTGTTTAGTGTCCCATGGGGACACTGGTAAGGCTGGATAATGAGAAAACAGCTTGGGTTTTCTCAGACAAGGTGGGATCTGTGGTTCACCAAATGTTACTCAAAAAAATGGTGAATCATAGATGATGTGTGTATTTTGACATTTTCCCCACCTATAAATACTGTTCTTACCTCACAGGACATAAACTTTGTTGTATTCTAACACTAGAGGGTCTTTTCTGGCTTTATGATCTGTCTTACAGACTTGATAACCTCTCCCTCAAGACCCTGTAAGATGATATTAGCCAATAGTGCTAATATCAAAGGTGCTTCATTGAATATGATCAAGGAACCTGTAATGTCAATACAAGGGGCATTTGTTTTGCAGCTTGTTGGCAGCCAGCCAGTTGCTATGCAGTTATGGAGCTCCTTAATGTTGAAGTGGCTTTAAAAGTGTGGTGAAAAAGACTGATGGAAGGCCTACAGCTCTAGACTGTACAGGAAAGGGCTTGCTTTTATATTACAAAGGCAATATTTTTTTGCTTTATGTTTTAAAGAGGAGGAAAGTAAAGAAAAAAAGGAAGGAAAGAAAAAACAACTGTATTTTGTCAGCTGTATATGCCAACCTGGCGACCAGTGAGAATTAGTGAAATGTTACCAGTGACCTCTTTTCTCATGAAAGAGTAATAAATTAAGTGAGGTAGAAAACTTAACATTAAATATACAGTAGAGTAGCAGAAAGTCTTGTGACCTTCCTTATTAGGAATTTTATGCCTCTGGATTTGAGTCCTTCTTGTGGTGGCAGGCAGAAACATGAGACGTTTCAGTCCTGACTTGATTCACACAGTGAGGGCTGAAAGTAGCAACTGCCCACATGAATGACCAAAGGTTGAATTCTTCAACTGTAAATTATGCATTCAAAGGAAGCTTAACAGCAAGTTATTTTGCAATTTGTCCCATTTATGTCCTAGCGGAGACTAGGCTTGTGAGAAGTAGTAGCACCTGTGTACCTTGGGCAGTCACACACTTTGTTTATGGATGTTTTTTCTGGTACCATTCAGACAAATTGCCTTAAAACTGCAGTGATATTGTCAGTGATATCTTCTAATGGTGTTGAAGGTATGGAGCTGTCTGAAGGCTGTTTTGATGAGCCAGCTGAAAAACAAACAGTAAAGTTTTCTCTCTGCAGTGAGATTTTAGAGACGTGCTGCAGGAGTTGGTGTATCATCCAGCTATATAAAGACCAGATAGAGATGGAGGCATAGAATATCTGCAATAGGGATAGATTATTTTTACTCAGTTTTCTGTGTGAATGAATGCTATTCAAGTTATTATGTTGTCTCCATGGATTATGTATGTTGATATATTTACATTCAAAAAATGTGTATATCAGTCTCTTCTAGTGCTCTGTCACCTGTACAAAATAAAGCATGTGAATAGTAAAATTCAGCCTTGCCTTCACTCTACTTTCTCAGTCCAAAACCAAAAAAATCCCCTAGTTAAAACTTTAAGCTACCCTGAAGTGAATGAAGTAAGAGTTCATTGGTTTGGCATATTATCAGCTCATGCTATTGTTCCCCATGAAAGCAGAGATAAATTGTGAGTAACACACAGTGCATGGGAGCAGAGAGTGAGGCCTGAAAGGAGTGTCAGTGAAAGCTCCTCATCTTATTGCAGTTGCTGGCACAGAAATGAGAAAACTTTGGTTTACACTATTCTAATCTTAATGTTTTAATATTAATATTGTTTACAAAAGCTGAACTCTATCTTAATATTGCAAAATGAGTTTACACGAAGTCTGAAAGTGCAGGATGAAAGCTGGATTCTCTACTCTGACACGGTGTGTTGTGGCATATCACTGGCAAGCTGGAGAGAGGAAAGGGGAGGTTTTTTTCTGTGCACATTTTCTTGTGGAGGGAGAGAAAGAACTTGTGATAGCTGACAAGCTGGTGTTTAGTGTTCACCCTGACAAATAGATGCATATCCATGTATGAGAAATTTCCAAACAAGCTCTTAGTGATGTATAAAACTAAACAGTCAAATGTTTATGGTCTGATAAGGGGATGTATTTGCTTAGGGTTTTGAATGAGCATATGGAAATCAAAAAGATGAACTATTTCTGATTTTAGTAGTTTACACATTCGTTGGTTTAAAAATGAAACTAAAATGTATAAAATGGCTTTTTCTTTATAAGGCTGCTTGCATGCACAGTTTAATTAATATGTGCTAATTTAAAGATTTTTGCAAGAAAAATAGTCTTTATGGTCTTTACAGGCTTTTAAAACTGGCAAATATACTCCTTAACTGAAAAAGATTATGAAATAAAGTTTCTAATTAAAATAAAGTGTTTAAATAAGTTCTTAGTGTCTAAATTAAAACTTTCATTTGAATTTAGATTATATCCATAGCTTTAGTCGATATAAAAGTATAAAACCGACAAACATTAAATAAGTAACTGCTTTTTTGAGAGTAGTAAATGCAGAAAATCAGATGTATTTTTGCAATAGAAAAATTCTGTATTGGTTCTACATTTGAATGTTTATCTCATTTGAATTTCTTGCATGAGAAAATGGATGAGATGTTTTATGAATTAGAAAAGTGAAAAGAAAACAGAAACCATAGGATGAACTTGTCTGATGTTTAAACACAAACATTAAATAGCTGAACAGTCTTGTCATCGTTCTAAAAAACTTATAATTATGCATTGAAAGTAGAAGTGAAGCTTTTTTCACTAAATGCTATAAAAACATTGCTGATAATAATCTTCTGATTTTTACAGGGTAAAAAGTGTAATGAAAAAGTAAAAACCTGGGATTTCGGAATTTTCCTTTGATATAGTCTCCTAAATAAATAAAGGAAGTAAAAATAGCTAGTCACCTACTTACGTTATTGTCTTCGTTGCCCCTTTTTTTTGAGAGGTTCTGGGTACTGGGGTTTTTTCCCCTACAGAAAATTCTTCAGTCTTTTCTCTCTTACTAACCTTCCAAATCAGCATCCAGTGTGCCCTTCTGAACTGCTGTAGCAGTCAAGTAAGCCCAAGTGGTTGTCATTCTTAGACCATAAAGTTTTCTAATAATGAAATTGTGAATTCCCACTTAGATTTTAGCTGTTCACCTAATTTTTGGTATTGTCCTCTTTCTTTACAAATTCTGTTCCTTATTTTTCCTGTATTCCTGTAATATGGAACCTCTTACAAAAATGAAATTAACATATTTGAATCCGTGCTCCAACCAGATGAACTGAATTTGTGGCATCTCATTCTAAAGATATATTGCTTTAAAAGTTCTGTTGCATTTTACATACCCCCCCACGTGAATTAGCACATTTAGTTATATTAGCTACATAACAACAGTGTTTTCAGTCTTATTATTCATGCATTTGTAATGGTTTTTTGTTGGAGGGAGAGGAGATACTGACTGTTGTGTTTATGCAGTGGCACAACCATTCCATAATCAAGTGATGTTAATAAACATGAATCGATTAGAGTGTCTTTTTTCCCCTCTGAGTCTGTCAGAGCCACAGAGACCAGCCTTGATAGTGCTCCTGGCTGCCACACAAACTGTAGTTGAGGTTCTGGGCTGGGCATGGTTTTTAGTGCCAGAGCTCTGGGCTGTTTGGATGTAGATTCTTGGATCAGCTGATTCTCTCTAAACCCTGATCATTCATTTTAGTGTCTTGCTCATGAATGCCTCTGAGCTAACCTTTCTGGATAAAAAGAATTTCTTTTTAATCTAAATTTAATCCACTCCTCTCTATGATTAATTTGACTGAATGGAATCCTGTGGTTGTGAACAGCCTTCTATTTTTAGCTGGAAAAAAAAGTTTTGAAATAGCTATTTTGCTGTTTCTTTTCCCTTTGATTGTAGACAGTATGCCTGTTACTCAGTAAATACTTCTTTTCAACTTTAGTCCTTACAGGTTCTCTATTTAACATCCTCCTAGTAATGTTAACAACCTGTGTTTTTTGAGGTCAGAGGATATCAGCAATGATATTATATTATATTCTTTTTCAGAATTAGCTATATACTGAAGTTATAAAGGCGTTTCTGTGACCTTTAGCCATCACTCTCGATCTGCATGATTTGATATAAATAAAAGCACTTCTCTTTTTTCAGGGGCAGGGGGGGCAATCTTTGGCCTTCTGTATGGAAACTGGTTTGTGTTTTCGTTAGAGACAGGTCTAAAAACAGGTGACAGTTTAAAATTTTTGAATCCTACAATTGTCTTTTACCCCAAATTAAGTTCGGGCATGTTCCATGAAATAGTGGTCTATATTACCAGTTACCAGACTGTGTCATGGACAGGTTCTTCTGCTGCAGTTGTCCTCGTTCTTTTCTTTATAACTAATAGAGAGTGTATAACTATTATAACTAGATGAGAGTGTACAATATTTGTAATAATTTAGAGCATATGTCAGTTTAACACACACTGATTTTCTGGGCTGCTAATATACCCTTAGTTACTACCTAAGGAAGCATCAGTTCATTAAATATTTTACTGCAATTTTGAAGAATTGTGTTAGTGAATAAGGTTAAAATATATTGTTGTTAATGCAGTGTCAGTTTAAGTTGTCAATTGGGTGGATTTCCAGAGTCCTCTGGGAAATGAAACAAACCCTAAATTTCCCAGAAAAGTCATTAGATAGTGGCTCTTGGAAAAAACCAGAGCTTTCATGTGTTTTGCAGTTTTTAAGAAATACTTACTTTCTTAACTTTCTTGTAATTCAACAGAACATGGGATGATTCAGTACAATGGACTGTATATAACTGTACTACCTATTCATCTTGCTATATTGCATAGAAAAAGATCACTTTTTTTTTTCCTTGCTGTGAAGTTTTCAGTAAAGACCAATTTAATCTTAGCATGAGAAAGAGTATATACTGACCTTTTTGGTCACATCTGCTACCACCACACATTCAGGACGGTTTTGATTTTTGTTCTCTAGACAAGAATTGTACGCCTAATTTTAAGTTCTTTGAGTTATTGTCTCATTCAACAGCCTGGTGGGCAGATATTTGTAAGCCTTCTCCTGAATGAGTCTTTTAAATTTTTTTTTTTTTTTTTTTTTTTTTTAGTTTTTCTTTTTCTCTTTTTTTTTTTTTTTCCGGAAAGGTGGAAGTGGTAAGAAACCGTTAAACTAGTGGTTAAGAAGGTAGGTGTCTGTGGGTATTGATGGGAAATAGTCGTTAGAGGAAAGCTGCATCACCACACAGGAAGAAGCATAAAACTCTTGAAAGCATTTTCTCCAGCTGTTGTGGAAGAACAATTCAGACAGCAGAACTTGAAAGCCACAGATCTTATACCTCATTGCTAGCTGAGAGGGTCCTTCCAGAAAAAGGACTGATTAGCTGCAGTCTTTTAACAGCTTTCTCTCAAAGGCTCAGCATTTTCACAGAAAAGATAGGTTTAACAGTAGGGAAACAATAAATTGCAAATACATAACTAAATGTATACAGGTTAGTCTTCAAGCTTTCCAGTGAAAAACACAAACTGTGAAAGAAAGTAGTGGATCTTTGCTTTTTGAAACAGAATATGGCTCCATAATTTATTGTAAACCTATTTGCCACTGAAATATTCTGCAAAAATTACAACCGGTTAAACTGCTGCAAAATTTACATTTAAAACCATTTATGAGTGTAACTAACTCCCCTTCCCCCAGACATACAATTTCTTTATTCTTTCAGCTATTACATTTTGCATTAAGGCCTGGGCAAATTTCCCTGTGACTTGCAGTCATTCAGTTATCTGCAGGAGCTGTGAGCTGACAGCTAGGTGTTCCTCTTTCTTCTCCCACTTCCCCTAGTCTGTCTCAAAATAGAAAGACTATTTTTCCCATATAAATGTCCAGTGCTCTGCCATCAAGTAACTTCAGCACTTATTTCCCATGACATGTTGTTGGTAGCTACTCTGTTTCTAAAAGATTGCCCACTAGCACCCTTGGAATAAATATTTGCAAGCTTTCTTTGAGGTATGTATTTGGAGAGAAAGCAGACCAGCATGCGCTTTAGGCCAATATTTTTCTTTCAAGTGAAATTCAAGGGAAGCAATATTACAGTTTATAAGAGTAGTACATGATTCACTTAACTGATTGTGCATATTATAGTCCCACTCCTTTTACTGACCCTGTTACATCATCACAGGCAAGGTATTTCATCTCTCTGCTTTTGTCCTTCTCAAGGCAAGGCTGGTCACTATTTTTTCGGTTTGTGTATTTTGAAGCAACATTTAGTAAATTCTGTCTCATGTAGTGAATGTGTGTTCATGTATGGTGCCAGCTAAAGAGGAGGACCCCAGGATAAGAGAGGACACAGTATAGTCTACGGTTCTCTGTGATATTTAACCTCAGTAAGAAAAATCTTAGGAAAAGCAGTTTTTCCACAATGTGGGCAACCCCAGAACTGTAAAAATACATAGATGATGATGCATTTGGTATGCATTAGCTTGACTTTAATGTCCTGACCCAGAAACACTCTCATACTGACAATCTGGGTTTTATGTGAAAGAAAACAGTAACGGGGCTAGTATATACCTACCACAGGACAGATGTTGCTATTTGATACCAAGAACCAAATCGACTATGCTGTCTTTACTGGAAATCCTATTTAACGTTTTGCTTGTGTTAATATTTCCATGTGCTGATCCTCCCGGGCAACACCTCAAAGTACTTGTATTTCATCACTAAAAAATTTTAGTCTTGTTGAAAATCATTGGGACTTGAATTTTTGAGGTTGGTTGTTATGTTTTGTTTCAAGTTTCACCAATTACTACATCAGAGCAATACATAAAACAAGGGATTTAACTTCTTTGGGCAGATATCCAAAAAGTATGTGATTTGAAACATGGGAAACAAGGCATGACTCTTTTCTGTGCCACAGATACCAGTGTCATTTTAGGAAGCCATTTAATATTTCTGTTCCTCACATCTCCACTAAGGAAAGGAAAATTGTGGTATTTCTCTGCTTGGAAATAGCACCTTACAGAGGCTACTGTATTTCTGGTTGTTTGTAAAATATCTTTGGTTGCCTTGTTTCCAGACCCTCTGTTCTCACATATCGAACTAGTATTATAACTTTAGAGAAGCGTCTTGCCAAAGTCTGCACCTAGGTGGGTACATCAGGTGCTACTGCTGTTCTCAAAGGGTCACTTGAGAAGTATTTTAAAGGAAATGAGGTTCTGTGTCATTGATGTTTTACTTCATCTAATTCAAACACTAAAAGAAAACAAGTACTAAGATTTTTGTCACTTCCGTAGTGGGGATGGGAGTAAAGACGCTGCCCTTCTGTGTCTATATACTTCATATATGAGTACTATGATACACTAGAGATGTATATTCTTATAAGAATAGATGGTATCTGTCCATAGTTCATGCAGCCTGTGAAAGCCAAAAAACTTCTGAAACTCTTCCAAGAATAATGTCTTGTTCCCCAAGACAAACTTATTCAGGATGCAGTTACCAGACAAAATTCAACATTCTCTATTAAGGGAAGCTGTTTGAGCAAAGGCAGTTATTACATGCTATGACATTTTGAAAATGAAATTGATGGATTCTTCTCACATCTGGAGCAGACACTAATGGAAACTCTTGTGAATGTGCTGAGACCATTTGAACAAGCTGCTAAACAGCACAGAAAAGCCAAGTCATACCACCCCTTCTTATTCTGTGATCGTGGGTGCATGATGATGGGTGCTCTGCTCCCCACCACCCTTGAAGTAATCCAACAAGGAATCACATTTGTTGCCGAAACATTTAGGGGAGAGAAAAGGAGGGTGCAGGATATTTAAACAATTTTTCAGGTTTAGAAAAAAGTCTCCATTTTTATGGGAGTTTGCTTCTAAATCCCTTTCTTTGAGAAAGCTAATGGAAATTTAGTGTCGGGGGTAACAAGATTAAGTGGCCACATATATCTGAAGAGTTGTAGAACACTCATGTTCCTTTGGCTACCATTATTTCTATAAATTCTCTTTGAAACATTGCTCGGGGGTAGGCAGAAAAAACTGTATTTGTTGAAGCAAGCAAAGGAAAGAGTCACATCCTTTTGCTGTCCTTTGCCCCTGCTAACTCGTTGAGCCCAACTTAAAACAGAATTCAGATACTTGTCTGTTGGGATTTCAAATAACCATCTGGCTAACTAATGTGATAATTAAGTGTCTTGAATTCCATCCCACTAATTTGTCATTTAAAACAACAATAACAACACTTTAGTAGTTGAAGCTTTTTTAATTTTATTTTTTGTTAATTCTATGCAGGTCATGTTTAAATTTCAAAGCCTGAGTAGCTAGGCCATCAGACAGACTCTACTTTTTGAATCGCTGATACACATTTGTTAAAGTCACTCAGATACTATAAAGAACTGGATAATTAGTCTTTAAACAAAAACAAAACCAAAACCAAACAAATAAAACCCAAAACCCAAAAAAAACCCCAAAACCAAACCAAAACCCCCTCAAAATTCTCAAAGAACCTACTTTGGAAAGGAAATTTATTTCTGAACATGAATTTATTATTCCTTAATTTCACTGAATTGACAGGATAATATTCTTGTATTGTTTGCAAACTCTTCATAAACTCTGTGCAGGTGAATTTGTTTTGTGGTTGTTCCCTGTTCACACTCTGGTCTATTTGAAAATATATCGCTGAAATTCTGAACAGTTCCAGTACAAATAATGAAATTTTCAAGATTTTAATGTATTTTAATGCTATATAAATATTGTGGAGCGATAGTGTTATAGAGCAATGACCAAAAGTTGGGCCACCATGTGCTAGAAGATAAGACCTACACAAGGCTGAGGCAAATTTCACCAGTGTTTCCTCTTTACACAGACCCCTCTGAACACAGTACACACTGATCCTCACAACACCCTCCAATGGAGCAGTTGGTGAGTTGCTGAGTGACTGAAAAGTGCTGGCTTACACCGATAATTCTACTAAACTTGGTGAGGAAACTTGTGATATAGTGCTACTAGAAAAATAATCTCTTCACATCTTCTACTGATTTTTTCACTGGTACAAAAAGAGTATGATTTTTGTGAAAATCACATAACCAACACGTGATCTTAGTATAGCATTCGGTAGTGTGTGTGTTTCTGTGTGTCTAAGACCTATGGACTGTTTCTTTTTAGATGACATATTTTAGGGAATGAAGTGAAATAGGTATTTGATAAAAGAATCAGAATGGCACAGGTGCTGGCTTGAAATTGTTTCCTGTTAGTCACTGGAGTATTCCTGCTTGTGCTGGAAAGCTGGACTAGATGAACTCCAGTAGTCCCTTCTAACCTTTCCCATTCTATGATTCTGTGATTTCTGATTATTACACTTGTGAGGAGGTGTACATAATTATTGAACACAGTTAAGGATTAAAAAGTTCTGCAAAAATGTTATCAGCATCTATATTTAAACCAATCATATAGCAAACTGCTGTTTTGACCAGAGAGTTGGACCAGATGATCTTCAGAGCTCATTTCCAAATTAAGCTATTCTATGTCAGATATATTTTAATTAACATTACCCTGTCCACTAGTCTTAATTACCTGAAAACAGAACTCCTTGTGGGGATGCTCTTGACTTCGGTGAGTTATCCTGGAATTAAGGAGAGGGGGAAGAGAGGATCCCAGAAGACTCGGGTATTTGGGTTAATTACCCGACATGTGGTAACACAAGTTGAGGTCTGACCTTTGATTCGGAAAATAAGTGGACCACTTCTCTTAATCTTCCTTTATTTTAATTGATTGTGAAAGGTCTGTTTGATTTTGATGTGTAACAAAACAAATTATGGAACATCAAAAAAATGCTGCAAATCTGGCAATTCCTGGTTTCTTGCCAGCTGTACTCAACTGGACCTAGTTAGAGGAAAACAAACCTTATGTAGTCCTGTTGTTTCCTTTTCTCTCTTAACTATAATAGAGAATTGCTTAATGATATTTCTTTCAAATTATTTCATTCTAATAAGGAATGTCTACTAGTTACTTCAACATACATTCTCAAGAGATACATATGTACTTATGGTTTCACAACTATTTTAGGTAGATTAGTTCTTATGCTTCACTCGAAACTGTGCTGAGGAGGAGGTGGGCCAAAGAGCTTATAAGGACTAATATAGTGATCTTGCCAGTTTAAAATCTGAACCAACAATACGAAAAACTATCACAAGAATTTCAATAATAAGGGTAAACTTTTTTATTTTCTGAGGGTAGATAGACATAAGGTAAGAAAAGGTATGAAAATCTCATGTGTTTTGTTCTTCAGCTGTACTAAAATAGAAGGGGCAGATAGACAGGGCAAAGGAAATTCAAAACAAAATTTTTTCTAGGGAAGAGACAAATATTTAAACCTTCCATATCCCAACTGAATGTCCAAAGCAAAGGTGTCTATAGAAACCACTTCTTCTGTAGCCCAACAAATTTTTGAGGTCAAGAGACTAAGTAGCTCACTGCATGACTCTCAACAAATGAGAACTATGATCTCACTCAGTGTTGGATAAAATGAGGGAGCAGCAGGCTGCCAGAAAAATAACTGCACTTCTTATTGATGCAGTGAATGTAGCTTTGAATAAATGTTGACGAGACAGTGTCTCTCAGAAGTGAGATGGAACCAAATTAGGACCCATTATTAGGAAAAACACCATGTTACAATTTACAGTCTAGTCCTAAACTGAATAGTTATCATATGGTGCTAATACTCATTTTGCTCTTCTGTGAAGCAGGTCTGGGATTTAACATCTTGAGATTGGCTTAATCTGGAACATATGTGTTTTCTTTTATTTCACATATGTGTTCTACATTTCCCTTTTTCCAAGAGCTAGGATCAGCGTGATAGTATGCTGTGATGAGAGAAATACAGAGATCATTGGTGTGATATAGCTATAGAAACAATATGGGATCTACAATAAAATATGTATGTTCTCTTTTATGGATTTGTTTTGTGGTGCAGGCTAGTGTTTGTTAAGATTAGAAAGCGACAGTTTCCCCTATTGGTCATGGTAAGTGTGTGTATGTGTGTTCCATCTTCCCAAAAAGCTTTAGTAACTTAACCTTTGCTACAAATTTTAGTAAACATTCAGCTGAAGCAACCTGAAATGATAAACCCTCAGCATGTGTCTGTCTTCTGCCATGGGAATGCTGTGAAGGAGGATTCTATCACAAAGCTTGGGATCACTTAGATTTTTCTGGGTCTTTGTGGCTGGATCTATATAAATCTAGCATTTTAAGACAAAGGACTGAAAGATTTCTTCAAATAAAGGGATTATTTATAGCATTAGTTTATCAAAGTGGAATAAAAAAATGCATATAACTTGAAAAGCATTTCATGTAAAGATGTCATTTCCCTTCAGTACTAAAATATAAGTACATCCCATAATATTTTCTTTTGTTATGTAGAGCTATGTTACAGTATAGTACAAAATAAATTAAATTCCCTGTCATAACAATGTAGTATATGCAATTCTAGCAGAATTGTTTGTCCAATATGATTTTCTTTCTAGTCAGAAAACCCCTAACTGCCACGATGAAACTGTCTTTTCTGGCAAAAGAAGCTCCCTTGATCAGTGCTACGTACCCACAAGGGATTTTCTTTTGTCTTGTTTGGTCATAAGGTTGTCTTACAGTGTGAAACTAGTTCAGTATGGTAAATGAAGTCTCAGATGAAAACTGATTATGTAGCACAGTGCCTCTTCCCAATGCATTGTTTCCTTTTGCTAGAACCTGTGCTTTTAAATAAGTGAATATGAAAAGTACATTTGAATTATAAATAGCCTGTAAAGGAAAATCCAGAAAAAAGACTTGCTGTCTTTTCTAAAACTCATCAAACTCTGTTATGTGTTTGAACCGTCGCATTTGCATGGAAACTCCTCTTTACCCTAGTGAGAATTCAAGGGAATTTATTGGACATATTTGAGCATGCTCACTGATGCTAGGGAGTAAAGATAGGTTATCTAAAACAAACCTTCTATTTGATCTAATCTAGTTTTCTTCAGCCTTCACAAGACTACAATCATAAAATTCTCTTTTATTATAAGAGGCACAAAACAAGTCTAGGAAGGGCATTAAATTCTGCTGTATAACTAATATTGGACATAGAGTCTCTGTGCTGCTACTCCAAAATGGAACAGTAAAGAGTTGCAAAAATAACTAAGCCCCTGACATCATCCTGCATAAATTGAATGAAGGAGAATTTTCAATGCCTGACTAAAGAAGAAGAATAAAGGGTATAGGAAGACACTAGAGGGTCACCTGCCCTACTGCCTGAGAGGGTGAGCCCTGTACTTTGCTGAGTGTTGATCAAACACCCAGTGAGGCAGAGGAGTAACCATGCAGCCTCACCTTCACCAGAATATGAAATATATAATGGGAGAAATGTGCAATACTTCCAGCTCTTCTTTCATTCCTTATTCTCCAGGTTGAACAGGGTCTCAAGTCAGGGTTTTGATTCTAGCTTGTAAAGATCAAACTACACGGGTCTAGCCAAGATTTGCCTCAAGAACATTATTTTGTGAAACTTTTCAGCCTCTAAGATGGAAATTCTTATGCAGCCTGCACTGCTGTGCAGCAGACATGGCCTCTGCTGAAAGAATAGTGCATAAAGTGTATGTTTTTTATCAGTAGTATATGTATGGTATTTAATTTGGTTGGTTTAAGAGCACACCCCTAGATTATATTTGCCAAGTAAAAGTTGACTGGTGAATTGTTCTTAGACTGTTATGTCTTAACCAGCAGAATGGGTTCTTTACAGCATAGTTTCAAAATCTACGGTCAGAAACTTTACAGAAACATGCTTAATATAAAAAATTTCACAATCTTTTGTAATGATGCTACACAAATTGAATTTCTTTGGCCACTGTGTTGCATGAAGTATGAGCATATAGTTTTATTATTCACTAAACAAATATTCACATTTTATTTAGCAAATGGGTTTTCCAATGCAGAAATGCATGTTCTAAAGATGGACCAGGATTAATGGATATGTATAAAAAGGGAGAGGGTAACAAGGAAGTGTCAAATCAGTATAATTACTTCTGACTGATTATTAAAATGTACAAGCTTAATTTTTTTGCCATTATATTGTCATGTGACTAAAAAACATTCAATGATGGATGACTAACATTGTGCTGTTATACATATAAATATGTTTGTCAAACTCTTTGTTCTCTGAAATGAAACAAACAGGAAACTGCATGTCAGGTCCTCTGATGATGTGTTTTGTCTTATGACAAGTAGGAAAGTCTGCATTCGAGTTGGTATTTTTTCCATCTCTTGTGTTCAGGTTCTATGTCCAAACTACTTCTCCATTTTAGAAGTCAGCATAAATCTATCCCATGCAAATATTTCATTTAAATTGTTATGAGAAAAGCAACAAAAGTTGGTCTTAGTTATTCTAAATTAAGACTATATTTTTGGAAAAGAAAACAGTCCAAGACAGAAACATAAACATGCTTTCATATCCATATGGTTTATCTTGCCGAGAAGCTAGGGAAAGCTTGATTCCTGACATCCATTTACAAGTATTTAAAACCTTTCTAACTTCTAAACTTTTTAAACTTTAAAACCCTTTTAACTTTTTAACTATTCAAAACTTACATTGCAAGGAACTGCCTTGGCAACGAATGAATAATTTATGTGATGGGATTCCACACACAATTTCTGTGCTTCTGTGTTATATGTGTGATGTTAGGAAATGTAGCTCTTCCTTTCAAAGAAGTTGTTTCACATTTTATAGTAAGGCATTTTAACCATTGTTTTTAAGCCATCTGTTTAAATAGAATGAGTTTTTTAGGGCTGGAGTTTTTTTAAGCTTGATTTTGCTTATGCCTTATCTCTGGAAAGAACTGCTGTGAGAGAAAAAAAATGAAAGTGCGTCTATGGAAGGTATTGCCAAAACAAAACAAACAGAAACAAGAAAAAGAATCAACGAAACATTGAGAATTTTTTTTTTCCCGGTAACTAGGGTGAGTTCGCAATTTACAAGTTGGAAACTCGATCAGAAGGACCAACTGAGTTGTCAGACAGACAATTGTGTAACAAGCAGTTAATCCAGGCGGGCCCAGGGGACATCATCTGCTCCTCCTCTCAGAGACTGCACAGCACTTCTAATACCCTGTAACAAGCTTAAACCCATAATAAAAGATCTGTGTTCACAATTACAGTGTGCCACAGAAAGAAGGCAGGAGACCTTGGAAGCTTTATTGGTATCACAGGACATGGCAGTAGCAAGGACTTGCTAAGAAATTTCTAGGTGAGCTTCAGAGGCTCGGAGCTCTGGGTGAGCTTCCTTCTGCGTGAGGAGGGGAGACCCACAGCCCAGGCACTTCTGCCAGGCAGCCCTGTGGGGAAATGCCTTCCTGGCTGCAATCTGGCAATCTGTGAGTGCTTGAGCCAAGCATCTCATAAACTTCAGGGATTTTTTTTTATCAGCCAAAGTTTTCTGTTCCTAGTTCTAGCTACAGCTCCATTTCCTCAGAAAAGTACCCTGGAAGTTAGCTAATATGTCACCTTGGGAAAGTGGCTGGGGAGAATAGGTGATGGAAAGAAAAGCTGCTAGGTCCAGCAGCAATCAGTGAGAGTGCTGAAGCAAGGGGGAATACAAGCTTAATGCAAAGGTCCTTTTGAACCACTTTGTCACCACCTTCAGAGGGTGTAAGAACAAACTACATGGCTTTAGAGAAATGCTCTCAGTCTGCAGAGAGCCACCTCTCATGTGCTCTGTACCCCTTCCCACCAAGCTATTAGGTCAGACACATGAAGCTCTCTGGATTTTGGTCGTTGTGGCCATAAGGTATGGGACTAGAAAGAAATGTAGAAAGGGGATTTTCTATGTTTTGCTGAAGATCAAAGCCAGTCCACATCTAACATCAGCAGCTGGCTTCTGTTATCGTTGAATGAAACAAAAACCAGAATTCAAGGATATTCGTATCATTAGGACAGTCTCCTTGTTGAACACTTCCCAAAAAACTCGTACAATAAAAAGCTAAAAATAAATGTTAACTGCAAATTTGAGATATTTAAGTATTGAGTATTTTCCTTTGTGAATATTCTTGAGAGAAGCCTGTTTTGGAATAAGTAATGCTTGATCAAATCAGTTTTCAAGGTGGTTGTTAATCATACATATGTTAATAATATTGTCTTGTTTTAATTGATACTTGGTTGAAAGTAATGTATATTAGCCTGGCTTTGGTCTTTCAGAGCTGCTTTGAACTTTAAGGAAACATATGATAAGGTCATATTTTAGGTCTTTATTAACAACACCTTTGTAGCATTAACACTGAAGTCGAGCACCTTTTTATACCTGACACTTTTTATTCCTTTTTTTCTGTTACACCTTAACACATGGTAATGAGAACGTGACAGGGCTGCACAGCCCAGCCCTCCACACAGAGCCTGCTCTCCTTGCACTGTTACCTGCACAGGCCTGAGCAAAACAAAAAGCATGTTATATTTTACTCCTTTCTCACCAACACACTGCTGATTTGAACTTAACCTTAAAAAGTTTGATGCATCTTTGATTGTTAAATCAAAACCTGTTTATTAACCAATGTGTGTTTGATACATGTCTGTCTCTAGATGCCTGGTTCTCATTACTTCAGATATTTAACTTGAATGATCAGTCAATTCCCATGAATGATTTAAAGAATTTGATATAAGCTGAAATAAGTTAAATGCCTAATTTTAAGCATAGATAATTGAGTGACCCAGTTCCTTTCTGCTTAAGATGTTCAAAGAGGCTTAATTTCAGTTTCTGATGGATGTATTGCTGTTTTATCCAACTCTCTTAATCCCAACCTTATATAAACCCCACATTGGTGTATTTTTAAGCAGAGACTGAGCCAGGAGTTTCTGTGCATGTGTGCGTATACTCAGAGAGTGAATGTCATTTGGCAGCCTGAAAACTCTGAATCAGGCTTAGTAGTGATGTTCCTTAGGCCTGAAGGGGATACAGCTTCCTGCAGAAGGGTGAAGGAGAAACATTCCTAGCACACTGTCTGACAGAGGTTGATGGAGTTGCTCAAGTCCATTCAGGTCTGTGTTTCAGTGTGGCAGTCTCCAGGCCTTAATCCTTTCGGGTCTCATATGAATTGCTATATAACTCAGTGGTTTTACATTCAGATAGGATTTTTTTTTATCACTGTCTTAAAGAATTAACTTTTCAGTGGTGCTGGAAAAGAACAGTAGTACTGTGACCCTTGTCTTAAATAATGTTATGAACTCTCCACACCAGCTCAAAAACCATAAAAGCTCAAGATCCCAGAAGATCAGCTCTGAATCCAGGCTTTCCAATGTGATAAGCTCTCTCCGTCTTGGATTTCAGCTCATCCACTCTAGAAATAAAGGCCAAAGGATAAGATTTGAAAGGGGTTGGACTTGTACAACTGGAGTTGGGCGATGTATAATAGTCTGTGACTGCTTTCTGGTTCTAAAGATAGTGATTCATGAGCTTTGACAAAAATAACTTTGGAGCACAGTTGTAACTAGCATCAGTCAAGTGTGGCTCAGTGCATTTTATAGGATTTATCCATGATGCCTTATTGAAAGTTATACCATCCAGTATGTGGGTGACCCAAGTAAGTTCTTCTATGAACATCAGAGTCCAGAGTTTTATGGACCCTGTAAATCCAGTGGATTTACATCTCATATCACTAAACTCCTTCTGCCCTTATCTTCTGCTTCTTTTCACTTTTCCTGCTTCTTAGACCCTGGTCCCATTGCTATGCTGCCAGGTATCTCCACAACTCTTCAACCTGATGGACTGAAAATAATTCTGCAGAGTTATTAATATGTTTGGTAACTATGAGTGTAATGTAAATTATAGCATAAGTTTACATTGTAAATAATTTAAAAGCATGCAAATACCAAACAAATTTGAAATATACTTAAAATTTTTGTAGGGTTTTCAACTGCCTTTTCGCCACAACCTTTGAGGGGGCTGCAGTGCATCCAGATCTTAAATTATAGTGGCTCTGAGTAAATAAATCAGACTTGTGAAAGCTGAGAATACTGGCAAACTAAGTAGCACGTAGTTCTCTCCAGCAACTGCTTGTGATATAAAAGTGCTGATACATTTTTAGCCTCAGTAAACTTTTACAAAGCTTTTGTGAGCTTTAATATAACCATAAAACTATGGAAGTTTATATCATATCTTAAGTTTGTATACTGCAGCTCAGATTCTAGTTATATTCTGGAAACCCTCAAGCTTTCTTCAGAAAGTTAACTTGGGTTTCCTGTGTGTGAGTACTTTTCCAATCTACCTTACGGTAGACTTTTTGATCACTGATTTTTTTGTCCAACATGACTGAAAACATGTAGGTTATTTTTTTGCTTCCCTGTCTAAGCCAATTCATTTCATGTTTGAATGAAGATGCCACTTTTTCCAAAGCCAATAGATGCTAGCAATGTCAGTTAGACTATAGGAGCAGCAAGAATGAGATCAATCAAATAATATCAGAAATAAATTTGGTCATAGACTTTTACAACAACAACAACAAAAAAGGACATCTTTATATGGAAAGATTCTTCACTACCACTACATTAAGGACAAAATTGCTTTAGTCTTGTGTTCTCTCTTTTCCCCTTGAGGCTTTGTGATTATAATTTTATTCTGTGACACCTAAATTTAGTTTTGAATCAAGTACAGTAGCTCAATAGAACACCACATGTTAAGATCCACATTGAATTTCACATGACAGGCTTTACATTTGCTGAAGGCTTGGGGGCTGTAGTTTTAACAGTCATCTCACATTTTGGTTGAACGCAGTTTGATGCACGTCTATGAAATTTGTGTTTTGCTCACACAGGGGATGATTCAAGTTTACAGCTGTCGCAAACAGTATGCAGGACCTAATTCATGAATAAGCTGTCAGTTACTATGATCCCAAAATAAAAACAAACTAAATCACAAGAGGAAATTGGCATGAAACATGAGAGTAGAAAAAAAAATTAATCACATTAGTATTGCATTTGGACACCTTGAAAATTAGGATAACTACCCCTGCCTCCTCAACTTGTATTATTGCAATTGTATCTTTGTAAAGCATAAAGCACATCTCACCTATTATTCGATCCAATTGTATATGTTAATATCCAGATAGTAGAAAAATATTATAGGTATTATTCAGATAAGTAAGAGCTAACATTAGATATATATGTAATTTATAACTAATTACCTAGTACCTACTGAAAAGTAAGAATTGGTAATGATTTGACACCAGAAAAATATTGTATGGGATTAGACAAAAATAAACTATAGAAAAACTATAGAAAATACTAGAAGAAGTGTATTTATTTAGTATTAGTATTTATGATTGTGCATTTTTTAGCTCTCTTATTGGAAAGTTGTCCCCTAAAAGACCATTTCTGTTCATCTGATCTTGTATGTTTTCATTCTCACTTGTGCTGTGCTGGCACGGTACTTGTGGCTGATTGTGTGAATGTCATTATGCTTTATTTCTACATCTTAATTTCTAATCTAGATTCAGAGCATCAATATGAATGCATTTCCCCCATTCTCATTCTTTCTGTGTCACTTGAATAAAAATCTCCACTCTTTGCTCACTCTTTGGGAAAATGCTTCCCCTAAAAGCCTCTCCATCCAGAGCATCAGAGGTACAAAGGTGGTTCTTCATTATATGAACATACCTTTCTCTTTTATGCTCAAAGTTTGTTTGACAACCCAGTGGGACTAAAAGTATGCATGTGGTAACACATGTGCTTAGGTTGCTGCTGGCTCAGATCTCAAGGGATGTCTGTGCCCCAGTTTATACCAAATGTTGGGTAAGAACAGTTAAATATTAATCTGATAATTATTAGTGCAACATAAGAATTACAGTGCAAGACCGTCTGGGTGGTAGAAACAGGTGCAGTTCATAATCATCTATTTTTTTTTTTTTTTTTTTTGCTTGGAAAAGCTCCATCTGTAGCCATTCCTGAATAATATGTACAGGGATTATGGTGTGGCAGTTATTTAAAATCATAAATTACTGCATTTAAAATTAAACTAAATTTTAACGAGCTTGCCTATTTCAGAAATGAATACTTCCATGCCATATGTGATGTACCTGTCATCACACAATACAAGCACACTGTTTTTTGAAGCCCACTAGCATACAAGCTGTGTGCCTGGAAACATCCATGAAGTGAACATTGGTAAATGGAATATCACTGCTACAAACAAGACTGAGGGATTGTTTCAGGCAATTAAACCTGCCCCATACAGTAGTTCTTTCGTGTATGTAACTTCACTTCCAGTTCAATTGTGTCTGTGTACAGATCACTCAAGTGCTCTTATCTAGTTTTCTCCAAGCTTGTTTGGAGAAGTTTGAATAGTGGTAGTTTGTTCCGAAGCAGTCAGTCCTTTCTACAGTGCAAAGAATTAATCTTTTGTCAGTGTATAAGTGCAACAAAGGCGCTGTTCTGCACAGCCTGATTTGGTGGCCGTTTTTTGGCAGAACTGATGACTACATTTCCAAATTGTGAAAATTTAACACTGCTAGCATGGATGGAGCTTTATTTTTTTCTCACGTGCTCAGTGCTGAATAAGCTCACAGTTTAAGTTGTTGCTATTTTACAAGAGCTCATTTTTTAATTCTGGTTGTTGGATTTTAAAGACTACATGCCTTACTTTATGGATATACATAGTAATGGTTGGTTTTATTAGGCATTTAGGGGCAATGTCATATCATTTTCTGAAATGTCTTGAAATATTTAACAAACACTTCTTAATTATCAAAAACTCTCTGATTTATATTTTTGCATTCAAAGAGAAAATTGCAGGGAAATGGCAGTTGATTATAGTAATAGTTACTAAGAGTTATTTTGGTTTATTCTATTTTAATCAGCTTTAGGTTACACGGTTGGATATTTTATATCTAAATAGAAATTATGGCTTTTGATTATTTAGATTCTTATTTTTCATAATGATATGCATTCCTACATCAGAAATTGACCCTACCTTATTTTTATTATGTAAATATTAAGTGATTTTACTTACAGATGTATGACGTTTTCTCTGTCCCTGGAATATCTTGCTATTGCTCATGAAAGGCTATTGCCTATAACAATAATATTATGGTCTGTAAAGTATAACTTGTAAAGATATGAAATAGAATGTTAAACTTTCATTACATGTGATCTGTCAGACATAGGCTGACAAAGACTAAGCTTTAAAAAGCGCAGATGGAAACCACCAAGGAACCAGGATAGGCAGATGGACTCCTAAACTCATGACTGTAGGTATAGAGTGGATTCCAGGTAGAGAATGATATGCTTGCAGTAAGGATAACACCTTTAGTTTAGTGTGTATTTTGATTTTTTTAATGAGATCTGTTTTGGAGTCAGAGGATACATCTATGTTCCCATTCCCCAGAATTATGTCTCAACTTTGTAGATGGTGTCAGTGACTCAGCAGTGATGACAGTGTGCTGATATTGAAAGGCAGACAAGGAATGTTTGGTTTCCCTTCACACATACAACTAAAAAAGACCATTTGTGACCTCCGGTGCTTGTCTCCCATGTGTGGCTCTGAAGAGAGAGTGTGCTGTAGTTACCTTTGTACCAGTGAGCATGTAAACATCATCTTTGTTCTATTACTGTAGTTGTTGTCCCCAGAATGGTCTATTTGAGATCAGTCCTCAAGTGCTGAACATTATGTTTCGTTTATTTTATTCCTGAATTGGCTTGAAAAGTGAAAATTACGTTGGAATGTCTACAAACATTTTTAGTACATCAGAAAATTATAACAATAAAAATGCATGCAGATCTTTTGAGCAGCAGTATCTTTAAGTTTCTTTTTTTTTAGCATCATATTTCAGTTGATCAAGTCGATTGGGAGCTAATTCTTCCCTCTGGGAAATAAACAAAATTAATCTGTATATAGAGGTATCACTGTCACTAATTGCTTCTTAGAACACTACCTTTAAAACTTTGAATGTAACCTTCACAATGGAGAGAATTAGAAACTGCTTTTCTTTAACTGAAGTTTTGACTTTGGTTCTCCAAAAGCTTTTCTATGAACTAGCTCAGTTTAAACTTCTTCTTAAGGGAGTTTTCTGCCAAAACTTTCATTCTTCTCTCCTATGGAGTTGCATGCACTGTTGAGAAGGACCTTGTGAGCTCAGTGACCTCAGTGTGAGTCCGGGGGCAGTACAGAGGTGATTAGTCAGCTTATCAAAGGTATCGGTCTCACAGTAGCATTTCACTGCTGTCACATAAAGGCCCTGCCATAGCCCAGAGCTGCAGTACCAGGGCAGATGCTCAGGAGCACAAACCATGGAGTTAGGTGTGACAGCTTCTAGAGGCTGCAGACTTTGAACAGAGACAAAAAAGGGGAGCATGAGTGCCCTGTGAATCTTCAGAAGCTTTATGTTATGCAAATACAAGTTTCCTCTTAATGACAGGGGGTTGAGGAGAGTGTGTGTATTTAAGGAGTGCTGGAGTAGGTTTTGCCCAGGCGTATGGTGAGTGTCTTCCAAACGGATGTAAATGATCTGCTCTTTCCTTTGATGTGACTTCACTGAACACAAAGCACAGATAAAAGGCTCTCTACAGTTTATTATAAAATTACTAGGCAAAATTGGAAACCCTCAGGAGATACTCATATCCTTTAAAATTTGCCAAGTGTCTTTAACTGTTCCTAACTCCCTTCACAATAGTGTTTGTTACAAGCAAATCTAGGTCCTCCCTTCTCTTACGTGGCAAAAGTGATGCTCTCCAAGCATCATAAAACTGCAGGACGACAGGACTCCATCTTCTGGTTTGTTGCTTCTGTGTAAACCCAAAGCATGCTCCCTTTTGCTGAATTCTGTTTTTATTCTTTGTGGTACCCTCTCTCTGACTTTCATATCTACTTTACTGAACTAATTCAGGTTAATACAGAGTTTTCCAGCTGGTCAGTTATCAATGGAAAGAAAGGTTGTTTTAAACATAGTTTCAGAGGGAAAATCTTACAGGGCAGGTTCATTCACAGTTACAGAAGGTGATATTTGGTGAAACTGGACAGAGAAATTCTTAGCATGTCTAGGCTATCAAAAAATTACCTAAAGAGAGAAAGAAAATAGACCACCGATCCACTGATTTTAAATAGTAAATTTAATATCAAATACCCAGTCCTTCCCTTCTCAAGTTAAAATGTGATCATTGGTTTGCATTTATTCAGTTTAAACTATCTTCACATGGTGAACATAATAGACCTTTCTGAAAGATGATTTATCATTAACATTTAATAAACAGGGTGTATCATCTGGAATATTAAAGGCAAATACACGTTGTCCCACTTGGAAGGGTATGCACATGTCCCACCATTTTGAATTGTAGTTGCATGTTCAAGGCATGTGGAGAGGAGTAGAGAAGATGCCTAATAGTCCTTCTCCTGAGCATGCAGATTCAAGTCCTAGTACTGCATCAACCTGCTGGAGAGCAGCTCTGTGGAGAGGGACCTGGGGATTCTGGTGGACAACAAGCTGCCCATGAGCCAGCATTGTGCCTTGGGGGCCAAGAAAGCCAATGGTGTCCTGGGCTGCATTGGAAAGAGCATTGTCAGGAGTCTGAGGGAGATGATCCTGCCCTTCTATTTAGCCCTGGTGAAGCTCACCTGGAGTGCTGTGTCCAGTTCTGGGCTCCTCAGTGCAACAGAGACAGGGAGCTCCTGGATCAGGTCCAGCCGAGAGTGGCAAAGATGATTAAGTGTTTGGAGCATCTCTCTTACAAGGAAAGGCTGAGGAAACTGGGCTTCTTCAGCCTTGAGAAGAGATGACTGAGAGGGGACCTTGTCAATGTCTGTAAGTATCTGAAGGGATCAAGAGGTTGGAGCCAGGCTCTTCTCAGTGGTGACAAGTAATAGGACAAGGTGTGATGGGCAGAAACTGATGGCTAGGAAGCTACTGCTGAACATGAGGAAGACCTTCTTTACTGTACAGTGACTGCACACTGGAATAGATTGTGCAGAGAGGTTGTGGAGTCTCCGTCACTGGAGATATTCAAGAAGCGTCTGGATGCAATGCTGTGCCATGTGCTCTGGGATGACCCTGCTGGATCACAGAGGCTGGACCAGATGATCCACTGTGGTCCCTTCCAACCTTACTCATCCTGTGATTCTGTGATACTGGATATATGCTGGCAGCATGTTTCCCTTGAGGTAGCTGCGCACCTAGAGAAGGGTCTGTATTTCTGATATAAAAATGACGAAAACGTCCTGTAATTACTGGAAAGTGTTATGAAATAAAAAGAATGCAGTTCTTCAGACGTGATAATTACTGGAGTGTAATCCTGTGACTTGATTTTTTTTTCCTTTTTTTATCCTGATTAACCCTCTATTTAGAATAAGCTGAACTAAAATGTTTGACCTACATTGCTCCCCTAGTTTATTGGGTTGCACGACCACTAATGGGGAAGTTAAATTTGAGAAATGACGGAATTACTCAGCCACTTACTAGGCTGTTTGAGATAGTGGTTGCCAGGTTTTACAATGTCTTTTATTTGAATAAGAGTTTATATGAAATCTGTCAAAGTATAAAAAGTGAGAATGCAAACATTTATCTAAACATGTTTAATAATACTCTTGTGCAATGTAAACACATCATATGGCCATGCTTTTAAAGTGACCGCTGCAAATTCCTCAATCCCTTATTCTATTCCTTACTTAAAAAGGCATCTGTCGTTTTCATCTCACTACAAAATCCATGATTCCAAAGTGGTTTTCCATCCTGCAAGCATAGTTTGTATGTGTTGACTAGTTAAAGAACGACATGTGGCAGGATGCATGATGTTTCAGTTAAATACTGTGAGCATATTAGTTATCTACAAGAAAAATCTAAGCTCTGGAGTGTGTATTTAATCTTGTTTTCCTATTTGTTTCTTTGATTTTTCCTAGCATTTAGTTGATTCTTGCATTTTCTTCTAATAAGAAACTTACTGAAATTTCGTTGCAGCAAGTCAATTGTTTTTATTATGGAAAACTTTTTTTTAACGGAATGGAAATTTTATTATGAAAATCCAGACTCTTTCTTTGTCGTTGTGGCTAAGACATTTGACTTCAATAAGGCAAACTTCACAGTTATTATTCAAATGGAGGGTTATTCCTGGTCATATGTTTAATTGCAGTGTTTCTAGTAGACAATTTATGTAGGCTGCTTTTTTTCCTCCTCCATTTATAACAGTGATGTAAGAACAGATACCTGAAGGAAGTCTCTAGCCAAGAATAAGATAAGGCTGATAAAGTTTTTATCTATTCCAGAAAGACTCAGTTGGCTCCTAAAGAATCAATCACCTACCTAAATCAGTTTGTTTCTGGTGATATTTGGGGCCTCTCTGATATAAAAGAAAACATAAAAAAATTTTTGTTATGCTTATATATATCCCATGAGCTGTTTGCAGAGGGCTGTCCTGCTCTTCAGAATTTTCAGTGGCGACTTCATAGGCTCAGGCATCAGAGGAGGAAGGCAGCGAGCTGTTTCAGTCACACCAGGATTGCTTTTGGATGAGGAACAAGTTAATAACCTAAACTAGTTTTACTGGGCCAAGAAGGTGGGGAAACTTACCCTAAGAGACAGAGATCATGACTGTGTGGAATGATGGACAACAAGACAGAAAAAATACTACCTTAAAAAGACGGGTGTTCTGGGAGCTTAACTGACCATCTACTGAGAAATGTATCACCAGCGCTTCCCCTCTGTGGATTTGGATCATACCAATAGCCACACGTGCTGCAGTGCAGGGAGGAGCTTTACTGTGCAGGCATGGCATATCTCCTGAGCAACTGCACAGCAAACCAAATGGCTCATTGGTCATAGATACTTCTGGAAAATTTTCAATTTACACTGTATTTGGTATGGAAATTGCCCAAGAAATCACACTAAGGCACCACTGTCTATGCACAGGCACAGGATTAAGCTTAAGGGTGATAATAGGGTTCTACATCCAACAATCCTCCTGAAAGCACACAGGAATTTTCCTTTCTTCAATGGCTGCAGAAATAACCTACTGTCAGCATCCCATCTACCAGAAGGGAGGCCTCTGTATGTTCACACTGCAGTTCATATTCTCCTGCTGCTCTGCCTACCTGTTTTTGACTTCTGTATGGCAGTTGTATCAAGGTAATATCTGATGTTTCTAATCAAGCAACAACTCTGGGGATATCAGCCCTTCCTAAAACACCACTTCTGACAACTGCCCAGCCACTCTGGCACAGTGACAAGGGCTTGAGCAAGCCTAAGCCCACATGCCTTCAGTCTCTCTTACACTGGAGACAAAACCACGTGAACCTCTCTGCATACCAGCTCATGTTTTGTCTGATTTCAGTCCTACACCTGCCAGTAATTTTATCAGCTCAATGGATTCTCTATATGAGCTTAAAGGAAGCTCCAGTCCTTATACAATATTGCAGTAAAAACCAGGCTGATGACTCTGATTGTACAGCGAATAAAGAAGATATTGTTATTTGGGGCTATGCATAACCTTTTTATTCTGTTTGTGACTTAAAAAGATATTTGCTCTTAAAAAAAAAGAGGGATTTAATTTTGACTTAAAGTGGGATCAGTGTGGCAAAGCTCACCCTTTTCTTCTAAATGAGAGGTGAGAAAGCCTTTTCATTGCTCTGCTTTTGGGGACTTTTGATACTTTTTTTCAGTCCAAGGCTAACTACACAAGGACACAGAACAGAAGGAGGGATAGTTTTCACCAATTTGCCTGTTGGCAGTTTAGGTGTGTGTTTGCTTATGCTATAATAAAACACATCTTGCCTTAAGGCAGTTCATGTTAAAGGTTGGAAATAATACAGATTTTTGACAGATAATTTCATTTTTTGAATCTTCATACAGAAAACTGTATGGAAATTTTACATGGGTAGATTCTCTGCCTATTATTTATGTATATTTGCTGCGTTCAAAGATTCTTTAATGTGGGGAAGTGAGAATGTTGGTATTTAGGAGGATAATGTTGACAATAACATGGATAACATGGTATCTGGTGACTTTGTCTATGCTCAAAGTCTTTGGAAAGATTTCTGCTCTGTTGTATCCATTTTTCTTATTGCATGCTGTCATCACATAATACTGTACTTTTGCATCTTGTTCAGACATCAAAGGAACTTTGCAACTTCACCTCTGGTTTCAGTATGTTGTTAATCAAACTTCTAGCTTTGGGACCCTGTCATAAATGTATCAGCAGAATTTTATAGGAAACTTTTAACTGTCTCTTACGTGACTTTGTTGCCATTTAGTGAATTCAGCAAATTAAATCTAAAGGCACCAAGAGTGAATACAACAAATTAAATCCAAAGGCTCTGAAGACCTTCTAACTAGTGCTGGTGGTACAAAGCTCCCACCATTGGTACTCAATGTAAAGGAGTGTCCTGGGACAGAATCAGGAGCCAGAGGCCATGTTTGGGGATGGGAGATACTCAGTTGTTTGCAAGGAAAGGTGTTTGCTTACAGAGGATGAGGACAAAAAAAGTCAGACTTCTGATAGTTTGTATGTATTTTATACATACATAATTATATATTGGATCTATCTGGAGGATATACAAGATGATTAAAAATAAGGAATAAAAAAAATTTAATCTTCAATTACAGTACTTATAAAGGGTTTAAAATACTGTTATTGCTGAAAAGATGGCATTTCCAGAAGATGCAGTGATTTAGTGTTTTTCTTTATAAAGCCTCTTATTGAGCATCAGCTACAATCTGGTTTCACTGATGGAAATATTTAAGTATAAACCATAATTATTTTCTTTGTCAGACAAATTTATTTGGATTTTATGGAAATGCCCTGTTTGGAGTATTGCTGTTCAGTTATACTTGAACAATAGGAAATATTTAGACAGCACCTTTGAATGAAAAACTTGTTAATTTGAATATGATTATTATTAGATACCTCATGTATTACACACTACAATGGCAGAATTATATTTTCAGATGAATGGGGAAAAAAAATCATTCCCTTTCATGCTAAATCTACTTAATAATAGTTTTTTCTTATTGTTCTTACAGCCCCTCAAGCAAATCAGGCTAGGATTCTGTCTAATGTGCATTTGTTTGTATTTAAGACATTAACCTGTCTAAGAAGTGAATATGATAGAGGATCATGTTTCAAAACTATGAATGTATTCCAGCTTTGTGAATCAAAGACCTTCTGACAGAGCTTTTACTTGTCAAAATAAAATATGTATTTTAACATTTCTATCTGCATACTCTGATGTATATCCTCTTCCAACCCATATTTAAAATGTCAATTGTCTAACCCGAATTGAGAACATCCATATAAGAAAAGACTTTGTCTACGTGTTTGGAATTGTTATGTCATTTTTACTTCAAAAATGTATAAGTTAAAAAGAGGACTTAACAGTCTCACTTTAGTGTTGGTATTCAAAATCACAAGTCTTTCTTAAATACTGTAAACTTCGCTAATTCTTTTATTTTAACTATAGCAAACTTTACTGCTCAGTTACAAGTTCATGTTTTATCTATCACCATTGTACTTCTCTACTGCTTAGGGTTCCATGTGAACACATTGTACAGATAAATTTAACAGAGTGATCGCAGTTCACAGATACCCACACAGCTATGTCATGATGCATTGGTTTTCAAAGACTTTATGAAACAGTATTATGACTGCAAATTTTCTCAGTTCCAGAAGACTGTTTTAACCAAAGGACTGTTGTTATCTTGAGTTAGCGTATTTCAGGCTCTTAGGAGTCTCTTCAGCTACGGACTATGGAGGAGATTTATTCCCTCTAAAGAAATATTCTGGTGTCTCTTTCTCCAGAAGCCCACAGATATGAACACAGCAAACCAAGCAGGGAGTCATAGGAGAAAACTTGGGGCATTTTCAATTAAATACTAGTGGCACATGAGTATTCACTACAGCCAACCTGCAAATCTCACTCCTTTGGCAGAAAGAACAGTATAGCCAAATTTTGCAACAACAGCACTGGAGAGAACCTTTTTAGGTAAAGAAAAAAGTCCTTAAAACCTTTAAACACCTTGCTGGCATTGGTATAAAATTCATCTTTTTATAAACCTTAGAGTGTATTTCTTTTTTGTCAAAACGACAGCAGTCAGGTCAGCTCTCTGTAACATGACAAAGCACAAAGGGATATACAGTTTTCACTCAGAAAGCTGGCAATAGGCAGCTTCAGACAGGAATTAGAGTCTTCCCCTGCACAGAGAACTGGAGCTAAGGGGGGTACATTATCCAGATCAGTATCTTCTCCCCATCTCGTGCTGACAGCAAGCCTGGCACAGAGGGCGGCGCTTGGGGAAGGCACAGCTCCAATACTCCAAAGAATATTTTTTGTCAGGATAACATGTTTTGCTTATTTGCCAAAGAATATATTTGATCAAAGATCTCAGGGCTTATCTGTCTCAATATTTTTGTCATTGATTATACAATGTCTGTATTTTCTAGGTCACTTACATATTATGCTTATATATGAGCATGTCAAAGAAATGTATTCGCTAATGTATGTTTAATGTGAATGCATCTGAACTATTATTCAAACAATGAATATTTCTTACTCTTTAATATGTTTCACTCAACTCCTTTTGAAAATTAACATCTTTTTTTATATATATTATCCATAATCCCAAATACTATCAGCAGATATAATAGGTTTAAAAAACCGTAACATTTACAGTTGAGTCTTATACTCTGATGCATGTTTTTCACTAATTAACCCATTTTAGTTGTTTTGTATCCCAAGACACTCTGTATCCATCATTTATATGCTCTATTTAACTCTTTTCAGGCAGAAAACAATATGAATATATACAAGAAAGCTCCTGCATATGTTACCCTAGTGAATTGCTCATTCTTTGATGAATGTACTAGCTGGAAAGTGATTATTGTAGCTGAATAGAAAATTCTTGTTCTCTTGTTTAAAAAAAAAAAAAAAAGGCATTTTTTTTCCAGAACACAATGTTTCTAAAAGTGATAGGCTGACTCTATATGAAATAAAAAATAAATATAGCAAAATTCTCATTTTTTTGTAAGAAGAGGTTTTCAAAATTGTCATCAGGCTAATATATACAATGCACTAAAATAATGTAACCTAAACAAGAGACCCTGAACAAACGTTGATGTTGCCTCTGTATTGTCTCCACAGAATCTCTGAATGCATTTACATGTTTGGAAACCTGTTTTACCAAAAATATTTGAATCTGAAATGTGTGATTCCAACCCCAACAAACTGATTTGGTAAGTAGATGCAATTTATTTTGCCTAGTTCAGTAGTATTAAATTGGACTTTTCTTTATTGGAATTATCTTGATGTTTTAAACAAAACAGTGTTCCTATAGGAATTTTTCTTTTCACACCTGGAAAACAAAATGTTACTGACTTTAAGAACTGTAATGGTTTTAGCAATACTAACTATCTCTGGCAACCAACGTTTGCCCTAATTCTTCCTCAAGTGAATAACATTTTTAATGTTCAAGAGGTTTGAATACCTTGTTCTCAAGAAACTGGTGTACTCATCCTTAATACAGATTTGAAAATCTCAGCCTGCCTATGTAATAACACACAATTTCACCTTGGATGAAACTCATTATTAAGTGAGTATAATGTAATCTCTAAACCTTTGGCTTTTCTTTTTATTGAGATGGTTATCTGTGGTTGTTTTTTCGGACATGAGTTTCTTGTGACTAGACAGACAGACTAGGAGTTATCTCAGAAATTAATGCTGAGGAATCAGGTAAGTCAGAAATGGGGCAAAGGAAGAATTCATGGTCCTTACAGAAACCATGGACTTGTATGCTATAACGTTTTGAAAAATATATTTTAATAATCCCAAGTCACGCAAGAGTAAACTCCATTCAGTAATACCATCCACTCTGAGTACAAAAAGTGCGCTGGCTGCCTTTTTTTTTTCCAGTAACATGAGCTGTTACATTGTGCTTACAGTTTCATGGTGGTTGTTAGCGTGATGGACGTTTCCTGAAGTCACCAGTATTAAATCTTGAGAAAATACATATGCAGGATGATTGATTTGAGTATTGAGAACTTTTAAATGGAGGAGAATAAATCAAGTGAAATAGAGATTCAAGTTTGGTTTGTGTTTGGAGCAAGTAGTTATCTTGTAGGATTTTACCCCACATTATATGAATGTGCTGGTACCCAATTTAGCTTGGAACACAAGTCTTTCATTCAGTACTAAACTCTTTCTGTTTCTGTACATGAATTACATAACCTATGCATCATGCAGTCAGTTTTTAATATATTGTTTTATAACTTTGCATTCATTTTTGACATATAGTAATCATCAATGGATTAATATCTATGTCTGTCTATATTAAAGAAAATTTCTCTAATATAGCAAATAATATCAGATTAATCTGCAGTCTGAACTTTGTGGTACAAATTCTATAAGGATGGTAGTTCTTTGGAAGAATTCAGCTTCAAATTAGAAATAGATCATTTAGTCAAGAAGTCACAGAAGTAGGAGAAATTCTTTTCTCCTTTGGCATTTCTCCCTTTTTCCATTCATGCATTTCATATTACCAATGTGCATTTTTTTCCAGCATTCAATTTTTACCAGTATGCTAGAATGGTAAAATCTTACTTAGATTTGTTACATACTCATGTTTTATTGTAATTGACAGTTCAGAGTAGTGCTGTCCCTTGAGTTATGCATTTTATTTTCTATTGAAACATTTACTTCTGTATTCTTATAATCTTCACCAGTGAGAACAAAAAAAAAAAAAAAAGAGGACTGATGTCCTCATCCCAGAAACTGTGCAAAGAGACCAAGGATCAGAAGGACAAGCATTGGAGTAAGAGTTGTTCAGAAGTGATTTGTGAGCAAATCCAGGAGCTGCCTTCCTTCCTGGTTGATATTAGCCATTAAATGTGTGAAAGCCAAGTCTTCCATTTGCCTGGGAGAGCTCAAAAGGGCTTATAAAGGGGAAATGTAATTCATCATACAGATCAATAGCCTGGGTGAATTTTGACTGTGTTTAAAGCTCGGTACAGCATTTCAGGCTGGATGACCCCAAATAGGGATTTACCAGCTTAGCATTTATTAGTATTAAAGTTTCAAAGTTTGTGCAAAGCTAATTATGCATTGCACTATGCTACACAACTTGTGTACTTTTTGTTACATTTTAACTGATCCACAAGAGGAGATATATTGGCCATGGACAGATCAAATCATTTTGCCTGGGGAGGTATCCTCACAGTCTGATTTTCGAGAGTTGCAATTAGCTGGGTACAGTGAATACAACGGGTAGTGGAGACAGTTGAAAAGGACTGGCTGTTCCCTGGTGCTCTGTAAGATTTCCTTCCTTGGCCTCACTGTGCATGAGAGATTTGAGCCTTATGTAAAACTGAATCTTATGCAAGGTCTCTGTCAAAGACCTCTGTGCTCTGAAAGTCACTGGAGAAGGCCGCAGGTATCCCTCTGCTTTTTAGGTTTTTTAGTCAAAATATTTAGAGCCTAACAACTGAATTCCAAAGAAGCAGCAACTGCTGAGAGCATCCTTATTTCACACAGAGTATTCAGCATCTTTAAAAGATGTTGCTTTCCAAGATGGATTTGGCATTGTCAGCTTGCTTTCACTGTTTTTTTTCTGACTGTTTCATCTACATTTTTCCTCTAGTTGTCATTGGTGTCAAAAGAGAAATAAGACAACTGATTCAAAGGTCAGAGACATCATTTCAGATTTGATGAGTCAGTGACAATAGAACTCAGAGAAGTAGCCCTTGGCAAGTTTAAAAGTAATGACAGTTTTGATGGTGAAATGGTTGCAGGCAACTGTGAAGGAGGCTTCTTTCCACATAGAAGGATAAATAACAAACTAAAACTTCTATTGAGGATACATGCAAAAGATTTTTTAGGGACAAGTTTGATCCTTGGTTTTCACACCCCGAAAAGGGATAAAGCTTTGAATGTTACAGCTGCTCCTATGTGAATAGGTGGTTCTCACTAGCAGGTGGTAGGAGGTAGATCCACTAGGATTGAATCTCTCCCCTTTAGTAAGGATAGAGCCTATCCTAAGGATATCCCTGCTTTTGCCCAAATATATCCTTCGCTCAAGCAGTCCTGCACAACTGGGAGACAAGCTGCCACTTATATGGCACCAGCAATGTAATTTTTTCCCTGAAGTGTGGAAAAACCAGAGTAACAATGAAATGTAAACCTACGTTAATAAGGACAGGATATTTAATTGATGAGACCAATATTATTTCCCCTTCTTCTCCACCAAAAGGTACATTTTAAAAATGAAAGTAATGAGCTGGGTTAAGTCACACAACTTTTCCTGTGTTGTGGATCCTCAGCTGGCAAAACTATGTGCACTGCTCCACACCCTTGAAAAAATAGGGGAGGAATCAACTTAAAAACACATTTTTTACAGGGGAAACCACTGCCCCTGTGACCAGCTTTGATATGCAATAGAATTTCACCAAGAATGTCCCCATCGAGTTTCTTTCCTGTTGACTCAATTATAGAGTCTAAACCAGAGAGGCAATCTTTGATAATATTAATAAAACTTTCCTGCTTTATGCTTTGATTCTTGCCTAGAGTAGAAAGCTGGTCACAGAAAAAGTAGGTCACTGAAATAATTACTGTACTGAAAATAATATAGCCTGACAGTTCTGGGGTTGAGCTACTGGGTATGTCCATTGGGCTGCAGCAGGTTTGGAGTATGTGTATTAACATAAAGATGGAAGTCTCTACTATTTAGCATTAATTGTGTACTTGTGTTTAATCTTCTATAAAAGGTGCTTTCTTGTCAGCTAGATGACTACTATTTTCATTTTCAAAGCTACCTGCCAACTATGTTAAAAAAATAGTAAGATCATCTGTAATTGATCTTGCATGTACTACATTTTTAGTTTCCCAGTCTGTGTGTATATATATTTCTTCTCTGATGATATTTACTCCTGTTCTCCAGATTTGTTCAGTTATTTAGTACTTACTTCCTCTAATTTTTGCAATTTTTTTAAAATGGAATCTTCTTTTAGTAGCATTGTAATTCACAGATGTTTACTTTGAATAGAGAAAAAAAAAGACAAAGGTGAGGGAAGGTTGAAAAAGGGATCCAAAGGACAGCTGAAGGTCAGGCTGGAAAGTCTTTATCGTGCATTAATTTTCAACTGTTTACTTATCTTACATACATGGTGTATCATTGGAGAAATATTTGACTGTGGGAGATATGTTTCCCTGTATTTGTGATCAGTTTTGACACACAATTTGTGTCAAACATGTGCCATGTTAAAAAAAAAAAATTTGTAACTCAAAGAAATGTTTTAAACCTACTAGTAAACATACTCCTTTCTAAATAATTTACATAAAGCAAAGTAAAGGTAGGAATAAGGTTATGCCTTCCAGTAAAGATACATAAATCAACAGGAGAAAAAGTGTCTACAAAAGCTAGGAATGAGCTCGAAATCGTATGTTTTACAGGGGACAGTATTAGGAAAATAAAATATGATTGTAGTGTTAGAGACAATACTACTGCTTTTTATGTTTCACAATTCTATTTTTAGACAGCCAAAAGCTCTAGTGTGTTAAAAAGCTATTCCTCATGAATTATACATTTGTTCTTTTTCATTTGGCTACAGTGGCTTTGTCATATGAGTCCTCAGGATAGGGAAGATGTATGTATGGTATGTCGAGATTTTCTGTTGGCAGTATGCACAGTTGTCTGTTCGTGCTTTTTGACTTGTTTTGTATATTTACATGTTAACTAGATTATACACTTCCTTTGTGACAGTGATTTTTTGGAGGAATTTTTTTTAGTCTAGTGTTTTCAGATAGATCTAGTGCATTCCTTGTGCCTAGATGTTTTCTTTTGAAATTAAGAGTTTAGGAAGGTAGGAATCACATTTAAAAAATATTCCCTTTAATTTTTAGGGACTATCAGGACAAAAGTGTTCTTCAATTAGCTCCTGGCTGCCCTTACAGCTTACAGAGTCCACTCAGTTTGTTTTTGGTGTTGGACTAAACCTCTTGACCAGATCATGTTGTAAAATATTTTAGGCAACCATCCTAGCTCCTGCTTTCATGAAAAAGAATTCAACCTGCTTATGCCTTGGTGTTTTATTTTTGAGATTGTGTTACCAAAGCTGTACATCATTGTCATGGTGTGAGGATGTGCACTGTAACCATCAGCTGTTCACTAGTAAGCCAGTACTTTTTCCTTCCAGTCACAAAAAGCCCACCAAACTGTCCTGCATGCTAATGAGATGTTTGGTGTATTAAAAAAGCAAAGGCAGAGTCAGGTAACCTCCAGAGCTGCATATAATTGGTGGCATAATTCGCCTTGAAAGGATGGGTCTGCAGTGGTTAGCAACTTAATCTGGCGTGTGGGCTTCGTTTTGTGTTTTACCAGGGATGACTTGTGTCACATTTGGTCAGTAATTTAGTTTCTCTGGCTTCTCTATCTGTAATATAAGTATGAATGCCCTATTTCACTAAAATATTCTAAAGGTAAATAGATCATCTTTTGCGAAGCATTCAACCCTCCTCGTGGAAGTCAAATGAGGATCTATCAGAGATCAATGAATTGCATAAAACAAGACATTATCTGCCATTGAAAGAACAAATGAACATACTTGTTTCTCATTTTCCATAAGAACATTTACTTTAGCCTTGAAGGAAAGGCACCATCTCACTCAAAGTTCTTCCCCTGACCTCTGCTTTCTTTTCTCCTTAACTTTTTCCATCATTTCAGATGCTAAAGGTTCCTTTTCACAGTCACTTATCTGCAACTCTGAGTATTTTGCCTCCACCTTTCTCTGCCCTGGAAAAGTTACAGATTAGAAATAAAGTAGAGGTTTTTTCTCTCCAAAAGCTTGGTTCATTCTCAGTAATTCTGCTCTATCAAGTCAAAAGAGGTGAAATTCCTCTCAGGCTGGTGTTTTCCTAGTTTGCTTGTTTGTGTTTTGGTTTTCGGGGTTTTGCATTTGTTTGTTTGTTTTGATAATTTAGTTGTGCCTTCTGTTGATTTGTTTTGTTTGGTTGGTGGTATAAGTTTAAAAAGCAAGCTTGTGCGGTATGAGTAATATTAAACAAAACAAGTGAATACGATTTAACAGTGTCACAGCTGATGGAGAAATTTTACCCATGTTGTAGTAGTTCTGTTTTTTTCCTGTCAAAATATCTATATCTGATTCATTGTGATAGTGAACATTCAGGAGCTTTAAATTACTAGTACTTTGACACATTTGTCTTTGCTTCCTTCTTTTTTAATTCAGTAGTTATTTTAAGTAACTAGACTCTTTTCCTGAACCACGTTTTTTTTGTACTCATATTTGCCATATTGCTAAATTGTGGAGTAGAATTACTTTGGATCTTTCATGAGCTTTAGAAGGAAAAGCAGCTGAAGTGGAGGGCAGCTGTTTCCCTGCTGGTTGGGTGCAGACAGCAAGGTTACAGGGTCTCCACTCCAGGGCAACGACCTCGTGTGTTTGTGGGGTGTGTGTGTGGGTGGGTGGGTGTGGGTGTGGGTGTGTGTGTGTGTCACAGGAACAGGAGATGCTGTATTCCTCCTCCTGGCCCTGAGCTCCATGGGGGCTGCGCCCCACCTTGAGTTTGAGAGGCAAAATTAAACATAATATTGCCAAGGACAGCTTTTACCTGCATATGAACCAGTACAGGATGTACCACAGAGCCTGTGGGAAGTGGGAAAAGGACTTTCCATCTTCCACCAGCCTCAGGAATCCCTAAATTATGTTACTGCTACTGTTAGTGTAAAGAAACTTTATACATGTTTTATACACCAGGAAATAAATGTACCAGTACAAATGACTCAAGGAGATGGGTAGAAGTTCTTGTAGATTCTTATTTTATTGAACAATTTAAAATTATATATTGCATTAGGAAACTGGGAACTGTGACATTCATCTATCTTTATTTTCTTTGTAAAAAATGAGGGTAATTTTAAAATGTGTTTAGCTACTCATAGGACTTTAAAAATGACAGAAGTTCTGTAATTAAAAAAGTACTCCAGAGAAAATTATAATATTTTAGAGCATACTTGTGGCAACCCCTGGTAAGACATAGCTTGTCTAAATATAGGAACCAACATAAGAAGTTTCCATGCTCTATGTCAATGACATTACTGCACTGCAGAATTCATAAAAATAAATCATAATTTTACGTCTTTCAAATAATCAACATGTATGGCTTGGGCTTATACCACATAGTTCAAGTTTTGACTTCTTGATTTGACTTTAAAAATAATGTTACCTTTTTCATTTTTTCAGACGTCTTATGCAGTAGAATTTCCCTTAAAGTGAAATTTTGAGTGATCATTACTGTTGTAAATATATATTGAAGCTCAATTTTTACTTGATATGCTATGTGTTTGCTTTTGTGTATGGCCTAAAAAAGGGTGGAAAGGAAGAAATAGTCAAAAATAAGCAGAATGTGTCTTTCTTACATTGGGAAACTGACCTGCAAAGCCTCCCAACCTATGACAAGGTTATGATAACATAAAATTTTAAGTATTTTCTTTCTCATGTACTTCATTTTGAAATACTTAAAGTGTTCAACTCAAAAAGCTGTTTAAAAAAAAAATCAGTATTTTATCAGTGATTTGGATGAGTTGGAAATGAAAGCTGGATGGGTTGGAAATGAAAGCTAGATAGTATGTGGATAGTGCTAAGATAATTATATAAATTAACTACACAGTATTTCCAGAAAGTGGGAGACAGAGCTTTAGAGACCAAAAAATATTGAATGCAACAGTATACTACTGACATATTTTTATCTCAGCGCTTATGATTTTGTTTTCTTTCAAGTCGTAACACTTGACACCATGAGTAACTTTGTACATATTTATAGGATAATTTTAGCCAAAACAGAAAATGCTTTATCTCTTTCCCACCACAAATTTGTGGAAGTGGAAGGTCACATGGCTTTCACAGTGGTGTTTAAGCAGCACTATCAGAAAACTCTTTCCAAAAATCAAACTGGCCCCCAATCCTGTCCTTGAATTTTTCGGATGTTGACCGGTCTGTTTGCACCATCGCCGCCGCAGGTCGAGGGCCGGGACGGCAGCAGGAAGGAACTTGTCGCTGGGCGATGGGCTCCCTGGGAGGGCAGAGCAGGTAACCCGTGTGCAGGGAGGAGAGCGGGACAGCCGAGATGCTGCAGTGCGGGGGAGTGAAGCTAATCCTGCCTGATGTGCTGGCTGGGGGCTGAGAGAAGCCGTGGCCTCTCCGAGTGGGGAAGGACTGCCCTCCCCCACCGCAGTTTATGTGTGAAGCTGTCTGAAAACATCCCTGGAGAAGAAAAAAAACAAACCTGAGGGTTCTGTTCACCCCTCCAGTTATGTTTTTAAGTACCAATATTCCAACATGAGAACTAGACACTTTGAGGGACAGTCTTGATATGCTGCTGGGTTTCCCACAACTTTCTGTCAGTCCAACTGCCAGGCAGAGGATATAGCATTTTCCAAAATCATAGAGTTATCTGTACATGTGGATCTGAGGAGGCAGCAATAGTAAAGGAGCCGTGTGGGAGGGTGTACCTATCTTAGCACTGCAGGAACACCTGCAATTTCCAGGACAGGCACCAAAGAGAAGTGCAGTCAGTTGGCTGCAGCAGCAGCTGAGAAAGACTGAGCGTGTTGCTGCCTCTAACAAACAATACCCCGTGTAACTGCAGTTGCAAAGGTAATCCCCAATAGGTCATCTTTGCACAGCTCAGAGTTGTTTTCAGTTTAACTTAGTAGCTCATGTAGGTTTTAGTAGTTGGGTTGCTGCAATGAACACAGTGCCACATTAATTCTCTTTAGCTCTAGAAAGCCCTTTTTGTCTTCAGTAAGTAAACACGACAATGACACAGCAAAATCCCTCTTCTTTTTTTTTTTCCTTTACTTGGGAAAAGATGTCACAGAAAAATTTCAAACCACTGGACACAGGTTTTGACATGGCTTTATAATACCAGCAGACTTGAATTGTATACTGCTTATAAATAAAAATAAAAATGAGGACAAGACACTAGTTATGTGCTAGAGATGGCATTTTAGAGTTAACTTTAAAAAAAAAAAGTTTGGCTGAACTTAGATCTTGTTTTCATTTATTTTTGCTATGGAGAGACCTAAGAACAGTATTTTTTTTAATATAATTGCAAAGAAATAAGTAAATACTGTGAAAAAGCAGATGCTACATAGCTTCACTAATAATTTTGGAGTGCAGAATTGACCCAAGTGTTACTGCGATTTTCCTGCATGTGCCTTACAAGGAGAAGATGTGCCATACAAGCCTCTTCTGGCAAGTTTGTATTCCTCTTGCCATCAGGGTAAGGAAGGGAGTAAATCCACCTTATTGAGCCTCATGAGGGGTGAAGTTGAAAGAAATGCCAATTAAGCCTCCATATATTCAGAGTTGCTGTTAACCTTACAGTATGCTGGGACTGTGTGAAAATTGCCTGTCTGTCATGACAATCAAATAACCCAAGATTCAGAAAACAATTTGCAATTGGACTTTCAAAGTAACACAGAAGGTTTTAGATACCACCTGGAAACCTTTGAAAGTTTTCCTAACTAAAGTTGGTTTTGTCTGGGGTTTTTTTGTTGCTTTTTTTTTTTTTTTTTTGGTGACATCATTTAAAAGCAAAGCCATTAAAAAGTGGGCCAGTTATTTAGGTAGCATCACTTATGTGGTGTCCCAAGTGCACTGAAGAGGTATTTTTTCTCAAAGACTTTCTGGAAAAAGAAATGCACAGGTCACTGAAGAAGATTGAGCTTTTTTTCCAAAGAATTAAGATAAATTAGGAGGATGATTCACAGAAGAGTATGAATATAGATTTCTAAGTCCATGGTAAATAAATATAAAGCTGCATGATTCATTCATCAAAATACAAGGACATGGTTCCCTGTCATTTTTATAAACCTTATCTGTAATGCCAGCATGATTATTAGCTGAAAGTCAACGTTCTTTCTGTGACCGAAGATTGTATTAATGGCTATTCTGGAATGATCAGTGCATTGCATTCTGACACATACTGAGAACAGCAAAGTTTGCGTAACATGTACATAAAACCGAGTTGCAGAAATGCAATACTTGGAACAGACAGGTTTGGTGGATGTTTGCTACAGCATTTGTTGTTCTGTCCATCTGCTTGAAAATAATCAGCTACATTAAATTTACAGCAGACATCTCTTCTCTCTTTCTTTACCAGCTTGCTGGCAATGTGGAAATAATATGTAGAAATATGGATAGCATCTATTATACTAAAATTATTTACCCCTCTACTAGGACCTTAGGGAAAATCGTGAAAATGGAGGATGCAGAAAGAAACTAAATTAAGTGAATAAAATACTAGATATGAATTTCATAAGATACATACAGTTATATTTATATTGCAGAAAAGACTCAGGTTAGACCTCATTGTTATAAGGAGTAGCATTGTGCCTCCTGGCTGGAGGTGTCCTGGTAACTGCAGGTGGTTCTCATCTTCCTGTGGGCATTGTGCAGGGAGAGCTGTGCAAATGCTGCCTGAACAAGGAACAAGGCCAATAATTAGTGTTTTGGTATCCTGGAGTTTTCTTTACACCTTTAGAATACACATGATCAGGACAGTTGTGATGGCATTAACAGCAGGGTGCCGGTACATTTAGGCTTGTGAAATGACATAAGACACTATGACACAAGACACTAAGATTGTGGCATACAAATGAAGACAGAGATGGGGTCTGGAAATTGGGACTGGAAATAGCAGATTATCTTTCTGAAAGATTTTTGAATGTTTCTTGATTGGTTGGTTGTTGTTTAGTTTTGAGTTTTGTTAAAAAAAAAATCCCTGACTCCTGAAACACGTGAAGAAAGAGGGGACAGATGCACTGTCTCTTAAACAGCTTTAAATAACAATATTAATGATATGAATGAGTGACTCTGAGAAGAAAAGAGGACAAAAAGCCAAACATTCATTTCCTCTTTCTTTCATCACTTTCCTGGAAGGCATTACATCAGGTTTTCTTCACTGTGCTTTCACTTTAATACCTCTGCTGGTGTAAGGACCTCAGAAATCAGCCTAAACTTGCAGGGTGCAGGAGAGGGGTGGCCACAGAAGTGGCATCAGGGCTCCATGTGTATCCCAACCATACACCCTATCAGGTGTTTAGCTGATGGCACCATAGACTCGAGCATAAGCCATGTGCCCCCAGGAAACAGGGAATTGCAGAGCGCATGTTCCATGGGATCAGACCCTCAGCCTGCGTGGGGCTGGTGAGCAGCTGCCGCTGTGCCAGCGCGGGGAGTGCAGCTTCCTCTGCAGAACCTCCCAGTACATCTTGTGTAGTCCATTGCATAAACCACTGTTCTGTAAAATCAATCAGAAAGCAGAGTCACGGTGAGAATTGGTTGAGAGAGAATTTGATGTTTTGTTTTGGTTTTTTTTGAGGGAAGAAAAAATCTAAGGATAGTTAAAAATAGTTGTTAAATGAAGAAAAATGGGAGGCAGCTTGATAGTACGTGGGGGCTTGTTTATTGCAACTTGCTGATTCAAGTCGATATTTAAATCTCTTAAAAGTATTGAAGGGGCTGAAAAATCATAATGGCCAGAGCACTCAAACCTGTACAATTGCATGAAACCCTGTAACAGCAACAAGAAGCTGCTCTCAAATGCCAAGCCTATAACTAGCCTAATTTGAAATGCTGGTTAGAAGCTATGGATCTGCAGTTTGCATGCCGATTATCTGGGCGTCAGTGATTTTCTCTCATTCTGTGCTGTGATAATAGATAATAAATGGGTTATTTTCTTAGCAATCTTTAAGTTCAGTTATTGGGATGCTGGAGGCAGACGGTTCGCAGAGAAAGTCTGTCAGCCCCAGAATTTGTTTCCCTGTTGGTTTGTCAAAGCTATTCTTTTGACCTTCAAGGTGCAGAACAGGGTTCATCTATTCACTCAAGCTTTTGCCTGAGGAGAGGAGATTGAGGGAAATCAAGCCTGTTCTTGGATCACAGTCTATTTGGCTTGACGTTGTCAGTAAGTGTTATATATCACTGTAAATGTTTACTTAGCCTGTTGGTGAAGCACACTTTATAAGATGAAGGATATAGAAAAGCAGGGTGGATATGTGCAAAGAGGGAGACAGTTAAATGGCACTAGGGTAAAATAATGAAATAAAAGAAATTAAATGCATTGGGCTGCGTTACAGTAAAATACATCTGCACTGAGGTGGACACTGGCAATTATTTTCTGTGATTTTTGGAGTCTAAAATGCATCTTCTAAAGTGGAATGGTGTAGATTTTCATTAAATTGCATTTTACATCTCTGTGAAAATATGTATTTGGATTTAAAATATAACAGTGAAAGTTGCATGGTAGGAGGGGTATTTACAGGAAGTTGAGCTGCTCACCCTTAATATGTAGACTGGTTAAAAGTAAAAGCTGAGTGTGAAAATGAGGAAAATCCTAGAACCACAGTGCAATGGGTCTCTGTTCTTCCAGGCTGTTCCTGGTGTGCCCTGGTTCACAGGCAACAGAGCTCCTAAAACCTTTGCATGGCAAGGCTGATTCCAGCTTTCCTGCACCAAAGTGCTCAATCTGTGTTACATGCAGGGCTATTGAGAGCCCAAGATTTATCAGTTAAAAAGCTTTTGGCAGTGTTATGTTGGCTAAAAAGAGATCTGCCCATGAGCACTTACTTGCATGGATGGACATTCACATTTCAAGTTTGAAATAAGTAGCTTTTACAGATGTGGTAGGTGGTCAAGTTTATAATTCTCAAATTATCTTTACATTTCAAGCTGTCTGGAATGCTTTGCCTGAAAACTTCTCACCAAAAGAAGTTGGAGTTTAAATCAGAACCGGAAGTTTTGTCTGGTAAAAGTAGTGATTAATTTTTTTATATGGGAATTTTCTTTTAATTGTACCTTTTGCTCCGATTCTGCTTGGAAACGAAATAACAAAGGGCTAGATCAAACTTAACCAAAAATTTCCAGAGGAAAAAAAATAAAATTAAAAAAGTAGTCTCATTTTTGAGTAGAAGAAGGAGTTGCGTTTTCTGGCAAGCTTTTCCTGAAAGTGTTTTATAAATCTGAAAGTAGGTATTGTAGGATTAAAGAAGAAAAAGGGGTCTTTCCCTGCTTTTACAAAATGCATTCAAAAAGTAACAACTTATTCCACGGTTTTTTCACTACTATATGTGCAGTAAAAGCAGTATAGGTCCATTGCTGTGCTTCACCCAGAGCAGAAGTCACCCTGAACTCACAGAGCAGGCACAAAGTCTTCCTGAACCTGAGTGATGATCCCTTACACCATCCTGTACAGGTACCTGGGGACCACGCTCTAGTGTTGTATTAGAAAGGCATTTCTAATACTCACTGGGGCACATGAGAAACCTCTGTCTGGTCCCATCCCAGTCCAAGCAGTTACAGCTGTGTGATTACAGCCAGTATAAAGTGATGCAAACCCTCCTTTCCATTCACTATCCATCCGTGTAAAAATAGAGTACAGCTGGATCAGACTACTGGATACACTGAGTAGGGACGAAAGGAAAGAAAAGAGATTTTATGAGTTTGGGTTGGGATTTTTTTTTTTTTAATAATTGCTAGAAACTATAAAAGTCAGCTTAAATGTCAAATTTCTGAGAAATTATTTCTATGAGTAAATCTGATCAATATAAACTTCCACCCATCCCCCATCCAACACGCTTGGTGAAAAAGCTCATCTCTGAACATGCCTTCAGATGTTCTGAAAGTGCGAATCTGGGCACCCTGGTTATTGCTAACATATAATGTTTAAAAAATAATAATTTGCCATGAAATTCTGTAGGCAATGTGTTAGGAAAGGAATTAGGAAATACAGTGAGTAAGAAATAGATTAGCTTGGGCTATTATAAGCAACCTAAATTTTTTAAATAGCTGTCCAGTTTATCTCTCCTGCAGCTGTATCAGACCTTGTAATGGGATTAGTCTCTTCCTTAAAATCTTTTTTTTTTTTTTCAGAGTCATATGTTTCTGGCAGGAAATAGTATTCCAGTTATCTCTCCCAAAGAGACCATGCACTTTAATATAAAGGCAAAGAGGGGGCACCTATAAAGACTGAGTCAGAGTATGAACTCCTTTTGGTGTGATAGCAAGTGGTGCACAGTGTCTGCCTTGCACAACAGGCTGGTTCTCATTTTGTTTAGGTACAAATAGTGTTGCTGGAATAACTTTGTGGCTCAGTACTGGACTGGATGAATGCTACAGAAATCCGATCTCCTCACTAAAGGGGGAGAAGGAATTGACTGTTTAAAAAAAAATCTTATGCTTTGCCACCTCTAACCTGAACAACGACATAAACTGACCACAAGTGCCCAGTATACTTCAAGTGTTAAGATGCTCCCAGAAGGATGGATGTCCTGTAGTTCAGCTTTTCAGTGATCTCAGAATGTTAAATAACTGCAACACTGCAACTTTTCCCAGTGAATGGAGCACCCTGATTGTAGAGCACTCTGACAAAACTGGCACCCAGAATCAGGGGATAAATTGTTAATAAACAATTGCTAATACTAGAAATGAAAAAGCAGAAAGAGGAGTAGGCTCTGTGAGTAAGCAAAATTGCTGAAGCTGTCGAGGGTATCTCCAGTGAGACCTGCTCTATCTAGCAAATGGGAATATATCTGGGATACAGTCAACTTGGTCTAGTAAGTAATTTATGTCTTTGAAAAAGTCAACTCAATACATCTGTGATAGCTAACCATACCCATGGTTTGCATCCTGGAAGCATGGAAAGCGCATAACACTCTGTGGACACGTAACATGCTCCTTTATGAATGCGGAGGCCTTTCCTGTACTTCCGAAGGGATCTGCCAGGGTCATATGTGGAGCACCAAGAACAGTCCTGTCATTGCTCTTAGTGATTTATTTTGCTCCTGATTTAAGCGGGATTATGAATTGAGGTTAAATTGTACATCTCTTTAATCCCTATTGTGGGTAGTTTCAGGACAGATATGCATGTGTCAGGAATTCTTAGCAGAGTCTGCGTTTAACATGGATGAGAGCAGAGAGGGCTGTGCTATACTCCTGCTCCAAAGACAAATTGAGAAGGGTTGAGTGGGTTTGTTCCCTGGGATGACCTGGGTAATCCTCTGTAGGTGTGGCAGTTTTCCCTGCCAGCCCAGCATGTCTTTGGGAGGCTGTCCTAAAGCATGATTAGTAAAAGCCATGGAGTTGTGCCATTTTTCAGTGTTTCTGCCCCAAATTTAAGCAGGATCCCTATCTTACAATTCTTTAAATATATATTAATAAGTAATATATAAAAATATATATGGGTGTATAAGTCTGTTTGTATGTTTATATGTATACATACATCCACACAGACAGATATGTGTGTGTTAATCCCTGCTGTTGTGGCAGCTCAGATTCCAGGTATAACATCTGCTGAGGGTCACAGTCAGGCTGTCGGGAGCTGGTGTGACTCTGACATGACCATGACTGGCTGAAGTCAGAGGGTGACCAGGCAGTTGTTTTTATGGGGCAGGGTACCATGAGGTCACACTGGGCCGTAACAAAGGTGACTACAACATGTACAACCTATGACTCTAACTCCTCTGTGCTATGTGTTGAAACCAGGCATAGAATGTGTCTTGAAAGTTCTTTTGTGTTTATTGAATACAGCAATATGCAGGGCCTTATGCATTAAGCATGACAATCTGGTTTTCAAATAGATGCTGTCCTGAATTTGTAAGTCCCGATCATCCTTTCTCCCCATGCATATGTGCAGAAAACACTGCTTTGGAGTAAGGTGGAGGTCCTGATTTAAGGTTTATCTTTTTTTTCTTTTTTTCTTTTTTTCTTGTAATGTGGCTGATTCCTGTGCAAAATAGGTGTATTGAGTGAACATCATGCTGAGTATGCCCCAGGTCACCTAGACTTTGCTTAGACTTCAAACTACAACTTCCATAAGCAGCACTTGCATTGGAGTGCATTGCTTCCACTAGAAAAGGGACTGATAATGTAGGTTTCCAACCCCCTGGGAGTTCATTTTATGACCTGTCTTTCTGTAAGCTAAGAGGTGTTTGTCTTGTGTCCGCGTATGATTATAAATGAAAAAGCATACTCTGTGCTCTACTCCAGCCATATAAACAGAAACGCAGACACAAGTCTTTATTGAGCTACAGTGAGCTGTTCAGCACAAAATTGAACTCCAGCCAACTCCACCTCTCAACACTGTATTAAAAACAGCTCAGATCCGGTTTTACATTTCCCTGTTAGACTTGTGTTGGGATTACAAAGGCTAAGAGTAAATGGAAAGGGAAAAAAATCACTTTGAGGTTAGGGCTTGCAGTTAACCAATAAAAAAGAAGGCAGCACCTAGCCAGGGGAAGGACATCCACAGGAGTCTCATGCTGGAAAAAGATTAAAAGTTGGGAGTAAGAGGATTTGAGTGCTCGGTGTGAATAGGAAGAAAAAAAGCACTGTGGATGGCAGGACAGTGAAAATACTGGACTGAAAACTAAAATTCTACAAGAACTGTCTCTAAAGAGCTGATGTTGCTGCAGAAGAGATGCAGGGGCTTGAAGGAAAGTGGAATTAGTCACATGCAATGCTGGACTTGTGCCCGTTTGCTGCCAAACGTGCCCATCTTCTTGTGTTCCCTGAACCAGGCAAGCACTCTAGGAGAAGAGAGATTTTTGATGTGGCAACCTCAGTTAACAAATTGTTCAGTAGACATGAATCAAAGCCATGGTTGACTCCCCCATCAGACTCTCTCCACCTGTTTGATAAATTATGTGTTATGGGAAGTTCTGGTGGCGTGGGCCACAGACTATGCCAGCTTGCTTGAGCTGTTTTTTGAAAAAGATAACCTACGTAGGATAAAACAGGACCATTGACCCAAAATCTGATCTAGAATGGTTTTTCTAGTAGGACAAGGAAAGAGGAATGATGGAAACAACACTTTAAAGGCTTTTTTCTTGTTGGTTTTGTTTTTTTTTATTTTCAGTAAATACAAAGATAAAACTACTAATTACAAAGAGTGGCAACTGTTCTCATTTTGTCAGGCCAGAAGGAAAGAGAAGGCACTAGCAAAAATGCTGTGAGAAAGCTCATTCTTGTGAGAGATGTGACACAAATTTTAGGCTCATGTGCAAGATTTTAAAAAACAGGCAGCTTAGTTTATGCATTCTAATCACTGTCCTTACTTTCAAAATGAGTAAGCACCAGCTACTCTCACAGTGATCACTAGTTTTTAAAATTAAGCCATCTGAATAATGGAGTCTGAGTCTAACATTAGGTTTTCCATATAAAATCAACAAAGAAAGCCTGTTCAGGAGTTTTAGTTAAATTCAGCTTCTTGAGGGTAATTATCCTAAACAATTTTCCAAGTATCTGAAGCTACACTTTCATTCTTTACAGGAATTCCAACACATTTCAGAACTCTCAGGTATCATCAAAAGGGAATGTACATGTTACTGGATGACAGGCTCTGTATGTGTAGTTGTCAAAACCAAGGACCTTCAAAGGTTCTTTTAGGGAAGCAGGACTTGCCAGAACCTCAAAAGCTGCTGAGGTTAGAGGCTGTACAAAAAAGTGAGTTGTTTTTCTGCACTCGTTTCTCTATTTATTTTTAGATTATTCTTGTCATCAATAATTAACAAAGGTTTACACAGGATTAACACAGGGTTCCTCCTCTAACTGATATTCAGAATAGTCCACATTATATTTGATATTTTGATTTGTTTTGAATATTTTCGTGGTGCTACACAGGAATACAGCACAGCTTTGTTCCTTCAAACACCATTAAAGAGAACTTATTAAACAGTTTAAATCCTCCTATTTCATAAACAAATGCTGTGGTGTCCTTTTTCATTTGGATGTAGAAGCTCATCACTTCCAATTTTTAGTAGAAATCACTTTCCTTAGCAACCCCCAGGCAGCCTTGATGCACTGCATCCCTGATTTCTGATTGTGAGGCCAGAAGTCAAAAGCAACAAAAGATAATGGTTTTATTTCTAGTCTTTGTTTTAATTTGTAATTTTCAAGTTAAGTGCTTCCAAAGTTGCCAGACAACAGTACTATTGCCTTTTTAATTGCCTAATGTGAGAAATGTTTTCCAAGTGCATTGATAATGGAAGAAATACTTCAATTTACTGATTAATAAAAGCCTTCTGAAATTTAACTTTATGTACCATACTGACTTTCAGTCACCCAAGGAAAATGTCCTTTGACATGGCCTCCTTTACAATCCTTGATTATTTGAACACAGCCATTTATCTGCGTTTCAGATCTATTTATGTACAAATAAATGCTTTAACAAAAAAAAAAAAAAAGGCACATGAGCAATATGCACAAATTCCATGGATCTTCTGCGTGACTTGAACTGCATAATTGTACAGTTAGTTCTAAAAATGAATGACTTACACAAGGCAACTCTAGCCTGCAGCCATGGTTGAAAGTGCATATTTCTGTGAAACATTCAAATGTGAACCTCAGTTTCCAGAGTGAAAATGAAAATTTACATATTTGATACGATCTGGAATTGATGCATGTCTTGCAACAGACCTAGATGTCATACTGGTCACTGGAAAGTACACAGGTTGTAGCAATAAAATGAATGTAGTTCAGCAGCAAGTATCACCAAAACAGTAACACAACATAGACTGTCACTAGAAATCATCCACTTTATTCCAGTTGTAGTTACAAATAAGAAATGTTCCAAATGTTGAGAGTTCCCTTTTGGATAAGCCTTTGGAAAAGGAGTGTCCATATAAAAATTTCTTTTCTGTAAAAGCAACAGTAATTGTCTGAAAAAATAATTATGGAAAAGGATGATCCACATAATCTGAAGTCTGCAATGATTTGATACTTACATTAGTTGAACAGGGAATTAATGATCCGTTATGCTTACCCATCGCTTTGGATTCACAGATACTAACACAAATGTCACAAGGACAGGAAAATGTTTTTACATGGGTGGGTTAACTGAAGTCCAGCAAAGGTAATGGCCTAAATTTTCAAAGTTTTAGGCAGCTGTAACTGACACTGAAATAATTTTAAACCACATTCTACTAGTTTTCCTAACAAACTTTCAGTAAGTAGCTTACCTGTTCTGTAGGACTGAGAGAAGGAGGTGAGTTGCATGCTACAGAAGGCTTTTGGAGGGAGTCTGCCTAGGGTGTGTTTATTTTATTTATATTAAAAATATTAGGAAGAAAGGTGTTTAGAGCATCATGATACGAGAAGTGATTCTTTGTTATGGGTTTGGGTAATAACACAATTCGGCATCTCTTGTTTGTGGGCATATGTTTGACTTTGTTTGCTTATATTTAAATTTGTATGATTAGAACTCACTATTTGGCAAAGGGGTCCAAATTTCTCACTAGCTGGAAAATACATTCCTGAGCATAGAGTAGTTGTCAAAATGCTCTTGCTGGCAGCATGCATGGGGCTTGGGGATCTGTGGCAAGTACCAACATAAACAAAGAGCATGCCCAGAAAAACCTGCTTGTGAGCATAATGTCAAATGTTTATGACTGGATGATCATGGACCTTCAGACACTCGAACCTTTGTGCCAGAGAATGTTGGAATTTCTTTCAAAAACTATAAATTATAAATATCAATTTCCTGACTTGATAAGCATTACATCTTCCATGGGAAATCCATAGTAATCCTCATCTTAATGCTTATGTAGGAACTGATCTTGGAACTAAATATTGGTGGTTGCTTGATTATGAAATGATTAGTTGAGATATATATGAGTATAATAAAATCCTACCTAATGCTCATAAATCTGTAATTGATTATGAGTTAAGTCATAAGGGAAAAATATAAATATTGGTCATACTTGGGCAGTACTTGGCAAGATTTTACTTTTCTATCCCTAAACCTAAAACCTCAAATTTAGGAAAGAAAACCTTATACTGATTTAAAAAGAAACATATGCGGTAGGAGAAAAGTATTTAAATCCAGAGGAGGGATAATTCAGCAAATGAAAATCAAAAAAAAAAAAGAGTAGAACTAGTAGAAAGTTTATGAGGGAGGTAAAAGAAGTAGAAAAAGTCTATGGTCATTAGAGAATGGTAATATATTAAGATTAAAGAAATAAATCAATTATACCATTACTAGATTAAAAAGGTAATGTCTTTACTCACGGGGTGAGTACATGTTTTCAATAAATATTTCAATTCCATAACTGGGAAAGGTAGATAACATATTAAAGGGATAGGTTGATTAATTATTTTCCATTCTTGAAGATATTCTGGAGAGTTTTTAAACATCAGCTGAGTCAACAGTTATAGAAATTTCCTCCAAGTATTTTAGGAAATGCATCTCATGAGCATTTTGGACTGCTAACATTCCTTTTCAATAAGTCTTGGAAAACTAAGGAATTTTCAGAGGCCTAGGAAAAAAAATCTTATGTGCTATTGTTTATAATGGTACATGGGATAAGTCAAGTAATTACAGATGTTGTTCACCTGACTTCAAACATGGGAGAAATAATAGAATGGCCTGTAAGACTCTTATACAGGTTGAAACAATGGTATTGTAAGGAATATTGTTCAACAGAGGATCAGAAAAATAAGTTTTTGTCAGATCATCTCATTTGCAAGGTTATATTATCAATAGTGCTTTGTAAAGCTTTCAACTTAGAATGGCGCAGAAATTTGAAAAATCAAATTGATGTGGCATATATTAAATGAATTAAAACACAAAATTGACAAAGTGGAAGTGTAACCAGGTGGTCACCACAATGTTTTTTGCCAGTGTGAGCCAGTGAATATCTGAACTTCAGACTCCCACTTCATATTTCATCCACATCTATATCATGGTCTAAAATATATCAACACATTTGAAATCTGAAAGAGGAAGGTGTTGCTAAATTTGAAAGACTAGAAAGAACAAGTTAATTCAGTATCAGATGGAAATAAATTAGGATGCTCATCACTTACGGGTCTCTACGTGCCCTCTGGATGGAGGCTTCCTTGAACCTTTAGAGGCTTTTTCAAAGTACATCAATGAGTTCTAGTACATCCACAAATTGGCCAGCACATGCCTCAATCATTCTTCTAACCTCATTAAAGGTCTTACAAATATCATCACCATCAGACATTGACTCTATGATTAGTTGGCAGTCCTTAGAACAACTTTGTATGCCCTGCTCTAATACTCTAAAAAGAAGAAAAGGATGATTATGTTGGTCAGGAGCTGACAACTGATTTTTCATTTCAATGATCAAGGCAGAACAGCTTTTAAATCCTATTTAAACTAAATAATTTGTAAAAGAGGTTTTGCCTAAAATAAATAAGACCCCAACTTTCCATGCCAAGCATGGTGAGGATGATCATGCACCCTGTGGAGGCTGCTTCTTAAATTTTCCAGGATTGATTTGTAGAAGGCTGAAGTGTTTAGATCATAGCGATAAAATTATGTAAGAATGAGTTGAACTACTTTCTTGCCTTCTTACCCCTAAATGATGCAGTGTAGTTTTGAAGACCACAGATTCGATAACATCTTTCTGTATTAGCTATGACATCCAAAAGATCTTTAAGAAAAAGTCTGAACTTTAATACACTGTATTAAAAAAAAACCATAAAAATGGCTTCATGCATACTAAGCCTTGGCAAGCTTCACAGATATTTTTGTCCCTTCTGTTCCACCTAGGGATGTGCTATTTTAGATTGGGTTTAGTTTACAGTATTGTTACAGTTTCCTTAGCTATGAAAACATAGGAAGAATGTTATAGTTCTATGCTTTGTTTACTATAGTTTTTGTTGGGAGTTCTTTTGTTTGTTGGCTCTGGGAAGTGTAAAAATTAATTCAAAATGGAGGAATGTACAGTAAAAGATGCAAAGTGTCCTGTCACATGAAGACACTGTAGTCTTTTATCTTAAATAAAATCCATTCTGACTGAAATAACAGTTTTGCTCTTTGTGTTTGAGGAGCACAACACAACCAAACCAATCTTGGGGCATTGGTTTTCATTTGGAGAAAGAACCATGATCCTAAAATAAAAAAAATAAAAAAAAAACCACATTTGAATATAGATAATTAACATCATTTTAATCTTGTCAAGATGGAGTTTCTCAAGTATGAACAACCTGCTTTCTCAGCATCTATTTGCCAAAATATGCCTGTATTACCTAATATTTTAGAAATTCCAAGGAAAGCAGGACTCATTTTCCAGCTGACTTCAGTTTCTGATGTAGCTGAGGACAAGAACTCTCTGATCCTTTTTTGAAATATTTAATTTATACTTTCTATCCATCCATGCATAATGATAGCATTTTTGACATGTCTTATATAAAACGCACTTGTAACAAACCCTGCATTCACAGTTATGTTTATGAGCACGATGCCTTCTCTGTGGAACAATTGCCTGTAAGACCAATATCTAGAGGTCACTTAACTATTCCTGTTCAGTTTTTTCTTGGCATATTCTGAAGTTCATCTAAAGTATTGCATTTTGGTGCGAGGGATTTTTTTTTCAGCCTAGAAGGAGCTCTGTTTTTCTCTCTGAAGGAACAAATATGAAATTAGTGAATGGATCTTGGTGTCTCTGGTTTAGCAACCAGAATAGGTAAACATAGCTTATATTGAAGCTCAAGGTGCCTTATTTCTGACATGCTGGAAGTTGAACCTGTGTGGTTCAACCCTCGATCTCGCAGTAACGCTCTGGGTTATGGTGCTAGACTTTGCCTGTGAGCTCTGAGAGTACCGCTGAGGTTGCATTATAGCATGTGCTGTTTCTGTAGCTGCCAACCATGTGCTTGTGAGAGCACAGAGGGAAAGGCATTGCCTTCTGGTATGTCCTAACACAGCAGCATACATGCATTTTCTTGATCTACTGAAGTCAGCCACGAAGCATCCCTTGCATTTGACTAGACCCGGGATTTAATCTCTTCCGTAGTTTTAATTTTCTGGATGCAAGATCTGTAAATATTTATTAGCCATTTTGTCTTGCTTGTAACATACGCCACTAGGGCTGGAGACACGTCAAGTCTGTTTTATTGTACACTTTAGGCATGTCTGCAGGCAATGTGTCTGTCTCTGGTAGTTGCAGGTAATGGTACAGCCCACTTGTATGTCCCCATTCGAAATTGTAAAATTATGTTGTTTTTTGCTCTGAATTTTTAAGATGACTCAGGAAGGATTTGGTGTAAAACAGAGGATTAGACAAAAATAATGTACTTAGTCTAAAAGCAGGAAAATGCAATTTATGCCACTGCACTAGTTAGCTTATCAAATTGAAAATGGTGAATATATGTGACATATGAGTTCTTGTTGCTCTAACATATTTAAAAGATTACTTGGAAATGGAACAAGATACTTATAAAAAATCAGGTTAAACAAGATTTTCAAATGTATGTACATTCAGGGCATATGAGACTAGCTAACAAATAAAACCCATTTATTTAAACTACACTTCATCCACAGACAATTAAACCTTTTTCTATAAAGTTTAAAACAACTTCCATATTTTACTATATTCTTTTTAGTATTTATGTTCCTGGGCAAATTTTGTGCTGGCTAGTACTGTTCATAAAGTTATTACAGGCCGTAGGATTTTGTAGGATTTTGCAGTCCAAATTTGGCTTGCTATAAGCCAGATTCATCAATTTAATACTGATGTGCTACAAATCATACATTAGTTATGCTCATATTATTCTAAGTGTTTTTCTTAAAAGCAGTAAGTATGTTTTTTCCTGCTGTTTTTTGTCTCCTCAGAGGTCAGTTATGTACTACAGTGTGATATGTAAAAAAAGCCTCAAGTATTTGCATGCAAATGCAAGTGCCAAAAGATGTTATATACTCTAAATTGCTCTCACTAATAATCGAGTTTAAGATGGGATATGGATGTCCATTATAAAAAAATCTTAAAGGCAAAACTTTACTGTACATTTTGCATTGAAGCCTGTACAGTTATACCTCAAGGAAATTCAGAAGTAGGAGCTATCTGATTTTTGTCCTTTTCTGTCAGAAGCTTATCATTGTGGTCTGAACTGACATGCTTGGTTATTCTGATGTCTGGTCTTTCACTGCCCTGTAGTTAGAGCTGCTCTGTTAGATGACAGGAATTAAGTACTTAAATACTGAGTGCTCAGTGCTGAATGTGTCTGCTTTTTGGCTGGCATGTGACATTTTTTGCATGTACAAGATAATTCCTATTCTATTAAGGTTCATAAATGTACAGGTAGGTTGACTGTGCTATCTCGTGCTGTATTTTACTGTCAGTTTAGTATGGGTACGTACTTTGGGTTTGTATGCTTCAGTATAACTTGTGATCATGATTATGCCTCATTTGGAAACAAAAAAAGGTGCAGAATGGATTTGCTGGTTATGTGTCCAGTATGTTCCTGTGAATGAGCTATAGGGGATGCTCTGTAGATACCATTTGCAGATTCTGTGTTTTTGGGGGTTGTGTCCCCCACTATATGGCAAATCTCATATTACTCGAAAAAGAAAGGCAGCCTGCAATGGAAATTCAGATAGGAAAATGTATTTGGTCATGTTTGATTAACTGTAAAACAAATCCACTACATTAGTAATTTTTTTCAGTATTTTTTCAGTCTTTGGGACTGTTTGGAAAAAAGCATTAAGTTTAGGCCAATGTCTAGTCAAAAATCCATGTTTTAATATGGAATGTTATCCAGCAAAGCTCCAACACCAAACGTGTTCTACTGACATCACTGGAAAAATCTTGCTAATCTATGTGTTTTATAATCTGAAGAATTGGCTCTGCCAGTGCAGGCACATGTGCCAGAAGCCCCAGCTGGACTAATTTTGCAGATGCAGTAGAACTCTGCACAGGTGTAGGAGGGCTGGAGCAAGGATTTCCTGACCTCCAACAGCCCAGACCACAACATTTCCAGAAATTAAATAGGCTATAGATTAGGAGAACAGATTAGAAATGTGATTGCAATTATTTTTTTATGGCATATGTGTATACAGGGAAGTTTGTAATAGATAGTTGGTGTTGCTATAAATATAGGAAGAATTGCACATATTTATGCTAATTTTTTAATGAAGGAGTATATTTGTACCTAATTTAGACTAAGTTGTTGAAGTTATTCTGAAGTCAGCCTGCTAAGAAAAACTAGAAATTTTAGAATTCAAATTAAAATAAACTATTAATTCCATTGAGAAGCTGTTGGGTCTCATAGCTAAAAAAATATTTTTGAAATTTCCTTAGACTGACTTTCCACTAATATGCTCATGATGGGCTTCATTTCTAACCCACTGGTACTTAAATGGGTAGTAACATATGCTTTAGTGGAAAAATTGTTGAAGTTCTAGTGAAGACTTTGTGAGAGTATAAAAGCAACTTACTCTCCCTCCTAAAGCTTTCTTCTGTAGTTTTTATATTACTACACCAAAGCATTAAACACCTCCCAGACGGAGAATGAGAGAATGAAGCTGTCTTTCAGATGACAAAATCATTTAAAATTTGGACCTATGGGATAAGCATTAACTAACTCCACAGGGAGGAAGTCACTCATTTCTCATTTTAACTTCTGTTACAGTGTCCATTTTGGGCATGCTCAAAATTCTGAGTAACAAAGATTCAGGTATGCAGAATATGATAATCACAAAAACAGACAAAATTAAAATGAAATTGCAAAATGCTGTGTGTGCCCACAATCTTCTCTTCTCATATCCAGAAACTAAAAGCCTCTTCCCAAATAAAAGCTTACTTAGATTAAAAAATACTTGAAGTATCACTTTGTTGGAAGACAGTCTTGAGTATTCTTCTGAAACGCAGAGCACTTAATAACCTGCCTTGACTGTGAATGCTGTCAAATATTTATGCTTCCTTCCTTCCAATGTTTATTCAAAATGCATTTTTGTACAGCTGGGAAGGTTGTTAGGAGCTGATGACTGGGACTGCAGAATGACAGATATTCTTAAAGGGAAGAAATGAAAACTTCCCATCCAGAAGTTGCAGAGGTTGATGTAGCCTGTGATGTGGGGTGTGAATTAGTGATGAGTAAAGCAGCATCCAAGCAAGATGAAAGACTAAATCAGAGTGAAGAGGATTCCTCAGTAAACGAATCCCTTGAAAGGAAAGCACCACTTAGCAGCCCAGATTTAACCAACTTGAAACACAGACACAGAAAGAATTAAATTATTAAGTAGCTTAGGGTGGCATGGTGTGGAATAAGAGGGGACCTTTTGAAAGTACAGTGCTAACTTTTCAATGATTTTCTCAACGAATTGAGTACACTTCAGTGACAACTACAGTCAGGTGTCTTTTTTCATGTAAATTGTTCTGATCATTTCTAACAGACTAAAATAATTTTAATTAGCAAATAGATAAATAGTGTAGATTAATGTAGTTAAAGACCCTCTCCAAAATAATTTTCTTTAGAATTTGTCATTCTTGTTTTCTTTAGAGAGGATAAGTCTTTGCTCTCAGTAATTATACTGCATAATTCACAGTACTTCATATTTTAAAATAGCTATGTAAACATTACGTAATCTCCCAGCATCCCTATGAGCCAGATAATGGTGTCTTTCACATTTTATGGGTGGTGAGATCAAGACTTAAACAGTGAGTGCTCTCTGTACAGTAACCCAAAAGGCACAGCAAACCCAGCAACTCAGCCACATGATTTCAGCTATTTTATGTCAGTCAAACAGATACTACTCTGCATGCCATCCATTTCCATGCAAGTACAGAAGGCAGTCCATAATATTATTTCTTTTTCAAAGTAAAACCTTCTTTAATCTGCTTACAGTTTATACTGCACATGTATTTCAGACTTGCTCAGTGATATAGAAAAATACCCTAGAATCACAATGTAGGTCTCAGCAAACCTCTCTCCTAAAGATAAATTAAAAAATAAAGTAGACCTTTAAGCACACTCATGGTTCTGATAGACTCTGCTCCTTTAGACTAGACCAAAAGCAAAATCTCCTTCAGATTCACAGGCCTATTGCCTTCCTGTTGGCCTTCTTGCATTTTGTTTCATCAAGAATGAGGCTATGTGCCTCCATTCTGTATTAGCAAGGTGAAACTAAAAGCTGTACTTCCACGTTCCTAAAATATCTCTCCACCTCACACCAGTAAGGCCCTGCAAGCTAACAAAGGCCTGACAAAAACAAGGGATCTCATACCAAACAGGAAAGTTGAGCTTTTCAAACTGAAAAAAAAATTAACAAAAACTGGGGGCCTGGAATTTGGGTGCCTGGTAGTGGGGAGAGAACCTTTTAAAGCAATGAAAATCCAAATCTTATCTGTTTGATAAGACAATATAAAGAGATGAAAATATGAGGTATGGCTAGGAACAAGAATAATCTGTTCTGAACAAGTATTGCAGAGAGGTTTCTTTTTATGCTTTATGTGGGCAGCACAGCTGTTTCCCTCTGCACTGAGTATCCCAAGTAGCAAAGAAGTGACACAGTAGAGCACTTCATTCTTTTCCTTAAATGTAGTAGTAAGTCTATCAAGTTCATATCAAATAAGTGGAAATAAATATTCAAAGAAAAGTAGCAACCCATTTTCAAATGGGTTTTTTAGATGTAAGTTCTTAGAATCTTTATTTCATTGTTTGATATGTCAATGTAAAGGCAATCAAGCTTCAGTAGTTTTCACTTAAATCGTGTCTGATTTTAGTGCATAGACCATTTTGTCTTTTATATTAGGAAGTCTGAAAACAATAATGTGTTCTTTTGGCTCCACTTGCTTAAGTAACAATCATAAAGTGATTTAGGAGACGGATTTTCAGGCTGGGTTCTGTATTAGAAGCAGTCTAGCACATACAGTTTAACCTTTGTGTACATAAAGGGGAAGTCATACCTTTTTAGTTTAAACTGCAGAGGTGACTGTTAGAGCTCTTGATCCTCACAGGTGGTTTTACATGTAGGATGGGACTTTGCTTTTGCAGGCAGGCTCCTATGACATGCAGTCATGCCTTCCACATATAAAACAAGAAGTTTTTGCATATGTTAATGAGTATCTCCCGAGTATCGTCTTCCTCTTCAATGAGTCTGAGTAGAAGTACAACTCAGCATGCAGCTGGAGGTCGAACTGTTGATTCAAAGATCATGACAACTGTTTCTGTCACCTTTTCTTTGTTATACTGATGTTGATATAACGCTGATGCATATACCAATAAGCAGTGTCCAAAATGCCTGCTCATTTTCCTAGGAGAGAATGATTAAACAACTGTTTTAAGGTAGACAGTTCTGCTAAACTAGATTTATAAGTTTAAATATTAGTGTGAAATCCCCTGGAAAGTGGCACTAAGCCTAAAAAAGGAAAATAATTCTGAAAAAGATTAAGATACTTTACAAGGCTATATAGAATTGCAGACACTTCCAAAAGGGCCTCTGACCTGGATCACTGGTGACGAATAATCATAAAGGGTAAACTGGGAGAAGTTCTCTGCTGTATAAGGAAATGAGTTGCTACTGTTGTGGTCTGGATTCTGTGGATGTCAGGAAAAAGAAGGCCCAAACAGATCAATCCTTTATGCAAAAGTAGCACAGGAAACTGATGATGAAAATTACTAAAAGCAATTAACTTACATCACAGTCTTTTGAAATAAGCCAGAAAGTTATTCTTGCATAGCAGGAAGAAACTAGATTTTTTAACTAACTTGACAACAGAACAGCTTTTAAGTTAAAATAAATTAAAATCCCTTCTTGACACTAGTAAAATTTCATTTTATTTACCTTTCTAAACTGCAATCAAATTTAATACTGTATACGAATCATACAGTGGCTGGGAAAGTGATTCAGATTATAACTTTTCTAGCAGCTGGGTCTGCACATGAGGGCTGCAACCCCATTAGTCAACCTAGAATCCACACCACTGTAAGCAGCTTAGGAGAAAGTATATGGATTCTTAAAATGCACTTCCTTACCTTCCAGTGAAATTAAAGCAATACATTGTAGCTTTATTATCCAGTATAGTACTGGTCCCACTGTAGCTTCTGTAAATGCTTGTGCAGTGCATTTCAAATGGAATTTTAAGAAGAGGTATAAGTTAGTTTAAAAAATAGCATAGGAGCAACAAACAGAAAATCTCCAGGGGTGTGTAATATGTAAAATTCAGGTACAGACTTTTTTGTTTTGTGACTACAAAGAAAACAGACACACTGAAAACCTCCCCAAAGCACTTGCATAATCTTTCTCATGCCCTTACTTTCCCCTTCTTATTTCAGTACACTTGTCCTCCCACACCACATTAAATAGCCTAAATGGATTACTAGGGGAACAACAGTGGAAACAATAGCTCATACTCCAGTGGTGTGGATTCAAACTCTTCCGAATACTCTGAGGAGCACCAGTGGCACTGGCAACCTCTTACTCTGCAGTTTCCCACTCCTACTGCCTTGCACAGCTGGAAAGTAGGACGGCAAATTTCAGAGAAGCACTGAGGCCCAACTCTTGTTTTCACTAACTTAGGTTTGCACCACTGTAGAAAAATAAATACTCCTTTGATATATAGCACCTGGGAGAATTAGAGGGAGAAGTCTGTGGGAGTGGAGGGTTTAGTATCCAAGCATCTGTGTAACTCTAACTGTACATGTGTGTTGTGAGTGTATATTAGTATAAGCAGTGGTAATAAAGAAAGATTTTGACTATTATTTCTGGAGAATTAGAAAACTAAGAGGGTGGATCTTGCCAGTCCCAAAATTGGTGGTATTGCAGTTTTGTTGCTGCTTATTTTCATAGAATCAAGTTGCTTTTTGGTTGCTTTCTTGTAGTTTCATTTTCTCTGTCATTCTTTAAAGTTGAGATGCTTGATCTGCTACTGTAGAAAGAGCTGACCTTCCCAATGTCCAAAAAAAAGTCTTTTTTTTTCTCCTGTCAGGTCACTGAAATATGATCTTCTGATGTCAGGCTCCTCCTTAATTAACTGAAAACTTATTCCTATAAGTGGCTATTTGTTTAACGTGGTTGGATTTGGGATTTTTTTGATACCTCATCCTAACACTCAGTAATTCCAAAACACTTCTGGAATGAGCAACAAAGGAATTTATTTTCAGATTTGAATGCAGTATTTGTTCCTATAGCGGCATCCTTTCTCTGTAAGAAATTGCTGTATTCGTTCATTTCTAAATTCATTCATTTAATTACTAAAGTAATTACTAAAGTAATTAAATGATGGTTTGATTCTGGAGAATCTCAAACCATGACAATCTTGTAGTCTGATTCAGACTTTGCTGTTTTTATTTCTTAGTACTACGTCGATAAGAGAGCTTCATTTCTGTGTAATCTACAAAAAGCAATTAATGCTGACTTCTAATGAGGCACAAGCTTTCACAATGTCAGACAACTGATTCACTGTCCACCAAAGTAGAATTCCTTTTCAGTAAGGCTTGGCAGGAAACACTATTTCTCTCTGGAGAACTTTGCCTTCAGTAGCACCTGCAATATAGGGTAGTATTTGGGGCAGTAGGAGTAGCAAAGTTTCTTCACTGTCCACTCCACCCATAGGTCTCACAGATCACAAAATTGCTGTTCAACTCCTCTTATTTCCTGGGTAGACAGGAGTAAAAAGGGGAGCCCTGCACAGCCTCAGGGCTTCTTGCCTCCCAGCCACAGTACTGGAGAAGCCACACTGTTCCCAGCAGTGCCCCATGGCAAAGGCACAGTTCTGCCACAAGCTTTTGTTGCCTTTGAGATGTGGTAAAGTAAATGCTCTCTGGTTGACAAACTTGCCGCTGCAAGGAACCAGATTTAGCCAGAGGCCTTTCAGACCTCCTGCCAAAAGGAGGGAGGTCTGAAAGATTCCTGGTGAATTCTGCTTCTCCCAAGAAAATTCATGAAAGAGAATTCCTCTAAAATTGAATTTTCAAAAAAAGATCCAACCCTGCTGCACCTTTTCCCCCGTGATTGCTGTGCATGTTTGATAGTTTGTGTTATTCTGCCTTTCTGTTGTTTAAACATCTGGGCAATGGGCTTCTGCCTCACTGAAAACCTGTTGACACTTGCAATGCATTGCATGCAGTAGGCTTTTGAACCTGAAAGGTCTATGAATACATTACAGCCTCTGTTCTCGCCCTCAATTTCTCCCGTGACTTTACTGTGTGAGCAGTGTGCAGGGCCATGCCATATGCAATAGAAATTCTAAAAAAATCTGTATAATTATGCTGTGAGAGTACTGTGCAGGCAAAGAGGGGGGAAACCTAAAACAATAGAAATTTGAGTTGCCAGCCAGAGGCAGTTATTCTCTTCACCTTTGAAGAAAAATAGTTGAGAAAGAAAGGGAAAAGAAATTTTTCCTGCAAAGCTCTCTTCTCATCCCTGAAAAGCCACAGGCACCTATGTTCCATGAACAACAACATTTAAGAAGCAAATAAAACCAGGCATGGCAGAGGTTGCATCACTAAGAATTTAACAAAGCTGAACCATGAAATAGGAGGGGAGGAGAAGGAGGTGTATATCCTTATAAAACTCCTCCCTCTTCCAGCCCACCCTAATGAATACACTGCATGGAAACCTCTTCAGCCATTTTTTCCCTGCAATACTCTGCCTTGGATATCCTGGCTTACATTCAGGTTGCATTTCCAGAGAAATAATAGTGTACCAAGTGGGGTGAATTAAAGTCACTGCATTCCCTCAGATCCATAACTTAATTTTTAAGTTATTTTGCTTAACATACATTGGCTATTTTTGTCTGAGGTATGTTGATTTCATGCTTAAATAATTCAGCAAACTCTTTTTGTTGTTGCAAATTGTACTGTTGCCAAAACCACATGGAACTCTGCTGTTACTGCCCACGTGGGAAACCTATAATGCTGTTCTGAATGGTCTGCAATTCATTCTGCTCCATTCATTGGGGTTTCACGTTTCCTTTAGCACAGACCCCAATTCTCTATGCTCTTTTACATTCTGTGTTTAGTCTAGTACTATTCCTTGCTTGCTGGCGGTTGTACTGGAAAAAGATTGTTGATATTATTCTGGCATATATAAGCAGTAAGGATTACACCACAGTCACTTTGTTGCTTTTAACTCACATTTGAGCTTCTTGACAGAATCCTCTACGTTTTTTTCATTGTTTGTACGCAGTAAACTTGGCTGTCTCTCAGAGTACAAAAGTTATACCAGGCGCAACAGAAGATACAATCTCCATTCACTGGGTGTACTAGTGTTGACTACACTACAACGTGCTATCATCTCCTTTAAGCATGAGTAGTCCTCCAGAGGGAGGAATTCAAGCAGTTAAAAAAAGTAGACGCCTGTTTCTTTCTATTTGTTGATGCCTGGATTTTGAGAGTCCTGGTTTTTACATTTGCAAGTCAGTTAAATGTTAATTATTATCCTGACTAGAACATTATCTCTCTTGATTAGTATTGCAGACATTTATAGTAACAAGCCATTCCTGTGGCTCCAAATGTTAAATTCTGCTCTTAGCATGGGTCTGTCTCTGAAACACAGGATCTAAATGTTCAATCAAATTTGGCCACCTACATCCGTCAGCTGAAATAACCATTTAAGTTACTGTTCTGCAAGAAACTTGCTTGGTGCAAATGAAAACTGTTTTCTACTTTGGATTATATCAATAGACTTTTCGCACAAGTGAAACACATACTATTTTTCCTCTCAAGCTTCAGCTCAACATAGGACTCAAGCATACATTTAATCCAACTGGAACTAATTTTCGCACACTAATATTCTTTTCCCCTGAAAGAGTGTTATTAAAGAGTCTGTAATGAAAATGAGAATTAGAATCTTTCACTTTAAAATGTCTTGATGAATCAGAGTTACAGAAAAAAAAAAGTAGATCATGGGACTTTAATCTTAAATCATAAAACCAGAAATGTCCTTTAGTATTAAACTTCATAAGTTTTTACACTGGTTTTGCCCTATTATGGGTGTGCTTAGATTTGAATTAAATCACTTTGGTTGAGGCACAGATTATTTTTTATCAGAAGATAAGATATAGGCCATTACCTGAATTTATAGTAGTTTGGATGGTAGATATTGCACCTGTTTATTGAAAAGGTATTTAAAATATTCTTTGAAATTTGGAACCAGGGGACTTCATTGAAGCCCCAGGTAAATGGAATAAAATAGTAACTAGATACAATAATGAAGTATCTGCAGAAAAAAATTAATTTATTAAAGTAATAAAGAGGAATATCTTATTGAAAAGAAAAAAATATTCTCAAATTTATTAGCATCCATTTGTTGTGTCAGCATAACAGGGATTAAAGGAAATCTATGGTTTAGGTTATTTTAATTTTTTTAGTGGTTTTTTCCGAAGTCGCTCAAAGAGTTTAGTAAAGCATCTATGTATTCAAGGGTTTAGAGGTAAATTGGTGTCACAGCTTAGAGACTGGCAAAGTGGTAGAAAATAAACCAGAAAAAATTGGTAAAATTCCAAAGTGGCAAAGAATGAACTGAGCAGTGCCCATAATAAGACCAGTTGTTTAATGGAGTCTGGAAATGAGGGAGAACATTTGCAAATTAGAATTTGCATATGGCATAGAATTTGTTAGGTTAGCCAAGACTAGAGAACTCTTGAGGGACCAATACAATTTAGACATTTGGGCAGCACAATGGCAGATGGGATTAAACGCTGACAAATACATATTGGAAAGGATAATTGGGTTAAAATATGATTACATCAGCTCCCTTAGCTGTTTAACAGTCTCGTTTTTAAACACTTTGTTTGAAGTAGTTGGCAAACACTTATTTGTTTCAGTTAGAGAAGACCCAGATCTGCTGTCTGGAATCTGAGTGCAGCCCTATAGCATGTTTGGGAAAATTATCCGGACAACAGACTCTGCTACTGCATTTTCTTTCAACCAGATGCAGATATTTTGCATATTTTATTTGCCGTGTGCTACCACTATTCTCCTCCTCTTCAGTCCCTGCAATGTTATTATTGGGTCACATCGCAAAGGCCACACAGCTTTTACTCTTACAAACAGCTATTGAATTCGCTGGGGTTCTTCCTTCAGTGAGAGCTGTGGGATCTGCCGTGCTGCTGCCATTCTATCTGGTGCCAGCTGCTGTGAGTAGCCGTGCCCTTCTGCCCATGGTGTGGCCTGAGCCGGGCTTTACAGGGCTGTGGGTAGCACCTGTCTGGCCAACACACACCAACTGAGGCACCAAAGGGCCAGATATGTGCAGCTCTGTGTGTGCCACCACTGATCTGCCAGACACACCATATGCTGGTTGTATGATTTAAGGTGACTTGTGAGCTCACCCAGCAGGAAGAGAAAAAAAAGCAGTGTTGTGCTTATTTCAGTTCTTCCCTCATTCAGGTGTTAGTGGTTTATTTGTCTTTTAGGCTATGGTGGTGATTCTGAATGTTGATGAAACCCAAACAGGCCTGGCTGTAGGCAATCATTTTGTGTTAATATTTTGGATGCTGTCCCTGGACCACAAGTTTTGTTGTTGCCAGCTTAGACAAATCAATCAGTTATGAAGTCTGATATACTGTAATCTGCAAGAGTGTCAAAATCAACTAGCTGCTGCAATGTTTGTGACCTAAAAGATGGGATGCTGAACTGAATACCCAGGAAACTTCTCCAAAATAGCCAAACCATTTCTATGAATGGAAGTAACTTCAGGTACACTGCCATACCCCTGCAGTTCATTTGACTGGTATTCCCTAGTACAGTCCTTTCTTTGGGCATCACCACTGTTCATACAAGGTGGAGGCAGAGACTGAGAAGTAGTACAGGTAGGGAAGAAGGAAAGAGGAAGGACAGTGCCTGTGTTCACCGTGCTCCATGGCTCTCTCGTAGCTGCTTTCCACCCAGACTTGCTGATGTCTTCCTATGTGCCTCTAGATCCTCCTGAGATTGCACTCTCCCCTCTCTATCCTGCTATTTGGCTAACCTGGGAGATCCTTCCTGCCCTGGAACTGGTCTGTTCCTCATTTCTTCTTGAATCCAGCTGACCCCTCCAAGCCCTCTTCCCCTCTGGCCTCCTAAACTCCCTTTGCCAGAAAATTGGACTTTGCCTCCATGGCCGAGACATTCTGAGCCAGCTCTGCAACCCTTGAATCCTTCCCTAGTGAGTCTGGTAATATCAAACAGATGTTTGAAGGAACTGGGAACTTTGCCCATTCCTGAGGGAAGCCAAGCTCAGGCTTTTACATGAGTAATGTCCTTGGTGTTTGAAACTCAACTTGTCCCAGGCTCTGGCTATTCACCAGAACCATCTTCCTTTTCTCTAATGATCATTTTAAATCTTGTGAATAACATGTACCTTTTTTTGTGAAGTGTAATAGATGACTGGCTTTACAAAACATTTCATTTGGCCATGGGGTGTGTGAACAAGCCAGATAATATATGGCAGCAGGTAGGAATGAAAGTGGACCAAGCACCTGAGTCAGAAACACTTTGAAGTCTGCGTAACTGAAATAAAGACCAAAATGTCACAAATTTAGTTCATTTCTGATCTTCAGAAATTTTTCTGAAAGAGAAAGCATAAGCAGGATGAGTGCTGGTGGTGAGTACAAAATTTCTAGATTTATTATTTTTGGTTTTTACATCTCATTGTACCAAAAGCTAAACAGGGCTAAGATAGAAAGTCTGTTCTTATTAAATGGGGCTTTTATTTACATAAAACTTAAGTCTTGTGGTATAAATAGTCCTAAGAGTGTGTGCAGATCTTACCCAATCTGTTCTCTGCTTTGGTTGCTCTTGCTGCTGGAGTTGCTATATCATTCTTTTTCATTGACATTTAATGTAGCAAACTGTTTTCTTTAAAGGTTTTCTGTCAATCAAGCTCATAATTTCTATAAAAAATAGAAAATCCTGACCTGACAATGCAGATTACTACAAAGAGAATAATTTTAAAATATGTCTTTTTGGATCTATCATTCTCTTATTTGTTTTCTGTATTTCGTAAAGCCCAGGCTGTGACACTGGAAGACGCTCAGCCTGACTTTTCCCTCCATCCACTTTTATTTTCTATTTTACATTCCCCTGCATATTAGTACTGTTAGACTTGTTAGTGCTTGAGATGGATGTTTCTGTTAAAAGAAATAAAATTACTGGTTTGAGTTTTAATTGATAATTTTGTATTCCATCTTAAGTTTTGTAAAATCCCCTTGCAGTTTGGGGGCCCCGGTTTAAGGGATAGTGGCCCTTTAACAATGGTGGAAGTTTCACAGACTTCCAACTTGGCTCCCTTACAGTTTATTCTCAATATAAATATACCACCTGGGAATGCTTGATTCAATGTTTCCCACATAATTGCTTTCTCATGTCAATTCGGCATTCTTTTACTGTGTGAAGTAGCCTTTTACTGGACTATTTTGGGGGACAATGATAGCAGGCATCAGTACCCCAGATACTGAATCAGAATAAAACAGTGGTAGCAGCATGAAATGTCCTTGGTTTGCAGCAATTGTCAGTAAGATCAGTATCCTTGGGAGGAAGAGGGACTGTGTGTGTGCAGAAAAGTGAAACAAATATACTCCTTCCAAAAAGGCATTGAGGGAATGCTTATTATTATGTATATATATAAGTACTTTGAATATCATGGAATTTAAGCTTGTGCTTAAAGTGTATGTTTACATATATTCTTAAACTGAAGCTTCTTGCAATTTATTTCTAAGAGGAGTTTTCTAAATTCATTTAAGAAAGACTGAAGCTAGTTACCCAAAATCAGTAGAAAGGTAGAGGCAGAAATTAGTTTTACTCTGTATTTGAAACTAATATTTCCAAAGACTGGATTTCTTTCTTGTTTTTTCTATGGCTTATTTTTCTCCCATGTGACTAGAAAGTAGATTTTGTATTTGCAGTGGTATAGCACAAGAACAAGTTTGGGTTCTGTAATCAGAAAACAGATTTTTGACAAAGAAACATTTCATTTGGTCGTGCTGAGACACACAATAAACAAAAAAGTAATATTTAACATTTCGTAAAAGGACAAATTTAATATTTTGGTTGTTTATTTCAAATTAGTGGCTAAATTTTTTCCCTTAAAAACAACATCCTCTGTTGGGGTCTTTGGCAGCTTGTGTCCATACTGAGTGCTCTGCTGACTCTTATCAAACTCTCTCATAAATGCCCTTTGGGCAAGCTTTAGTTAGCACCCCCAATGGGAACGGGCAAATGGACTTCTCTATCCTCGGGAGGCTTCTCAAGAAAAGAATCACAGAAAACTAAGATTGGAACAGGCCTTTGAAAGTCACTTTGTCCTGCCTCATGCTCAAAGTAGGGACTGCTTCAAAGGTAAATTGCAGAATCACAGGATGAGGCCTCGTTCAGCCAGACTTTGGAAATTTCTGAGGATGCGGTTTGCGACGTCTCTCTGGGCAATCTGCTCCACTGCATAACTTTTGACAGTGTGAGCAATGTGGCAAAATTGATTCTTTACACCCAATACACATTTTTGTTGCTGCAAACAGTGATTGCTGCCTGGCATCCCTTTGCTGTGCTCTTCTGAGACACATCCCTTGCTGTGAGGGCTCTCCATGGCCACTGCTTTCCCTGTGGTCCAGGGCTGAGACCTTCAGCTGGTCTGGCAAAGCCATTCTCTAGTCACTTTGTGCAGGAGGCTACCAAAACAGCTATGAAACGGTGTATTTCCCTGTCATATAGTATATTCTTGACCTGTTCTATTCTGTCAGAAATGCATATGCTGCAACCTGATGGCAGAAAGTGAATGAACCATACCCACCTTTTCTTTCAATGTGGTGTCTATGAGCACACAATGTAACACGTAACAAATTCCGGTTTTGAAAGAAAGTACTATTTAACATTTGATGATGCCAGTGGTATTTGGGCTGTGTCTTTTTTTTAAAGTACCCCTGTAAAATTTAGACAGGTGAGTTTTATTATTTAGTTGCTATAGCCCTAAACCTCTAACCAGCCTGTAAGGCAATGTTGGGCCCTATCTAAATCAATGGAGTGCTGGACTAGAGCTTAAGACTTCAATTAAACTATTAAGTATGTAATATTAAGTAATTGCACAATTGATCATTAACAAGGACTTTTCTCAGAGATTATTTTTTTAAGTGCATATATCCTGTAGGTCTCTTAGAACATTTTAAAAATTCCTGTAAACTTCCATCTGTTACCTTAGGCACCCAAGAATCTTTAAAAATCTCTCAAAAGTACCGTAAAAAATTTTCCACTGACTTTCACATTGGGTAACTTGTTTTCATTAGAATATACACATACTTTGGTGCTTAGATTTTGCATATTTATCTTTCTTTTGATATGCAGTATTTAAATAAATACAGATTTTGCATCTAGATGGACCGTGACTTCGAAAAGGTTCTTAAGATATTTGGATAGCTGTCAAAAATTATGTTGACTTATTAATAACTAACACATGGCTTAAGTATTTCTTTTTAGTCACATTCACATCATGCTTTTATTCTACCTAATTTTTATTAATCTAAACATTATTCAACATAATAAAGCTTAATAAATTCTAGCTCATACCCTGTAGTTTTTCCATTATAATACGACTGTTTATCGTAGAGGAGAAACTTCAAATACACTTTTATAGCTTTCTTTCATAAGAAAGCCCTCAAGTGCTTTAGAGTACATTGCAAAATCTTTAATCCAATAACAGAAATAATAAAATGTGCTACACTTCTCCATGCCCACAGAAATAACCTTAAAAGTAAGACATTTCTTAATGCTGGTAAAGGGATTCAGTGCAGAATTGGGACAGATTGCTAACATTGTAATATAGTGCTAATTCAAGTTTCTCCTGTATTCCGTCCCTCAGAAAACTGTTGATATACATAGTTCTTTTCTGTATGATGTAGTAGTCAGCTTTGGCAAAGAGCATGAATGTGTTGTGTCTGGACAGTTGACTTTAGGAACTGGTGTGTTTTGAACATGGGGATGAAAACAGTCAAGTAAGGAAAGATTCATTGAGCAGTCTGTGAAGTATCATCAACTGGTGGAGCCTCAGCTGAATTTTTGGACTCCATCTTTCAATTTTGTTTTACTTTGTAATAAGACTAATATTTATAATATTTTTCAATTACAGGTCAAAATTTTCTGAAAATTATGTAGCGACCTCTTTTCTCTATATGCATCTTTTTTTTCACCCTTGCACTCCTCCCTCACCCTATTTAAAATCAATGCTATTTATACTGTTATGCCAAAGGAACAGAAATATAATGGCATACTGGGGTCATAAGTAAGCACCAGCCTAGTGATAATCAATCCTTTAAGATCTCAGAAATGTCATTGTCTTGGGTTTAAGCAAAACAGGTTCTATAAAAAAGTTTAATTTTTGTTATTGAGCTGAGATGTCCATTTGATTAACTGAATGTTACCCAGACCTCTAAGCATCTCCCATCCTCCTGTCTGTCTGCAGCAAAACAAAGCCCATCAGGAACCACTCAACACGCCCCTGTTTTCACATGCTGTATGTGTTCAGGTTCACTCCATAGACACTGCTTTAGGAAGTCCTGTGGTGTCTCTTGTAGCAAAGGCATTCGTTCTCAGTCCTCTCTCAGTAGGAAGGGAAACTTTTTTTCAAAGGTAGCATCTTTGGCTAAGTGTTCAATTGTGATCTGGAAGATTTAAGACAGAAAAGGTAGGAAATTGGCCTAATGGATCTACACATTATGTGTTGTTTGCATTGCAATGTTTAAATCGTCTGCTTTTTGAAACCACTAATTCACATATCTAAAAATTTCATTCAAATCTGAATGAACGGTAAAAGATGAAATTGTGATCAACATTACTGGTAATGTGCTAAATAACCTAACCAACAGTTTTTCCCAAAAGTTTATTGTGTTAAAAATATTATGACTTATTTTCAAGGCTTTGGTTAGAGACATTAATGCTTTTTGAATGTTTTCTTGAGGCTATAGCAAGTTATGCAGTGACAGAAAGGTATTCTTAGATGTTCTAGGTGGAGTAGCAGGGGCAGAAGTCACTTAGCACAATGCTCCTTTTAAATCTCTAGGCAGCCTTCTGACTTTTTCAGATTTGTGTGACAACACAGTGGAAAAAACTTTTCCAATATCTGTGGCTCCAATGCTTGGTCAGTATAACTTCAGCTCATGTGAGCAGCACAGAATGCTTTCCTGATGCTTTGCCATGGCTTTCCACTCTCTATCCTATTATCCATCTCAACTGCACTGCTGCACTTTAGCATTAGGCTGCCTTAATTCCTGCACTGATGATGGGCAGTTGTTTTCCTAGTGAGAGTAGACACTAATAAAATGGACGCATGTGGGAGCAATTGTACACACCACTGGCACAGCCTCTGTTTGCCTGCCATGCCTGATCACACAGTGCATGGCTAGAGCATGCAGAAGGCAACAGCACTTAATCTGTGGTTAATAACTACTAGAGGCCATAGTGCTATCATGGGCATCCTTGTCTGTCTGTGGGTTTTAACATGGATCACGCAATGGAAAGGCAAATGCATTGACCCAAGCTAGTTGTCTTTATCCTATGATCAAAAAACTGTCTATCTCAAAAGAGGGAGTAAAGGCTGGCAGCCGAGGTTGGTGCAAACAGGAAAATGAAGGATCTGCCCTTTAACTTCAGAGCTCATTTTTTGTTGTCTTTTGTCTGATCCTTTAGAAAACTGGGCACAGAACTCAGTTTGCAAGCCAGGTAACAAAGGATTTTACGTAAACTAACTAGGTTAATTTTCAGAGCACTTTCTAACTCAAAAGTATGGGTATTTCAATCTCCCACAATGCTATGAAGGGAGTGTTATTTTTGTTATGTAGACTTATAAATCAGTATAACCATAAACAAAGAAATTAAATATTTGGAATTATCCCTGACCTAGAAACCTGATCCCTCGCCTTAAATCCCTTGCTTACCCCATAGATGACACCTGTTTCTCTTTGCCTTCCAATAAACACAGGTATAACAATATATTCACTGCAGCTGCACAGCATTTATCACTGCCGATGTTTCCATTACATGGGAGTACATGACTTTTCACTTTACATTTAATTAAATGTTTTTATGATTTCATTATGAAATAATTAATCTGTCAGAAAACAACCTGAGATTTTATATGAAATCTGGGCAATATACTAGCTTTTCTCAAGCACTATTTACATTTTATTTATAGCCTTTAATTTTATAGGTAATAACTGTCTTCTTTAACAGTGAATTCATCTGGGACAGAGTTGCCTTATCAGATGCACTATTAACTTTTTTTCTCCTAGTGTTCACTGTCTTCATTTCTTTCTCACAGTAACAACATGCAGTTTGTCTGTTTAGGCAGCTAGACTAATTATTTTCAGCTGCACATGTGATTGGTTTAATTCTTCCCAAATGGCCTGAAATCCACCAGAAATACAGTCTGTGCTGTCTCTCCTGCTTGCTTCATTACATTTCAGAAGAGCTACTTTTAACTTTTACATTGGGAGAACAAGTCATTCTCTTCTTGACAACTGTGTGAAGGCAAGTACTAGCTTTTGTTATCTAAACCCTTTACTAGTTAGAGACCAAATGGGACAGATTTGACCCTCTGGGTTGTGGTTCCTTCATCTCCTTCAGACACAGAATTCACTACTATTCTGCTCTAAGACATTTAACCAAATCAACAAGTAAAAGGAAATTTTGTTAAGTTGGGCCAAATATAGCTCTGAAGTAATCCAGAAGGTTGTGTTATACCTGAGCTGACCTTATTACTCTGTCATTAATCTGCTTTGTTATGCCTGAAGAATCACGGGGGTCTCAGAACTGCTGGTAATCTCCTCTGCCATATGTGTGGTAATATCTGAACACAGCAGGATAAATTAAGAATAGTCCCATCCTTGCTTTATTACTTGTAAATCAGCCCATTAATATTATCTGAATGCAGTTTGTTAGGATTAACAGAGATGATATTTGAATTGCCACAGTGATTACTTCTTAAAAACTCTGCTAAATGTGAATTTTGAAACTTAGAAATAAATTAGTGCTGAAAGTCAAAAACCCCTTCAAATGCAGCAAAAGGAAGTATAAAGAGTTATCCTATCAATAGGAAGAAACAACTTGATGCCAAGAATATGTAAAACGTCTTTTGCTATAGTATATTTGAATCCCAAAAGACAGACTAAACACAAAGTATTGGCTTGGGGGCTAGAGTACTTCTTAGTGAGTCAGCAGAGCACATAAATCACTGTTCAGTTTGAATTAGTATAGTAAATTAATATTATGGAAAGTTTCCCCCCCTTTTTTTTCTGGTAAACAAGTGTTTTGTCTGATTTACAACACCGCCGTGCTGTCCCCTGCACTGTTTTCTACTGTGGAGTTTCAGTCAGCTGCTTTTGAATTGCAATGATGACTAAGTTTGTCTGATTTTTACAGCTTCTTTTTTAGAAAGAAATCCTATGACTGTCATAAAAGATCATGAGCAAAGATGACCCAGGCCAGGCAGTTATAGCCCATGGGTACAGACAGAGTTACAAAAATATTCCTCCTCTATAGAAGGCGACACATTCTTTCTCTTGTAAAGATATGCCAAGAAGCAATGCATAAACAATATGTTTGTAATGTGATGAAAACTAAACAGAAAAATACATCTGTTACATCATTAGAGCAACTGCACAGCATTAACATTTTTATTTGCCAAGGTCCTGCCAAAATTTTTGGTTTTATCAAGCATTGCATATAAAAAGTTTCTGAAAGTTTTTCGCTGTGATTGATTTTGTTACATTAATAGGAACCAGCACTTTGGCATTGTACAGGTTGATTGCTCTCTTTGCCTTTTTAGCTCTGTCATTGTTTACAGGGACAGGTTAGAGCCTTCACAGTGCTGAGCACATTGTGACAGCCCAGTGCTGAGAAGGGCGGAGAGGAGCTGAACTGCCAGCAAGTTGCAGGGGGTACTGGGAGGGGGAGTGCCCTGCTGACAGCCCACACCTCCCTCTGCCTGGACACCGTTTGCAGCCTTGCTGGCCAAGAGTTTCATGTCCTTCTGCATGCTTTGACCTGAAAGGTGCTAGGAAGCCTCAGCCAAGCATGAGGGGAATCTTAAGGCAGCTGCTGTTACAGAATACATGTATTTACCCACACTTATTCAGTCCTGTATTGAAGCCCTTGAGCACAGTTTGAAAGGTCTCTCTATTTTAATAAGTCTTTAATTTAAATGTCGAAGATGTTTTTAAGCAGTTTGTAACAATCATTTCAACATCTGTGACAATGTCACAGATTTTCTTTTCCATCTGCAGAGATTTTCTTGGAATTCAGATGGGCTAGAAAAAGTATGAAAATAAAAAAAAATGGCACAAAGGTGGATGAGCCTTTTTGCAGGGGGTCTTGCCTTGTAGAACAGGCTCTGCCTTTCCATAGCAAGTTCAGCGGGCATCAACAGGCAGGAGGGCATGTTGTTAACTCCTGCAGTGCTATGAGAAATTTTGTTTCAAAACAGAGCAAGACTGTACTTTCAGATTCTATTTTGTTTACTTTTTGTCTTAAAGATAGCAGTCTTCCAGTTGGAAAGCTACCAGTATCATGGTACTTGCAATCAGATCTTATGTGGACATTTGTTTTATGTTCTTTCCAAAGATGGGAGTTTGAGCAGCAAGTTATAGCATACCCTGTCCTGGGGTGATTTTGGGGTGTTCATATAGGAATAAATGTTCAAATAGCTAGTTATGTTTTGTACCAGTGCATGAAGAATTTAGTTGCTGGTAATCTCTGAAAATACTAATCCCGCTTGATCCAGTTTAGCTCATATTATTCAAAAGCAGCACAGAAAATACAGCAAGACACACTACAAGAGCTTTGATGTAAGGAAAGATTTATTTTAATGTACTCATGGATTCTTAGAACCAGGCATTTGCTATCATGTTATCCTATAACATGTCAGAGAAGTAATGCTTCTAAGAGAAAGATGGTAGATTGTCAACTACTGATGATGGTAATTCAGGGATGTAGCATTTTTATGGATAGAATTACAACAGAACAGCCTTAACTGCCTATGGCAAAAAACGCTGTTAGGTATTGACAGGATAGTGAGTTAAACTGAAATTCTTGTGCTCTTACTAGAAAGAAGAACATAATGTTTAAAATCACCTACTACTAGGTGTAATATTGTTTTGAGTAGGCTCTGGGCAGAGGGTTGCATCCACTGTTGTTCAGGACAACAAATTAAAAGTACACCAAAAAAAGATGATTCAACTATTAAATGCTAAATAGAAAGTGGTATTCTGTTTCACCCTACAGAGGGAACTGCAGTTTGGTTTTCCATAGGAAAGGCTAGTTTACTTAGCTGAAGAAAAAGCTAAGGGCAAACTCGTAGCAGCCAAACCGTACTTGAAGGGGAGCTACCAAGACAGCAGCCAAAAAAAATATTGAGCACCTACAAATGACAACTGGAAATTGATAACAGACCACTGTTAAGTCATGTACCTAGGCATGTGTTTTGCCAGGCAGCTGGGTATCCCATCCCATGAGTTTTTTGTTATATTTTGTGCCTTTTAAATAAATCTTCACCAAAAAATAATTAAAAAAAAATAAAATTAAAAAAAAAAAAAAAAGTCAGAGAAGTCAGAGACAACTTCTTTGTACCAAAAAAAGACAAGAGAAAAATTCTTTGAGCTGCTGTAAACCAGCGCTTTTCAATGGTGTTATGAAAATACTGCAGCCACACATGCTGGTTTTTAAAGTGGGACCCATATCGCTGTCAAGATATTGACAACCTGTTGTTTGAGATGGACAGTCTCCTGACAGAGGTACAGACATGGCAGCTTGGAGCAATGCAGAGATAGTTTGTTTTAAAAAAAAAACACACGCAGGATGTTACATAAGAAGTGTCATTTCTTGCATAGATTTTATTCTTTTGTTAAAAAAAAAAAAAGAGATTTTTATAGTAATTTCTATAGTAAGAGAGATTAGGAGCCTGTTCCCTTTTACTGTCTGGTTGATGATTACAAGAGCATCTTCTTTGCCTTTATTAACAATTTTTTTTGAGACAGTCTTGGTATGTTTTCATACTGCAAGTCAAACTATCTTCAAACCTTAAAATAGATATAGGTATTAATCCTGAAGTGAGGGCTGCCTGCCGCTCTCAGAATTGTCACTCCCTGTGACAGTTGCCAGACCTGTGTGTGCAATTAATTGGTTTGCATTGTTAGATGGATCCCCAGAGCTTAAACTTAGAGCCAAGGTTTGTAGAGCCACCATTTTATTCTTCATGTGCTAATTCTATACTGTGGTGTTCACATTTCATAGTAACAAGCCCTTGATATATATGGCACCTTTTGCTCTACACACTGCTGTCATTTATGCACACAAAATAATCTTAAATATTCTCAGATGAATCAGCTGAAGTTAATAAAAGAAAGCAAAACACAGGAATACTTCTGAATAATATGAAGTTGAGGGATTCTCAGGGAAATTTTCTTTCCATCCAGCACCTAGTCCTCTGCTTTCACGTGACTTTGCCTCATAAGCAGAATCTATCTTACTGCCCCCTTCAGAATATAATTAAATGTCTTTTTATGAATTCATTTATGTGCTAGTCCCCCTAGCTCAGAACAGATGCCTCTTAGGGTAGGTTGCTCAGTGCTGCACCCTTTCCAGTTCTGCCTGTCTCCAAGGATGGAGATTCTTTAAGCAGTCCCTTCTACCATTTAACAGCTGTCATGGTAAACATTTTTTTTCCTACTACCTAATGAGAATTTCCTCTGACGTCAGTTGTGTCCATTGCTGCTTTTTCTATCATCAAGCACCTCTGAGTAAAGTCTGGTTGTCGAGGACCAGGAATCGGAATGGGAACAATTCCGGAAATGGAAAAATATGTACAGCGATTGAATGGACTTTACACATTGTGTGTTTCCCCCGAATTTGTATCTTCCGGGCAAGCCCCGGCCTGCTCACCCCCCCCTGCACCTCTGTCCTCTCTGCTGACTGGCTGGAGAAGCTGCGGCAGGAGACAGCCCCCATTCGCCCTCTCCTCCCCTGGTCCCTCCTGCGCTTCCCCCCCCCTCTTTTGCCCACGGCTCAATCCCGGTTTGTCCACCGACCTGTCTGTCTCCTGCTCCACCCTATGCTCTGGCCCTTTCCCTTTGGATAAAAACCCCATGTGCACGCTGGATTAAAGATTCTACCTGCACCCCACCTTTGTGTCTGGGATCCGTGCCATGTCGCGGCCTCATTCCCCTCCCCCGTTCGGACCGCGGCATCTGGTTCCATCTTTTCTGCACCCTCCCTTGGGTAGCTGCAGACAATGGTAGGGTCCTCCCAAAGCCTTCTCTTCTTTGGGCTGAACAAACCCAGTTTTCAGCCTCTCCTGCTTCATCACATATTCCATCCCCTCACCATCTTGCTCTCTCTCCACTAGACTCACACTGGCATGTGAACCTCTCCTTTACTGGGCAGACCACCCCTGGACACGATTCACCAGATATTGTTTCACAAGTGCCACGGAGAAGGGAAGAATTGCTTTCCTTCCCTTTCTGGTGGCACTGTTGCTGGTACAGGTCTCATGTGGCCAACCCCTTTCACTGGCAGGGTGCACTGATATATACAGCAGTCAGCCCTAACTAATAAGTACAAAATCCTGATTGTGGATAATATAGGTTACTTTTTGAGCACATGCTGAACAAGGAGGCTTCAGTGGAAGTTAGAAATAAATACTTTTGGAATCCGCATGACAAAGTGCTTATTCATTCTGTAAGTAATATAAATTTGCAAAGGTTTTCTGGACAGTTTCTGAGGGGAAGGACACAAAGGTTGTTCAGGAAACAACCAAAGCCTTGCTGTAAGTCAGAGGTAAGATATCTTCTCACAGATCCTCAGCGTAAGAGGATCAGTGTCAGTCTCCAAACTGAAATCGTATCTGAAGCGTGTTGTGTACTGAAATATTCATATTTGGTGAAATGAAAAAAACAATTCCCCAAACTGGTTTTTTTATCATCGTTTAGTTCCATGGGTTAGGCTCATCACTTGCAAAGTAAGTGTTGCTGCATTCATTTCCTGACCAAATTACAAATATAAGGGTGAAGCATTATATCTCTTTTTTACTCACTCCACTCTTATCCCAGTAGAATCCTGTACCCAGAACTTGGCAGACAAATGTCGGTTATTCTGCTTGCCCTCTTATGCCACCCTTTAAATCACTGATGTCTTGGTCCAGAAGCTTTTATGCAAGTTGTTCATATGAACACAAGAAGAGCAATTTAGGTAGCTAGATGTAGGGTACCCCAGCCTGACCTCCAGCTGCCACTCCAGCTGAGCATTCAGCAGCTGTGAGTTCTGGTCATATCTGCCAGTCCTATGCAGGGGCCTTAGGTGAGTAACAGTTCTAGGCTGAGACTATATTTGTCTTCAACTCTTGAAATGTTAGAGAACGCGTGAAATTGAAGCACTTTCTAATGTGTGGCTATTACAGCATGTCCAGTCTAAAATGCAAGGCAAGGAAAAAATAAGCAAAGAAAATTAAAAAGCAACTATTACATCAACCTTAGTATAAAGATAAGGTCAGCAATGTAAGTGAACTGCCTAATACAAAAGACTGTAAAGAGAAAAGTAAGCCAATTAAAGCTTCTGATATTTGGGTTATTCTGCCTAAAAATCCCAATGTAATATAGGGCACTATCTTCTATATACCATATCCATGATTTTATGCCTCGTTAAGAAAAATGCCTCCATAATGTTTATATATCAAATTTTAATATATTATGTATATTTCCCAGTAGAAAGGAACCCAAAGTCATTAAAAGAAATTTGCATCTCTGGCTCATGAGCTGACCAAAGTCTAGGATTAATTTTTTTAGGATTGTATGCCAATCAATCTTCTACTGAAACAACTATTGAAAATGGGCAACAAACCAGGATGATAATAATGCACTATTTTGGTTTTAGACTGAATATCTCATACGTTCTTTTCAACTTTTCTTTTGTCTGTACCCTGAGGTTCTTCCAGTGAGCAGTCTTCTCTCTGTAGTAGAATAGAAAGGATGAAGTTAGGATATGTCTCCAAGAAGTGTCTTTAGCTGTCAAGTATAAAGCTTGACATATTGATGATTTAAAAGCCTCTTCTCAATACATAATTTTCAGATTTAGATCTTTCTTTTCAATAGGACACCCATTTTATGTACTGCTTATTTGGATTGAATTTGTTATTGTTTTTGTTTAGAAGAAAGAGATTATACAATGTTCCACTGTTTGTGTAAAGGAAAGAATATGTATTCTGAATTGCACACTCATTGTTTTCAAAAAGATAGTCTCATATTCATTAGTGCTATTCAGCTGAGAAACCTAATGTTCCCAGCATCTTCTCTCAGTGGATTTTTTTTTTAAGGTATAATTAGGAATTCCAGAAAGAAAATGTTTCCATATGGGAGAAGGAATTCTTGAAAACTCTGTAAAATGCTGTAAGTGACAGCAGATATATATATATATATTTATATGAAGATTATAATGACAGCAGTCCATCCAGTGACCTTAAACATCTGTGCAATGTACTTTCACTGGGGATTGGAAGGGGAAAATTGACATTTCTTAGCTGGTTTGTAAGTCTTTTTATATAATTCAGTGAAGTTGATATGTGGCATTTCTTTCACCTTGAGACTTGTTGATAGCTTTCTTATAAAAGTTGTATCAATCTCTTGTATATCTGAAAAAATATGGATTGGCAGTTAGTTACAAACAAAGCAACATAGGGCCAAGAGATGCTGACTTGGGCTAAGCTAAAAGGTATGCTTTCTTGTTTGGACTTTCTATTGAAAGGCTCAGTGCTTTGTTAAATTAGATGGCTAAAGGAGAATGAATGGAGTGATTTTTGTGTTGCATTTTACAGTTGATAATCTTCAGAGCTAGAGAGAAGGCATTCCGTTTAATATTTATTAAAATGCGAGAGTTGCATTTCGCATAATGGATCTAAAAATAACTAACAACTTGAAGTGTGTTATAGTTTCTTTGTAAATTATAATTAATACATAATAGATTCCTATAAAAAATCTGCATACAGTTCAGGCAAGGATTTTAAACTGCTTTACATAGGCATATAAATACTGTTACAGTGGAGAAATTCAAAGAAAAGTGACTGAAGGACAGTTCTAAAGATACAGCTTAGTTCCTACTCTTTCAAACCTCTCAGTTCTTAAACTAGAAATTAAACACAGGTCTCCTGAACCTCTTCTCTTCTACCACAAGGATATATTGTCTCCCTTCAGATATAAAGCCACAGAGGTCATGAACTTTTACACTGAAGAGTTTGTGAGTTGGTATTTATTAGTCTTTCAGAGAAGTGGCATAATTTTTCAGGAGAGCAATAATTCATCTGATGACCATAGAGCAGACCTCATTCTGAATATTTAATTTAGACTAAAAAGAAGACCTGCTATTACATACCAAGTATTTTCATTTTAGAAAGTAACTGTAACATATGCTCTAATCCAATGAGAAGGTATGAGCTCTTTTAATTCAAGACACATCCCTTCTATAAAAAATGGATGAGTACTAGTTAATTTTAACCTAGTCCTTGTCCTCTGTAAAGCTGAGTGAAAACACAGATTTGTAGTATGTCTTAAAGGTTAATACATTGAATGGGCTGTTTCTTCTATGTTTTGGATTATCATTTACAACATAAAATGTTAATATAACATTTTTATTTTTAATAGGTAAAATATCTATTTAAAATAAAACTCAGAAATACAGGCACACATATTCACCTATTTAACAGTAAAACTGATCCCATTTGCTAAATGTGTGTGTATTTCAGAGCTCAGACCTTGAAAATTTTGAACACCCTGTATTCCCTTACCACAGCGGGAGGCTAAGGAACCCATCATCTTGTGAGATGCAAGATTAGATATTGCAATAATTTCCCACCCCCTCAATATTTACATCTAAATGTTTCATCATTCTCCCAAGTCCACAACCTTCTCCAATACACAGGGAGACAGATGGCTCATAAGATTACAAGCTATGGAGATTTGGTGCTGCAGACAGGTCCCCTGGTATTCTAAGAAAATTAACAATTTATTTAAACAGCTCTGTCAGAAGCAATCCTCTTTGCCTCATTTTGTCTCCTGCTGGCTCTGTCTCCTGTAGGATTGGCTGCACACAGATTCACTGGTTACAGATTAAGGATGGAGGAAAGAAAAGAAACACAGTTATGAGTTATATGACCTGTGGACACTGGACAAGCATGTGAGCATAACCAGAATAACAGACAAAAAACATCACAGTTCTTATTTTTGTACCATCTTTATGAAAGAGCTCTCTCTTTTTGGGAGCTGAAACAAATTCTTGCCTGTTGAGCAGCTCTAAATTAAGTCAAAGGATTATCTGTATCACAGTAGTTCCAAGGAACATCAGACTTCACATACGGAGGGCACCAGCCTGACTCTGCAGCCTGCAAAACCATTGCTGCTGCTACCTGCTGGTGCCTCATGTCCTACATTGCTGCCCACTTACTGGTGAGTCCCTGGAGCAGGCACACAATCAGCAGGTGATTGTTTTGCACAGAAAAATCTTGCACTCTACCGATTATTGCAGCACTGTGCAGTTTGTTGAGCTGGCCAGTGAAAACAGGTAGCCAAACTAAGGATCTGGCTTTTGTGGGAACTGCAGCTCTGAACTTCTGAGGGGCCACTTACAGGATGGAGTGATTAGCCACTTGGCTAATCACCCACAGATGGGGAACACATCTTTTCACTTCTTTGTCACTACCGTGCTGCAGAGGTCTTACTCTGGCCACTTTGTCAAAGGGAAGGATGATCATTTGCTGTCGTGTCATTTAAATCTAGTGCCAGAGGCAGGGAAGCCTGCGTGCCAGCCAGAGCCCCTGCAGTCAGTGCGTGATGGTTCATTTAGCCCACGGCAGTCACTTGTTTGATGAGCCTGCTTCCCCTCCTGGGATGTGCTGAGAGCAGGGTCCTCCCCAAGGGTCTCACCCAAGTGAAGGTCTCATGGTTCACATTGCAGCTTTGGCTTTGGCTTTGGCTTGAGGAAGAGCAACAAAGTAACACCCTCCGGCTGAACTCTCCTGATGCTCTGTATATTTGAGGAATGCGGATTGGGGGTTTGGCAACAAGGATACAACACCACCCCGTGAAATGAGAGGCTGCCTCCAGTCACTGTCCAAGACCTGGGCAAAAAGGGAGCAGGTGTCTTAGAGTGTGCAGTAAAGTCAGCTCAGTAGGAAAACAGAAACGGATGTGTGCTTTTCCAGATTTGCTTGTTATAGAAGTTCTCTTCGAAAATAGTGCTGTTTCTCTTTTACTTGGCAAAATAAGCATAGTTTCAGTAATCCTCATCTGTCATATATTTTAGCATAGCTTTTCTGAGTGTGAGTGAATATAATTGTACATGCTACACAATTTGTCAACAGTATTTGCTTATCACTGGAAATACTGCACCAAGGGCACTAGGACTGCATTTGCCTTTTTCACAAATGAATTACGAGGGATGTACAACTATCCTGTGATCCTCCCGTATCCTGTCCCTTTCCATCCATCACTGTGGGTTGAAATCTTCTTTGTTAACATTATTATTCCCTTTGAATTTTCTACTATTGAATTTCTGACTGTTCCTATCACTTTTTTTTCATCGTCAGCTAGAATTTCCTCCATGATATTTGGAATATCCCCTATATATACAATCACCCCTCTTCAGTGCCATCATTAAATTTCATTAACATACTTCTCTCTTTTCTATGACAACCATTACTGAAAACATGAAACAGCATCTGTTCCCACTCTGGTCTCTAGGGAAAATCAGCTCCCAGGGAGTCTCCAATCCAGCGGTTCTGTCTTCTGCATAACACAGTGTCTCTTTCCACCAGTCCCATCCCCATTTGTACTCTGCTCCTCAGCTGAACTAATGAGTTCTTATGTGGCACCACCCTCAAATGCCTTAATCAGAAACATCTAATCTTTTATAATTACTTTGTCAAGCAAATTAGTTCTGCCAGGTAGTTTGATGGCTTGATCTAGCATAAGAGTTCTGTACAAAAACAATGCAGCTTTTTATCCCACTTCCTACTTTTCTGTTTTCATACTTTTGTGCATTTACATTAATCTAGTCCATGCTTCAACCTTTTTCTCAAATGCTTGTGATACCACCTTCACTTTCCTTGTTCTATTTGTCTATACAGCTGAAAATCCTTTAATAATCTTCTTAACTTCTTTTGCTATGTGAGCTAAACTTTCATCAATTCTCCATTTACTCCTACATTTCCCAGCCTTTAAGAAGTACATTTTTCCTGCTGATTAATGTTTGTTGGTAGGTTGTTTGGTTTTTTTCAATTCTTGTAGTTCTTGCTAGTTCTTAAGTTTTTCATCCTACAAGGAGCCTTTTCTTATCAGGTTCTTTTTTCTTCACTAGAGAAACTGGGTTCAAATAATTTTCTCATCATTGCAAGGAATAAATTTAGTTTTCTTCTTCAGGCCATCTCCAGCCTCCAGCTTCTCTCCTACTATGGCTATGAAGACATAGGCTGTCCTAAGGAAAACAAATAAGTCTTTGCTCTCTAATTGGCATTACAGAAGGCAAAAGCAGTTTTCTGCAAGTGTATACACATATATTTTCTCATGTGGTTTTCCACACTCAGTTTGAAAAAACTCAGTCAAAGGAAACTTAACTTCCCTCAGCTTTTCTTTGTTTAAATCCATGATATATTGAGAGGTTTTCTATTTCTTCTGCCTGTAGCAGAAAACTGCCATACTAAGCTTTTTAGGATGAAGTAAAAAAAAAATTGTCAGCAATCCTATTAACCTACAATCCACAAGCATAGGTTATTTTATATTATTGCTTTTATGGTAGTTGCCCCATTATATGGCAATACTAAAGCAAATTATTTAGCATGGTAAATATTTCAGTTCTTAGCTCCCTTATATCATCTTCAGTCCTTTGTACTTTTACAAAGGAAGTTTAACTGGAGATGTCCCTAAACTCACAGTTACCCACCAACTTTTCTCATCAGTGTTTATGAGATCAGCTCTAAGGCTACTGAGAGTACAACACAGAGTTGCATTTTAGCCTCACCAAAAAAAAAAAAAATCCAAGCAGAATAAGTCAATGCATTATTGTAATTAAGTAAATAAAATAATAATTTTAAGAAAAAGAAAGTATCAATCATTCCAGTGCAGTAATATCCTAAACTGAACTGTTTAAAACCAAGTAGCAACTCAGCCCTGGAGGACTAGGTGTGGAAAAAGAGAGGTAGCATCAAGCTTTGTCTTTTCTGACAAAGATATGGTTGTGGGAAATATTGGGCTACAGCACCAATAAATCTTGCATCAAAGCATAAGCTTTCTGGACTTAGTAGTCACTTTGCAGGGATGTCTCCTTTCCATGGGAGAGCATTAATGTGTGTATAATCTTACACTCTGTTAAATACAGCTTTGGAATAAGCAGCATTGAAAAGTCTTTTTGAAACCAAGAATTTTGCCTTTTTCATTTCTCTCCATCCAAAAACCTAGAAAAACCAAATGTTTCCTGACTCTCTCTTGACTGTTCTTAGTTTAATTTATAGGATGTCCCGCTTTCCCTTAGTTTCTCAGACAGCCCTGGTTTTAATTTGGCAGCTCTCAGTGGTTGCTGCAACATGATTCAGCTGTTCACTGTAACAGCCACCTTCCCACGTGCAAACATTTCCAAACACAAACAGTCTTGGATATAATTACTTTAAAGAAAACATTGAAAAATCCATAAATCAAGATCAAAAGAAGTAAAAATACAGTTATTGTCACAGAATATCCCCCTTTTCTGTCCTTCATCTACACCTAAGAAGAACACAGGTAACTCAGTGTAATAACTGATCTCATTGGACTAAAATGTGTTGAAAATACAAGTACTCGTTTATCTGTGTTCCAAAGGCCATTGCATTGTAAATGAGGAGGGTTCAGGTGAACATTCTTCCAGTGAAAGATCATTGAATATCCAAAGATGATATTACAGAGTAGGTCTTACACATTTCCTGCAGAAGTATATTCTGGTTGCAGGAATAAAACTGATAATTTCTTTGATATTATAATGAGAAAATGACCCACTGAAGGAAACAAGAGAATCCCCTTGCCCAAACGATGTTTTTTGTTCCCCAAACTACCCTTTGTTGAAAGGTGTCTGGTGCTGAATGCTCAAAAACGTTAGGATAAAAAGGATGGAGAGAAGAGGGAGTTATTCTTGTCCAGAAAAAGGCAAAAAGCACGTGGGATAGATATGCCTCAGTTAATTCAAGCTTGTCTGTCTCTCTCTTCTGCTTTGTCTTCCTTCCTATTTTGATAGTAGCAGCTAAATGTGGGTGATTAACATTCTAATCTCTGAAGCTCCTGCATATAGCTAAAGATTTTCTAGTCTACCTACAGGGTTAGCAGGCCTAGTGCTGAAGTTAATGGAATTGGGTATTAAAATCACAGAGGGAGTTTTGAAAATCACAAGAAAGGTGACCAGCACCAACTCAAGTCTGCTTTTAACTTAGGGAAGAGTTCCTTAAAGGATAGTCAGCAAATCACTGTCTTGAAAATCCTGCTGCCCAGTCACATACATTTAGTAGTGGCCTACTTGGGACAGTTTACATTTAATTCCTAGTACAAATATCACTAATAAACTTTAATTTCTAATGTCTAGTACATTCTTTGAGGGAAAGGGATGTCCTTTTATACACATCAAGAATGTACAGATTTGAATTGCTCAATGGTGACGATTTTTTTTCATAAATTTATAGCAAGTGGTTGGATAAGAAAGAAATATGAGAAGCATGATTGTTTTGGTTCAAGCTTCTAGATAGCAAACAGAATAAGTAAAGTGGGGAGCATAATTTTGCCATGGAGAGATGCAATTCCACTGAGAGTGTTAATGACTACAAAGCTGAGAGAAATCTAATTGATGTCCTGGAATAGAAGATCAGATAAGGTCAAATATGAATATTGTGTAAAAATATAAAAAGATAATATGTCCACTTTGCACTTGGTGTGTCTGGGACCAATCAGTTGGGATGCTCAGAATCTGTTCACAGATATTTTGCCTTTTCTGAAGTCTAAAAATTGAGGGCTTAAGTTTTAAATTTTGGGTCCCCCAGAAATGCAGATCTAAAGCAGGGCTGTTTCCAGCAAGCCTGGGCTCCCCTACACCATTACCTAGATAGGTATCACTGTCTGTCTTACCACTATCTTGATAGTATTCCCTTCAAAATAAATGTCAACTTCCCCATCCACTTTTGACATCCCCAACGAGTGATAAATGAGAGGACAAACGTAACCACATCAATTCAGCAACAGTCATTGACCAACAACATGGCAATGGGGATGAGCAGTGGGTGTTGCACACTTCAGACTCCTCCTGTAGGACTCAGTAATGGCATCACCTGTTGGGAACACACTGGTAGCAATAGTCTTAGTGTAGAGCACACCTTATGTGAAAATATGGAATGCATGGCTGCAATCTTGCACTTGCCAATGAATGGAATTGGTCATGCTGATAAGAACCTTTTGACTCCCTGTCCTTTCCTTCTCTTGCCAGTCTGATCTCAGGGTAAGAAGTGAGGATCACAAAATATTGTTTGTCACAAGAAGGCATATGAACTTATTGAGTCCAGTGGCAAATGCACTCAATCATATGGACTTATTTATGGAAGCTGCTTTGTGTATATATCCATTCCTACATTTTAATTCTTTCACTTGTGCTTCTAAAATTTAACCCTAAAAATCACAAACATATTAATGAGAAAAAGATGCTGGAGATTGTGGTAGTTTATGCCAGTATTAATACACTAGAGAATGTTGTATTGCAGAAAGTGTATTAAAAAATTTAAAGAAAGAAGTGACAGACTTTGATATTAAGTAATTCATCTTCTTCCCTTGGAACCACAGAGAATTGACACATTCATTTCAGACATTTTAATAAGAGCATTAGTGAAACTGGTTTTTCAGCAAACCAAGATGCTGTAATCTTACATTTCTTTTAAATATACTGAATTTCTCAACTTTACCATCTTTATACAGAAAAAGTCATTATATTTTGACAACAAGCACCTCTGAATACTGTGGCTTTAGGAGCCAGAATTAAACAAAAAACAAGAACTGAACTACCTACCTATCTACTATCAGTGTTGCTTTGCACCTGAGCAGTGGATGCATGGATCTCTGTGTTGTGTCTTACTAATGATCCCAGAATCTCTGGTGAGCACCATTTTTGCTTCTGGAATCCCCAGGTGTATTGCAGTCCTCACCCGGCATCCCACTGGACATTGGCACATACCTGCATGGTACTCTCTATAAGAAGAGAAACCTGCCAGAATTCCAGTAACCATATGGAGACAAGTGTCAAGCAGGTTTGTGGGCACTGATAAATTCATGATCCAAAGGGCACTGTCCACCCTGGAGGGTGTACTGCTCAAGAGACTGCTAGCCATTCAAGCAAGAAGTATTGTGGCAGGGAGCAGAGCAAAGGAATAAGAGGATGGAGAGCATATTTCAGTGTAATTATAATAATTTATAACTTGGGGTTGTTCTCCTGTTAAAATCTCAAAAGCAGAATATTTTTACTTTCTTATAAATTATTCACAGTCATTTGCTTTGCTTCATGACAAGTAACTTCTTTTCTTCAGACAGGATTTTCAACCTGAAAGAATGGAAGTGTTGACCCAGTTATGCCTAACAAACAAAACGTGAAAAGAACTAAAATTAGAAATTGATAAAATAATGTTAGTATGAGCAAGAAATAAGGCTTTTTCTCCTTTCTGTTCCATCTGAATTTAAAATAAGTAAAGCTATTTCATTAAAAAAAAAAAAAAAGAAAATAGGCTTCAAAATTAAACTGGTCTGAGAAGGATGCGGTAACATATATAGAACATTCTGTACATTATAAAAAAATTGGTGTCAAAAGTGCCCTAAAACAGAAGTTAGTCCCTTAGCAGTTCTGCAAAATGTTCATGATGCCTTGCCAGACTCTCATGCCCCATCTGCATCCTTTGTCCTGCAGACTGTGGCCCTTGTCATATAGGACATGGATTTCTGATACTGTATTGAGAGCAGTGTATAGGAATTGGAAAAGTATATACCACATGACATGTAGTGGGTTAAAGATTCTTTAGAGGCATCATTCTCCAGATTCAAGTAGTAGATCTAGGACTGGATCTACTCACTCCCATATTGAAAAAAAAAAATGCTGAAAAGAAAAAAATAAAAAGGCTTTGTGGAAAACCTGTGCCCCTTTTAACCTTCTAGTATATCCACTGCTAATGTATGGGATGTTATTAACGTATTGATTGCATATTCCATTAAAAGAGTCTCAAATGGTTAATGTAGGTCAAAAAATTACTTACCTTCTAAGACACAGAGATCAAGATATTAAAAATTATGAGACTTCCTTAAAATTCCTAAAGCCATAGTTAAACCATTTAATGGGTAACATTATTTAAAAAAAAAAAAACCTTGCACTTAAAATTCTCACTAGGAATCAAGGATTTAGGTTTTATTATCTGAAGTGCTTCAGAAACTGGTAGTAAATAACACTTAATTAAACAGATTAAATAATGTTTGTTTATGTTATTCTATAAAGAAAAGAATCCCACAATTTTTTGCAATGTTAACTATGTTTGCTCTTCCAAGGACTTAAAAGAAACAGGGTGCCAAGAAGTTTCTTATCTACTTATTGGAGACAGTTGTGATCATATTCAAGATATGAGAGGGGTTGTATATATTTAAATAACTTGCAGTCCTAGTTTGTACATTTTAAATCGGCCAGATGCATCTACGTTTCGTTTTTCTTCAACCACTATTCAAAGTATTTGAAATCTCTGCTAGTTCGTAACTCAGCTCCCAACATGCTTGAACTGCCATGCAAAGGCAACATAAGATTGGGGATTTATTCTCCTCTTCATGAGACGTGCTCCATTTTTATATCTCCTGGTGCGCATACATTTCCTTTTTGGCTAAGTATTTTGCTGAGTTTGTCCTATTTATAGTAATTTTCAGTGGTTTGGTAATGTTCGGTTAAAATATCCAGGCAAATGTTCTCTGAATTGGGAGCTCTGGACTATTAGAGGTCTTCCTGCTTGCAATTTAAAAGAATACATTGGAAAAACCATGAAGCGATCACTACTTCATGTGTTCCCTATTTACTTTGGATATCAGACCTAAACTTGGCTGTATTTATGACTACTTTCTTAGGTGTTTAGAAAAGTAGTTGTTGGACAGCAGGGAACCATTTCACTTGCAGCTGTTTATTTAGTATTTATCATTTTAACAGTTCAGGAAAAAGAACATTTTCCAACCTCATTTTTTACAAGAATTTCCACTCAGTACAAGCTATCAACACCTTCACCAAGTCAGAAACATAAAGCTGGCCTCATTCTCCTTACCTTATAATTTATAATGATGTTTTGGTAACTGGTAATCTCAGCATGTGCAATGGAGTCATTCAAGAGACTCATGTACACAATTAGTAATGTACATAGTGGCTCTGAAAATTATTATAACATCAGGATTCTCAACTGTAGTTTGAAAACATAATTTCTGTGTAAAGAACCTGAAACTTTCAAAGAGAGAAAGCAAGCCAGCTGCATGGCAGGCAGTGATAAGCAAAACTGAAAATCAGGCTGTGTTAATATAGAATTGTAAGCCTTTTATCTGCATTTTAAACCTTAGGAAATTTCCTCCAAAAGAAGAAGGCGTAAATATCTTCTTCATTTAAATAACTGCTACTTGATATTCTGATGAAGAAGAAATTAAATGGTTTTGGTTTGGACTTTTGTTTAGCTTGAGTTTTGCTTTCTTTTATTTCTTCCAGTTCTTGACTGCTGTGTTCACACTTTGGCTCAGATGTTGTGCTTTTCCTGTGAGAAACCTGTGCAGGTTTCCTGAATGTAGGAGATTACTACTGCTTAGGGAACAACATCACAGATGCAGTGAAGATAAGTGGATTTGTGACTTAATGATCCCCTTTCTTCCATACTCTTCTCCTTTCAGCAAATGAAAAAGCAGCTCTATGGATAAAATTAAAGTGGAAGGAGGAAGTGTTGAAATAGTATTCAAAAAACTGATCCAAGCTAGGTCAAAGCCTCCCATCGATGCCAAAAAATAATATGTAAGTTGCTTGAATTATTAAGTCCTTGCCAAAAGAATGCAGTTTTTTCTTTACTTAGATTTACAGTGAATATTTGTATAATTCATGCCCTGTTGATGAGGGAAATGGTTGCCATTGATTGCAGTCATAGAAGATTAGAACTTTTGATCCCTTTTAAAGAAAAACTAATTATTGCTGTGCCGTAATACAGTATTTGAACTGATCAGTTGGGTAAAAAGGGCACTTGCCATGATAGGCAGGAGTCAGTCAGAGATGAATATCAGTGAGTCTGAATCTGGCCAGCAGAGTAGCCACCAAAGCTTTGATATCTCAGAAACAGTTCATATTTGGGAGAGTCCTGCATTTACTGCTGCATTATTGACTTCATTTGTTAGTACCACAATTGTCCTTTCAGGGGTCTGTGACTCCAGCATATCAAAAGGCATGGGACTGTTCACAGACTTAACACTAGGCATGGACTTAAACAACTTGATGATTCAAGCTTATGGTCAAAGTTTTCTTCCTGAGAAAAAAATATTGCTTTCTTCTGTAGCTTGTAGTCAGGAATGCTTTTAATCTCACATTGACTGATGTGTGCTATCCCTAGCACGTAAAGGAAATGCTTACATACTCATAGCTACCTTTATTTTAGAGATGTGACTGTAGCACTTGCTGCACTAATTCCCCAGGATATTTATTTATAAAAAATTACTTCCAGAGCCTTTTAGTGCATTGACCTTGTTTCACGGTTTAGCTGGGAGGAGGGAGAGCTGGGTTTTTTTCCTAAGCACTGCAGGGGATTTCTGTCAGGTTGCTTTAACACTTCCCTTCAGATTCTTGCCAGGCTTTCAGGCTAAAGAATTTTCAGATGTAGCTAGCCATCATCACATAGGTCTTTGCACAGTCTCTGTTATTTTATAAATCTAAAATTCAATTGGTTTTCAAGAAAAAAGGAAAGGACAGTATGCAAATATGAAGCTATTAGGTCAGAGTCATAAATGCATGGGGAAAAAAGATAACTTCTGATGCATCAGATATGTATGATACAGTGAAACTGTATGGACTGGCTTCATGCATTATATCAATTATAAGATTTGGAACATTGTTGTACCTCTAAAGAATGGGAGAAGGAAGAAAGTGAGATGTTATGCTGTTGAATTTTCTCTCAAAAACTAGAGGTGTTTTAGTAGCAGGACACTCATTTTAGAAATCAAAGTATTTATGCTCTACAAGTGTGAAAGTCTTAGTCATCTTTGCCCTACTCAACTGTGACCCTAATAGGTTAGCACTGCGGCTGCTATTAGCCACGTGTTTTGCTGTCTCTTCCTGAGTATTTTCATGTACATACTGACACATGTATGGGAAGTGCACACAGGTAATTCTTGAACCTCATTCTCTGACTACAGAGAATGTATCTGCCTTACAGTAGCATAAGACACATTTTTTAGGGTCTTTCTTTAGTGTGGATGACCAAATTTGAGTCTCTTTTTTTCCCCTAAAATAGCTGGTTACATCCAGGCCGTGAGAAGGTCCCTCATATATTCCTGGCAAACCATGCTAAAGCAGTGATTCTGGATTAATGTTGAAGAAAGCCTACTGAAATGCCAACATTCTACCTCTTCTTATAGTGTAACAGGTATAATTGTAATTCTGTCCTGTTATTTCCTGATCTTTGAACTCCATCTCTCACCTCTCTGTCATCACTCCTCAATTTCACACAGGGCTGCCACATACAGAGAGTGGATACACAGCCCTGTTCCAGATAGGGCTCAGGCAAAGTGTTCAGCTTCATGGCATTTCTGTGCTAATCCCTGAGGGCCTTTGGATATACCCTTGCAGCAATACACTTACATATACTACTACTACTACTAGTAACCCTGCTTGGCCAGACAGGAGCTTAGATTCCCAGGGGTTAACTACCAAGAAGATTTCAGTGATAGTTAACTAGGTGTAGGCAGGTGAAAATGTACAGCACTGCAAAATCTAACTCCAATGCCTCTTGATTGTATTAGTACCTCAAAGAAGGGCTGCATTATTCTAACTGCAACGTGAGGTCTAACTAGAAAAAGAGACATTTGGAGAAATCATCCATTTATTATATTTTTCAAGGAAAAAAAGCAGTTACATCATTCTTAGCAGAGAATAGAAAGAAAGCTGTAAATAACACAGCTGTTCAGTGGTAAATAGAAAAGAACAGTCAGATTCAAAGCTTGCTATGTCTATTCACAGTGAAGGACTTAGGGGAGAAAAGATTATTGTGATCTTGCTATGTGTACATTCTGAAGACAATATTGCTGGTTAAGTTCTAAGGTTGTCTCTTAGAATGTGTGATTGCTAAGCATGTCAACTAGACTCGGTTTTGTCCCTGTATGTCTATATGCAATATGGTGATATATGCAATTTCAGTCACCCTTTCCACCTCTAAGTGGACTTTATCTGAATTGCTGTCATACTCCAAACTGTCTGCACTTTCATTAAAAGAATTATTGTTCCTGTCATCAGCTTGGTAAGAACAGCACTAGGAAATAAGCTACCTCTAGATGAAAAGATGAATTCTATTGTTCACAAAGCTGGGGAAATATTAGTCAAGCATATGGCTTGGCTAGAAGATAGGCTGTTTGGAAATAGGAGTTAGTGCTCTTGCTGAAGTGGAGTTCCAAAATACTGCCTGGCATTTCTGATGATGCACTGGCATCTTGTTTGCTGTAAGATCTTATGAAGGTCATTCAAACTCTCTGTACCTCAGTTTCTTCATCAGTAAAGTTGTGACAATTTTTTTTGTACCAAAGTTTCCCAGTGATAGGCTTAATTGTCACACACCACAAAACACTTAGAGATCTCAGTACAGAACGTGCAAAATATTATTGCTATTAGAAGTCCATTACAGCTCTGTTTGTCTTAGTTCAAACTGGTACTTTGGTACGTGCGGCTAGACAGCTTCTAATGTTATCTTGATTCACAAAGCACTTTTTGTGTGAGGTTTGACTCACAGTAAAATGCCAGTTAGAATTTTTTCCTCAGGAACTCACTGGAGCTTGGCTTACAAAATCTGAAAATTAAATCAACCAAAATAGGTCAAACACAAAACTATATGTCCTTATGTGTCCTCTTGTCCTCTTTTAGCAGTACAGCAGATAGTTGTTGTTTTCTTTTCTGTAAAATTTAGGCTTGTTTTGTTTCTTAGTTGGCTTTGGTAACTGTATCATAGTTACATTTTGAATACCTGCTCATGCAAGTTTTCATTCCCTATTAAATATAGTTTAAAATGATCTGTTCATCTGTTAGTCGTCCAGAAATAATGTGCTGGATATACAAGCAGCTGATGCTACTGAACACGACAGAAGAGTGTATCATTATGTTGCAGCTTGTTGGTAGCCATCATTACAGAGATATTTTCAAACCTTAAAAAAGGAACAAAGCATCTGAAACATAATCTAATGTTAATATAAGCTGCAGTTTTGCATTTACTTTCCTCCTCTAGCTAATTCTTTAGGAATTTATTCCTATTCACACAATCCTTTAAGTTGATATGTTCATTCTGTACCTAGTTTACAATTTCTATTCATTCCCGTGTCAAGTACGTGAAGGTGCTGCTTAAATTAGTACTTACTTCAGTATTATACATTTTTGAATTGGTTGTTCATTGCAGTCATAATGCAGTGAATAAATTTGTTAATATTTGAGGTGGGAAAAGAAGTAAAAAGGGAAACCATCTACACCAGTCAGAGCCCAGCTTTCTAGCTATAACATATTATAATTTATTTAAACTCAATCAATACTTAATCTGGAGTTTAAATTCTGCTAAAGATCTGTGGCATGGCTAAAAGCAGCTGGTGCCAGGGAATAAAATTTTCTTCAGGCTGTGATTCTGATGAATTTGTAATGCGCTCTAAGGGTGATGCATTGACCTAAATTCACAAAAGCACTGCTATTCCTGTTTATTATTATGAAAGGTATCCTACCGTCAGTTTTGTTCTTTAGAATGTTGTGTGGCTGTATGGAAAAGATGACAGGTTGCAGTGAGGATGACTGGAGAGGAAGGAGCTGCACACACACCTCTGGCATGCCCTGGCTGCCCGGGCTGGAAGCCCTGGGGTTTGGAGGGCACTCCCTGGAAGAAGGGCAAATCCCTGGCAAGGGGTGGGGAGGCACAGGACAGCTGGAGCCCCCTTCCACTCTTGTTTCACCGGAGGAAGAACCCAGCACTCTCTCCAAGGCTTTGTCTGTGCAGCCTGAAACCACAGACAGGGTGGTGCCTCACTGTAATTCCAGGATTTTATGCAGGAATAATTTCAGCACTGTAAAACCCCAGCAAACGTTTGAAGCCAGCAGTGGGGGCAGACTTCCTGAGAGGTGTGTGTTTGTGGTGATCACTTGGATTTTTTTTGTTGTCAACATAAATGATGTTGTTAAGGCAGGAAGAGGACAGTGTTGTTGAAAATTGCTTCTCCCAGTTTGTTTAGGTTTTTTCTCCTGTAGCCTTACAGGGGATATAGAGCTAGATCTGAGGTTTGGTTTTCTGTCACAGTTCTTCAAAGTCCCTCAAGTCCAACCATCACAGGATAAGTACCCATGAGCAACTCACATTGAAGTGGCTGGGAATTGCACACACTGATCTCTTGTAATGATCAGGCCACTTAATTTTTTCCAGTGTATTTGGCAACCTTTTCCTATGCATCATCCAAGGGTTTTTCATAGTAAGTGGTGCCTCCCCAGTGGCCTGAGTCCTTATCCAAGCCTTCTTTGTGACCTTGAGAGTTTGCAGTCATATTTGTCTATTTTTGTGAAACATCTTGTGTGTTAGCAGATTTATAACTGTGAAAAACTTCATTTTTTAAAAAAAGTAGAGTGAATAAGGGAAATGAAGAAAGGCTGACAATCTCCCCACTTCTTTCATGATGAGATATGATGCCGCTTGTGTAAAAACCATGAGAGCTCAATTATATTTCTTTATTGGTACTCGACCGCTTCTCAGTTGTTGCTTTTCCAGGCAGAATCTGTGAGGCAGGACTCTCACCTCTGTGTCATTTATCTCCTGTGCTCTCTCCTGCCTCCTTATGGGGCATAATATCAGACACTATCTTCAGCATGTCTGTTCTCATTGTATTTTGTGCCCACCTCTTCCCATATTGCTGTTCAAATCAAATTCTTGTTGTGATTTATGCCAGAAAAACTGTGGGATAGAATAAATCCACAGACTTTAAAGGTATTAGCCTGCTTTTACTCTAGCACAATCGACAGCTGTACCTAGCACTGCGACCTTATCCCACCCCCATGAGGCAGCATCCAAAGCCATGCTGCTTTGGAAGAGCACTGCCGTGTGCTCACTGAGGTTTGCTCCTCAGGGCCAGCCTAGAGGATGAGAACAGCAGGCAAACACAGCTTCTCAGCAGGAGCAACTATTTGTTTCAGCTCTAGCCTTTATTTAAAAATATGAAGCTATTAAACAAAAATACAAAGACTTGGATTTCAAACTCATACCTAACTTGGAGAGCTGGGTTTCCAGATCCAACTGTGCAATTTCAGTCTAGCAGCAAGAAAGTTCGGGTTTCCACTTCAGTTTGTTTTCTTCTAGCTTTAATGCTCAGAGTACTTCAAGATCCAGATGCAAGGGAGCAGATATACTTACCTGCTGTAGAGGTGAACTGTCTATTTACAGAAGTCTTGGATCCTTCCCTCTCCCCAGCGTACCAGTCTGATCCACATCACAGCTTTGAACTCTATTAAGCACAACTACAGATCATTGGTAATCACTGGGTAATCAAAAGCTGTGTTCTTCTTGGTAGAATAATAGATTGGGAGCATCTGCAATCAATTATCTGGAAATAAAATTATTTAAATAGAGAAAGATAATTGGAAGTTCCAACAGAGGACTAAAGTTGTATCTTATTCTTTATCATGATGGTCTGACCAACTGGATCTTCCCAATTTGCCTCTAATGATTAATTTTTATGTAAAATTTGAATCTTTCTATTTTTTTATTAAAATTTATCATCTATCTTGCTTTCTCACAGGATAAAAAAACCCACCCAGCTCTCATGGTTATTACAAGACTTTGGTATTTCTATTGCAGTAGTGGAAAAGTAGACTGCAGCTAGTTCATGTAAAAGCCTAGAGAAAAGCATGTTCCTTACCCCATAGAAGGCCAGCTGATGAGTTGTAAGATATGAATATGATAAAAATGGAATATAGGTTGGGAGTGACAGACTGTCAAAAAATGATAGTGTATACATAGTTTTCAGCTAATCAAGGGTAGTAACAGTACTTTGCTTACTTGCTTAATCATGATTAGGTGCCAGTTTTCTGTTGTTGTAACAGAAGAGTTAAATTTCAAGCCTATGATTTGAAGGAGGCTGGAGGGAATGACAGTTTTCATAAATTCAGAAAGTTTTCACCAGGCAGACCTACAGACTGATTTCTGTGTGTAGTTCACAAAACTGTACAGTAATGTTTTTTCTTCCCACAGTGCCATGAAAAAACTTTTGGCTTCAGCTCATGTGTGAAATCTTTTGCACAACAAAAGTGGTTTCTTGTGGCCAGTAAGACTAAATGTTCTAAGCATTCCAGGAAGCATATAAATGGATTGGTACCCTTCCTAAGGTTATGGAGCCTTATTTCTTCCTTTTTTCCTTCATTCTTCCCTCCCTCCCACCACCACCATTTATGCTCTCTTCATCTGTGCAAAGACCAAGTAGAGTATAGTGTTTGAAAATCCTGACTATCATTTTCCATTTTTTCTCGGGTTTTCCTTAGTTATATTTTCTGAAAAGAAGTTGTTTCAGTAAACGCAACCTAGTAAATTATCTCAAATTACTTCTTACAGTCCAGGCTAGCATTATAACATGAAAATTGTTACTTGGAGTCTCCCACGCCCCCGGCTGCTGCAGACCTATGTCTCCAGGCTGGGGAGAAGCCGATCACAGCACTTCCCCAGTAGGGTCTACAGGCCAATCCACAATGTGGAAAGCAGAGTTTACACAAAGACTTCTTATCCTTCCTTGGCAATCCTGCCAGATTCAGTAAAGTTGTAGTGATGGTCAAAACCAACTAAAATGGTGATTTTATACTGATGGGTAAGCAAATATCTATGTGGAAACCAGATGAGAAATTATTCAAGCCAAAACCATTAAATCTCAGCTCATCTAAGGATACTAGAAAACAGCCATCCCATTTCTTTGATCTATGATATTTGAATCTGAATGTGTGTTAATAAGACATATATGTTGGGCATTGAGATTGTCTTCTCTTGAAAAAGGGTAAACATTGCATTTGTCTCTGTAAAAATATACTTCAATAGCTGGGAAGAAAGTGGAGATTCATTATTTTTGCAGTTGTAGAAGACATTTAGCAGCTGTGTTTATACTGGCAGACAATTTGGATATTAGGTGGCAGGACGGAGAACTGCAGATGCACAATATTGTGCAGATATTGTGCACTTACAGTCCATTTCCAAGGAAACATGTTATTTTATATTTCCCTTGGTGTCATTAATCACATTTTGTGATGTATCTCACTATTTCAACCCATTCCCGTAGATTTATTCTTTTTTTGGCCTGTTTGTTTAGTAGTTATTGATCTCTATTTCACCAAATTCCATCTCAACTACAGAAAATTAAGTTCTTTTTGCTTCGGGGAAGACAATTAAGATGGCCCTATACTGATTACTGAGGCTACCTGTAATAATCAGCATATCTACCACATCAGAAAGATATTTAGCTTACCTTTGGTCAGAAAAAACATTCATACTGTTCTTTGGCATTTAGAAATTAAACTAATTTCCGGAAAGCAAAAGTATGTTTCTCATCTTGATCTACAAAGCAACAGCTGCTCTTGCCTCTGTTCTTGAAGTTCTCTAATCCTTCAACAGGCTTTGTTTTGGTTTTACAGGTGAATTCCCTAAACTGTAGCAATGATGGCCCATCTCTGGGAGAAATATATGCTGATGTAGACAGTGAGGGATCCCCCTGGTAGGGATTTGAGAGCCTGAGGAACCTCAGTGTATGGGATGTAACCACAGGTCTCTTTTTGGCATTACTTCTATATTTAAATAATGGCATTAAATGTTCCTGAGTAAATTTGGCTTGTAAATGCTCCTGAGGGTGCTCTTTGAGCTACCTCACCTTGGAAGGATCATCCAGTGGCATTGTGCTTCTCCTGCAGCTCCCTTGCCCATGGGAAACAGTCCTGATGCCACTGTTTGGAGACAGACAACGTTTTATATCTGTTTCATATAGGGTTGTCCAGGTGTGCTGGAGGGAAACTAAAAATGGAAAAAGCTTGTGCAAAACTTTTGACCTTCTTTTGCTGAAGAGCTAGCTGTGCAGGAGCTCTGGCCTGGGAGGTGGGCAGCTCCCTGGAGGATTATGAGATGGGAACAAAAGACCTGCCAGGTATGCTTTGTCCTGCCTGAGCCTGGGTATCACGCTAGGTAAGGTTTTTTTCTCTTGGTGAACAAAGAAAAGGAGTTCTACTGACCTCTAAAAAAGAAGCAAACCCAAAGAATTCACTACACCGAGAATTAATGACTTATCCAAGATGGTGTGATCAGCAGATTTCTTGAAGAAACCACAAACTCTGCCCAGTGCCCCTTCTCGTGACTGGTTCAGAATGCTAAATATAACCAGGCAGTATTGTTTTTAGGGATAAATGAAAAGCAGAGAAAAAAATAGCTCTGATTATGCTACGTGGCTTAGGAAATGCAACTTGTTTTCAGCCTTTTTTTCTAGAGGATGACTGTGAGGAGGCTCTGTCCACTACAGTGAAAGTAGCAAACAAGTGTGCATAAACAGTGTTCTTGTGTTGCCATGAGTTGTGTGGAAAGAGATGGCCCCACACATCAGAAGGGGGGTTGGGGTGGATTTTAGGCTGTGCTCAGTGTTTTTCAGAATACTGAAATCTCAAGAAGAGATTTACTTTCAGGAAGGTCATGGAGTTTGGATTTGGGAAGAGAGGACTCTGGTGACTGCATTTCTATTTCTAGAAACTAGTAACATATATTTTATATGTTCTCAAAGATTAAGTGGTTTGCAAAAGTACATTGGAAGCTGGTGGCAGAACTGGAAAATTAATACAGCTCTGGGGAACTTGATAGAAGTGCTATAGTCTAAAAGTCATTTATACAAAGAAAATAAAATGTCACTATCATTCCTGCTCTCGTGGACCCCACGATTTTGCCTCCTCTAAGATGCTTGCTCTTTCCTGTGATCTTTCCCATGCCCTGTTCTCTCTCTTTCTCCAACATTCAGGTATATTTCTCTTATGTGATGGTTATACAATTGATACTTAGTGCAACCTAGTGGAAGCTGTCTCCAAGCAGACAGCACTGGCAGCGAGACTGGAAGTATGACCATTTGCCAGCATGCTCTCCACATACATAGTATGAGATTAGCTGTAAACAATATAATTTAGGGATGTTAAATAACCTCTCAGTGTCTAGTCCAAGACTGCATAAAGCGAATTAATGAAATATAAGTTGAAAGATCTATCAATATATACTGCAATTCCCAGTCTCTTCAAATATGTTGATCCCCCTTTCTTTCCCTTAATTCCTGCGTTTCTTTTCCATGTGTTCATCTGCAAAAGCAGCTGCCTTTCTACTGCAAATAGCTCTAGAGCCCAAATCAAGACCAGAATTCTATTGGCTCCATTCTCATAGCTAACGGGCTCCTCCAGTTTCTTGTTATACACCCCTCTTTTGCACCCCAGCCCTCTACCACCTGGTCACTGCTGCTGAACCATCATTGTTACACAGCTGAGCAATTTAGTGAGGAGGTTCAGAGAAGGGAAGTAGGTGTGTCTTGCCCTGATTTGCTTGATGTTCCTTATAGCTCTTTCCCAGCTTATCCTTTTTGCTCTCTTTGACACGCTCATATGTGTGTCCCTGTCCTCCTGGGCATTACAGCGCTCTCCCTCAACATGACCTAGCCCTGTCTCCCTTGCTGTTGCCTTTGTTGACTCCAGCCCCCCCTCTAGTCCCCTGGTTCACCTTCCCTTGCAGAGCCAGAGCTGCTCCTGATAACAGCGTGTCAGAAGAGATGCAGCAGGCTGAACATGTATTGTACCAGTGCCATGTGAAGTCACTTCCTCAGCTACCAGTTGTGCACATTTCAGAGCACATTGACCATGGTGCATTCTATACTTCTTGTGCACATAGCTGAGGCAAGTCATCAAAGCCTCACAGAAACAGAGTAAATTAAATCTTACGAAAGATTTAACAAGAGCCTAACTGACTGATCACTGAACACCACACCTGGAATCATTTAAATTTTAGCATTACTAGGCGTGTGTTTTATTTTTCCTTTTAAAATAAACCTAGGAAGTGGCTAGGTTAATGCATACGACCTTAGCCTAAAGGATAAACAGCCAAGCCAATAAATATAATGTGCAGGCTCTTGCCTATTCCTGTCTATACAGGCAATCATCTATAGCACCTGTATCCTCTCTCGCAGATGTTTTATGACCAACACGTTAAAGTGTAGAGAAACAGAAATGCTGGTCAAGTACAATGTAGTCAAGTTAATTTTCCCCTAGGAACTGAAGTATTTAGTTGCTGATTGTCGGTTCACAACAGTCTTGTTTTTCTTTCTAAATGTGGAATTGAAATATTGCATTTGTCTAGTTGTTTAAAAATTAATTAACATAAAGCTTAGGCTGAATAAAAGGGACTTTCTGTGCTTCAGGTACTGAGAGGGAGGGAAGGTGCAAGGAAAGCTGCTTCAGGATCCCTGTCCAGACCAGCTACTCTCACATTCTCTGGTTGCCAAAAGTCTCCAAGAGGATGCTGTAGCAGTGGTGCCAAGAGGAGTTAAGGTTAATGAAATAGGCTGGTGCCTATTATATTGCAGTGACTATGGACTTAGCCAGCCTATAGGGATCTTCTGAGCAAAGCAGAGTCAGAGCAATATCTGCTCTGGCCCCACAGCTATTGATTTCCCTTTACTGTCATGAAGTCAGATAAAAAAAGAACCTCAAATTCCAGCTGTTAGTTACTTCAGGGTCTAAGCAGCAGAAAAATTAGAAACATTTGCATTTCCATTCCTGTTCCAAGCAAATAGACACTATCAAGAGAGGACAAGGAAGAGACAAGGATATAGCTTTAGTCTATTTACTTGAAGTGATCAGACCTAGAACGATGAGGAGGAAATCCAAACCCCGTTCCTGCCCCCGCACCTCCAAGACACAAATATTTTCTTTTTGCATGATTTTCTTAGAACAACATAGCTCCCAATGGACTCTGTGCTATGGTTTGGTATGCCTAAAAGGCACACAAGGAAAAATGTGGGGTTTGCACTTAACAAAAATCGAAGTGCATCTTCTGACAGGCGCTGTTCTAGCTGTGAGATGTGAAACGAATTGTGTATGTTCATTACTTTGTAATAGAGTGCAAATATGCTTTTTGATATTTTTCATCCAGAGTTCAAAAAATTACAGTGGTGCTATATTGTTGAATTACAGTGCTTATCACTCAGGTCTGTTATTGTTACAGCCACGAGTAACTCCTGTATGTATTTTGATGTACATATAACCTCACTAAAGCAAGATGGCATATCCAAGATCTTCATATCCAAAAGAAACTGCCAAGTGTTATATTTGTTTTAATTGGCTTCTGGGGATGTTCCCCAGTTATCTGCAATTGCAGGTTACATATAATATCTATTTCTTACCGTGAAATATAAAGGATGAAGTGTCATTCAGTAGTTTAGAGGAATGTGGCTGGGTTTCACAAAGAATGATTAAAGGTGATAAATTTGATGAAATCAGAATTTTGAGCACACCACTCCAGTGATCCAAAAGTGAGGAAAACAGGAGTTTCACAGGATGGTCTTTTAACAAAGTACATTTTCCTCTTGCTCTTTCATGAATGGCCATGGAGGGAGAGAGGCAGCAGGAGGAGGGAGAATTGGGCACTGGAAAGAGAGCTCTGGTTAAGGCAGTGGCTTTGGGGACCATCTGACTGGATTTGTTTTCAGTCCCTGCCTAAGAAAGTCATTTAGGAGATGTCTGTGGCACAGTGCCATTCTACATTTAGTTTGGCTACTAAAAGCAGCTGCTTTCACTGCACTCCCTATGAGCAGAAGTGGACAGTTTCTCCCACAGGCTCTGCATTCTCTGTCTGTGAACTGGGAAAAATAATATTTCTTTTCCCTCGCTCTGCTCAGTGCATGCCATCCTCTGTCTTAGCATATTGATACTAACAGGAGCTCAGGGGTTCCAGCCTTCTTTGGGCCTCTTGGCAGCAATTGATTTTGCTCCAGAAACAACTGGTATTGGACTTGTGGTGATTTAGTTTCCAGAGGCAGTGTACTTTTGTTTGCTGGTAGAGACTGACTTCTGTTCACCTATGGAGTCGGTGTGTAGTTAATCTACCAATTAATCTCATGCTTGATTGCAGTGTTTCTTGCAACTTTTGCAATCCCCTTTAACCACAGTGACCAGATCTTTGTTTATGCTGTAACCCTATAAGAGGAAACAGCACCCTGCCACAGTTTTCTTGCTATCATAAGGGAGGGAGACAAAGTCTTGTCTTGATTAATATATGAAATCCATTTTAATATTAATTCTGTCGTAATATTCAATTCCAGAAGCACATATGGAAGGAAATATTAATGCATTAGATTCTTTGTAATGATTTGAACTATTTTTATTAAACATATTAAAACTATGAAGTATTAAGCTTTAAATTTCCAACAACTAGTGTTAAAAATTAATTATTTATTTCTGAATGTTACTGTACTATTAACGTTGCACTCATGCATTCAAAACTGAATCATTTTCACCTTTTGCCCCTATAAATTTCTCTAGCAACATACAGGAAACTGGGTGGAAAAGAGTTAAATACTTTTGCCTCAATTAGATCAGCCACCCCAACTGGAAGTATCTAATAAAATGAGAAAAAGGTCTTTTCAGATTTTTCACCTAGTCTTGAACTGATGCAACATCTGAATGTGGTTGCTCTAGATAACTGGGGAAACTTTAAAAAAAAGGACATGTCTAAACATGCCCAATGCAAATATTGTCAATGGAATGCAAATGCTAGTACAAAAAATAGTAGTTGGGCTTTTTTCCTTGTCTTTCTGGTTTTGAACATGTAATGAGAGGGGAAAAAAAATCTTCAGACGTAGGAAAACCTGTGCAAGAAAAAAAAAACCCACCACATTTTCCCTTTAACACTTTGGAAGATAAATTTACAATTATGGTTTCAGTTAAAGCTGTAAGGAAGGACTTTTCATCTTTTCAAGCTGTGAAGTCCTGTCCTCAGTATTGGTGCTTATGACTTTTTTATTTCTCTAAGTACTGAATGGGGCTTGCAGGAAGGAAACTAAGACAGATGGGAGCAAGTAAGAAGGAACATGACTGAAGGGTTTACTGTTTAAGGCACTCACCTGCACAGAGGAAAGGGAGGAGGAAAAAATGCTGTATACTGGTCCCTCTTTCAGAGAATATCTGTGCCTCCTACCAGAAATATCACTAGATTAAAGCCAGAAATATTTTAATACTTTAAACTTAAAAATTGAGCAATGTGATGATGAAGGTCACATAAGGTGTCCCCAGCTACTTTTAATTTTCTCTTATTTTATCTGTCCTAGAGATTAAGATTTATCTGTTTAAATTCATGCAGCTTCTGTCTGATGAAATAACAATATTAAAAATATTTCATTGAAATCTTTAAAATCTGCACGATTTCACAACTGAATGCAGTCACCATCCATTTACATAGGAAATCAACTTCCAGTTATTTAACTAGTGTCAGAAACTGCATCCTTTAGCAATAAATGTGGCAAAACACAGTTCCACTTTATAAGAACTTATATTAATCATTCCTAAAGTCCATTTAAACAAGAACCATTTATTTCTTAGAAGTAAGAGTATGGCATAAATGGCAAGGTAATTATTGTGCATGCCTAATTCTGGAGAACAGACAGGACTCACAATACCTGTTTTAAGATAGAACAATAAAAAGTTAATTGAAATCATTTTATAACACTTTCATAATTCTTTTCGGTCCTTATTTTAGACCCACAAACACTAAACTTCATATAAATTAGTTTAAACATGCCTTTAATAACACAAACGGCAAGACTGTGATGTGTTTTTTCCATTATCCTTTAAAAGATAATGCAGTTGTGTCTAGCAACATATTTGCTTATAACATATTAATGTTTCACCTAATTGACAGCCACATAGTTTGCAAATTAATTCAATCTTGTTTTCTGTGGTACCTACTTTACCTTATTTAAGTACTGCCTACACCGTATTATTATTTTGTCCTTATTTTGTTTTGGTGTAGTGGGTTTATTTTGTTGTTTTCTGCTTCACAATGACATTTATGTGACAATATTCAGATTTCAAACTACATCGTTGTTTTACAGTTCCTTTCCAATCTGCTTTGTACAACCTTCAGCCAGTTTTACCTTTCTTTCCTACTCTAGAGACACTTTGATTAGATGCTGTTTGTGTTCAATGTTAATGTTCAGCCAGAGTCATTTGGCTTTGGGTTTTGAGGTTGTCTTTTTATTATTATTATTTTCTTTCTTTCTTGTTTGTTCCAGAAACAAAACCATTAACATTTTGCACGAGCCCTTTGGTAGGCCATCTGCTTCTGTGAGAACCATGCTGAAGTCTGTTCAGGATTAGGGATAAGGAGAGGAAATATCAGGGGGTATTGCAGGGTCAAGAGCCTGCAACACTGTACTCCAAGGAGGCAGAAAGGGCAGGGCTGTGTGAAGACATGCATGAGACACAGCCTCATTAAAACTAACAATATGAAAATGTCTTACAGAAAGCATGATCCACCCATCCATGTTTTCATCAGCTGGGCAGAGTTTTGCCTTAGGGCAGCAGCACGCTCCCGCATCCTCGCAGATGCAGCTGGCTTGCATGGGGAGCCGTGGCGGCTGAGCCACCGCCGCCTTGCCTGGCACTGTCTGACAGCAAGAGATCCCACTGTGACAGATCTTGACTTGCCTTTCCCTGCCATCCATTCTCGTCCATTAACTATTCATGCAAGCTCCCAATTAAGCTATGGAAGATAAGTGCATTAATTGGCAAAGTCACATTCCTTAGCATCTGACAATATTGATGTTACCTTTTCTGTTTTCGGGTAGGTCTTCAGTCTTTTATGCTGGTTATTATTTCTTCCCTGTTCATGATACACAGGAGTGGATAAGAATGACTGTACCTTCTAATTTGAATTTTGGGACATTTTTTTTATTATTTAGAAGCTTTCTTTCAGTACATTAAAGCCTTTAGTTTAGAAAACATTTAGTTTGGTTTTCCATTTTGTGGTATTTCACCATTAAGATATTGCTCAGCTGAAGTAATATCATTTAATAACTTCCCTAGCAGGATCAAACAGGCAAGCCCTTACTTTACTGATGATGATTAAGGGTGGGAGTCATACTGTGAAAGAGTGACTAAGTGCTGTTATTGAGATCTGTCAGTTTTCCTGGGAGATGGATCTGATAACTCTATAACAAGCATATTTCCGTGAAATTACCCAATTTTAGAAGATTAGTATATTTTCCTAAATCCAGCGAGCTTTTATAAAAATCTCATGTCTACAAATCTGCAGGAGTTCTCTGAAAGGAATTCTAAAAAGGGAGACTCTAATACCTACCTGGCAGTCCCAGAGAATTGCAGTACAGAGGGGCATCCTGTAGAAGCACTGTCATTTTATGTTTATGGATCTGTAAAGACATGTAAGATTAGCTGCTGCTGGAATCAGGAGAAAATCAAAGTGAAAAAAAAAGGATTCTGGGACTTCAGCATTTGACAATATTCTTCTTATAAAAGTGAATGCCAAACAAAGCCTCAAGTTGGTCTTACTCTGGCAAGTAATTAATATGGCCATTATAACTAATAGTTTTTATGAGCTGGGAGAACTATCTCACTGGAACAAATTAATTACACAATATTTTGCAATTCTTATGCTGATAAAGATAAATAGACATCAACAAGGGTGCAGGTTATAACAAGAATACTCTTGTGTGAGAGTCACGATACAACTCACTAGTGGATAGCCATAGGCCTTATGAATGTGGAAGAAAACACAAGTATTTTTAATAGCTATGACGTATCTTACATGGTTTTAAATATCAGTAGTTTGTTATTTTCTGCAGCCATAAAATGTTTTGCCTGAAACAAGTAATTTGGAACTCCCTCTTCTGTTGCTAAGTGGAAGCTTAGTTTCAGTGGAGAGAGGATTTGGTTTCTCCTGTATCCATCTCCCCCCACTCTGGGATCCTTTTCACATTTGTAATGGGACTTCTGTCAATATATCAGGTTTCTATCCATATAACAAAGTTTGGCAGGACTAGCTGCTGGCCCAAATTTTTAATTCAGTACATAAGGTGCTTCCACTGACTCTGCATTTATTCTTGGAGGAGGCAAGGAGCAGTTGTTCAGGGAATAAAAGATCCCAGGCTGTGTCCTAGGAAGGAGGAGGGAGGGCTTCATGCCCATCCATGGCCCCACAGAACCCTGAGTTACTACTGATGTAGTGTTTGCATCAGTAGAGAGGGGAAGACAAGAGCAGTGACACAGTTACATCCAGATTTGTGGCTGTCACTCTCAGGAGAGCAGTCAGAAAATTGCCCTCAGTCTCAGCTGGATGGTAAGTGGCTGTTAAGTGAAGACCACCCACACTCACCTGTGCTAATGAGTGTTCTACTCAAATCCCTATCTTTTTATCTTTAAAACCAACCAAACAAAATAAATCAGGACAAAAACCAAAGAAACAAAAAATACCACCACTAAGTAAATAAAAGATGAATCCTGAGGTTGTTCCAACTCACAACTTTCATCTTTTTTTTTTCTTAGTAATAAAGTCATTGCCTAAGTGTTTATTCCATCAGTGGGCCAAATTCTGTGCTGGTGTAAATTGATGCAGCCCTGTTAGCAATTGCTCTTGCTGAACTCAGTACTACTGGCCTTTAAAAAATTACTCAAAAGTTAAAAGGAACAAACTTGGTTATTGCCTTTGTTAACAGAGCAACTGAAAATTCGCAATGGAACCTAATAAATAAAGACCTTCATGTTTGTTCTCCAAGTAACACAGGTGAGTTGATGCTTTTGATCCTTTTCAATCCCCCATTTAATTTTTTCCAACCAGTATAAGTTTCATTATGTGTTTCATAATGTTCTGTGGATCCAAGAATGTTCTTTCCAGTGGTATTTGTATTATTCTCATTCTAGACAGTTATGTATTTGAAGATCATTCTGCAGCAGGACAGTTTTGTTTCAGTTTGTCATTTGAAAGATGCTGTAGTGCTAGAAAGTAATGAGTCCTGAACTTTCTTATTTTGCTACCATGAACTGCATACAATTCCAGAGATGTCTGTGGTTCTTGGGTGCTGAAATTTCATCATTCTCAGTTCTGCCTGTTAGTCCACATTTTCAAGTGGCAAAATAACTCCCTAGATGAAGCACAACATTCAGTGTGATTTGAGTTTCTCTTAATCAGGCTTTAAGGAAATCCTTAATCTGCCATTTCAGTTTTTCCTGTCATTTGCTTCATTATGTTGCTACATATGTTACTGACTCATCAGTCCTTCTGATCATGCTCTTTAATATGTGCATTTGTATCCATACGAGTGTGCTGGGTTTGACTGGGACAGGGTTAATTTTCTTCAGAGTGTGAGTATGGGCAGCTGTGTGGTGCTTAGTTGCCGGCTGGGGTTAAACCACGACACTAAGAAATATTTTTACGACTTTAAATATGTCTGGAAAACACAGAAGACAGTAGCTCTGGAAAAATAATTTTAGGAGATCCAAGAAAGTTTTCAAGAACCTAGACAGCTGCTTTTGCGTTTTATTTTTCTGAAATTCTTAGTATTTGGATCGAGAATTTTATGCTGTTTTCAGAATATCTTTTTGGGAAAAACACTGTGTGTAATGGTGACAGAATCATTGCCAGATTTAAAAATAACCCCAGCAGCAACAGCAAAATGCTGTCCCTTGCAATTTGTCTCCCTGTACCAACATGCCTTCTATATTTTCAGTTATTGTCATTCACAATTAAATAGCTATAAAATAAATTTTATGAGAACTTAATGTGCTTCTGAATGCACTAGAAACCATGTGGTGTACATCACATACACAGCTTGCTGAACTAAGGAGAGAAATTATCTAAAAGTAAGTTATGTGGAAGCTTTCCACAGTCTCCTTATGTGACCTTGAACAAGGCCACGAATGTTTGAGGTCAGAGGGAACATAAATACTCATTTCTACATGACTCATTCTGAATACTCCACTAGACAAATTTTAAAATAATTCTAGTTAACCAGCACTGAAACTATTTTGGACATTGATCATTAATGTTCTACATGTTGGTTTGGCAAAACAGTTTTTCCCGTTTTTTCCTGCTAGAAAACAAAATAAAAGCTTTGCTCAGACTGCCCCCTGCAGAGCACACAGCAATGGGGTTTAATACCTGTGGTCTATTGTCAGTGATTAAAGAGAATTCAGAGGCAACATGTCACAACAGTGAGCTCATCTGTAACTTACGAAATTAAAGAAAATTTAGACTAATAGTTATTTTTCAAAGTATTGCAAGACCATATTTATGGAGGTATTTAAATGTGTCTAGATGGGTATTCATTTCAGGAAATGTCCTTAATGTGCTGCTACTGTACTGCTTCTAAAGAACAGTGTGTGGAAGCACAGGCCCTGCTGGTTACACTGTGATTCTATATGCTCCCTGTAATTCCCTTTTCCTTGATCATAGTCAGTGCCCCAGACAGGAATGAATTTACCCACCCACCCATGGCTTTGTTCTCAGCTTCTATCAAGAGCTATAGTTGCACTGAAATTTCGTCAGGGCTCTGTCCCTGACTGGACCTAAACAGGTATTCATTAAAAGACAAGTACTTTGAAAAACTAAAATATAACGACCTGTGACTCGTGTATTAAGTTTTTTCTCCTATTAAAAGATTAATAAACCAAAAATGCTGCCAACAACTTACACATCGTGAGCATTTACTCTCCTTTCACTGTCCCCCATAGGTCTGTGTATAGCAGAGGAAGGTTACTTATGAAACCTCATATAACCAGAAAGGAAGGGTTTAATTCAGCCTTCCACAAATATGTTGTCAGAACAAGAGAGGAGAGCATTGAGGCACTTCCAGACATTAGACAGATTTAGGGTAAATGCAAATCTGGGCTTGGGATGGAAAGAAAAAGACATATAACAGGCATAACAGATTCTGATTCCTGGTAAAGGCTGTTTCTTCCAAGTAGGGGCTTATGTTTTACATATTTATTCAAGTATCAACTCTGATAGAGCCATTGAAACTTGAATGTTAGCTCCAAAATCTTTCCCTATCAGATACTGAGTTCTTAGACTGTACAGGGGCAAAAGTTTTCCATTTGACAATGCCGATCAAGGCAGATCACAGAAGTAGGACATTTCCCGGATGGATATGGATGAGCTGGGAAGCACTATTGTCTGAAAATGAATTATTTCAAATTTAATGGGCCCTAAGTAATAATAAAAAATTGCAACTTTTTCTTTTTTTTGAGGGAAATTTCAAAAGCATAAGTGTTTTCTCTACCTCACCGTGTTTTCCCCAGAGACTACATGGCTTTTATGACATCCTATGGGATTCCAAGTCCCACAAGGTGAAAAGGGGTAGAAAGTTTCTCAGATACTGCTGCCTTTCCTATTTCCTTTGGCTCTTGAGCTGTACAGTTTTTAAGGCATGCCAAATACTGTCTTCACATGAGATACTTGCCCAAAATGGATCAGAGAAAACATTTAATATTTTCATTACAGATTTGACACCCTTGAATATTTTGAGAAACTGGATTGTTCAGTTAGGTTCTTTATGTATTGGGGAAGTGGAAGGCTGTTTCTTTCCCACCAGAAATTAAATATGCTGTGGTTAAATCTCAGATCCCACAGTTAGTTGACCTTTCTCCAGAGAGGCCATAAACCCCGTACTGACATTAGTCCCTTTCTGCTTTGTGAGATTACTGTTCTCTGTTTGGATCTAGAAGGAAACACCCTGGAAGTATAAGTGCTTATTCTTGCTTCAGAATCATGCTTAGCTTACTCACTGAAGTAGCATCACAGCTTTTCTGTGCAGTTATCATATTGAGTAAAAGGGAAAACATTACCCTAAACATCTATTGTCTTTAATCTTCTATTAGGAAGAGATATCCTGCAAAGTTTTTTACTCTGTAGAAACTCAAACAAGTTTGATGATTATAATCACTTCCAGGTTCCTAAAATAAAGATAATTTTCATTAGGAAATTGGGTTAAACTGCAGAAAAGCCCGTTGGATGTTTGTAGTGCTGTTTTCTTAGTCTTGGTTAAGGGCTAATTTCTGTGCAGAGCTCAGTACCCCCAGTCCCTATTTCAAGAAGTTGTAACTGAGGGTATTCTGCAGCTGAAACTAAGACTTCAATGACTGATATGATTTCTTTCCTACTTGCACTTTGGTTATGAGAACGGGCCACCTTAATATTTATGATGTAAGTAAGTAAGTTTTTGAACTAGATTTATAGTCACACATTTTTTTTAGCCCAAATATTAAATCTACAGCTTGCTCCAAAATCTGGTTGAATATGTGATTTTGTTGGATGTAATCTAAGAAAACCCCAAAATTTTTAAATACATAAATCTGTCTGCTTCAATTTTTATTTTCTTTGAAGCATTGCTTCATTTTCAAAGGTTCACTTTTTTTATTTTCACAAGCCCCCCCTAGGCATGGGCCCGTTACTCCACCTTTGTTCCTTAATGGCAGAGAAAATTCGTTTTTTAATCAGTATCATAAGTATATAGAAAAAAGATGGAAGTTGAATTTTTACATGATGAGTAGAAGGTATCATTCTTTCTATGGATGTAAGACTTTGCATCAATGGAAACTGAGTCAAATAGCCTCCTTACTGTTGATTTTCTACCTCTAGTTAATTTGCTACAGATTTCTTCAGCTGTGTTCCCATACCATGGCCCTTTTGTAAAGTTCCTGTTTTAGCAGTTTTACTGTATGAAGGACAGATTTTGCAGAAGTGGATTCTTTCCATTTTCAGTTAAAAGTGATTCTTGGAATCTCATAGACGTCTCCATTGCTTTAGAGGCTGTTTATGCAAAGGCCTGAATTCTTGCTTTTCATCATGGTGAGGCTTGAACTTATAATGTGACAACATAAAAATAATGCAATTTTTTAATGTTTACAAACATTTTTTCCCCTTCATTTCCTCTGAGAAGGTTGCTTAAGTCATATTTGAAACAAGTTATAACTTGGTGCTTACGTTTTGTAGTGGAGTGTCCCTGTCTAATTTCTCTTTTATTGATTAAACAAGTATGCATATCTTTCAGCTGGGCATTAGAAAACTATACTGATATATTCAAAATATTTTCCTAATAGCTGGGACAGTAAATGTTGCTGCAGAAAAGGTCCTCACAACTTAGCTCATAACATCAACCCTTTACTATCATGATGAATCTTGAGATGTTACATTAAAAAATAGGGGCAATTAACAAATTTCTCAGGATAACTCTTCTATTTTGACATCTTGTGGCCCAAGTTAGATCCAAAACAAATTACTGAAGACAAGGGGTGGGGACCCTTCACTCTTGATTTTCAAGGATACAGTTTTTGGGATGTTTAAATATTTAGAGATTGAAACACCTAACTTGTAGACCTAAGTACTTTATATCACTGACTATATCTCTGTATAAAGAAATTACATTAAAAATGAATGAAACATGTACTGAGTTAAAAATATATTAGATGAACAGAGAGTTTCTTCTTTCTGACTGGGGCTATTTTCTGTTGACATCAAAATGACCTTTGCCTCATATGTTTATTTACCTCATTTTCCCATCTCTGAATACTGAAAGATTTTTAAAAAAACATGTCATTTTCTGTAATTTAATTTTAAATAACATATAAATAGATTCATGTTTATCTTGTAAATTAGACTTATAATATTGGCAGCAAAAATTAAGGAGCTGGCTGACAGAAAATAAAAAACAACTTCTTCCTTCCCTTGTTTTGTCCTAGTTCCTTCCTTCCTCTGCCAACAATCATAATTCTTTCTTCAAAGGGAACACACAGTCAGTCAAAGCCTCACTTTTCAGTTTTTCTTTTGCATTGAGCAAGCTGAAGCATTTCAGCAGTGCAACTCCAGGCCCTCATTTGCTGGACTCCAATGACATGTGCCAATATGGTTCCTTAAATTACATCTCTACTAGTCTAAGTAAAAGACAAAACATAAAAATTCTACTTCTTGACATTTTAAAACTGGAATTCCAAGATATCCAGCTTCCCTTTTGCAAAAACTAAGGACAGCGTGGCCAAATGGACAGGAATCATGGCACAGATGCAGATGAACCTATACATATGTGCCTGAGAAGTATCAGAGTTCTGGACCTCAGTCCTGCTCTGGAATATAGGGTGGGTCTACCTTTTGGTGGGTTGCCAAACAGCCAAATGATGAGAAATTTACAGATAGTTGCAGTAGGGTGATGTATTAGCTTGAAATACGGCAGAATTGACAGATCTGTCTAATTTGCAGTCAAAGGTGATGTTTTGAATTTTCTTCTTCCTCTTAGACATGGGTTCCCACAGACATAGGTTTGGTCCTCATGGACATCTCCCACAGGCATAAAGCACAAAGGGGTTTTAGGGCTGGGGCCATGGAATGTTTTCTCTAGGACAGTGTGCCACATCATAGAGCTTTGTATTGCAAAACTTTTACTGTTGATTAAAATCAGCCTGATTCCCTGGTCCCTTAGCTGTTGGTCTCTTTTCACTTCGGACATCACCTTTCAGTCTGTCTTACTAACTAAATGAAGTAGAAAAGAAAGATGAGGAGTGTCTATAGTATTTGAAAATGTGAATAAGTGATTGTAAAGATATTTTTCTCCCTCTGTGGGGCTTTTATTAGTTTGATTTTATTAATTTCTGCTTTTTGAATATCTGAACTGCAGGCAATACTCAGCATCACAGATTCATAAGGCAGCCAAGTGATCACTGGTTAAAATATGCACACGAAATTTCTCTTCAGTCCCAACCAATATTTTCCTCCAAACATTTTTCTCTTTCATTTGACACAGTAAATCTTTCATCCTGCTGTTTTTGTCACAAGTAGTGTAAAAAAAAAAACCAAGTAAATTGTAAATTAGGAGAGCTAAGACATGTCTTCCTTTTCTATTTTCCATACCAACACAAATCCATGACTGCCCATTTGGATCATAAGGGGAATGGAAGTTGGACTCATACTGGAAGTATGGAATGGTACATTCTAATAAACAAAGAAAGTGCAACAGGTATACCTGTCAGCTGACTACGGTCTTGTCTATAACCTAAACTGAATGAAATGATCTGGCAACGGTACTTTTCTAGAGATATTTAGAGAAAGACAAAGCAAAGAAAGAAAAAATACAGTACAAATGCATGGGATGAGTGGGAGGAAGCAAATGGAAATGCTGATTTTTACATTTTTTAGTTCTCTAACTCTGTTTGCACCCAGCAGTGGACAACTTGCCAGGAAAATATGATTGCTAACTCTAATGATTCAAATATTTGTGAGGAATGGTGATTATATAACCACTCTAAGAGTCTGAAAGAGCAAATTTCTTTGAACTGTGCAGCTGAGATGGGCTGGTTAAACAGTAATAGTAATTAATATAATTTGCTTTAAAAAAGACATTCATCCACCAGTGTATTTTAACATTAGCAAAGGAAAGTTTGTAATATCTACCTTCACAGGACACTAAATAAACAGTAAACAACTATATTGGAGTTTTTAGAGGCTGGAAAGCCAAAGCAGAAAAATGTGAAGCTGGCCACAATTTGAAGGCAGTTCCAGGAAAAAAAAAATCAGGATCACTATGTTATTTTTTGTCTTGTGGTAATGCTCAGAAGTTCTTTTTCTGAGATGGCACCCCCATCAAGAATACATTAGAAATATGCATAACTTCACATGATGCACAGAATAAGTAAATAATTCCTAGCACGGTTAAATAAACATCTTTGAAAATTTGAGTCTGAGAGGTCAGTTAATGGTAGGAAGCTATTTTTCCTCTCAATCTTGCTTTGTTTTATTCCCTTCTAACAGGATACTATAGCTTATGACATATGGTCTGCTTAAATTAGGCAGGCGCTCGAAACCTTGTTCGTTCATCTCGGCGTGTGAAGCCAAGTTATCTATTAATAGGAAAAGCCTTGCCCTGGAAGAATGTGTATGCAGCAGTCAGTCTCTGCATGGGGGAAATGAAAGATATGCTACAATAGGGAATAAAATTAATTTCTTATGTATTACAGCCAGAACCACTATGCAATACTGTTCCAAATGAAGTGGAGAAGTGCTGTTAAATCTGTATGTCTAGGAGGTGTGGCGTGTTTAGCGACTTGATGTCTGTGTTATCCAGCACACTGACTTTTCAGAGTCGTCTCCACGTTGTAATGAGCAACCTCTATCCTGCTACCAGAGCCCAGAGAGAAATAAACCAAGACCACCAGCTAAGACATTATGTAATTGCCATGGATATGAGCAATGAATGACCTCAGGTACTGTATTGAGATGAAAAGATTTAGCCAAAACCAAAAAAAGTGCATGTAAAAAGGATTTGTTAGTTAGGTATGCAGTTTGTTCTTTTATAAAACTAGATATTTTAAAAGAATATTACAATGAAAACGCTGGCACAAAACAATCTTATTAGAAATATTCAAAAGAATGTCCACTTTCCCATGCAACATCCTTCAGTACAACTCTCAAAAAAATAATTAAATATTATCTTATGGAAGTGAGTTATAGAACTTACTATGGAGTTGAGTTATAGAATTTAGTGATTATTATTATGCAAAAATTAATATGTATATATATATGTAATCACCAATCTCTCTTGGTTACTTCAATAGCCATCCCTCTGCTTTTTGAAAAATGTAATTTTGCAGCATGGTTCTATACATAGCACTGCAGAGATCATTTGCCTAGCCCATCACTTTGACTGTCAAATGTAACACCCTTCTTCTATCGGATATAAGCAGCTTGTCTTCACTTTCAAAGCCTTCACCTCATCCTACCTATCATCTCTCATTCAGGATCAAGAAATCACTTCTTTCACTGATTAGCCCATGATGCCAGCCTCCTTCATCTACTCCTTAGATTTTCAGTCACTCAGTTTGAAGCTTTATCCCATGCCATTCCTCACATTTGGAAAGAGCTTCTTTAGACGTGCAAAGCTACCTCCTTATTTCCCTTGTAATCCTGTCTGTGAGGTTCCCCTGCCATTATGCCTTCAAAAGAAGTTTCAGACTTTGGACTGAATTTGCCTAGTTATAACGAGCTACTCCCAGAAGAGATTTCTGGATCAGCTCCAAATGGAGCCCTCCCAGAGATATGAAGGCTGGTATTTCCTACTCAGATGTGTCACCATCAATTCTGCGTAGTTACCAGTGCCTCATTCTTCAAAGAATGTTGTCCTGCTGTTGTTGGGCACCAATGTATTTCTGCTTGAAAACACAGAATGAATTTAAGGATGATGAGTCTGGACTGCAGGAGTGACTGTGGTAGTCACTGACATGTCTGAAATAAGGGGATGGTCCAGAGGGTGTATTGGCCTTTTCCTTCATATGTCGAGTGGTTGGTAAGATACTATTTATATCAGCTAAGTGAAATAGTGGTCCTGCTGCTGGATACAAGCATTAGAAATTGTCCTGTACTTGTGTGGAAAGACTGATGTTTTAGTTTTGGTGAACAATTTGGGGAGAGTTGGGAGCAGGATATTGCCTCTGGTTTGCTCAAATTTCTGTTGTGGAATGAATGAGTAGTCATGGGAACCCCTGTATTGCACTGGGTCACCATCTTAGATGAGCAAATCATCTTTGTAGCCTGTAGCCTTGAACATGTTTGCATGTTGTGTAATGTTTGTATTCCCATCTCCAGTGGCAATGACTCGGGACCAAGTCATCCCTTTACAGGAATTACCAACAGAGGAAACTGGAAACTCTCTGGCATCTCTTTGTCATCTTTCTCTCCAGATTGTGCCTCCAAATCTCTTCTGAAGGGGCTTGTACAAAACAGAGCATGTAAGTACTTCTGCTGGTTTTGGTCTAAGCATCTCTAATTATGGTGAACATTTTGTTTCAAGATGCTGGGGAAAAAGGTGTCTCCCTCCTCCCCTCCCTCACCTGTCCCTCCTGGCAGTCATCCCCAGCCAACAGAGAACTGTCATGGCTCCTGAAAAGGCAGGAGCCCAAAGTTTCCCCAAACTCCTCACTTCGGGTTTTCTTGAGTCTCCTGTATACAAGGTTTTCATCCCCCAAACCACCAGCCTTTCCAGCTGCTGAAGGACCAGCAGGCTCCTCAGTTACTCTACATGAGGATGCAAACAGAAACCTTCAGACCCCTCTGTTACTGCAGCACATTTGGCCTCACGTTAGGCTGACTGGCTAAAATCTTCTGAAAAATACTGTAGTGTTCAAGTGATTAGACTGTCTTTCAGAGATGCAGTACTAGATCCAATTTGAAAATCTTCAACATATGGAATAACCATTTTTAAAACACCCTTTTAGATTGCCCTTCCATAATTTATTCAGAGTGGATCTGCACTTTTAGAAAGCCAGGCTAGGATTTCTCCAAGGCACCAGTACGATGTAGATAGCAAGTCACAGTCTTGGTCAGAATTTCAGCCTGAAAACACCCACAGAGTTGTGCAGATTTCTCAAAATAAAAACTAAAATCTCTCCCAGACTGAGCTTTTTTTAGCAAGTTTCAGCACAAAACTGTATTTTTGTAGCCAAGCTATAAAGCTCTGAAAATAAGTTTATGTGGAAATGCTGAAGCCTTACTTATAGCACTGGCAATGGCTATAGCACTCAATGATTTGATGCTGAAGGCTATTAATCCCAAAGAAAACTTGCTTGGAAGAATTTGAACTTTGGGGGTCAATGGGATCTCAGAGGAAGCTGGACTGAAAACTGAGAAAAGTTGATTTTGTCCATGTAAATCAATTGTTACTGTTTTCCTGTCTGAGAAAAATTTAATGCAAAGACTAAGGATTTATGAACAGGAAAAGGGAGAACCTCTAAAGGTCTTGTAAGAAGTGATTAATAACATTGTTATTTTTTTAGATAATGCTGTTTTAAAACCATGCTGATGGTTTAAGTGAAGAAAAAACCACATAGTTCACTTATTTGCCCTGGTTTAAGCTTATGGTCAATTTTAGATTGTGATGCTGCAATTGCAAACACTATTTTGTGATACTTGACCCTCACATTTCAGCAGAACTTACAGAGAATACACAAGAATTGTATTAGTAACACGGTCTAGAAGATCTGAAGAAGTTTTTGAATTGTATTTTGAGGCAAAAATATATGTCAGACAGATCTGTTTTAAAGGGAAGCAGCAGGAGCATGTAGCCTTACCATGAGACTCCATCAGGCAGAAGTGCAAGTGTTCCAATGCAGCGTGAGAAGCTCACTCCTCAGCTTCTACCAGGGATATCAAGAATTCCTAATGCCATTAAGCTCATGTGACTTAATTCCCTAGGAAGTCATCACACGACTCTGACATAGGGCCGGAATGGCTTCCTGTCATTGGAACTGAAGAATGCTTGAAAACAGAGCAATAAATCCTCTCCTTTGCTACAGACAAGTAAATCAGAGCAACTCATTTGGGAGGCTGAAAGCAAAACATAGGCAATGAAGACTATTTTGTTTATTGGCTACAGGGTTTTTGTTAGGTTTTCGGTTCCATATCAATCTAAGTAATAGGATCCTACTCTGCCTCTTCACAGTTTAAGAAAAATTAAGTTTTTGGAAGCAGTGACAACAGACAAATTCATGTGTCAATTAGAATAATAATGATTGAGGTATTTTGAAATTTATCTTCTTCTATTGAATTCATGCAAGTAAATTGCTAGTAATTGAGCCTATGTGTGTGGGTGGGCTTACAATTACTAACTAATAACAGCCAGCAATTAGTATGTCTCCTTTAGTGCATTTTCTTAATTTTGTATTGTTTTTCTGATTATTCCAGAAAAGCCAAGAATTTAAAAAAAATTAAAAAGTTTCCATGAGGAAAAAACATATCATACTTAAATAGAAACATGAACAAACTAGAATCTGTACAAGGTTTGTATCCAGGCACTATCCAGCTAGTCCAAGAGGATGTTCTACACAGCATTGCCAATGTCACATGTTCAAAACTTGTCCCATATAAAGCGGTGCCCAGGGCAGAGGAAGCACGGTAGGTCTGTTCCTTCCTATCCCTCCTTCATGGAATGTGGATGGGACAATATTTAAGTAAAGTGAACTGTGAATATTGAGCATGAGGAGGAAAATGTTGTATCATAACAAAAATACTAATCCTGAAAGTGATTGTTTGATAAATATTTTGGAGATGGCTCAGTAATCCATAAAGAGAAAAGAGGCAATTATGCTCCTATAGACATTTTCTCTGAGCTCCTAAAAGTGCCACTTGTACAAAGTGCTCAGTATTACCACTTGCCTGAGTGCCACTAGTACAAAGTCAAGCCTTACTTTCCAACGTTATTTCTTTTTTCAGAACAGTATTAAAGTAATGAAATGTTTTTGTGAATTCAAAAGGAAAGTTAATTTTGAGAGACTGGTAAAGGTACAATTCATATCAGGCTACCACAAATTACACAGTTTCACTGTTCATACAGAATTATATCGTTTGAACAATCAAATGAATCCTTTCAGTTGCTTGGACTCAAATGTTTAGGATACACTTTTGTTACTGTAAGTTATGATGTTTCAGACCTTTTCCTCGGTGAAAGAAAACATATTTCATTGTGTCAGAATTCCCCTCTGAATGGAAACACAGCTTTCCAAACGGTTCCCCTCTTGGACAAAATTCCTGCTCTCCTAATCCCATAAATGGCACAGTGAAAGGAGAGCAACAAAGCTTAGCAAACCAGCATTTCCTCAGGAGTATTCTGAGCCACTGTGGACAGATATATACTTTTACATTCCACTAAAGCCAATAAACAAAACTGCCAGGATGGCTCATCTCCTAATAGTCTTAGAGCAGAGAAAATTTATCAGGCATCAAAATCATTGGAGCAATGCAAACTTTCCACATGGTGTTACAGTAGCTGTGGCAGCGCAAAGATCTGCTTCACACCTTGAACTCCTTCAAGTATCTGTAAACAACTCTTCTTTTCAATAAAATGGGGATAATGATGCCTGACTCTTTTAAAAGATTTTTTTAAAAAAGATTTCTGAAACTACATTTAATATTTTACTGATTGGGACTGTTTGGGGTCAACTAATTTTGTTTTTATTTAAACAGGAATTTATGGAAAGATAAAAAATTAATTTGAATTGAAATTAAAATAATAAACCCCTGTTTTACAGAACAAATAGAAGAGATTCTGTCAGAAGCTTTCTCTACAGAGAGATGGACTTCTGTCTCATAGCTTTTAAATAAGAGAAAAATTATTATTAATCCTATAGTTCTCAACACTGAAATAATGCCTAACAACCATTTTCCAGTGATGTTTTTTTCAATCAAAAGCATCATTTGACATTTTCTGTTTGCAATCAGATTCTCTGTGGCTAGTCTTTATTGTGGCCTTTGTGCTAGAGAAGAGATGCCAAAAATCATCAAAACTGATATTGCAACATAAAAGAATACAACAGTTTAATACGAAGCCATTTGAATATGTTTATTGTGATTTTTTTCCCCTCAGAGTAAAGCAATAGCATAATACCCAGCTGCATGATAATATTGGCAAGCGAGGCCATGAATTTCAACTGCAAACCCTAAACACTGAATGTGCTGTGCTTTTTAAAGAAATCCCCTTTTGTATGAGATATGTAATACCCTTTTGTGCTGGAGTGGTTTGCATAATAATAGTTTTCTTTAGTTATTCGTTGTCATGTGATGGAGCTGCAAAGTGAGCTAGGCCAAAGTGAGTAACAGCATAAAAGACAATTTTAAATTTTTCTCTAATTTTTCAGATATTTTCTTGTCTTTTAGATGTGAATATCTTCAGAAAAGTTATCTACTTATTAACATTTCAGACCTGGTTGCTACTTTTCTTAATATCTACCTCTCTATTTGAGCTTTTCTTTTCCAGAAGAAAGAGGAATATTATTTCCTTTGCATTCACTCCTGAAGAACCTCAAACATATAATTGGGCATAAGATCAGGTGGTGTAAATCTGCATAACTCTGTTCAAAGACACTGATACCTTGCTCAAGAGTTTAACAGTAGAACTGCTTGATCAGAGAAGCCAAGTAAATTTATGTTATTAACTCTATAACTTATATTAGAGTTGTGCACGTGTTATATACTGTGCCACTGAGATAAAAGATACTATCAGACTGAAGAGCCATCTTAAAAATTAGACATATAGGATACATCTGAGACTAAGTATAAAATAAAATTTTAAGAATTTTCTGATGAGATTTCCCATGTAAATTTTTTTTAAGATTCCTCTTGGGCTTTTTGATGTGTTCTAGTCTGGGTAGTAAGTAAGAAATATTTCCCAAAGGAGATATAATTACACTGAAGTGGAGCTCAATCTTATTCACAGTGAAATCTAAGAGGAGGACTAAAGCCAGGGGAAGTTCCTCAGGTAATGTACAATAAACTAACCATTTTTCTAACTGATGCTATCAAAGGATTTTTCCTTTGAAATCAGCAGAATTATGCCAAGTTACTCTAGCTGAGACTTTGGCCATAAAATTACATGTGGTTTTGAACCTCTGGCCTGCAACCACTGCAAAGGGACCATTTCCAAGCAATCCCTGAAAAGTAACAAAGAAAAACAATGCTATTACCCATTATCTTAATTTCAAGTGCAGACAGGGTTCATAATCTACCTGAAAAACATTTAGAGGCTTGCAAATTGAAAAAGGTCAAAACCAACTGGGTTAGATTATTTCAGAAAAGCTCACAAGGTGGATTAACATAAGATCAGATTTTAGCACTGCAAAGAATACCCAGGCAGAAAATAAATGCTCCAGAGCCCCAGTAAGTCTTTTTATAGCTTCATGTGTCAAAGTAAGAGACCATTAGACACAGACATGCTACAAAACTTAAATGAATAAATCAACATATCCCTTATGAAGCGACCATATATTACTGTTTTCTAAAATATCTAAGATGTGTCTTTGCCAAACAGCACAACAAGAAATTTTCACAGCTCCAACCAGTAAAAAACATGCTATCAATTAACACCAGAGACAGAAATACTATCATTGAAGGCATGGAGGAAGCCCTAGAATCTAGGTAAGAGAGTATTATACTGATTATATGTTCTGTAAATCTTTTAATCTGGAATCTCACAACTGAGCCATGGGGTTCTATCCTCTGAGAAATATGAGTTGCTTCGTATCAGTTGGATACCAGATACTCTTAATGCACTGCAGGGTACACAGTGTGTTATACTCTCAGAGGTAGTGAAATATGTTAGCTCAGATCATTCTCTTTGCCTAGGGAACCTGAAAAAAAGTTATTTCAGGAGGAAAAAAATTCATTGGAGTTTTCTGAAATTTTTTACTAGGAAGGTATAGCCCATACTTTACTTACTCTGTCATTATAATGCACTCTGAGCTTTTTTGAGAGTAAGTACTTGTGACTCAGTCGCATACCTTTCCCTGGGATACAGCCTTTTCCTCCAGTTTTCTTATCCCTTTCCCCACATTTCTGGGGTTCTTTGATTTTTTTTCTACTCCCTAACAGATGTAGCAAGAACCTTATGTGCTCACCACTTTCTTTTTTAATTTCTCAGAAGTGTTGAAGTTTTCGTTCACAGCACACAGTGAATGAGAATTAAATGTTTCTGTTAAAAAAAAAAAAAGCACAATTTTTCAAATATGTCATTTTTATGTGAATATTCCAAAGTGATGCAGATGGCAAAAAATTAGAGGAATCAGCCATGGGGTTTGTTTGATTTTATGAAACAACTGTTGCTTAGCTTGTAAGATAATGAACTCTGTACCAAAGGCAATACATTCACCTTTTTCTACTATTAATCCTCCTTCAGATGATTTGGCAAATCCATTTTGGTACTATATGATGTACAAACTTTTTCTGATACTTTGATACAAGTAGTTTTTATTACATGGGAAGTGTAAGTCCATTCCTGGCAGGTATAATCCAGTTAGATCCCAGTAATGTGCTTTTAGGCTTGGTATGTCGGGTGCCTTTGCAGAATGGATCAGATAACAGAGTTTAACTGTAAGAGAGACAGCTTAAACTTGCATTTTGTTCAGTTGAATTTAAGGTGCAGGAGCATCTTTCTGTCTTGTATCTCAGTGCATGGATCCAAAATTTTTGCTCATTTTTGGGCCATATCCGGATTACTGCCCATCTCCTTTTCAAAATGTTTGTGGCTGACTGCATTGGGAAAGACAATATTGCTTTAGATGGGCTCCTCAGATATTCCTATACGATAATTTTCGTGACACTTCCACTGTAACAGCTCTCATATACATTTCATCTGACAGCTTTCTAGTGTAATGAAATGTTTTAATACTCTTTAGCTGAAAAAAGGTAAGCGAAAACACATTAGCCACTACCTTCTCCAAGTCCGTGATAAGTCATGGTGCAGCATTCCAGGAAACTTCTGAAAGTCCCCTACCCTTCTGGAGTGAGCCCAAGATGATAAAAAAAAAAAGCACAGGATGAAGGTGGAAAAACAAGTCTTCCCTAGTGCTAACTACAGTGTTACAAGGAAACAACAGACCAGGGCAAATTTATTTCTATTCTCTTTCAACGACAACTCAATAAGAATAGGACCCAGTTTCAAGTAAACTGAGCTTTTTCAATATTTTGTAGACTCTATGCATGAAAATGCAGAATTCACCTCATGTAGAGGCAAATGAGAAAGCCTTCCAAACAGCCAAGGCCTGAGTCTTAATGAATTTAAAAGTTTATAAAATGTTCTGTGGTTATATGTGCTTTAAAACAAAAAGTTTATTCTTACATGCTGGCATGTCTTTATTGGCATGATTTATTTACTTTTTATATGAGTGAGAGCATGACTACTTTTATGCCAGCATATTTGATTGTGTATGACTTACTTTACACTTACAGGGATCTATTGTTGGTTATGAGGAAAAATAAAATTCCTGTAGAGTGTTTAGTTGAAGTTGAGCATGACATATCGTTGGAAATCTCTTAAAGGATTATTTCTAATGGTGCCATTTGGACCCTTGCTTTGCTTATAAAAATCTATGTGAATTTATAATGGACAAAGATACAATTATCCCAGAATAGCTTCAGGAAAAACCATCAGATTTCTTTCAGAGGAGGTGCACATATAGCAGTGTATGTTACTATTCCATGGGCAGGCTGGTTTTTATTTGCAGTGTGAGACATATTCTCCTATCACTTTTGATGGTCAGAATTAATTCCCTTTAAATCAAGATATTGCATTTCCTAAGTGGAATTAGTCCTTAATCATATGACTACAAGCCAAAGAATAGTCTTAGTCAGGATTTTAATACTGCCAGTGATGAAAATCTGAATGCTTGAAGTCTCTCAGTATTCTTGGATCTTTGAGAGACAGACTATCAAAGTCTGTCCCAGCTTAATCCGAGAAATTGCAAACTCAATCTCATTGTGACAAAAGAAACTATATTCATGGGCCTTTTCCTCTTTTCTAGATCAAGAGTTCTGTCTTTTACATTCTCACTAAACCTTTTCTGCAAAGTCCTTATAGAGCTGAATAAACCTTGTTAAAACTTAATTACATGTTGTATTAAAAACACATCTGAAAATTACATTTCCCACAAGTCAGTGTTTAATTGTTAAGAGAAATTTCTACTGACTCCCCCATCAACTTATTAAATACATTTCTTTCCCCTGAATACAGAGGCACTCTCAGATGGGCAGAACTGAAGTTTGAACTGAACAGGATTTTTAAAAGATCCACAGTTCTCTCAGCATCTGTGCATATTTAAACCTGAGGTCTGGTTGTCCTTCTTTGCACCTGATCTCAAGCACGAATTACTGTAACAGCATCTCCACTGACAGTGAAGTGCTTCCTGGATAGATGTGAGCTTATTGTCTGGGTACTGTTGCTAGGAAAACCAGCTGATTAGAGGGCTGGTGTAGCAGCCAGTTGATGTAATACATGCTTGATAAAGCTCTTATCAGAGCGTTGCACACTTTCAGGAATGCTCACAATTCAGCTGGATTTATCAATATGAAAAAAAACCCATTCTTTCTTCATTTCAGTCACCTGTTGGAAGCTGCCTCTGCAGAGTTAAGTTTTAAAGCTTGAAATCATCACACTGTCAGCTTCTGCTATTCCTGCCCATCACACAGCGACAAAGGATGTGGCAAAGGAAATGCCATGTCAGAGAGAGTGTTCTCCCTCTGTATCTGTCCTGGTGACGTGAGTAAGTCAGAGAGCTTTGAGCTGCATTCCCCGTGCGCAGCCGTGCACTCCTTTGAAGGCCTTTCAGGGGCTACCTGCAGTGAACCATGTCATTCGAATGTTGAGGGCAGAAACAGAGGAAAACAGGTCATCAGAACTGAAGCAGGGAGAAGTCTTTGGCATAATGTGCAACCGCAATTGTCTCTTTTCCAAGCCTTCGGTAGGGTAGGAGGACAAGGACGATGATGAGTATTATAAGTATTATTATGAGAATTATTATTATTTCATTTACTTTTGTTTGATGCTATTTAAGAATATGAAGCCAAAGACAATCCTTTATTTTTTCTAAAAACTTCCATGTAAGTTATTACTAAGCAAATCATGTCCTTTGCTTCAATTCCATAAGCAAACTCCTTCCATCAATCAAAAGGGAGTATTTCTTTAACAAAAGACATTCTTTAACAAAAATGACATTCTTTTCTCTATACTGCCAGGAAAAATGACCAGAAGAAAACCTTTAATCCTGTAGAGAAATCTAAGAAAATTATGTGCTAGATACACTAATGGCTTGCTGATCTGGTCCTTTTTGCAGCTGCTTTGTAAAATGCAGATTAGCATTTTACAGATGCTTTCAGGCAGGATTTTATGGATGGCACTGGTTGCCCTAGCAGCCCCTACACCCTTAAATTGAGTAGTTAGTGAAGCAAAGGGGTGGCACTCCCCTTAGCCAAGAACTATACGTTTTAGCAATTTTTCCCCTTTAAAATGGTTTTACGAAAACTTGGCTGTCAGGGTGCACTTCAAAACACCCTGTCATGTACACCCCACTGAGGTGGAGGAATCATTGAGGGGATATAGCTTTATTGAAGACCTAAGCAATCACATGCTTTGAAAATTTGACTAGCATGATTGTGGGACAAGTCATTTTGTAGAGATGTAAGAGATGTGAAAAGGAGAAAGTGATGTGCTGATTACGCCCAAATAAGTGAAGTTTTCCTGCCTGCAAAAAGTTATATAAAGGCATTCTGGTCAGCCTTCCAAAATGGACTAGTTAAATAGATTGTCATAACTGCTAGTGCAAACTTTATAAATTCTAAGAATCTGGGCATATTTGCCCATGCAAAGGTTTGTATCCTCATGTCTTTGGTTTACTGAACCACCAGTCTGCTGCTAACAGAATAATTATAGGCAATGCAAAAGTCCACTATCATCTTAATGCTTTTCCAGTTCTTCTGTGTCCCTTGAAGCAAAGAACAGTATGAAAAGGCCTGATTTTCATTTTCTTGGAGGTTGGTTAGTTTGTTTGTTTCTTTTTATCAAATACATTCATCTCAGTCGTGAAAAGCTGGCAAGAACTGTGGGATATTTGGGCTTACAAACAGTGTCATCAAAAAGTACCACTACAGTATCGATTATATCAGGGACAATTTTGTAAATTTGAAGATTCTTTGCAAACTTAAGAAGGTCCACAGAGTGCAACAGGGGACAGAGCAGAGGAAATCAGATCAGATAGAAAGTGCAAGTACACAGAGTACACCTGCAGAGGCAGAGCGAGGTATTGCATTCTGCTGATTTGCAAAGAAACCAGTTTATACATTAGTTTAAAGATAACTTGGTCATCTGTCACAGGACGTGTGCTTCCTGCAAATTGACTCTGCCCTTTTTTTTCACTTATAGTCCCTGAACATTGAACCACTGTGGTTTAACTGGGCGTAACTGGGTTTCAAGATTCAAGATACTGCTCAGATTATTCTGCAATAAACTCTTCTGATTGCCAGCAGGAGGGAGCCCATGGATGCCAAACTAACCCCATCTCTTCAGCCAGCTGGGCTATCACATGAAAAAAAGATTCTTACTTCTGGATCACTCAGACAGCTGTGTTGTCCAGGTGATTTTTTGGATGTGTGACTGTTCTCTATACTTGCCTTTGATGCCTTTGATTTCCCATCTATACTTCCTGCTAATTTCTTCATGGCTTGCAGAAGGCATTAGTTTTATGTGTCTTCTCTGCCCTTGCAGTCCTCACTCACATAAAAGCTTCACCACAGTATGCCCTTTTATACCTTAGTCATTCTTGCTTACTGCTCTACAAAGGGCATAGCCAATCCTGGGAAATCTTTTTCTCTGGCATGCTGATGTATTGTGCTTAATGTATTACCAACAATGACAGATCTGCCTCGGGCAACTCAAGCAACCCAGAAAGCATAGGGGGTTTTTATACAACAGCTCTTTTGAAAACAAGTGTATATCCCACGCAGAAAAACTTTTTTCCCTTTGGTTTCCTGCAGGTCGAATCAGCAGTTGATGCTACACAGAAAGACAGGCCAACATGACCTTGCTCAGGTGAAACAAACCTGAAAGTAGCTGTAACTATGCTGAAGTTTATTTGTACTGTCCATTCGTATAACATTGCCGAGAGCTTCATGCAGCACACAGCAGAAAGCAAGTTCTAGAAGGGATCCTACTGTTACCCCAACACCGAAAGGGCAATCCTGCCCTCGCTTTGGGGGCTCTGATGTAAGGTCCACTCCTACCACTGCATTTGCATGAAAAAGCAAGAAAGCCTATGCCTTGTTGTAAGGCCCTGGAAGGCTGCACTTGCTAATTAGTTTGGGGAAATAGAAGGAGGCATCTCAGAAAAACTTCACATTTCTTGCACACAGTGCAGGTCGTTTTACAGTTACATTTGAGCTCTTAGGATTGCAAAACATTTCTACTCAGAGAGACAGGGCTGCTGTCCCAAACAGATTTTTAAATTGTTTTTCTTTATTTTAAATAAGTCCAGAGTGAGTGTTTTTCTTGACAAACTGTTGGCGGTTCTGTAATTTTGGACATTAGGAATGCTAGCATAAATCCCACATATGTGTTTCTAAATTAGAATCCAAAATAACTTTATTCTCTGATCATAATTAAAGAATTCTCCAGGATCCAGAAAGAAACCAATCTTTCAGAGAGTTTCACTTAATTTAGGAGCTTGTAATGATCAGGAATTTTTAATCTGCTTGAAATCTCCTTTCAAACTGAGCTCTAGCTATAACTGATCCTTCTGACTAGCTGGGTATAGTTAGAGTGCCAACAGCTAGAAATACAAGTGCACAGTGCTCTTCTGTCCTCACAATAAACTAGAAATCTCTGTATTTTGGACCTAAGCCTGAAATGTTTCTTGCATGCCTTCTCCTCTCTTGGCCTCAGTTGTCACAGTGGCCCCCTGCACCACACAGGAAAGCATCTTTGTTTTCCATCAGACTCCACTTTAATATATTAGGGCGATGAAGAACAGAGTTTTTGAAACGTATGCAGTGCTGCAAGTGTTTTGTCTGTATTTCCACTATGCCATGTGTACATATCACCATCTAGGAAACCGATTCAGACATTTTCTGGAGCTAAGGGAAAGGGAGAGGTTTATGAATTATATCTTTTTCAAAAAGAGACCGTGCACAATGCGGCTCAGATTGCTCACAGGGCAGATGAGAGACCTATTTGGTAGGCCAGTGTTGTATGGCAGAAACCTTCCACACCCATCCTGGACAAAGCTTATACTTAGAAAATTACACAGTAAAAATTAATCTGCAGCTGACCATTTAATCCATTTAAAATTCTTTATGATGTCTGTCCTTTTACCTGCAATGTTTAATAGGACAGAAAAGAACTACATGCCACCAGTCATGTATTTGCTTATTTGGCAGGTGAGAGGTATCCCCCTTTTTTGCATTGTTTTACCCCTGAGCTCAGAAGTCAGTACGAGCAGCAACAGGCCTTCACAAATGTGCTAAGGAGGAACCTTTCGGTTTGGCTTCTCAAGGTGCTTTATCTTCTGCTGACAAATTGGTGTCAGGGCCAGAACTCAATGAAGTCTTTAAAGAAAATTTTCCAGTGAATCAGGGGATCTCAAAGGTACAGACCTGCAGTAAAACCAGTGTAACATGTGATGTATCTACTTTTATTCGTCTTTTGAAAGGCTGAAAGCTCAGCTTTGTGGCAAACTGTAAAATCACCTTCTTAGCTGCATCCACATTATTATTTTTCAGGTTTCCTTACATTCCAAAAAAAAAAAGAGGCCAGGACAGTAGATTGCAGTAATTTGCTGTTTGTCTCCCACTGATACCTTCAGTCTCTAAAGCTTCTTGAGCATCTCTGCTGCACTCCTTAAGAAAATTACCTGGACAACAAAGCTGTCCAAACATGGTGATTCCCTGTTTCCCTCTGGATTCATGTCAGCAAGGAGGTGCCACTCTTTTTCCAGAAGGACAGTAACAAAGTTTGTCCCCTGTCTGTTGCAGAAACTCAGGAGACACAATGCCTTCCTGAAGCACTTCATTTCCAGAGCTGGACCAATGTTTCTGTCACCACAGAGGACTTCCAATGCTCAGGTAGGACCTTTTATGGGATTGGCTTGTTTACCACAGAACTGTTTTGCTTCTCTCACTCAGATGCAGGAAAGACAAACAAATGGGCAGAACCTCACAGTGCTACTAAAGATCAGGACAATAGCAGTAGAAATAGAGCTGTATAAGTAAGTGGTTTTTCTGAGCACTAGCAATTTGGAGGGAAAATGTAAACAGTGTCATGATTCTGGAGAAATTAATGTAAAGATGCCAAATTTCCCAAAATCGCTTTTTCCATTGAAAAAGATGTGGGCAGAAATGCTTTTCTCATATTTAGGAGCTAGGTTTCTTTCTCCATTTGAAAACAGATAAGGTTTTCAAAGGAGTTGGTAGCATTAACCTCTTGGAAGAAAACCACTCACTTATTAAAAAACGCTCTTAAGATCCGCATTGGCCATCTCAGCCCATAGATCAGAAACTGAATGCATATGTAACTTTATGCAGTTACTTTCTGCCTGACAGAATAATATATATGAAGAAACAGAGGTTCCATTTGCTGCTGCTGAGCCAGGAGCTGGGGAGCACTGCCCTCATAGCACCCCAGAAACCAGGCTGGTTGCTGAAGGACAGACCTCAGCTGGCCAGAATCAGCAGGAAGGTGTCAAAGGACTTGAGACACCCCCAAAGTGCAGATTCACTTGTATAAATACAGGGACTAATCTTTGGAAATTGCTACTCTGAACTGGATCATTTCCACCAGCAGTAAAACAAGGCAATAGAGATGGTCGTGGCCAGTGAGAAGACAAGAGAGTCCTACACATAAATGTAGCTTTGTTACTGAAAAAGGATTATTTGTTCAGATGTGAAGGGAGGAGGGCTTAATTCCCTCTCATACCTCTTGTTGAAACTAACTTACAAAGCTGCACAGTGGGTGTTTGGAAATCACCTTTACTAGAGGTATTTACTGTTTTAAAATTTCATGTTGTAATGAACAGTCAAGAAATCCAGATGTGCTCTGTTACAATGAGAGTATTTTAAAGGGGCAGATATTCTGATGCACTCTCAGGTCAGGACCTTTCTGTATCTTTTGTATTGCTTCGTTGTTTATTGTCAAGGAGTTTGATTTTCTCAACAACTTTGGGTGATTTTTATGAAATATATTATTGGATGCAAGTAGATACTAATATCCAGGATCAAGTCCTTTCTTCTGATTCCCATTTTATACATAGGACTTATGCAATTAGATTTTTACATTAAACAGATTCCTTCTTTGAAAGCTTAATTAGCTTTCAAATTTAGATTTGAAAAAACACAGAATGAATGAAATTAAATGTTTCTTTTGGATAGCACACTGACAAAGAAAAGGAAATCCCTTGCTATGGGATATTGCAGTCACGGGTCACGAATGTTTAAGCAGGAGTTACTGCCATCCAGAGGAGAAAAGCCATAAGCTGTCATATTTCATTATTTTTTTAAGCATAGAAAGTAAACCTAAATGGTTGATTCCATTTATGTCGTATTAAGGAACCAAACTATAGAGAAATAATATAAATGTACCCAGAAGTTTCTGTGGGTTTTTTTTATGTAGGCATTTATGAAACAAAGTTCAGAGCAACACTGAAGAAGCACAGTGAAAAACACATCCATAGATGAAGCATCAGGTCATAAATAGGATTTATTTTCCCTTCTTCAGCTTGAGATATTTAAGGAAGAGGTTACAAAGCTCGAAGCTTTGTACATGACCCAAAAAGTGAAAAGGAGATGTATAATCTGGGCCACTCGTATCCCAGGCCTCTGATGACAGGAGAGGATGCCCCTTGTCATAGAGAGCTCAGTGAGACACGAGTGGGGATGCTGTCAGGGATGGATTGGGATCTCCCTGCAGGGCACATGGCACTGCTGGCCCACGAGGGCTGTTGGCAGAAAGCACCCAGGACTTGCAGGGTCTGGTAAATCAGGACATGGGGTGATATTGTGGGCTGAAGGTATTTTTCACAGCTCCTGATAACCCAACTAACAAAAAACCCCTGGGTGTCCAGCTCCAAATAAAAGGTCCCTCCTTCTTCAAACCCTCCTTCCCCCAAAAAATGTCAAAAGCAGAGTAGAAAACAAGGAAATAAGTGATCTGGGGAAATATAAAAAGAAAAGGGAGAAGGGGAAGTTCAGCATGTCCCTGAAGTCGAACAAGAATAAACATTCTCAGCCGAAGGGGAAAAGGAAATCTGAAGGGGAAAAAAAACCCACCAGATTATTGAAATGTAGTGCCTTTTTCAGATAGTCCATCACCAGTCACAAAGTGTAGAAAATCCATGAATGGCTATTCATGCTGCGCAAAAACCAATAACAAAAACCCTCCCAAGAAGGGTCTTTCTGAATAACATCTTACGGAAATTGTAAAGATCCTTCTAAACTTTATCGCTTCAGTACTTTTTCTCCTTCATCAGGAATTAATTTCCGGGTGCTCGTATCTGTCCTTACACACATGCTGAGTGTGAAAAGCTGATCCAGGCGTTCTGTGCGGCTTTTCCCGGCCGTTCCCAGGTCGGGGACTATACCCGGGGCAGGAGTTTCATTCCCGCCTGGTCCCACCGGCGCTTCCCGCGGGCACATGGGCCGGCAGCGCCCCCTGCCGGGCGCGGCGCTCCCCCGCGCGCTCCTCGCCCGCGCTCCCGGTGCCGCGGGGACGCGCACGGGCACCGGGCACCAGTCCGGGTCATGCCGCTGTTTTCCAAAATGAAGCAAAAGGAAAGTGTCACTCAGCTCCGCACCGCGCAGGGATTGCCAAAGCGGGGGCGGGAGAGCTCTGAGTTCCCGTTCTGCAGCCTGAAGCACCTGTAACTACTTTCGGGAGGGAAAATTTCCCCATCCGAGGTTAATGCTCTTGAATTTTAGACCACCTCTAAAGACCCCTACTTAGCTTTCTTGGTCAGAGTTTGCCCGCAAGCGTCCCAAACATCTAACCCAGGAAACAGCAGAGCCCAAATCCTCTGTGAACGCAGCCAGAGACATCGGAGGCATCTTCATGTGTGGTATGCAAGCATAGTACCCAAAGGGGTTAAATGAATTAATTCTTTCCTCGAGGGTCTCTGCTTAATGGAGGGATTTCCAGAAGGACCTCAGCCTAGGACCAGTGATATGCTTGCCCCAGTCTCAGATTTATCTGTTGAGGCAGGAGAGAGGTCAAAAGCACTGAGCCTTCCACTTCAGTAAGTTATGTGCCTGATGACCTGCTGTAGGAATAACTATTGATTTCTGCTTATAACTCCTGTTAAGAGTCCTGTACGTATCGACAGTCCTGGAACCTCACATTTAAATACCAGGAGTGCCAAAGACAACCAAGCAAATATCTCAGCTTGCTGTCTGCAAACTTCCCTTTTGGCAAAATATTTCTGGTTTGATTGTTTCCAATGACGTGTATAAAATCTGAAATTTTATTGGTTTACAGCCATTCAAAATAATAAAATACTTAGATAATGGTTTAGGTTTTTTAAACAGGTTATGTTCCCTTCTCCTCCTTTATAAATGCTGAAACTTGAGGGAAGAGGAGAACCTCTCCTTTACTAAATAATTTTTTGTCAATAACATTCATAGTCCATTAAAAATTCCATCAGAATATCCTATTGATTTCACTCAAATACCCACCCCACAGAAATTCAATGAAGTTAGTAGTGAGGCAGGACAAACCAACCCCATGTTTTTTGCCACTGTACCAGGTGCTTTCAGTATAACATCATGTCATCCCTAGCTCCATCACAAGATGACCTGCTTCAATAACATGTGAGGAGCAACTGTTCTTACAGGCAAAAGATAACCCTAGAAAAGCAGTATCCAAGAAAAGCAGAGCAAAAATCACTAACTACTGTTTCCAATTAGAAAATAAAGCATAAGAAAAAGCCCCATTTTACAGAGCTAAAATTGTGTTCTATTTCATATGGTCTATTTTTTAAATATTATAATCCAAATAAAAACAGAGTTTAGAAATCTGTATTAAAAGCTGGAAGCAGCACTGTTGAGATATAAGGAGGTGTATGGGCTAGTACCCAAGATACTGGATATAATTTTCCACCACATTCATCAAACCAAATCCATGTAAACTTTGAACAAGTTTGGCAAGAGTCGTAGTGGTTTTGCTTTTACTGCCATATAAATGGAAAAGTCCCTTGTGAATTGGATATCCCTTGAAATGGGCAAAATCATTGTGGTAAAATGTGTTTATATGTTTTAAGACAATCATGAATCAAGGCAATTTTTTGAAGAAAATTTATGGTAATAATTTCATGCCTGTTTGTTAAGCTGCCTAGTCTACATAGCTGCCTACATGGGTAAGTGCCAATGTAAACAGTCAGCATTAGGTGCTGCCAAATGAAATCATCACCCATTTTAGTGCCCCTTACCAAAGCGTGCTCCTCACTGGCAGCCTTTGGTACATAAACAAACGGATGAATCATCTTGCTAGCTCAGAGGGTGACAGTGAAATTAGATTCCTTCTCTGCTCGATGCAACAGTTTAGTCTTTGAGACAGGAAATCACTTTGTGTTGGGAAGTAGTACTGGGTAAATCTCAACCAGTTTCCAGAACAGTGAAAGGCTCGGGTTGCAGCAGGAACGATGTGATTATGGTGGTCAGGAGGCAGAACAGGACAAGTTCCAGCAAAAACTCCACAGAATGCAATAGCAAATATTGTTCTTGGTGTAGATCTTTAATAGGTCATTCAAAAAATTACGCCAAGGTTAATTTTACAAATACATTAGTCTCCTAGAGCTGTTTCTATAGAATTCTATTCAATATGGTAGGATTTTTCTATACATATACTTGTCTGTGCCCTGCATCAATCACCCTGAGCACAGTTTTACAGAAGTAAAACTTCACTAATAATGATGTAAAGGAGGAAACACAGAGAAGTAAGAGTTCTTTTTCTCTCCCACTTCCTGTCAGCCATAGTATCTCACTATCAGTGAAAGCTGGCAGACGGCTCAGTGACAAGTTACCAAAAGATAAAGAAGGCACAGATTGTTCAAGAGAACTTTGAGAAGCATATCCTGTGAAGGATCTGCACCAAAGCTGATTTTGCTTCCTCTTTGTCAAGGCAGAGGCTAAACTTTGGAGTGGTGTCAAGTTGGTTTTTATGATACTAAGATCTCCCTGGGAATTTATGAGACTCTCTCTTCAGATTTAAATTATCTCTTCAGGAAGTGTGGGTTATAGATCAGTCGTTTTAAGCCAGCTGACCTCAGTCACCTTCAGTGACAGGTAAACTCAAGCTTAAATTAGTGAAAGGATCCTCAAGGTCATTGGTTTCTGTTGAGGGATGTGTGTGTCTGTGCTATCAGAATACTCAAATAAGAGAAATGTGATGCAAAGTGGGGTCACTCACAGCAGTGCTGCAGATACAGAAAACTAAACTAATGTAAGAACCGTTGACATTTAATTCCAGAATTGTTAATGCTTCCCAAATGGTCCAGATTTAAAGGGAATTAAATTCAATAGTGAATCCCACTTTATATGATGATACAAGAAACTGATAGAAATTCCCTGTTCAGTGACAAAGGAGCTAAGCAATATCTGAGGCATTTGGGTTACTCATAGCAGGCTTTAAATATTGCCTGAAAAGGTGTTGCCTTTTGTACAGCTCACTGTAACCTACCTGTAAAGCTTCATAATTTTCATGGCTGTTTTACATGCAAGAAGTGTGATTTCAAGCTGAAATGCTGGCCTTAAATATTCAGGGTGGGTTCATTAAATTCCCAACAGCAGTGAAGGGTGAAAAAGGCACTTGTAGAGCTCTCAAGACTGCTCATCAATCCTGGGCAAGGAAGTGTTCCAGTGTTTTCAGTGTCTTTGCAAGGCTATTGAAAGGCAGAAAACGTTAGGTATGTTCAGAGATATTGCGGAAGGCAGTAAACCATGCAGTGCACTTCTGGAGTGAGTTTTTTAAGTAGTTTATGATTTTAAAACTCAAAGCTCCATCCACATTGCAATTTAAGCATTTGTAGTTATTCTGACCAAGGGAGAAATTAGGAGAAGATGATGGATTCTATTGTAGGAGAGTTATTTAATGCCCTATTCGAACAGTATTCAGATACTCCATCTGAAGCTTTCATCTAGAGTAAACATTGTCTGAAAGAAATTAAAATGATGGAACATTTTCTTGGCTGTTAGACATCTGAGAAATCCAGAAGCAGATGATGCCAGACTATCTGTCATATGTGTACTTCCTCTAGTCTTATTCTCCTGAATGAAATGTGGTTACCACAAAGGATATTTGCAATTGAGACGGATAGATCAACTAGATTTGGCTTTCCTAGATGTGGTCTATCTCTTAGCAAGTGTTTTACAGTTTCTATTACAAATTTGAAGGAAAGTTTTTCTCATTAACAATTGTCAGGTTGCATTTTAAGCACAGAAAAATTAAGGATATTGAGGTAAGTTTCAAGTCACCATTTTAGAGTTTTAGACAAGCACCCTCATTGACTCATTTGAGGCACCCAGTATACTAACTGGACCATTTACAGATTTACTTCTATTTCATCAATCACTGAAGTAAAAATTAAATAATCAAAGCATATTTATGTATCAAATTACAAAAATATTTTTAAGCTATTTTAAGTAGTAAATACATAATTCCAATGCTTAAATAAATAAGAAAAAATGCAATTCAGTAAAATTTAATTTAATAACACCTGTAAGGAAAACATTTCTGATTTCTTCGGGTCAGTTTTTGAATCATAAATAATTTAGGCTGAAAGAAACCTCTGGAGGTCATCAACCCCCCTTCTCAAAGCCAGTTTCATTACATTAGGTTGCTCATGGCTGTGTCCAGTCTAGTTGAACCCTCCAAAGACAGAGATTCTGCAACCTCTGCTGAATGCTGATTGCTGCAATGCATTGGTAGGAAAGCCATACAAATGCAAAATTATTCTCCATTTTTCTGGATACAATATGAAATGTTCCACTTCCTATCAGAGGACGTTCTCCCTTACTTAACTTTCTGAATTGCATATATACCTTTCAGGAATCATATATCAGAACGTATATCTGGGGGTATCTAACAGGTGCCAAGAGGTGCCTCCTCCACTTAGGCTTGCACAAGCCTACTGTGAAAATGATTACTTAAGTAGCTCAGAATTCAAACTTAGCACAGTAAGTAAAATCCTTTGGTTAGTCTGTGGTTTGTTCCCTTGTTTGCAGAACCTGTTGGGTTTTTTTCTCCAGTTGTTTTAAAGCTGTACTTCATTGTCTCTAAAAGGTCTTCTAGATATTTCATTTAACCTATAGCATTTTGGTTCCTTATCCAAAGTTTTAATGGTCTTTACTTATGCTTCATAGGAAAATATTGACAAAAGCCTTATCCAGCATCAATTCCCATAAAAATGCATCAGGGGAATTTTTGCAACACTTATACTTCCCAAGCTGCTTTTCTTTGTGGGGCAATCTGTGGGTCTTTCTGCCTTACCCTGTCCTCCTCCTTGGATCTGTCTGCGGGCAGTTGTGGCAATATCAGGGTGGGCAGGAGTAAAATCTGATTCATTTTCTTCTTGCCTTGGAACAAAACCCTCATTTTATATCTAATGTTATTTTTCTGGCCAACAGTCTCTTAGAATTAACTATGCTGTAATCAGCTTTTCAGATTTAAATCTCTCTTAGGCTTACTGGGGAGGTGATAAAAATCTGAGGATTGCTATTGTCACTAGTATTTAGAAACGGTCCCTTAAAAAGTGTGCAGTGATTTAACTCACATTTTTTGAAAAATTCTGGAAGCTCCAGCATCACTGCTAGAACCACTGGTAGCCCTTCCCAGTGTGTAAATCCCCACTGAGTTCAAAGCCCCTGTGCAGACCTCATCTGATCTCTGCAGAACTGGGGAGCAGAGGTTCTGCCTCATCCCTGCTGACCTGTCCTATCTCCTTCAACTTCTGTCTCCTCTTTCGTGCAGATCTCAGGTCAGGACAACCAGGAAAGCTTGTGAGTACTTTTGTGGCAAAGTGCTGCTTTGAGAAATACACATCAAAGACACGATCCCTACTTCTTTGGTCCCAGATACCTGCAGTACAGAGGTTTGGATCCAGACTAATGCTGGGAGCCTCTTCTTCTACCTTCCTGGGAGACCAGTGCTGCACTAGGTCAAGATCCCCTGCCAGAAATGAACATGGGGCATTTGTTTAAACTGGGAAGCTGATAGTGTTGAACCCATCAATTTGAATAAATCAACTGGATACCCTCTTGCCATCTCTAAAGTAAATCTATATAGTATTGTGAAACTTTATTTATTTTAAGCTTGCAATATTTACCAAAGCAAACAAAAAGGGTTCTTTCTAACTTCCATAGCATTTTTCTGCTGAGCTATTTGTCAGAAAGATATGTTCATGTATAATTAAATATGGCTTGCTTAAACCTTTGCAGTTGGTAGCTTAATATATGTTTTGTTGTGCTTTGAGTACAAAGGCTATATTATGCTTTTGTTGGCATCCTTGCTGGTTAGTATGCCAACTGCATAATTTTGTTCTCTGCTATATGTCAGGATTCGAGTGCCGAGGGCTCAACAGGTGGTGCTGGGATAAAGTTCTGGCAAATCAAATAGGTAATGCGGTTATTTCTTTTGTCAAATTATAATTGAAAACAGAGACGAGTAAAATGAAACTCACATTTTCCTGGTGCAAAACAGAGTGTAGAATTAAATACAAATCAGTTTCCATGACAAATATACATTACTACTGCGGCTTGGTCTGTAAATAAACATGCAACACCTTAGTTTTGATGTAGAATGATTTGTTCCCTGTAAATTTAAACCTTAAGCGTCAGTGTTTAAACAATAACAGAAGGCTAGAGTCCTCCAAGAATCTTCTTTCTTGTACATATATTCAGAAAACGTGCCAAAAGCTTCAAAAAAACTTTGAAAAGATTTAAATCTAAAAAGTCAGAGACTTTGAGACAATCTGTGATACATAACTCAAATGTTTAACATCGAGAGTTTCCTGCCATATTGTTTTCTAATCATTGCTATATCCATGCTCCAAGCAGAAAATGCTAAATACGTTGGAAATTCCAGTGAATGTGCTGAATGAGGTGCTGCTCATTTTATGCTTGACTTGGATAATGTTTATTAATTCTAAAATCATAAAAATGGGATAAAACCTATAACAAAAATGCAACAAATCATATATGCATAGCTTGGTTTTCCAAAATTGCACATAAAAAGGCCTATGCACTTCCAGGCCTATTCACTTCACTATTGTAGCTGATCTTTTTACACTGAGACATTTTTATTTTCCTCTGAGGGCCTATCTAAATCTAAGTAATCTTATCTACAGTTTCTATAATCATTGTGGGTTTATTTAGTTTTCCATTCCTCCTCATTCAAAGACTCTTCTTCTAAACTATGAATTATTCAACTCCAAGTTTTGTTTTGTCAGATCTGAACCCATCATCCACTGAAGCAGCTTCCTGCAGTGGCCCCCGGTTCCTTAGACTGTCATAAACATCTTTATGTCCTTTCAAGCTCTTATTTAACTCAAGGTGTTACCTTTGTGTGGGACTAGATGGTACATCCTCATCTCTCAATAACTAATAACCATAAGTGATCAGGAACTAAGCAGCATGGAAAAAGGGTATCACATCAATCCATAAGCATCATTATTTTCAATTTTTGTATACTGTAGTGACCATGGTTTAGTCCTAGCAGGATGGATGCATTTCTCTCCCACGGCAGCAGGCTGTGGCTGTGACACCAACTGCAGGCAGCCAATGGGACCAGTGGCTGTGCCCAGCCTGGGGCTCACCTAAAGAGCCTCAGAAACTACTGAATGTGGCACAAGAAATTGCTGCACATGACAGATCACAGGGTAAGAACCTGACAAATTTACAGATGGCGCCATGAGGAATTCACAGGTGGTTAAGGAGGAGTTGTGAGAAACAGCTGAATTTCAGAGAAATATGGGGGTGAGATCTGGGGTTGTTTTGGGGAATGGGATAGTGCAAGGCCAACAGTACCAGGTAACTATATCAGCTTACACACACAAGGCTGAGATCACCTTGAAATGGTACCAGAAATACCAAAATTCAAATTCAACATCTACAGAAGTTGAATATGGAGCAGAGATTAACTGGATTTATGGAGAGATAATAAATCCATGAACCTTTTAGCTGTTGCCTTAGGGCTAGTCACCAGTTTAATTTCTTCACACTTTTTCAGTATGAAGATATCTGGGAACAACAAGATTTTGGCTCAGAATAAGGATCCCACTTCAACATAACCCTCTTCACAATCCCATGCTTGGACTGATCATGTTCCTGGGGAAGGAGGGCACAGCTTCATTAACCCAGCAAAGATGCACCCAGTTGCCTCAGGAGTTAATCTGGCAGCTTCACTGCAGGGGACTGGCTCAGAAGGTAAAAGTATCTTAAAGACCAAGTATTATTAAATTCTTTACCCCTTTAAAAATCCTTTCACTGTGCTACTGCATTTCTAGACTGGTGTGGGACATGCTGTGTGGACTGATCCCCACTCTCTCTGATTTGCCATTAATGTTCAAGGCACAAGAAGAAGTGTTCTGGCTTTTCTTTTCTTTTTTTTTCTTTTAAATAACCATGTTGAATATTTATCTTAAACCTCAGGTAGCTATTTAGAAAAGAAACAGCTGAGAAGCAGATAATGTACCCCTTTCACTGACAAAAGATTTATGTCTTGCCTGGCAGGACTTCATACTTAGAGAGCTCACAGCTGACATAGTCAAACACAAGTAGCACGTAGGCCAGTGTTTGTCCAGGGTAACCGAGACTGCTGCTCCCACACTTTTTTGTGTGAAATTAAATCAGCCACATTAAAATTGGCAAAGATTTAAAAACATGATAAAAATTCTATTAAGCAGAGGGGAGAGAGGCTCAGAAGCGGTTTGAATCAATGAATACTGTGCAAAAATAAGTGGGGTATGCCTGAATATTTCTGCTGACCTTCTGTAGGAGCCATCTGTCTAGTTGCAAGGTACCCTCTCCCCATGGGAATGGGTGAAGAGTTCAGCCACAGTGCTGACCACCCTTCCCCCACAGCTGTCAAAACCATTGTAGTTTGGCCCTAGCACATGTATCACTAAATTTCATGCTGTGCCAAAATGAGAAGGGAAACAGTATGAAACGTGGTTTTAGGCACCTCTTTGCCACGGACTACATGTAGCTCGGTGTCACTGACTTCTGAGAGAAAAGGCTTATCTGCATTTTAGCACAACTTTTTAGTCAATGTCTAGGAAAAAAACTACTAATTTTTTTTTTTTAAGCAGGGATTGACAAAGGTAGACTAGAATAGTAAAATTCTGCATTTCCCAGGAAATCCTTAATTTTCCTAGGATAATATGACAGTTTCCACCAGCTTTGCCACAGCTCAAATGAAGCAGAAGGAATAAATGTCTTTTAGTATAGTGTTTATACTCAGATGGGCTTTCAAGGGAGGCCAGAAGTAGGGGCAATGAACTGGGTACACCTTCATTTCATGAAGTGAACAGATTCACTGTGGTTTTTCCCTTTCCCTGCCCCTCATCACTCTGCCAGTCCAGACAGCTCTACCCACAGAAGTGCTACTGATGGCAGCCTAAACTGCGTATTGGACAGCACAGGAGGAATTTGGCCCAGAGGAAATAAATTAACCATACATCTCCTTAAAATACCCCCTCCCATCTAATATAAATAATGCTAATATCTTTAGAAGTATTACTGTTACCCTGGGATTGAAAAAAAAAAAAAAAAACAAGAATAGTCAGGAAAATCATTTTCTGGTCTGCATCACACTGCTGGAAAGCCTAGAGGTCGATGAACACAACTAGATGGCCGCAGACCCAGGTGCCATTTCTCCTCTAGGTGATATGTTCTCCATTGCATCAGGCAAGTCACCATGTTTCTTCTTCATAATTTCATCCACAAAATGAGAATGAACCTATACAACTCCAGTTCCAGTGAGGATGGTAGAGCTAATCTGACTTGGTTGTGAAATGAGAATGCTAAAATAGAAAAAGGCTCCTGAAATTCAAATTATTCATATTATTCCATGCTGTTCCATTACAGAAGAATGGCAGATTTTTCTCTGGTACTTAGGAACAGAGGAACAGCAAATTTTTCTGGTTTTTCTTTTACATTGTTACAAATGAGAATAGAATCTGCCCTTTGCCTTTCGATGTACGGAATTTGATTAATTGAAAATTAGAAATGTAATATCTGTTTTATTTTGATCTCTTAGAGCTTATGCTATGTTTGATTTATTGAAAAGAAGAAATAAAGGTTTTTTCTGTGTAGTTTTTTTGCCATCATTTTCTGTGAGGGCACAAAATGAAACAGATATTTGGAGAAATAGGGGGCCAGAGGGTATGTGTATGTGTGTGTGAGAAGAGTTCGTACATGAATGTGTGTGTGTGTATTTATATATGTGCATCTAGTTAAACCTGCAACCAGATTTCAAATTTTTCTTGAGTTTACATATAAAAAAAGGAATTATTTAGACTGAAAATAACATCCCTCTCTGTTATTAAAAAATGGGGGCGACACACCAAACCCTCCAGGACAGAAGTATGATAGATATAATTTGTCCTCTCTACCAGCCCTCTTACAGCCCAGAAATATATACTTAGAGTTATATTTTCATCTCAGTTCGATGTACCAGGTTTTAGCGACTCAAATCCCCTTTTCCATTAGTGTAAGTTAAGCCGCTCAGGCTTTGTGAGTGGATGCTGCCCTACTTTTGCTGCTCTGTCTCTGTGAACCTTCAGTTCTCCTTCCCTAGACCGCCAGGGAGTGAATCCTCACTGGCTCTGGCTGGCTGGAGCATCACTCACAGGCTCAAGCATCACCTACTGTGCCTCTCCAACCTGTGACTCATTTAACACTTAGCTTTCTCCTCCAGGTGAGGACAGTTCACAGCAACACAGCCCCAGGTGGCAAGGACTGCTGAGTGCAGCCAGCCCAGGCAAGCAGTGCCACATCACCAGCACATCTCAGCTCCTGCTACTCAGGCCCGGAGATTAGCAGGGGAAGAGGCTGTGAATCAAAATCTGGGCAGAACTGAGTCTGTGTGCATTCCCAGACTCAGTTCTGCCATCCCACCTCTGCATACAGCTTCCCACTTCCCTCTTATTGTTCTTGGATACACGTATGTGACATGATGCTTTTTGAACAGCTCTTAGCTTTTCCCTCAGAACCAACCTCTCTATTTTGTTTTCTATAATTTCATCTTTGTTTCTTTTGACTACAAATAGTCTACTAGGGGCAGAGGACTTATCCACACAAAGTCTTATCATTGTGAGACCTAAAATGGCAATGTTTACCCTGCAGTGTCTGGTTTCCAGTGACTGTGACAGGCATTGCCTTGTATCACATGCCTAAATTTCGTAACAGTGAAGGGAGAAGGGCTTGATACCTTACTGAAACCTATTTCAGCCTTTTTTATGATTATATTATGATTAATGGATAAGACTAAACCATTTGTAGTGCATTCATTATCACAAACAATATTGAAAGTAATTTGATCCCTACAATACTTTCTTCTTTTAATAATACTATACAGTGGCAAAAAGGCTATGAAATCCTGTGCAGAGATCTTTATCTTAGTTGAACTGGTTGAAATATAGACAATGGAAATTCTCTGGGTTGACACTGGTATAATAGGAAGCAGCATATGACCTGCTCTTCTGAGCAATGTGCTGTCACCACGAACTACATCCCCATACATACCCAACATATAAAAAGTTTATTTGTCAGCCTTTTCCTGTGAGCTCTTTATTTATGGCTACTTTATCATCTGAAATAAACCATGTTTGTCATGATTAGAAACATAACAGTCTTGCAAAATCTGAAGTTGTATAGGTGAATGTGAATGCTTTTATTATGAAGCCATTTTGCTGTAAGCACAGAAGAAATCAGATAGCGCCATACTGTGTTACTCAACTAGCAGGTGAAGTGTGATATGAAAGCACAGTGTTCAGAAAACCCTTCCTGGCATGGTGTGTTTCACCAAAAGATTAATTACTCTCTTTCTCCCAGGAGCTGAAAAGTTGGAAACTCAAACTATTATTTTTGTCTGCAGCTTCTTCAGCTGTGTACATGGGCACAGCACCTCCCTGGGCCCTGGGCTCCCCCTTAGAAGGTTCTTTCACAGCTACCACAGAAGACAGTGTCATGTGCCACTTACTACAGCATGTACCATTTAGCTCTGGAGAGATGCACTAAGGGCTCACCTGAGGAATGAGAGCTCAGGTAAGACGTTGACTGACAGATGTGGATGCCAGTACTGCTCAGTGGTCAGATACATTCAGCAGAGTGAAGCTGCCAACTTTCTAAATATAAGGAAAAGAACTATGTCCTGACATGGTCATTCTCAAATTCAACTCCTCCCAGAAGGATGGAGTAAAAATAGCAAGCTTTGCAGCAATTTACCTTAAAATGGCAAAGTTGAGTAAAAAAAAAGAGCAGCTAGCACAGTCCACTGAGAGTCTGCTTAAAGGTACAATAAAGGTCCAGTGTAAATATATACCATTAAACACTCTCCTTAAATATTAAAAGTAGTTATCCTGTCAAAGGGGCAGAGAACATGGTTTTCAGAGAAAAAAGGCACCCTTGGGAAAGTAAATCATATCCAGTGGAGAAAAGTAGATAAGAACTGACTTGGAGAAGTTAACTAAAACCACCATAAATAGGCCAACAACATTTTGAAAAGTGACTTACTAACCATAGAAACCTAATAACTGCATTCAGTTACCTCAGACTAGATGACTACCAGTGAACTGGTGGTGCCAACACATGAAAGAGGTGCAAATGGAGCAGTTCTGGATTGCAGGAAACCTTTGCATTGACCTCAGTACCACAGGAATGGAAAAATATGAAAATAAGTGAGACAGGCTCAGAGGTGACCCTGAGACCTAGGGTCTGCTAAACCTGACTGTTGCAGCAAACAAACTGGTAGAAGTTGTAATAACTAAGACTCAAATTAGTCAACATAGGAAAAATATGTCCCTCAGAGAATGTTCTCTTTCCTGGAGAAACCCCAGACAGTCCAGTTCAATGTGCACCCTCTGAGACACAACTGTGTACTGCTACCTTACTGCATGATGTCACTGTGTTAGAGTCATCAGAATCTATTGCAATTATAACTAATATTACAGGGCTTTGATTTTTTTGTTGGATGGAACAGAATTCTCTGTACATCTGACTTCTTTTGAAAGCTGCAAGCCAAATCTCATCTGCATGAATTAGACTGTGAAAATGTTCTGCTGGAGCTGCCTGTGGAATACAACTTAATGATAAATTGCATGCATGTTGTAGAGAGACATAACAGAATGTTATTACCGTTGTTCATCCTTTGGAATTTAGTCTGCAGAGTCTGAGCTTGTTAATCAGCAGTTCGTCCTGCTCTTACTCGTGTGTGTTCAGTGCCAAGAGTGAATTTCCTCTATATGCTTTTCCACTGGAAGCTTTGCCAAAGGTCTTTTGTTCAGTATGTCAGTCAGCTGTGCTCTTGCTTTAATTGTGCCAGTAACTCATGTCTGGAGATTATTCATTCTGGTCTGGTGCAATGTGTCAGCCCGAAGCTGATGGAGACACTGAGTGTTGTGTAGACCCAGTTCAGGGCTGGGGACACCAAATCTGATTCTGAACCTTTTTTCAAGTGCCCTGAAGCTCTGAACAAGGGGATTTTGAAGGTGTGCTAAGACTGTAAAAATACTAATTTCTTTATTGTGTACAAAGTGCAACGAGTACAACAACTCATGTTGTCTGAGTGCTCCTTTTGCGCAAGATTTGATCTCATGATGAGATTTGTTCCAGGAGATTTTTTGAGATCATTACCAAGAAACTATAAAATTACTGTCTAGAAAATTATTTTGAGTAGTATCTATTACAAAGCACTAGCTCCTCCAATACTAATGCTAGTTCTAACACTTTATGTGTCTGAGGGGGCTAGATTATGGTTGTACATAACTTTTCAAAACCAATTGTATATCATGGGCTTATTCTTTTAAAGAAAAGATCAGCTGAAAGTGATCAGCTGCTCTTGGCCAGGGAGAGTATATCACTTATTTGGTAAAAGATATAAAAATGATTCATACATTGTTGTCTACAGCTTTGGATTCCACTTAAGCACTAATCAGGACAGACATTGGAATGGGCTGCCCAGGGAGGTGGTGGATTCACCATCCCTGGAGGTTTTTAAGATGAGACTGGATGTGGCACTCAGTGCCATGGTCTAGTAAACCATGGCAGTGTTGGATCAAGGGTTAGACTTGATGATCTTGGAGGTCTTTTCCAACCCAGTTGATTCTATGATTCTATGATTATAGGTGCATCCTCTCCAGTGAACTAAGTCACCAGTTTTCACATGTTTAGAGATAAGCCATTAAAAATGCAACAGGCTGACTCTCATTTTACTCCCTTTCTCAGAAAGAAAATAGAAAAAGCATGAAAGAAAACTCAGTTAAGACAAATTTCCCACAATTTAAGAGAAAAAAAAAGAAATCATGAAATCATGGAATGGTTTGGGTTGGAAGGTACCTTTAAAGGGACATCTTCAATTATATCAGGTTGCTCAGAGCCCCATCCAGCCTGGGCTTGAATGGATCCAGATCTCCAGGTATGTGTTTGAAACACTGCTCACCCTTCTCATGTCTGCCCAGCAAATCGCAAAGTCCTACAAATACCAAAAAAAAAAAAAAAAAAAAAAAAAAAAACAATGGAGATCCCCATAAAAAATATATCCAGGACAAATATCTTCATCTCCAAAAGGATTTTGATGTGCTGTCCCAATAAAGGTTTAAAGCAAGATAAGGTTGTTTTCGTTGGCTGTTGAAAGTTTGGATGAAAACATGTTTCAATGGGCTATTTCCTTTTTATTGCTTTTTTTTCCCTCTCCTTTTTTTTCTTTTTTTTTTTTTCACAAAGCTACTTTTGAAATAGTCTTCTGTTGGCATACACACTGTTCCAACTTTTATCCTTGATAAAAACTACAATAACTAAGGGGCAAACCTTACAAAGTAGCTCATGAGTAAATGGAATTTAATGGGGTCAATTATCCCCACATGCTTGTGTGCAGGTTTCATTAATATTAATAAGTCAGACATGCTATTGAGCTGAAGAATAGGCTGTCACTGGTCTCTACACTGTTTTGTGTGTTCTGGTTTAGGATTATTCAAGAGAACATGTTCATTTCCAAATATCTAGCATGTCAGTGGCAGAAAAACCCACATTTGTCCATTATACCTGCAAGATACAGAAAGGTTGAAAAAAAAATAGGTTAAACATGACTGAAAGAGTGCAGATTCCGTTTGTGCTTTTTCCATAATTCAGAATCACATTACATGCATGTCTCGCTATAAATATTTAATGAAGTGGAAATGAATATGTAGCAGGCTGGATTCTTCCCTCCAAGGGTTAAGTTCCATTTCTGCAAATTGGTTTGTGCCCTATTTCTATGCCTGTGTCTCTGTGCATCTAGACGTTTTCTTGGCATCTCTAACTCTTCTGAGGTTTCAGGAGATCTTTGGAGATTTGCTAATAATTGACCTGTTTGGATTGCCCATGACTGTCATTTGCTAAAAGATAATACAGTCCTGCATTTTGTTGTTAAGTGCTGGTCATGTTATTAACTTGTGGCCAAACCAGAATAAAGGCTCAGGAGACATCATTTTCCCTTAGACAACTTCATTTGGTTCTTACCGTAATCTCCATTATAAATGAAGCACTTTGGTCTCAGCTGAAGGGAGTCACATATTCTTTAACTTGTGAGCCGTGTTTGTCCAGTAATGAATACACCCACTTTGCTTTATTTTTTTTAAGATATTACTGTACACTAAGGGTAAACAATCAACATCACATCAAAGTCAGATGATTTAACCTTCTGCCACTTCTCTAACCACTAAAGAATTCCTGCCACTGCTAACTGGGTATTGGAACATGCGTAAATGTTTTCTGAGAAAACAGAATTATCAAATGAAGGAAACCTGACGTTTTCTCCTTAGAAAACAGTAATAATTAATAAGATTAGGCCTATCCTATCCCAAAGGAGTCTGAATGAACCCTATTTGTTTTAGGTTTATCACGTAAAAGGAACAAATCTTGCCCCCAGCTACAATAGCATAATTCTGGAGGAACCTTCAGGTTTAGTTCTGCTGTAATTTAAACTGGTACTATCTCAGAGTAACACATCTGGTTTTAGCAAAGTTCCTCATATTTAGCACCATCTTTAATAGCCAAGAAAATTAAAAATGAAAATAGAGCTTAGAAACAATGAATTAACACTAGCCTTATAAGCCCAGGGAATCTACTTTGTGTAACACAAGAATTAAATACTGCTGATCTTTGCAAGTAGCAATGACAACTCAAATACAATGCCTTGGGGCCTGCAATAACCTGGAGGCTAATTAACTGCAGAGAGGGCTTTTTATATTACACTTCGTATTAAATAAATTCAGCACAAATCCATAGAGACCAATAAGCATCTTTAGGCAGTCTAGCTAAATTTTACCCCAAAAGTGATCAAGCTACAAAGAATTCTGGCTTTTGAGATGTCTGATTAATATATTGTCCTCCAATAATGCAGGAGCTTAAGATGAAAATAAGAGCAAATAAGCGATGGAGATAGAGGAAGTCTTCTGTCAGTACAATTTTCATGAATTTGTATCTCTCTTTGGACACAGTACTAATAGAAATATAGAGAAATTTTACCTTGGGGTTTTTTTAATACTGCCCTAAAATGTGTCATCATTTTAAAATGAGAAGCTGATGTGATCAAGTGAGTAAAAAAGCAAAAGGGAGCAAGCACAGCACTCTATAGTTTAATTTAAAGGCTCATCCAAGTACCCCACTACCTCATCATCTCTCAGTGAAACCTGCAGATGCATGCTAGCAGAATGCAAGCACAGTGCTGCCAGGCACTGAGCACAGTAGGGATATCAGCAGGGAACCTCTGGGCAGGGGCAATCAGATCCTACTTTGCTCATGAGATGCCTGACCACAATCAACAACTGGAGTCTGTACTGATCTGTATCCAAGAAATACAACAGTCACCCAAAAAGTCTACGCCTTGGCTGAAAAGGATGAGGAAATGGCCCACAGTAAAGTCTCTGTAATCCTCCACGCACAATGCCATGGAAAAAAAAGAGCATGTTCTAACAGGGTTCTTTTTAAGCAAATACCACACTGGGAACAAGCAATACACTAGGTATTAAAAATATCTTTTTAGTGAAAACTAATTCTGGCTAGTATAGCCCTTAAAATATTATCATTCTGGAGTGATGATTCATCTGACAGGACATTCAGCCTTCCGGGACAAGTCTAACAGCTTCTTTGTTGCCATTCCCTGGAGATGGGAAATTGCTTGGTAACTATTACAGTACTGCAGAGCATCAGACTCTGTACGTCAGCAGGAATCCGAACATTATTCTTCACTTGCAAGATGAAGTCCCTTTCCTTCATGTATAAAAAAAAGCCTCAATAACATTTAAGTAAGTCTGGGCTTCTATCTATTACACCAAAGTTCTTTAAGAAATTTTTAAAAGATCCTGTACCTGGACTTCTGCTGGTCCCTGTTGCAATGACCAATTTGTTTTCTTTGGACAGTATTGTGGCCTGGTTGTGACAACATAGCGACCCAAAAATGGCACAGCTTATCTCAAACATGGGTCAGAAAGAATAAATACAAGGGCAAACCTTGCAACTCCACTTTTACTGAAGCTTTTCTCTCTACCAGTGGAGAATAGAGTATCTCTAAAAACATCTCCCTGGTCTTCGATGGCTGAAAAATTTGGAACATAATTGGTGATGGCATCAACTAAATCACTGAAAAATGCACACCTAGAAAGAGTAAATAATCTCTGTTTTGGTCACAAGGAAATGTGACACTTCTCTTAGTAGATGTGTTTGTCTTATTCTTATCCTCTTCTCCACAAGCCCAAGAAGACTAGAAGAAGAAACAGGGCAGAAACCACACCTAAGTCAAATACTTAGCTTAAAAATAAGACATTGCTCATTTTTTATTTCCAAACTAGCAGGTAGGTGAATCAGAACTGAGCTAAGTTTTAAGTTATTATAGTGAACTATGCCTTCTTTCTGAACACTTTTCATGTAGTTACAATGCACTGAACATAGCAACGGCTTGCAAGGCAAGCAAGTGGAATCTGGCTTGAATTTTGTTAGACACTTCAGGTTGAAGAAGCAGTTTCCCAGTACTTCTCTCTGTTAAAATATTAAAATTCCTTAAAAGAAAATCTGTCTCATTCCAGAAGAGATGCCAGGTATGTCAACACTGTCTGGTACAGTCAGTGATGTCTTGTGTGATCTGAAATATCAATAGGAGCTCCTCAAGCAGTCCGGCATAATCTTTGCAAAAGAGAGCAAGATGAGGCAAAAAGAAAGCAAAGTTGCTTTTCCCCAGATTATCAGATATCCTTATCTCAAATTTGAAAGAAGAAGAGTAGACACTGGTGGACTTCACAGAATTATAATAAATAAAATAAATTTGTCCCTCATATGGAATCTTTCACACAGGCACTGTCACCTTCTTTTGGAAAAACAAAAACTTAGCCACCAGTATGAGTGGCTAAGTTCTCGTTTAGGACCTTCAGTGAGTAATAACTGCTGAAATTTATGCTGGGAGTAGATCAGTGAAACCTTATATCTCCTCAAGTTATGACCCCACTAATAAACAACTTGTCAGCCTGCATCAGGATAGCTTTATCCACAAATTAACACACAAGCTGTTTGCCATCAGCCAACCTCAGCTGTTCACAAATGGAGGCAAGCTGGTTTCACCCTTCATTCTCATAGGATTTCTTAGATATTATGGCTAAGGCAAAGTTGTCATGTTTTGATTTCCATACAGTCAGAATGGAATAATAAAGGAACAGAAAAGTAGTAAAGAGTTATTCACAGGCAAAATATATGTCCCTAATATGCAGCTGCCCTTTGTAACCACTGGTGGGGTTTTTTTAAAGATGCTTGAAAGTTTCCCAGTCTCCAGGTTAAGATACATCCACTATTCCCTGGAATTCCTGCGTTATGCACTGTTTGCCGTGTTGCACTGTCTTGACAGAGAGGTCATCATGGCATCTCCCCACTGACAGCATCCTACATGTCACCACTGGCAAGGTTTTGGCTGAGGACAAAAAAAAAAAAACAGATAAACCCATAATTCCAAAGTATTTTTTTGAAAAGAAAAGCTGAATCCCACAAATAAATTTATGGCTTTCCAAAAAAAAAAAAAAAAAAAAAAAAAAAAAAAAGAGGGGACAGCTTTCTCCTGTAGTCAAGAACTTTCATTAGTGAGATCCAGACAGATTTACATTTTGTAAAAGCACAAGACTTTGGGGTTTTTCCATTTAAATCATCAACCTACTGTATAAATTACATTTGTAAAACCCATTGGCTCCAATCAAGGAGTATTTAAGAGTCTGTCTGACTGAGTTATGAAAGGAGCAGGTAAAAGGAAGTGGAAAAAAAGAACAAGCTATAGAATATCCATTAGTAAGATGACTAATATTACTACAAACCTGAGTTCCCATTTCTTTGGCTTCTTTCATGGAGATTTAAAGATAATTGTAGCAAAGGTTCAGGAAAAAAAGCTAAAAGACAAGAATTCGTATTTACAGATGTTTAATATTTCTTCTGGTTTATTGTAAAGGATTTATAAGGTGCTTTTCAATATTAAAGTTCTTCATTAGTTCATTGGAGACAAGATTAGTAATGAACTAAGTGACATAGAAAAAAATTTATTGCTAACAGTCTCCAAAAATTTAGGGGTTTGGCTTCTGTGGGTAAAAATGAGGTAATGTAGCAAAGTCCTGATTGTGAGGAAATAGTTTTTTAGATCACAGACAAATAAGATTAATGCTATATCCCATGCTGTGCTGAAAGGAATATCTTGCATGAGTAAAAAATATATTTAAAAACCATCTAATTTCCCTGGGTTTTCCTATGTTTTACTTTTTTTTTTACCTAAATGTTTCCTGTTCCAATAATATAACTTTTTCCTGTCACATAGCTTGCATGTTCTGCAGCTTCAGTAATGAAAATAAATTAGTTAAATTCCCTTTTGTTAAAGCCAACTTCTCATTCAGATTTCCCCTCAGCCAGCAGACTATATTAACACTGAACTCAGAGCTGGAAATGAGGGCATTGAAGATAATATCATATAAGTTTTTTTCTTCTAACTGATGGAAATATTTCTACTGCTTTTTTGTTTTTCAAAATCTTGGTATGTTTTGTCCTTGAATTGATCTGGCAAATTGGTTCAAACTGAACTTGTAGAAAAATGGAAGCTCTTTCAGGGTAATGTTTCATTTTGATAAATTTTCTCATTGTTTTACTGCTTTGGACAAATATGCATTGATCTTTCAATCATCATCTAAGGCAGTTAATAACATATCTGTAGGCAAGGCAGATGGATCTGTGTAAAGCGAGAACTTGCCCTCACTGTTTGCTGTGCCTTTCCCTCAGCCTTTGAAGAACTGTAAGAACAAATTTCAGCCCAAAATCTGATCCCAAAGCAAACATCAAAAAGGTTTAATTACTTTGGTTTGGTTTGTATGTGTGTTCTTCTTTAAGATGGTTGTTTTTCATCTGGTCACAAACACCAGTGCCTTTTTCATGTTTTGAATGCCAGGAAATCTGCAGAAATTAAAACTGTACATCCAATTTGATTTTTTCCTCTTTTTCATGCATTATTTCAGTCTCAAAAGGTTTAAATAGCCTTATGAAAGCACGAGGGCCCCAACTTTCTTCTGTGATTCACTCAGTTTGGACATCAGAGAGCACCAAATCAAGAAATTCAAGTAGAAAATACTACTGGATAAACTGTTACAAATGAGACTTCATAGTGGCATATGGGAGGATAATACCTTGTAGACTAGTAAAAGTAGGAGGGGCTTCAGCATGTGGTAAAAATGAATCACTAAAAATGCATTTTGTGAAGCTGCACACTTATGTAAAGAGAACGTCCAAAGCCTTCCATGTCAGTTTGAAATTACCTGTAAATGCCAAGAAACTCCAGGCAATCTACAGTTACTAATTTTCACTCTATTTATTGCTGTTTTAAAAATATAGAAGGAAAGAAGAAAGGGCCATGCAGTCTTCTCTAGTGGCCTACAGCACTGTAGGAAACATTTTTATACAGATGTAAGATGTTATTCATGAATATTTCAATTTTAACAGAACAAGTTGCTTTCAAAAGGAAAACTGTATTGGTAACCTCCTGCTGGAACTTCTATGTTTCATCTTTAACATGAAACAGTCATGCTGTGACACAACCCAAGCTGCACCCAGGTTAAGACTTGCACACAAACACTCCTCTTCTGCTGCTTCCTGCTTTTTTTCAGTGAAGTTCTGCCTAATGTCACCATTTGTTGTAATCAGAACTGCCTTTTTACAGTACTTAGAGGAGAATTTCATCCCCAAAGCCCCACAGTGGTGTTCCCTGTACTGCCACAGCTGTCATGCCACTAACTCCACTTCCAGGACACCGACTACTGATGCAACAAGCAGGCAATTACTACACTCCTCCAGAGTGACCAGGAGAATCAGAAATGTCTGCTTGAATATATTACCCTATGGCAAATTCAGAGACTCTGACCCTCTCTCATGTTCACAAGACCTAATTACTTCCCCATAACTCTAGCAACCTCTTTAGCATTTGGAGAAAATTAAACTAAATGCAACTTGCCAATGTCAAATTCTCAAAGGACAACTTTTATTTTAATTACTGTAGACACAGAAAAAGGAGTTCTTTAAGGAAGTCTGTCAACTAAAAGCTATATATAACTCTTGAGGAATTCCTTAGTGATTTTCCTGGTTAAACAGAATTCCTTAAAAATGCACTTGTTTGCTGCACAGGGTGGAATTATTGTAAAATCAAATAGTTGTTTTTCAAAAGTCTCATCTGACTTGTAATGCTAAGACAGCAGATAGTAAACAGACACCCGTTAGGTTTGTCGTATTGATCTTAAAAATGACTAGGCATTACAGAGCCAGTGTTTGTATCTACTGAGGAAAGGGCCAGGATGAAGTGTTAACTGGTGGAGTTAAAGCTCTTTCTCTCATTGATTTCAGTAAGCATTTTTCCAGATTCAAAGCCTGTCTATTAAGTTCAGTGCTCTTTCAGTCAGGGCTGTGATATCCATTGAAGCCAAAGAACAGCAAAGCTTGTCTGATCTTTTTGAGACTCCGGTTTCACTTAAATAACCCAGAGGACCATTCTCTGAATTAGCATTGCAGAATACATGCCAGCAGAGAGGGGACTGCTAAGCTGAGAGCTCTCTGAGAGCTGCTCCAGAACAAGGAACCCAACAGACCGTGCAAGCTGCACACAGCCCTAATTTTGAGTTATTATGAAGGAAAGCATCTTTCTGATATTTCATTTCTTTTCAGACTTGGATCATTTTATTTCTTTCTTAGATTTACATTCCCCTAATTTATTAATTAATTTCTTTATTAAAGTGAAAAGAAAAAAAAAACCTACCTGTTTTAGTGCTTCATTTTGTAAAGAGTGACATTACTTCTATTGAACAACACAAAACCAATCTGTGCTGCTGTGAGAATTAACAGAGGATGTGTGAATAGCCATTCATAGGGATGAATTCAGAGATGATAGTGTAACATAAACTGAGGAAAAGGACCCACATAGACTCTGTGTTAAGGTAAATCATAAAAAGAAGGAGCAGAAGAGGAAAAGCAGTTAAGTGAATGGTATGTAACACCTAATCTAAAGCACATTTATCTCTCCTTCAGCACACACAAAACTTTTACTAGTTTCTTTTTAGGGTTACTGAATACCCACATTATCTGAAGTAAGAATTTACTGTTCTGGGCTTTAAAACCTTACTAAGACCATAAAATATAGGCTTCATAATAAAAATATTTAATAATTTGTAATCTACATCAACTCTTACACTCCTACTACATTCATCACATTTTCTCCCGAGAAGAATATGTATGTCAGCCACAGAAATATATTTGATGTACTTACACTAGAATAACAGTGTTTCACTATTTTCTGTTTCTTACTACTTTGGCTCTATTTGATATACATCCATATGTTTGCTCAGCAACTCAGCTTCTGAAACACAAAAATAAATTTACTAATTTCTACAGCTGTGAAAAGATGTCTGGAATATGGAAAATTTTCATTCAATCACTTTCTTAACAAAAACAGCCCAGGATTAAAGAAATCCAGGGAAAGAGAAAAGATTAACCTAAAAAAGGCGAACAGGCAAGTCAAGTGAATAAATCTGAGCTTCATTGTCACTTCCCACTTCAACAGAGTCCTACAAGGGTCAGGCCACGGTGCTGTAGTTCTCACAGGCAGGGCAGGGGTGAGCACAGGTACCCCATATGCACATCAGCTCCTGTGACATTAGTCAGGACCACAGCGCAGTTGTTCAGAGGAGGAGGAACACGCAGTCCCTGGCACAGAACTGCAATTTCTCCCTGGTTTCATGCGGTTAACGCAGGGAGCACAGGAGTCAGAGAGATGCCGTGGCACCGTAATCGAAATAAATGACTCCGCAGACCCAACAGCGGGAGGTGGGAGCGAAAAAGCCTCCTCATCCCCAGCCCCAGCGGCTCCGTAAATCTGTCCCAGTCAGGCGAGCGCCGGGAGGGGCTCAGCGCCCGCCGCCTCCCCAGGAGTCAGTGAGAGTTCAGGTGCTTACTATGTCATCAGGCTTGACCTTCAGAGGCGACACCGCCAGGACGTTTGTTTTCCCACAGCAGTGATTGCTTCAGTCAATTATTATTGCCCATCCTAGAGTGCAAACACATAAGGACTTGATTTACAGTGCAAAATATACATCCTGAATTTACTTCCTCTTTTGTTTTTGGGCTGCCGTAGCATCTTCAGCTTAAAGAGATGACAGCAAATTACTTCGTAGGTAAATATATCTACGTATAGGGAAGGATAAATATCAGTCGTTCAGGGCATCCTGAGATGAACACTCGGTATAGCATTGGATGTGTTGTGTCAGATGAGACAATATATTTAAAGTTTTTTTGCTTTTTGTTTTAAAAGTGCTCTTTCTTTCTGTTCCTTCATGAAGAAAAAAAATCATTAGCAAATTTGTTGATTTGGCAGTCTAACCATTAAACCCAGTTTAACACAGATTTAAGATTGTACATTCAACTCTTTAAGCAATGTTTAGGTATTACCAATATACTGAAAGATAGATGAGACAGCCTCATGGTAATACAGCTTTTAACCTTTCCTCTCCTCTACCATGACGGGGGAGAATTACAGTAAATGATGGTTACCTTGTCTGCAGTATGGACAATTGATTTGACCTCACTGCATCTGATGCTCTAATGGACTTCGTGGCTGAATCCCTGGAGGTATAAAATATGTCCAAGTGAATTGGGGCAGGTTAAAGAACGGACCTGCTTTTCATGGCTGGCTCAAGCTGTAATAGATCTCCTGGTTGTTCTCAGAAGAAGATTAAAAATGATCAATATCCAAATCATTAAAAGAAAAGTGGTTGCTTCTGTAAATCTACCTTACCTTTTTTTTTCCCTACTCAATGCCGGCGGGGTGAAGGAAGTCTATGTTGATGACATGAGTTTCTTTAAAAAATGTTTGCTTCTATTTATTTTCTTGTAACATGGTCCCTTTTATATTAAGAATCAGACACTCAGATGGCATGAATCAGCACTACTTTCCTGAAGTCATGCTTGTTTACACCATGAGGAATCTGGCTTCAGGTTTATTTAAGATGGATAAAATAACAATACTATAATATCTATAATATTTCCAGGACCAGAAAATAACATCAAGGACAGGTTTCAGAGAATAATGGTAACTAAGATAACTGAATTGTCCTTACAGCTCTGCTAGGCACGGTGCCTAAGACAAAACTAAAGGTCTAATTTAGGGAGGGGAAAACAAAAAGATTTTCCTTGGCTGCTCTGAGCCCTTCATTTGGCAAGAGTAATTCAACATCTTGTTTATCCTTGCCCACCCTCTCATGAATATGTTTGTGCTCTTTTCCCACGAGTTTCATGTACGTGAGCTTGTAACATCCTGAAAATCAGAGACCTTCCTCTCTGCACACGGCAATAATATGCCAGGCAACTGCAGTGGGATTATATACCTACATTTACTTCATTTTCTGTAAAACCCAAGCCTTAAGAAAGCAGCTGTACAACTGTTCCATAGGTGGCACATGTGTATTAGATAATTGTTTAGTTAAATTTGAAATCTAAGAAAGCCTTGATCTTTAACCTGCAAAGTCTGAAATTGTTTGTATCTGATATTTCCATTTGTTTAGTAACAAAAAGAAGAGCTAATCCCATAGTCTGTATTTGAAGATCCAGCCTATTTTCCTAGCTGGGAGAAATTTAAGGATACAAAAATTGGACTGACCTAGCTCAATTCTATTAAATTGAGTGAATGTGAAAAAAACACTTCTCTTATAAAGAAATAGGTTTCACCAATTAAAAAAAGTTTAAATTTTTTTTATCCAGTTGTTTGCTGACCAATATTTACCTTTTGTCTTTTGCATACATGTTTTGCTTAAAAATGTGGGTGTGTAACAACAGCCTCTGAAAAGAATGTTTGCTTAACTACATATATCCCATATGTAGAAAAGTAAAGGCACTTTACATGCTCAAATCTCTGGAATTGTCTATACCCTGTGGCTAGGGCTGAGCTGAATGCCTAGCATCCATGCGTAGAAGAGGGAACAACTGCTGACCCTCCAATCCAGCTATTCTTGTAGCTGGAAACATTGTCAGGGGCTGCAAGCATCAAGCCATCTGAAAGGCCAAAGTTGAGCACTACATTATAGGAGTAGATGACACCTTATTCTTATTCTTCAACAATTCTAACCACTTCAAGTCCCTCGCTGTCCCTTTATGAACACAGATGTCATTTTGATGGGGGGACAGCCAAAATGACAGGAAGGTGACCTGTCAGTGAACTCAGGAGCAGGTGAGGCCTGTCAGCTTCTAATTTGAAACTGGTGTCAGTCCTGAGGAATGGCTGGTATAATCACATTTGTAACTGATACCCTATAAACTCTGCAAACATTCACAGTGTGCCTGTTATGAGCAATATGAAATTAACAATTTGTGCTTATGACACGAGACACCAACTGAATCAAGCAGGTTTCAGGAACGGGATTGGCTCCGTCCATCTCCCAGAACAGAGCATCAAACTGCCCCAGTCGCTGCCAAACGACTGTGTGCTTATGTTACAACAGGCACTGTGTTTATTTTGAAGACAAACTTTTGTAACCAGGTGTAAAGCGAGGACCTAAGAACTAACTTCTAGATGAAATTATTCCTTTTAAAATTTCTCTCATTCAAGACCAGCCCTTCAGACATTTACAATTTTGAAGTTGAAGTTTGGACCTAACGAATCGCATACGCACGGTATCTCAAATTTTCTGAATAACTGAACAGAAGGCTCTGTGTATATCTTCTCTCTCAGAGAGAACACATAAATTACCAGCTGCATGAATACTGCCATTAAGACATGCAGACAAGTGCAAGGGGTGGGGACAGGGCAGGATGCCCGAAAGAGGTGGAGTCACAGAGAAAACAAGACATTTGTTCACTGAGTAATTTATCCTTAATCTGTCTTCACTGTAGCTGAGTAAGAATGAACACAAGTTAACCTGCCTCACTTCTCTGGCATCGAAAAACATTTTTCTGCAAACCAGGCCTTTTCTTCCTGTTTCTGCGTTGCTTTATCTGTATTTTTTAATTAAGAAAAGTCAAAACTGCAGTGTGTGAGGCAAAGACTTGAATTAAATCAGGTTCAAGTACAAACTTAGGTTAAACTGTATTTCTGATCTGGAGGCAACAAAAGTCCCACGTATATTTCAGCCATAATTGGCAGAAATCCTTTCCTGATGAAAGTGCTGCCAAGCTTGCTGAATATATTAGAAGAAAGTTGCTTTTCACAGACTTTCAAAGTTAAATAAGAATCAGAAAATGGCATCACAATTTTTACAGTAGAATTTAGTTTATGGCACTGGGTAAACTCAGGTCTAGAAACCAATTAGCTAGTGAAGCTTGCTGAGTAGTTTAGTTCATTTCCACACACACAATCCCTTTGAGCTACTAGCCCATTGTAGTACTGCTCTGTGGTAAGGAAATAGCACTTACTTATTCCCATTTTCCAAGAGAGAACCACATCCCACAGAGCTTCAGTAATGTGATCAAGGCCAGGTACAGCAACACACCTGTGAGCCAAGCATAGACATCCTTTGCAGTCTGAGCTGGCACTAACACACCACACTTTTCACACTGCTTAGCTCATGTTCCTAGCCATGAACCCAACCTAATCAACAAAAGACAGGTACAACTGCAAACAGCCATTTTGGGGACAATGACAGCCCTAATCCCACCAGGAAGACCAGGGTGCAAAACTGTCATTAAACTTTGGATGCACCTGAAAAATATAGGAGCACTTTGTGTTGCTGCTACCTAAATCTCAAGACTTCATCCCATGCAGCTTTAAAACTCACTAGAAGTAGTCCATCATACTGAATACTGAAACCTTACCAATCCTTCTCCACCACTCAAAGACTCATCTCAGAGCCTCAACCTTGAATCCTGAGGCAGGGCCTACAGTGTACACACTGCCATTGATGTGGTCACCTCAGGACACTTAATACAACAGCTCACTTTAAATCTGATGTGCAGCACAATTTTTTTGGTGTTTGGATAGGGCACATACAACCTTGATAAAAATGATAAAAATGACATCCATTCAGAGCTTTTCTAGAACCTAGTGAAATATGGTTTTGCTTTCCTCCTACTTAAACGGGTATAAGTCAACATATGGTTTAAATAGAGAGCTTACCTCTGTGGAACAAAGCCCAGCACAACAGTGCATGGTCCCACTGCTTCAAGTCAACACAAAAGTGTGGCTGCTGGGTGTGTGCACTGTGTCTCTGAGGCTGCAGTAAGTTAGGCAGGGCATAAGATCATGTATAACATCAAAAGAGGTCCTTGGGCTGGGCTGCTGGAGGCAGGACTGGCAGACCTGTAGTGTTCTTCTGTAGCTCTGTTCTTGTGTAAAGCTTCTCTGTCAACAGATAAATCAGTTGCATTTCTGATTATCAGCTGTAAATGTGCATTATCTTTTGATTTCTTAGTAAATCAAGTGTGTACACATCCTCTGTGTTCATTATCTCTGGCTAGTCCCTTCTGAAAGGAAAGATAGGAATTGAAAGAGCAGGACAAAAACCTTTGTTGAGCTGTTTAGAATAGACCCTGATCTTGAGCCTATTCCCCATACACAGAAAGGAGTTACAGAGCACATCTGTTTTCATGACATATCTGATGGTATTTTGAGCACTCAGGTCCTGCACTTCCCCCTGACATTGCATCACTACTTTCTGTTAATACAATTACTTTCAAGGCACTCTCAGTTCCCACTAGCTTTAGTTTTGAAATTAAACAAAATTAGTCCTTCCAGGTCAATTGTGGAATGCACAGTGGAGCATTTAAAAGCAGGAGATGAAGGTGGAAAAAAATGATACAATAAATAGATTTCCCCATTTTTAATTCTATTCATCTCCATTACATTGGAGTAGGTAGAAACAAGGAAGGCTACATCGCAAAAAAGAGTTGAGGCAAAAGAGTTTGCCATGTTGTGCTGAAGAGAGAGTAACATCACCTCTTGGCTCATTGCATGGGAGATACCTGTGCACAAGTCCCTGGTCCTACCTCACCCAGCTGCTATACCTGTTGGCTTATGGGTGTTTTTTTGCTGACTAACTGAACTTTTAACTAGCTCTACAAAATGGATTGGTGCTAGCAGAATATACTTAGACCATCACCCAGTAACTGGGAAACTAGCCTGCAAATTAGGTTCAAATCCTTACCCTCCTTCATTCCCTCTCAGGCTCCATGGCTGTTACTTCACAACTTACTGCACTTTGCTGGCTACAGGGCTCCCACAGGCAACTGCCCTAATCATGGAAGAATCCTTTTTTTTCTATATACAGAAAGACCACCCTGTTTGGGAAACTTTCCTCTCAAAATCAATCCATTTACAAGGTAAGTTTAAGTTTTTGTGACTCAGTGTTTTCTTTTTTAAAAAAAGAAAAAGGATGTTTCAGTCAAAAACCTGTAATCAACTCAAAGTGGAATGGCACGGTTTTCCCTGCCCTTGGCTGCATGGAAATGTGTGTGCAGCCCCAGGGAAAGCTTCAGCGCCGATGCAGTGACCCAGTGAAAATCCTGGAAGCAGGCAGACAGCATTAAAGACACACATTAAGAAGTGTTTACATATACTGCTGAGGTGAATTACAAAACTCCACAGAAATATTTGCAATGTGATGGCTTCAGAAAGCCATCTGGGATTTGTGCCTCAGACAAAAGATATTATGCCAGTAACAAAACTAGTGGCTGTATCTTACCCCCTGGAGCTCATCTTCTCTTCTTAAATCCCCAGGAGCCAGAGCTGCAGAGGCAGAGGGGGATGCCTGTGGCACACAGCCGTTCCCGTTTCCTCTCATTGGCACAAGGCTGCAGAATGACGACACGGAGTTACTCGAAGGAGACAGTATGGAAGCAGATGCGGATGCATGTGACAGAGCTGGAGGCATCTCACTGTAATTAATGACTAGTGAAAAAAGTAGTTATTTATGTTGCACGCATCTAATGAATAGGAATTAGTATTGCTGATTCTTGGGCAGCTATTTGTGCTGTTTATCTGATATTTTAAAGGAAACTGCAATGACTCTTTCCTAATCCAAAGAAACATTCTTTGGTGGGTAAAACAAGAATTGACTTCTGCCTCTGACTAAACATTAGGAAACTGGTTTCCAAGTTAGGAAGAGCCGGGATGTATTTTTTCATATTTTTTCTTTCTTTGAGTTTTCCTGACTCCAGTCAAGAGGTGAAATGCCAGAAATACCCAGAGACGCCCGACCTAACCAGACAGCTCCCCCGCGGGCAATGCAGCCCGACGGGTGGTTTTCCAAACCACCCCTGAACTCTGAACCTTCAAATCATTTACAGATCTCTCACAAGTGGAGATGAAACCACATCTCTGCATGACTTTTGCAAGCTGGATCAGCCGAGTTCCTCTGCGCAGCCCGGCTGTTTTGCAAATGCAGCTCGAGTGGCTCTGAAGGCTGCTGTGGTCTCAGTAATGGGCACCCATTAGCTCTGCAATTACCCAAAGAAAACCTTCACCTCATCTGCTCAGGGTAGAGCCTGAATGAAGCTTAACTAGCCAAAGACAACTGGGAAACCCTAAATTTCCTATTACGAGCATTGTCTGGTCTGACAGTATTTTTGTAACAAACTAACGCCGCCTGTCCGTGGTGATAAGCTGGGGTTTATTATGAGATATAGCAGTTGTATTGTACATGACTGCTCCGTGCAAGGCAATTTACAGACCTGCTCTGGTGACTGCTGTGTCCTTTACAACGGAACTTGTATCACGTAAAAATTTTCATGATTCTAAGGGAGGGGAGAAAATTCCTGTTAGGTAACTATTATTGAAGTGTGTACAAGATTGGATGTCAAAACATTTTCATTGTTAGCTGGTGGGAATTACATTGACTGACAGCAACAGTTAAACAAGTGAGATTCAGTGTAGTTGTTATTTTAATTTTTTTCCGTGTATTTTAGGAGACTATAAATTTGGAGCGATAAAGCCTGTCTTTTAGAAACGCACATTCTCTGCCTTGCGCTTTCACCGTCGTTCTTAGGTTGATAAAAGAGATTAAAAAACAATGCTTTAATTTCGTCTTGCTGCATGGTGTCAAGGTATCCTGTCCTCTTAATAAAATAAGCAGCGGGACTACGGGACACAGAGTTAAAATGAAAATGAGCAAAAGTTTGGAGGGGGGGGGTTATAACTTCGGGCCCAGTGCTGGTTCTCTGATAACCCGGTTAACCATCCCCGCTCCCCGCCGGCCGCTGCCGTTCCCCCGCTGGCCGCGAGGTGGCGGCCGAGGCGGTGCCATCGCCGCAGCCGGGACAGACCCGAGCGCTGCTGCCCCGAGTCGGTCTGGGAACAACAATTAACTCCCCCTCTTCCCGCTGCCGCGAAATCCTGCTGCTCGGATTACAGAGGCTGTTAACAGTCACACTCTGCCTTGCATCCTTTGCTCTGCAGGCAAAGGAAAACCGTTCCCTCAGAATTTACTATTCGTTCGCTGTCTTCACTTGAAAATACTACCTGCTGTCGCACAACCACCCTGAAAAATCCCCAGATCTTTTGACTTGAACCTTTGCCACCCACGTGTGTGGCTGCTTACCAAAGTCTCTCGTATCACCACACTCAGAAGTGGGAGTCTGTAACACCCACTACCTCGGGCTGCTATGACATCTCCAGCCACATTTTGGTTTTCCACATTTATTTTTATTTACCTCTATTCTTTATTTCAATCCTGAGAAACTATTTCTTCAGTGTTTTTGCAGTTTGCTTCAGCATAGAGACCACAACTGTAAACCAGCATATTTGAAAGCTACAGAACCATTTAGAACAGGAACCTTCCCCTGAGCTGGACGTGTTTGTCAGATTGTCAGCGCACACAAGGTTTTGCCGAGGAAGTGATGGGAACTACACTGTCTAAACAGCATTAATATTTCTTGCTTCATGTCTGTTCACGTTATTAACCTACGCAGCTGTGTAATACCTGTGCACCAAAGTCACAAAAACAGATTTAAATGCCTGTCAGAGATGCTGAGGTGGTTGAGCCCATCTCAATTTGTGTTCCCATAACAGTCTGCTCTGGTGGGACTCCCAATTTTAATTCCATCTCCAACATCCAATATATTTTTAATGGTCTTTTAGATTAGGTCTCAGTTGCCATACTATAACAGTTTTGACCTAATTGGGTCAGAATGGCTTAAGGGTAACATCATGGAGGTCACTGGCCTCTTCTGCCTTTGGCTCTGGCACCACAAAAAGCAGTGCCAGTGCTCAGTGTCAAGATGCACTGAAAATGAAAGCAGCTTGGAACTGCAGTTAACCCTGAATTCAGAATATCAGGGCAACTAACAGCACTATAAAATATTAGGAGAGAAGGTGAAAAGATATAAAGGAAAGGAAATAGGAAAAAGAAGATACAGAGAAACAAAAATAGTTGAGAATAACATATAGGGGAGTTAGAAGATACTGGTCTTCATTTTTTTAAGCCTATTCTTATGTCTGCACAAGGGCATGCATGTGCTTTTTTACTACAGCACATGACCATAGGAGCTGCTGCTGGAGGACAAAACAAAAAGGAAACGTGGAAGGAGATGATGAATAGAAGAGGAAAGTGGTCTAGAATGAGGAAGCCTATTATTTTTTGTCTTTGAAGACTGATGGACTTGCATAAAGTCTTTCACATGGAAGAACTGATTGTTTTGAAAATGAGTGCAAAGATTCACTCCTGGGTAGAGCTATTTCAAAGCAATAAACAGTTGGCTCTTTAAAATGTTTTTGAACAGTAACAGTGAAAAACTCTTAATGGTAGCAACACGAATAAGGCAGCATTAATGAATTCAGTCCATGCTGGTAAAATACTGCCATGCTTTTTAAGTCAAAATTTCAAACTGCTTTTGTTTGTTTGCTTGGAGTTCATCTCCCTTTTTTACTTTCTTTTAATAGAATGGGATTTTGGTTCTGCCTGTCATTTTGAAGTAGACTGGAAAAGAGGGAAAGGACCCTGTGAGAAATGAATTTAACAACCAAATGCTGTCCCTGAGAAACCAGAGCAGTTCCTCTGTGCTGGTCAGGATCAGAACAGAATGGGGCGGGGGGGGGGGGGAGGGCTGTGCACTGCTCACAGGCTCACTGTTGCCCAGCTCCCTTTTGGGCTTCAAAGGCCATTGGCAAAATTTTTTAAAATGTTCTGAAATTTGAGAGATTTGAAAGAAGCTTTTCCACAAGTGTCATGAGGAGCTCCAGGTGGTGGAAGCTTTTATCTGTCCCTTATTTTATTTACGTGCCTAAGGAAAAGCTAACACCTAGTATGAATCTGGCATCAGTGCCAAGGTGCCAAGTTCTGGTTTACCTCCTAAGTTCTGTTCAGGTTTCACCTTAGAAAAACTGAAACAAAATCCTGTACTTTGAATACAGTTTGCACACATGAAGTTTCAGTTTGAACTGAATTAAAATCAGTAGAATCTGTTCAACAGCAGTTTGGCTCTGCCTGAGTCACCAGGAAGCCTTATTTTATGTCAAGGGAAAGTCTGGGGGGGTCTCTTATTCATTTCTCTGGTAAAAAGGCTGTGTCCAAGACTCACTATCCAGGAGTACAAAAGTCACCCTGCTTGATCCCAAGGAAAAACCCTAGAGAAATAGTCCACTCACTCAGAAATCTGCTATGTCCACATCCAGAGTATTGTTTCCTTACTAGGAGACACCAGTTTTGGAAGAATTTGATTTCAGAGTTTGAAGCAGTTCCACAGATCACTTAGGCTTGACCTTCAAATGCCTTAGATAGATACAAGCCTTGAAAATGACCCTCTGTGCTCTCGGTATTTTGTAGGGAAAAAAAAATAACCACCCAGGGGGTATATTCTTGACTATGTTGCTGAGTCAATGAATTGCAGTGCTCTAAATCAGCTGAAGCTTCAGTTAACCATGAATAAGTTTTCTTGATGTAGGAAAAGATAATAGTACCAAGGCTGATGGTTTGTTAATGTTTATGTTAAATATATGCCTGTATGACAGGAAAGGAAAAGGAGTCTAGAGATGGAAGAGCAGTTTTGTATTCCAGTGTCTGCTATCTGGGAAAAGCAAGGAGCTGAGGAGACATATCCAGGAGCAGACCCATGGCTTCTGCGGTGTTGCTCAGAGTCCCAGCCATATGATGGGCCCAGTGCCATGTAAACATCCCTATGCACCCCATGAGGTTGCCAGGAACCTGACAGGGAAAACTGCTGGAGCAGTCAGACAGCCCATCCAGCTCTTATTGGCGGCATTTTCAGCATTGCAAACACTTGCTACCTGAATGTCCACCACTGATGCTTCAATCTAACATGTCTGGAAACATGGAGAGACTTTGCCAGACCTTTCCAGCAGCACTGGGGTAAAATTCAGATCTGGGAGAAGTGTGATTTTTTTTTTATTCAGGACAAAATGCTTCACAGAAGCAAAGGAGGTCATTTATCTTTTCCTACATCTTTACATTTTCATTTCAAAATATGTCTTTTTCATGAGCTGTCTATGATACCCATTACAAACCTGAACAGTTCTTGTGGCTCATCTATCCTATGTATGTTTGCAGCTCACACTGTGTTCTGAGATCTGCTTTCACAGCATTTAGAATGTGCAGCTGCAAATGGGAATGTAGGAGGGGTCAGCGTTGAGGGGTTTGCATTTAACTTTGCCTACTGGAATCCCAAAACTAAAAATGAGCCAGAGGAAACAAGCAGCGTTCTGCTTTGCATATGCTTATGGCCCATGAGCAATTCCAAGGATCCAGGTCTGATTTCACAATTCTGCACATGCACTCCTGCAAATCTCTTCAATATATCCAGCAATAAATGTGTAGGCATCTGAGGGGTGGATTCAGATCTCAAATGAATATTTATTTCTATCAATTAGGAGTAGACAAATGCTCTATGATCGTTACCTTAATGAAACCAGAACTTTATCGGTAGAGTTGAAAAATGGTGTTTGAAGAGAACAATAACAAGATCTGAAAGTATATTTAAGTTACTCTAACTCCCGCTGTTTTCAGTACAGGCACCTAAGTTAAATATGTAAATCTTCTGCCTATTGTACAATGTCAGCGAGAGGATTTTGTTCCTCTTAAGGTTATTGCTACTCTGACATGAAACTCTGTGACATAAAGTAAATTAATATAGCAAGAAAGTCAAAATGTCCGTGGAAAAATATGTTGACATACCTGCTCTATTTTCCTAGTCTTTTCTTTCTTTTTTTACTTATTTCTTGTGCTTCTTCCTGTGATCTGTTGTGGTCACACTCAACAGAAAAACCTCACTGCAGCAGGTTTTTTCAAAATTGATGCAAACTAATTTAATTTCAGGCAGAAACTGAACCTTGTCGGGACTGGGTAATTCTCACAGCTTTTCTGATTTGAGCACCAGACCCTAATACAAGGAAAATATTTAACAGCACTTAGTAAATTGTTTTAGCAGTGGATTCATTAGAGACCAACAGAGTATGGTAAAAGCTACAAAAGCTTATGTAAAGCTACAAAAACTTGAGGATCGTAGCTATTTACACAAGCTAACTAATCCAGAGAGTTTTCATCAGCCTGCAAGGCACAGAAACAGGTCACTCAGCTGCTGTGGCTGAATCACTCCGGGTTTGTTTTGTGAACTTGGAATACTTGACACAACACTCCTGTAATGACTCCAGCAACTACTTCTTGGACAAACTGTTCATGAGGTGATGGCCTCGTGGCATGAACCTCAACCACAAAAGAAGCTTCAGTCTTTTAGCCAAAAAGCACTTTGTTTCTTTTCTTTTCTCTAAGCGCTAAGTGTTCTGTGCAAGTTCCTGACCACGAATACCTCACCCTGTTTTCTAAACTGGGCTAGGCTACTGTGAGTTGGCCTCAGCCGGCCATGTCCACACAGCCCTGCCACTGACCCCAGCTCCATCAGTGGGGTGATGTTCCCAGCCCTACTCACATATTGGGAAAATTCCTCTTTTTTTTTTTTCCCGCATGTCACAGATATAATCTCTGTTATTTTGTAATACTGTCTGTATGATATTTTAATACCTCAGCACTCTTTGGGATTGTACTTATGCCAGTTTGTCAAAATCTGGGGGAAATCTCTCCCTTTGAATCGTTTCACTGATTGACTGCCTGATCCTTGCATTTCTTTTCTTTTGTGAGTGCAACATAAACTTGGGTACAATTGAGCCACTGTGATGTCCTGCTGTATTTTTGGGAACCAAATTAAATGGATATATTAACCAGCATCGATCCACTGAGGGCCTGTTAGACTGTAGGGTAAGTGTGATGCCAGTTTCTCTACAGCCCATATAATGTGTCCATCTGCACAAAGTCACCGAAATTGTTTAGAGTTGCTGTGCCAGATGTATTTTGAGATCCAGCTGAGAAACCTGGATTCAGTGCCTTTTAGGAACTGAATCTAAAATCGCATTTTGTAACAAAGCTTGTCACTCTATAACACTCCTGCCATTTATGCAAGTCTTAAAAGTTTCTGTTTGCCCAGAAAAAAATAAATATAATCTTTTTGGTATTTAAAGAACTACACAAACCCTGCCCTCCCAGAAAAAATCCTAGACTCTTGTTTCATCTTCATTGGAAAAACTGATCTTATGACTGGGTTTGTAAAGGTTCCTGATTTTTTGCAAGGTTGCAGTGTAGCATATGAGGCTTAGAATTTCAGTCACAGGGTCCCTCAGTGATTTAACATTTAACAGGAAAATTACGTTTGTCAGTCACATCTATCGTAAGATTACGCAGCTGTGTTTTCCCCAGTTATGCACGTGAAGAGACACTGTATTAACAGCTCAACATGTCTTCAGGTTTTTAATCCCTTTCCTCCCACTCCATTCTTCTATCAGGCAATCAGATCAGGTCAGACTCACCTCAGTGGCCCAGCACAGCAGTCTGTATTTAGAGGCAGAAAATCTGAATCTTCACACTGCTGACCTTATTGTTTTACAGACTATTGATTGCAAGTCACCAGGTTTCATCAGTTCAAAGGGATCAACCCTCTGGAAAAGAAAAGCAGAAAGAAGGAATGAACCCATGCTCAGGACCGGGGCACAATTGCAACTGAACTGACAAACATGAGACTGATTTTATATAATGTGGATAAATAGTAATGAAAAGAGGGTCTCTAATCTCTTGTTTGCAGCATGAGAATGCAGCCAGACAGAAGTTTGCAGCACACCAGCATGCCCACATGGCCTGCAGAGAAGGGAGTGCTGGCAAGGACCACAGCAAAGGCTGGGCCAGAAAGGTGTTCCCCTCAAAGGGCAGAAGCTCTGTGTTTCCCCCTGGGAAACAAGGTGTGCCCACGTCCACCTTGTGCTTTGGTCTAGAGAGAGCAACAGGTACCACCTGAACCAGAGCCAAGGGTGGAACGGGTATCAGGGCTGGTAACAAGCCCACCAGCCCTGTTCAGGCCGCTCCAGAAAGGGAAGACAGTGACAGCAGACAGCAGTGCCCAGTAGAGAGAGGGTTTCCGAGCAGCTTCCCAGCTCTGTTTGATTGCTGGAGGGAAGTAGGAATATCCAGAGCAACAGTCTGGGTGCCATGAAGGCAGGGTGAGGCCAGCTCTGACAGACTGAATCTCCCAGACCTAAATGCCCCTAAATGTCCCTGACTTCACTCTGGCTTTAGTGCAGGACAGAGGAAGCCATTCTAAACATTAAAAACAAAGATGAAAAAATAACATGTTTGGCTGGAAGAAGGATTTTGCAAATTTTCATAAACTCGTCATGGGGTTTTATTTAAATATTAGGTTTCAAAAGTTGCATAATGAGCAAATAGATGCAGATACTTTTTATGCATCTTACCAGCACTACAAACAAGACCCATTTTTCTGACACTCAGAGTACTGAAAATATGTTTCCTCCCTTGAGATACTGATAATCAAGACTGTCAAAGGGGAATATTTTTTTTTCTTAATTCTTCAAGTTGGGAATTTTTAAGACAGTTTTGAGAAGATGATTCTCTACATTTTGATTTTCTAAGTCTCCTTTCATAAATATATTTAATGCAATCCATACAAGACAAATAAGACCACTTGTTTCCCAGACATGCTCATCTACTGCAATGAACTTACACTCTCTATTGCTCAGCATAATCGTATTAGTAAATGGGGGTATATAGACTATTTAGGTCTATTTGAGAAGCAGAATATTTTAGTCAGACAAGGTATAGCTTTGTGATAAGAAGCCTTTGCTATATAAACACATCCACAGCCACGTTCTAGATACCACTGCACTGTAACTCAGAAATGTGGCAAACTTTGTACGCTCTTGAGACCGTGAACTGCAGGAGACCAGTCTCTGTCTCTCCCTCTCCACAAGTAGGGATCTGGGGTACACTGAGGTTCTAGCCTTGTCAGCAGCCTGTGGTACTCAGCTGTGCTTTCTGGTCTTCGTAATAAAGTACGGCAGCAAAAATTTAGCTATTTTTCTTGCTATTGTTTAAACTGCAGGATTTGTTTGCCCTTTGTTCCTCTTATTGTATCATATTTATCAAAACCATGGCAGCCTGGAGTAGATTAACATCCAAAAATACAAATGAGCAAAAATTCTAGTTTTGAGCCCTGTTGTACTTGAACCTGATGCTCCTCTCAGGCTGGAAAACTTTTACAAAGGGAAGCAGCATAATTCCCTACAGAACTAGGAAAATGGCAGTGGTAACCAGTTGAGAGTGTGTGAACACATCCTCCAGGTCCTCATTCAGAGCCATCATTTTTCTCATCTCACAAGCAGGCAAACCTATCTAGTTAGAAGATGCCTAGCAAAGAACTCGCTTCACCTCACCGGCATCCCCCAGCTCTCCACACAAGCCACAGCTCAATACAGTTGCAATGCAGTTATATTTCTACCAGCTTTTCTTTAAAGTATCTGTTTTTCACTGTCTTGGCTTCTTTTTGATGTTGCTATACTTACAGAATGAAATGAAACTGGAGATTCTACCTTTCAAAAGGAGTCGGTATTTCCCTAGAAAATTGTTTCATTTTCCCTAGAAAAGTTTTCATTTTCACAAAAGAGCCAGTGAAGCTAAATTTCTAAAGTTACAAAGTTACCAAGGTTTAGACTAACGACAGAAATAGTTCGAGAAGTATACCTTTGTGGTTTTATTAAAAACTGCTGTTCTCCTACTATTCTTAATAGTTTGTGATGTTGCACGCAGTAAGAACTTTGAGACACCAGTGTTATATGGCACTCTGATTCAGGATGCTTCATCTGATAGTAGACTCATCAGTCTCATGAGGCTGCAAATTTCAAGTGTATTTTTTGATAAACTATTTGCAAAATAGATGTATTCCAAATGTTTGCTCATTTAATTAGAACATAAAAGATTTTTCTCTTTGACTGGAGCTGGCTTCTGACCCTTCTTGCCTGTGTGTGGTTTGTATTGTTCTTGGCTAATGAGATATAGGATATGTACTAAACATTTACACATTAAAGACATCCTTCATTCAGCATGAAGGTGTTGATACATCAAGGATACCTCAAACATGCTGAGATTCCAACAACTTGTCAGACAAATTAGCACCTTACCAATCGGGGGTAAAATTGAGTTTCACATTTCTCCCTGGTGGGAAGAGAAAAAATCAAAAATCACTGTAGTTTAATGCTTTCTTTGCAAATAGGAACACAAAAGGCTTTATCACCTCTGTAGTGTAAATTATAGCCCTCACAAACTATCTGATTTTTAATTCATTGGTTTTAAATGATCTCAGGCAGTTCAGAGCAAATCTGTTTTGTCATTCCTCTCTTCGAGCAGACACCTTCCCTGTTTTGAGTTCATACATTTCACAATTATTTAAAATCTACACATATATTAAAATGGAAGAAAATCAAAGTCCCATATCTGTGTGTTTCACTAGCACAGAACTACCAAGGGATTTTAACCCAAACTCCAAGGAGTATGTGGAATTAAGGGACTGTATGGCAATAAAACTATAAAGGTTGTGCTTAAAATTAATTAGTGCTCGGTGCTTTGGATTGCTGGCATGAGACATTCAGAGCACCAAAAAATGTATAGTCAGATAATCCAGCCTAACCGAGTATCCCAAATAAATAACAGGGCTGGGAGTAAGGCTCAACCTTACACAAACTGCTGTCTACATAAGATTTGGAGTGAGGGGGTTACTATCATAAACCTCTAACATAGGAATTATTTATGCATCAAAAGGGTTTGCTGTAATTTGCATATCTTACTATGATCCAATCACAAACATGTATTTTCTAAGATTATGAGGTCAGCAAATCAAAGTAATAGGGTTTGTATAAAGATCAGTTATGTACCAAAGTTTCCCTCTGTCAACTTCTTAATTCTCAATAATCTCAAATTTAGCAGACTTTTTTATATACAGGAAAGACATTTGAGAAGGATCTTCCTGGCTAAAGTTGCTTTAAATTCCTTTCAGAAGGAGTTGTCATACTAATGAATTCTATCATCAGCCTTTCTTCATTTGTCACTAAACACTAATACCTAAGCAAGACATAAATATATTTCTGTTCCACATCTGGGTATCTGCTCAATGTGACTGTTATCCTATGACCACAACTTGTCCTTTACTAGGACACGACACCTTAACCGATGATCTGTGTGCAAGCATCTTTGTTCAAAGATTCAGAGATCATATTAAATGCACTACAGAATAGCTGCCTGGGAAAAGAGTGTTACTAGAAGCAGGTATTTAATTCTGAGGCTGCCAATTCCTTCTCTGCAGGTGTGTTTTTCAGAGTTCTCAGCACAACAAATGAGTGGGGCTGTTAATGCTCAGCATCCATAACAAAGCAGACAAGAGCTGCTGAAGGAGAGATATGGGATTGAATGCTGACAGTTTGGGCATTGCACAGGCATGTCGGATTTGTAAATCAGATTCTTATACAAAGAACTTCATATAGAAACCTGGAGAAGACCAGAGTTCTATTTTTCATAGTACATGTTTGTACGGAACTTCAGAGCTGTGCTCCTGCTCCGTAACAAATTTACACATATTAAAACACCTGCATATGTTTTTGCCTTGAAGGAAACCATATCCCAAAGAAAAAGATGCATACATATAGTGATCTGATTTATAAATATGTAATTAAAAGGATCATAAATCTGTAGATAAGTCTTGGTATTTGACTGAAACACTAATGGCAAGCACTAATTGCATGTGGTCTGTTGTGTGGGTACTGGAATCAAGTAGTGAAGAGGATTACAGTTCCTTATTAGTTAGGACCACCTAGAGTGATGGCAAGCTTGAATGATCAAAGAGAATGGAGTTTTATGCTGCAAATGTTGACATACTCCTGAGTTTCTAATACATTTTCAGGTCCAGTATGAACACTTGACATGCTAACTACTGAGCAGGGAAACAAGCATCATGTTAAACTACAAAAGTTCTGTTTGGTTCAAAGATAAGTAAATATTATTCAGTGTTACATTCCTGTCCCTTTTTGGATCACAAAATAGTTTTGTATTAATACTAGAGCTCAACAGCTTATTTTTGTCTTCCTTATGCAAGAATAAATTAGCCTTTCTTGCTAATACTGACTCATGAGAGAACCTATCTTGCTTACTTTGAGAGAACCTATCTTGCTTACTTTGAATATCCACAGTGATCACTGGTTAGATAGGGTGAAAAAAATTCAGAACTTAATTTCTTCATAGAAATCCAGAGTAATCCAGAGTTGATTGTTTGCTTTCCATAACTTAGTCATCCAGTCCAATGGACTTGTTTCTGTCTTGTCCGAACAGCTGAAATGTTTCAAAGAGAGTGTCTCTGCAGTATCGTTGGTCATGAAGAATTTCCCTCATGAGAGGTACAGTTTTTCCTTGAAAAATATTTGTGAACAAAAACCTGTTCCCATGAGTGTCTGTAAATACCAACAAAAACATTATTGAAACAAGCCCTGCTTTGGAACTGACATACAACTGAAGAGTGAGGATTGTCTTGCAGAATTGAATATATATATATACATATGTGTGTGTGCATATATATATATATAAAAGCAAATCTTCAATTTATTCACATGTATCTGAAGTTATTTTGTTAGTTGCTGTTCAGACTCCAGCCGTCAGGTTGTTCAGTAGGTTACGACATTTGATTCTGGGATTCATCACATAAAATCTCTACTCTAGATACAGAAAAGCCTTCTCATTCAAGTGAAAGGTGATGGCAAGTAGTCTGCGCTAAGAAATCTGAACATTAATTTTCAATTCTATCTTTAAAAAAACCCTCTTAAATTATGACTGAATAAGAGTAGTGATCTCTTCTGGGGGAGCTTTCATTTAACAGAACTGAAGGACATAAGCAGGAGACAGATACAGTCCAATAACAACCTGACGCTCCCAGCAAGGGTGAGTTTTACTAAAATATTTTACCCTCCATACCTACTGGTCTAGCATTTCTCTTTAAAAGCCCTTCACAGCTTGATGTGACAACCTCTAAATTCTCCAAAATCACCAGAATTTGAAGTACCCTTTTACAACAGGTACAATTTTCATATTTAATATATTTATGTTTCTATTTATACATGTTTAATATCTATTATTAAATAACCACAGAATATATTTAAAGTTTTCTCACTAAATAAACAACATACACTAGCTGGAAACGTATTCCCAGGTATTAGGTTTAGGTACTTTGAAGTCTGGAATCAGGCTTGGTATAAGGATGCCCCAATCTCATCTGAGTTTGCTTCTACAGACCACTTAATCCTTAATCCTCTACAACGCTACTACTGAATTAGGAATGAGCCTAACACCTAAATTCTGCCTTTTTCAAGGTGCAGTGACAATCCCTGCTTAGAGACAGGCTAGAAACCAAAATATCCATGTTCAGATTTCAGGAACTTTAACCTTTTTGAAGAAATTAGGGGCTGGGGCTGTCAATTTTGAACCATCAGCATGTTTAAGGTTTAGATCTTATTAGTTTTGGCTAGGAATACTCTCTAATTACTAAGAGAGTTTCCTCAAGTTGCACTTTAGAAATTCATCTTTTTTCTAAGCTGTAAAGTATTCATAAAAAGCTAAAAACTATGGGAAAATTAGCATTGATGGATGTTTTCTTACCCTCCATCAGGAAATGATGTACTTGAAACTCATTACAGATCTTCATAGCAACTCTGCTGAATGCGCCTTGGGCTTTGTGCTGATCAGCACACACAGAGTTTACTGCATAATTCATCTCTCTTGTGCCACATTTAATGTATAACATGTATTTCCTGTTAATTATGAAAATAAGAAGGCGTCCTTTCTTTTAGAAACATAATCATGAATTTACTACAGAAATTAAGAGACACGGAGTTCTATATTACCTCCTGCACAGAAATAAGAGGAAAGCGTTGCATTGAGAACTCACCAAACATGATTTTCTTCTCCTTCATTCACCAAGTAGAGCCTCACCCACGGCCACACAAGCAGAGGTGCCTGGGATCCCTGTTGTCCTGCTGGCTGCCAGGGCCACTCTTCTCACTGGAGCTGTGGTTTGGCATGTGGTCCCCTTAACTTTCTTCCTCTGAGGAGTTTTGGATGTTTTCATGTCTCTTTTCTTGGATGTCAATGAAATATCAGGCATCCTGTATCTCATTTTCCTCATTCAAGGTTGAAGATTATTCAGTAATATTCTACTTCACTTCACCCATCCATCTATATGAGTCTGTTCAGCTTCCCTTACTAAAAGAATGAAGAAACAAAAATCCCATCTTAGCATCATTCCCACACCAATATATCTTATGGGTTATATATTATCTGCCACCCTGAAAGGGCAAGAGATGGAAAGAGTGAAGTGATGGAGCAGGAGAAGGAAAGGAGCAACACCATAAATATGAAAATAAACCATTCTTATTTGGAAAAAGAAGTGGGAGAAGGGGTTCATCTGTAGTCAATGGTTCATTTTGCCTACTTGTTTTCATTCATATACTGATTATTTTGCTTTGGAGAAAAAATCCTTTGCTGGGATTATTTGCTCTGTGGCTGTTCCCCAGGAAAGTTTAATGGAGCTCCTGGTGACCACATATTATCTCTCACTCATGGGACAGTCCCATAATTCTCCTTTTCAGAAACTTTCGGGTGATATTCCCTTTGGACTCTTACCCACATGAAAATCTTTATTCATAATTGCTAAGATCAGTAAAGTTGACAAGCTGCCTAGAGCAATATAAAGTTGTGTTATCAGTAATAGTGCTGGTGATCTCTAGAGAGACAAGTGAGTCTGGATAAAAAGACATATTATCAGTACTGGTGTTCAGGAACCAGGATAAATTTCCATTTCCCCACCTGTGGAAACGCCTGCAGCAGAGCTCCACCAAAACAACACTGCAGAACAACAGCACACTTTTTGTATCTTCTCCAGCAGGTTTCAACTTCACTGTTCCTTGTACAGATATGAACAATTGTACTGCCAGATTTGGTGGTTAAAATGATCTGGTTGTAAAAAAAAAAAAAAAAAAAAAAAAAAGGGTGGCCTGGAAGAAGGTTTAATTCTGACACAGTGATCTCTGTGAGAAACAAAAACAACCTTGGCAGGAAGAATTTAGGTATTTTTAACCTTCTCATTCAGGGTAGCATTTAAAATCTGTGTTAGCAAAACACTTAGCACTAGTTATTGTAGTATCTGAATTTTTTATGCTACTTAAGCATCGACTCCTAGAGTCACATGGCTGTGTAAAATTATCCAGCATGCTTTTTCTAAAAATCTCTATTCATGATTGTGGGAAAAATTTAGGAAGTGACTTCTAAACCCACAAGGCCTAGAAGGCTAGACATACTATATGTACTCACTTAACTGCAAACTTATGGCTTTGAAGTCAATCTCATGATTTCTAGATACTTCACATTTTGTTGAAGTGTAGGATGGTAATGATGCAAGTATTGAAACATATCTTTTAACACTCCAAACCCAAAAATACCTCTTAAAAATCACTGGTATAAACAGTCATTCCTGCCCTTATGGGTAGCTGAACAATGCCTCTTCAGCCTATTTAGAGGGGGAAGATGCAAAATGTAATGAAGGTGAATAATGTAAGCAAACATGAAGCAACCTGTAAAGAAAAAATATCACGGAATATTCTTTTATAAAATGCAGGAGTTTTATATAATTATCTTGCAACAGAAGCTTTTCCCATCACCTTAGCATTTCACCTCAGGGCAAGTGCATAGATTTTTTTTTCAAGATATTGATCCTTTTGTATATCCTAAATGAGATTTAAGTAATAATTCTTTTTATTTTTTTCACTTCTGCCTCTCACATTAGGAGCCTTGCTTTGGAACAGCCCATTTTGTCATTATATTTACATTTCTGCATTAAGGATATTTTGCCATGAAATTTTCTTTTGTTACTTTCTAATCTATTGAAAGTTGGTTTAAAACATTAAGAAAAAAACCCAATAGAATGATTAAGACATGTTAGAAGTCCAGCTGTTCCAAAGGTTCATAATTTTTCCTTCCAAGCCCACATATTTCATTAAACCTTGTCTTGTTCTATTTCTCACTCTCGGGTTTCTTTCACTCTTCACTGGCACAAACAGTGAGACTGATATTCTTTGAGAATATATCTGCACAGATCATTTGTTCTTGAAGTACAATATCTTATTTGCAAGAATATTTTATATAAGAGCTGAATTATTGATAGAGAGCCTTAACATAACATTTAGGGCAAAATATTGTTGCTATATTAAACTAGATTATATTACTTTCAGGTCAAGTGATGGAATAGTTTGATCTTTGTAGTTTTGATCACAGAAATTCAGAAATTCGACAAATCAAATTGAATCTGTCAGATCAAAATGTGCACCTTCTTAGTTTTGCTGAAGAAAGACTCCACCAATGTCTAAATTTAAGAGGAAAAAAGAAAGTCTGTTCTCTCTGTAGAGATAAGACAACTCTTCATACCCCAGTCTTTTAAAGCTGAGAATTCCTGGACAATAGAATTACATTGCTCTAAAAGGAAGTATGTAATATAAAGTTCCTACATAATGAATTCACAAGGGAATTTTAAATACAATTTTGTGTGAATGCTTCTCAAAAATAAAGTTTTTCAACATTTTCCAAAATTTCTGTCAGTATGTTTAGCAGTCTTATTGAGGCAGACACACTCAGAAGATATCCAACCTCAGATTGTACCATACTAGCAGCACTTCACAAATGTGCTGCCTCAGGTCTCCTAAGCCTCCATGATCTCTCCTGGATCTAATTTAAATTTTCCATTGATAATCATTACTGAGAAGAACAAAACCCATGGTCCGATTCTGAAGCCATGCAAGGTTTAATCCCGCCTTAAATCTGGAACAAATATCCACAGGCATAACGGTGCTGGGTCAGACCACAGCTCAATGTCCTGGATCCAACAGGGATGAACAGTGGATCGCCATGGAAATATTTTTTGGGTCAGCTGAAGATAAGAGTCAAAACTACCCCTAGCACCAAATGTTGTAATTTGCCTTACCCACCCAGAAAGCATTGCTAAGATTATTGACAAAGTACGTTCTTCTCAAATTATCGGACAGACTACTAAAAAACAGTAAGCCACTGTAATGAACAGAATTTTGCTAGATTTTCTCGACTCATCAAAGGGCACTTCACTCGAATATGCAACTGGGCTTTTATATGATGGAGTTTTGATGCAATTGCTTTATAGAACATATAGTAAAGCAAATTTTCTCCTAGATCCTTAGCACCTTACCTTGAATCTAGGAATTCCACAGACTAAAGCCCATCTCAAATCAATTTATTTGTTTTCCCTTCACATCACACTTGTATTGCCTATGTATTTCTCTTTCAAGAATGACAAAATGATGTGGAGGAAACTAATTGCTGATACCTGAAAGGGCTGCCTCACTAGGGCTGGGATTTCTTTCCACAGAAAACAGTCAGAGGACCAATAAACAACTCTTTCAGCATCCTTTACTCAATGGAGAAGTACTACCAGAGGGTAATTATTAAGGGTTAGATTAGAAGGAATCCTAACTTCAGTATCAGAATATATAACCATAAACTAATGTCTCCTGTGCCAGACTTGTTCTTCCTCTCAGAACTGCACGTCACTGTGCATCATGGAAATAAAACAGCAGATGTTTCCAAATATAGAGCAAGAGTCATTGTGCTTTCAGCTGTCTTCCTGGACTGCAGACATACATTATAATTGTAGGCAGAAAGCCTTCTAAAATACCTTACAAAATTGAGGAGGAGGTCTAAAATTTTAAATAATGAGCATATTCAAAATATTTATAGCTGATATTTGAAAGATACAGAATCAGGGAGGTGGAACTGTTAGTAACATCATCCAGCAAGCCCTTTCAGCTAAATCCCTGTAGAGAGTCCAGCTGGATGTCTGCAGAAGAATTTGACACTAACATCTCTGGTAGTCATTCAGTGGGTGTGAGCTGATGAAAGATACACAGCTCTTAGACTAAGAATCCTGTTGAAAATCTGAGGCAGCTTTAAAAACAAAACCAGGTAGTGGTTTCCAAAAAGGAACTTGACACTCCTCTCAATTTATAGTTGATCTTTAATCTGTGAACCCACCCACAAAACAATTGCTAGTTGATTTTCATTGTATACATTGCTGAAAGAGAAAAGGCAATTGGTGATATGATGCACTTTCACGGTTAGAGATAGCTCTGCAATTTGGAAGTAGTGAAGGGAAGTTATGAGCTGGTTGTTTAGGACCGTCTGTCTTCAACATACACTATATAAGATTAATTTTATAAAAAATTATCATAACTACATAAAAATATAGGTATATGTTATGTATATCCATATTGTTTAGAACATATAAGGACAGAGAATAACTTCTTTAAGTCCACAATGACAGTAAGTAAAACAAGGAAGATAAATTAGGATTAAAAATGGACCCACCTCAGAATTTCCATGGATACAAAGTTCAGTATTCCTGGGATTTCCAAAACATATGTCTCCGTGGCTCTCTGAGCTGCCATTTTTACCAGTTTTGAAGTCAGAGTAGCTGTAACTGCAAAATGTGAATACCTTGTTGATATTAGGTCATTTTGCAGATGTGGTATCCTGGAAAAAAAAAAAAAAGAAATCTGTGGAATGCTCAGGATTACAAAGTTTCACTTAGCTGAGGAGACACCACCGCTGTGGTGTGAAGGACCATAATCTCTTGCAATTTATGCATACACCTACTTATTTACCAAAATTAGATCTATTTTCTCACTTTTGTAACCATATTTGCTGATTTTAGTTGAAATTTCAGAAATAGCCTTTTGCTGTTATTGTTTTCCTTGGGTTTGTTGTGCTCATTCCACAATGAAGATCTACCTTTTATTTAAACTTTTTATAAAATATATTTAGTTCAGGTGCTAGATTGACTGTCACTGAGTTGTCAAACGCCTGTTATGAATAGTGTACAGAAGGAGAATGAGTTGACCTTGAACATGCTAAATGTTTTACAAATACCACCCATTTCCAGAAAAACATTAATATGTTTTCCAGATTTGGTTTTTTGCTTTCCTTAAGGCTGCTCTCAGCAAAAAATGCCTTTCATCTTACTCAGCTGCTTATTACATGGAAGGTTTGGGAAGGAGAGAACAACATTTTAATGATGAATTTAACACTTGTGGATTGAACAGGATTGGTTATATCGTAAGCTGAATTCCTGGACTTAGCCAAAGGCTACAGAGAATATCGTTGCTATAATGCCCACGTTGCTTCCTAAGACTTGTCGAATTCTGTTTTATTATTTTCTGTGACTGGGATAATTTGGTCTTGGTGACTTTTCTCTTGATTGGCTTTTTCATTGTTAAATAAAATCAGAGTAGATTATGCTATTTAAATAGAATGAATAAAAGCAATCATAGTTTTGATCTGTCCAGCTCACACAAACCCATGCATTGTTTCCAAACATAAGAACGTGACCTTAGCGCCTCCAGCTGGCGTTGGAAACATGGAGTTCTCGTGCATATGCCAAAGAACACAACAGAAGAGGGGGGCAGTTAGTGCCATGGGATCCAGGTTGTAACCAACAGAGAAGCACTCTAAATAGAATTAATTTAAGACACTGTGCTCAGCACTGGATTTTGATCAAACACTTCAAAAGTAAAAATAGCAGCTAATTTACTCCGCCATGAAATACATTGGTTCCTTTTCAAAAGCTACTTTCAGCTCTTTCAGAATTTGTGGGCAAAGTGGTTTCTAGCTAATATATAGTTTTAAATGCTTTTCTGAAAGCCTCTTGCATTATAGAGTTCATAGCAACAGCTTCTGCTACTGCTTTAAGAGCACAATAAGGTTTAATAAGAAGGATGCACTTCAGTTCATAGATTGCTTGTTTTCTGCTTTACTTTATTCATCATAATCTTTACCTCTGCTTAGTTAAAAAAAAAAAAAAAATCAGAAATAAAAAAGCCAGTGACCAGTATTGATCTTCTCTATTCCAAAGCAGGTTTCCTTGATCTGGATCGAACCTGTCTCTGTCAGTAACAGCTTTTCCAGGAGACAGTTCTATTTAAAATGTTTCACAGGGCATCTAGTTATTTGTTCATTTGTCAGGAATGGTGGAAGAGACTATAATAGACAAGCAGCCTCAGCTGGCTGCTGGATGTAAGACTAGATCCAGTCATACCACAAAGACAGAATAAGTATATTTTCTATGCACTGTGGAAAATAGATTTAGGATACATCTTGACCCAAGACCTATTAAAAAACCCATTATCAATTGAAATTTAAAATTTCCTTTGGAATTTCATTTCAAACATTTTACTCTGATATTGGTTTTGATGGTAAGAATGAGAGGTGAATAGCATGGGTATGGTACACATGGCAGCTATCAATTCCATACTGCAAGATCTATTTTCCAGTTGAATGTAAAAGGAAATATGTTTTCCTGCAAAGCATGTCACCCATCATCTGTACCATACACTCATGTACATCTGGGAAAAGGACAGATTCTCTTATTATAATGTCATTTATCTAATGAAAACTATCTTAGTCTTTGTAGTTTTCAAAGAGTTTCATCTGAAGGATAACTTCAATGAACACCGATATACACAATATGTATTCAATGTCATTGAATGTGAGGTGCAAGTGTAGTCCAGACCATCCAGTGTCATTTTTAATATCAAAGACCACTGATGTCACTTAGAGAGGCAGTTGGAGTGCCCATCCTACATTAGCCATGGTGAGAAGAAACCCGAGATCTGCTCCTTTTCTTCTGACACACTTACAAGACAAACACATGCTCCATTAAAAATAACACAGCTCTGCTCTGATATGTTTCCCTTCCATGTGTCTGACTTAAAAATATGCCTCAGTTCACAGTGTTATGCTTATTAAGATATAATATTACTGCTCTCCAATGAGCTACTTCAGAGAACACAGCAGGGAAGCTGACTCCCATTGTGACGAAGAGGGCAGCCCCTTAAACTCAGTGCTGGAGCAAAACATCTCTCTTGCAACACACTCTCTTCTTGCATCTGGGGTTTATTTTTTTTAATTTTTCTTCTCTTTTGCTTGCTTTCTTATTTTCTTGAGTCGTGCTGGTTCCACCTCTGAAAAGCTGTAGTGACTTAATTGACACCACAGCAGCTGGGGCTGAGAGATCTAGAAAGCAGCATATTACATTTTCTTTTCTTTGCACAGGTCACTGAGCATCCAGTATGATTTTAGCACATCTTGTTGAGGAAAGCCTGTAATGCTAATTTGTTACAATTATTTAAGAATAGTCTGCTGACAGGGAGACTACCAGCATGCTGTCTAAACATTAGATATTATTTTGACCTTGCTTTATTCCTGCAGTAAAATCTGATTGCAGGTGGCAAATCCACGCTGTTATTCATACATTAACCAACAATAGGGGCAACCCAGATCATAACTGTACAGGGAGAAGGAGTGTATGGAAATGATGTGGGGTTTTGTTTTCTTCTTTTTTTTTGGTCTATATAAAGGGACTTAGTGCCACTGATTTTTTGCATTAAAAATGATACATCAAATATGAGGTATAAATAATGCAGATTGCCACTGCACCTGTGGGGGCACACACAATGCTTGCAGTTGAAACAATGAAAAGGTTGAAGCAATTGAAAATACGATTCCAAAAGAAGCAGATTAGAAAAGTATTCTACTCTGCATCTTAGTAGTAAAGACAGTTTAGCTGGATTTGTTGTACAGATTTTTTGAATGAACAAGTATAAAAGCACAGTATATCCTGGTTTAGGGACAGTGGGACAACAGTTTTTCCCCAGCAGGTTCTCTATCCCAGAGATTCCTCACACTGAGATTACCAGTGAACTGCGTGACCCCAGGAACAGGATTGCTGTCATGTGGTTATGGCTGGGAATGTTTCAAATATTTAGCACTTATGCATAACTAGCTCTTCTTAATTGTTTTTCCTTCAAAATATCTGCAGAAAAAACAATTCAAAGAGTCTGGTTAAGTGTTACAGAGGTTTTAGTGATTCTTTGTGCTTTTTAAAGACTTTATGCATTTTAAGCAAATTTAAGTATCAGTATAAACTCCATTTTTCAGAGCAGAAAGTTTGTCACAAATTGAGAATCTTCATAAACTTTCTCCTTCTTAGGATGGTTTGATCAACATCATTCTTCTTGCTCCCAGCCTAAATTATTATTGCCACTGAGAGCTTCTGTTTGGGAATGATCATTTATGAATGATCTTCCATTGTGGGAATGATCTTCCTTTATGAATTAGAGTAGCTGAGGATTTGTCATGGGTGTTTATTCACTTCTTCCCAAATACAGCTTCCCATCTCAGCTGAGCAGAGGCTTCAATTTCAATCTCTGCTCAAGCCATATTTTTGAACTGGAGTTTTTTCAAAAAATGCTGTCCACTTTATGTTAGCACTAATAATGCACGTCTCATACATCCATTTCTCTCAAAAAAAAAAAAAAAAGCAGCCATCTAGCCTAACACCAACATATTAATGCTTCATATCATATATTGCAAAAATTACTGCAAATTTTTATGTCTGGTTCACCTCACTTATATCAAATGGCTTCATTCTCAAAATAAATTTAAAAAACCCCAAACAATTAGCTGAAGAGAAATTTGGAATGGTTCAACTCTGCTAAGACAACATTCATTCTGGAGACTAGACCGTAGTAAGCAAGCAAAAGGTAAGTCTTTCCCAAGGATCAGAAGAGAGTCGCATAAGAGAGTCTGAAACAAGAGACATCCTTCAACTGCAGAGACGTGGGACCTACAGTAGTACCTCGTAGCACTGCCCTGGGGCCTGTCAGCATGTTACTGTATCTACATTATAAAGTGGCAGTGTTTGGTAGTCCATCTGACAAAATATCCAAAAATATTGCCCTGTAAGCAAAGCAGGAAAGGAAAGTTTTCAGGCAAGATTTAAGGACAAGAATTAAAACAAAAAAGTGCCTTCTTGGAATAGCAAGAAAAGAGAAGAGGCTGTGATTTGGACTGTGATGAACATGAAAAGGTCTTTCAATGTATTTTAAAAAAATAATTGAAATCGTTATTAAAAAAAAAAAAGAGAGGGGATACATAATAATAGATTCTGAGAAAACAGCCAAAGCTCTGTAGACTGACACATAGAAGGCATACCTTTAGAACATCCAAAGGGGTGTAACTACATCTGTCATGAAAGGAAGCAGTAAGAAGACAACTGAAAATCTGAAAAAAGGCAAGGACTAAGTGTGAGCAACAAGCACCAGCAATACCTGGGAGATCCTGCTGTGCAGGTGTCTGACAAGCCAGTTTTACATTATCTGTATGATGACCGCAATGGCTAAATAAGACAAAGGAGTACTTAAGCATTCTCTCTTCTATCACAAGGACGACACTGCTTTATAATAACTTTAAAATTCAGTATTTCAAATTAATTTATTAAGTGAAGGGTTAAATTGTTTATACTAGATATTTGTACAACTAGGTAAGCCTTTTCCCTGGAAAGGCTGCAAGTGCCATACAGGGCTTTAAACATTTTGTTGTCTGTAAATCATCTCAAATATTCAGTCACCAGGCTTGATCAACAGGTAACTTTTCCAAAGGTCTCAAAATACTGGCAGAATCTTAGCTCTAGGCTCTATTTCCTTTTTGCCTGGAAATATATGTAGAGAACTTGTCCAAAATAAATCTGATTATTCTGGATTTATTTATTACAAAAATTAAATATCTGATTTTTTGTCTTGAAATACCCATAGCAACTTTTTAATGAAAATCTGTTTTTATAAAGGATTAAAATATCCTCAAGGTGTATGCAGATGCATTAGCATATACACATTCCTTAACTTTATTTCAGACTGAAAAAAAAGCTATACACCAGATACCCATCACATGAGCATGTGCAGACCTGAGAGTGTGGAACCATTCTTCCCACTTAGGAGAATCATTCCAACAGTTCTTAATTGTTCTTCATCTGCCGTGCCTAGAAAAGCTAAAGATTAAAAAGTCTGAGCAAAATCTAGAGGGTTGGAGGGGTAATGAAGGGCAGAGGGTAGGGAAGAAATCTTATTGTCTATTTCTCAGTGGTAAAAGTCCTGATAAGGTGGATGTTTGTTTACATTCCTCAGACATGCCCTCTAACATTGTGACTCTTCAGCAAACGCAAGCATTGGTATGACAGGCATCTATTCAGCTTTCTAATTATGTAAGTACAAATATCTACAATTTGGATTTTAGCAATTTCAAACAGCAGAAATGAATCTGATAAAGGGAAGAGGTCAATTTTTATACTTCAGTTGTCTTGGGAGGCAGGGAAGGAGAACTAAGCAAAAGTGTTTGTGATCTTAAAGGCATTTGAAAGATATGTATAAAACTAAGGTAGTGATTAATAGAGATGGCAGTGAATTTTTGCTCAGAATAATTAAATCTTTAGGCTTTTTTCTTCTTTTTTTTTTGTTTGCTTACCTATCATTCAAATCATTAATAGACAGTAAGAAAAACTTCATATGAAAGATTCCGCTTTCATATCACTGGAATGAGTGCCTGAGACAGCTTCTAGATCAGATTCAGTGGCACATAAAGAGCATTTTCCAGCCAAAAATAAGGTAAAAGGAAACCAGGATCATAGCATATCCTCCTCCCTGTCATGCTGATGGTTACTTGGCACACTGATATATGTTTAACTGAGGCTGCCTACCCCAGTTTGCCCACAATGGCTGCCTTGACACAAAGATTCACTTGGCAGATGTTTACTTGCATCACCTTCAGGACCCCAGTGACTTACCTTGACTGAAAGTCAAGCCAAAAAGATTCAGTGTTTGCCCCCTTCGGGTCCCATTCTGTCTTCTCAGCAGCAAACTACTCCATTCAGTTCAAAAATCAATTTAGTTGCAAGGTCATATGGAAATACCTCACAGTATGAAAAGCTTGACTCTGCCTTAGCAGAGGCCTTTGGATTAAGCAGGCAATTGACCACCTGAAAGCTTTGGCCATACTTCACATGCAAAGAACTTTGTGTCCATCTCCTGTACAGCCAGAGCATAAAACTTCCAAAATTCCATGTCATAATCAATCAAGCTCAGCAGGACACGTCCGCTGTTGGCACTGCAGCTGGTTTCACTCCCCATTGCATTTGCTGCAGTTCACTGTGAAGTACGAAAACTTACATAGGAAAACTGCTGAACAAAAACCTGTCTTTGCATATGCACAGAACAATTCAGATGATGCTATGAGTAAAGGGGAAAAAAAGAGGGTTTTGGAGATTTTTATCATTTGCATTACTTACATTCATTGGAACGTTGGTTTGGAGGTCGGGTATCCTCCCCTAAATTGGTCAGTTGTTTTACTTAATTTACGAATAATTGTGAAGCTGATCTACTGTGATGATTTGTCAAAACATAATCACATAACACAACACAGGCCAAGTTTTAATTGTGCTTTAACTGGAGCCCTTGCAGCCTTAAAAAAATAAAGCAGAGGGGATTGTTTCACTTCCAACCAGGGGCTACAGACATAAGTGGCCCTGTGATGAGCTATCAGTGGGGAAGGCCCACCAGCTGGGAGGAATGAAACAGAAATTTTGTTTATTTCTGCAATCAAGCCAAAGTGAGTTGGAAATCCTTAATAAAAAACTTTCCACAGAACTTTTACACAAAGATCAGAGACTTTTTCTTGGGATGTACCACTTGGGAATTTGTGATCCTTGTTCCTACCACAGTTGTATAATTTTAACATCCCACAGAGCTGACAGACTTTGACACTAACAACTGTGCAGGGAGTAAAGCAGATTTACAAGTGGCAGTGACCTTTTCATCAAGGGAAGTAAAGTAGACTCAAATCCACCATACCCCCGACTCACAGTCCTGACAACATCATTCAACATACAGTAGGAAAAGCACTTCAGCAAAAGTTTATGAAAGTGACATTGACACAGCACAGAACATTAAAGTGATTCCACCAACATGCTGTGAGTTTTAAGTAGCATCTCTTTTTTTTTTTTGTATTATTGAGATTTGAAGTGTTTTCTGCCTTAATAGTTTAGTGTCGTCTGTTACTCAGACAATTAAAATGCGCCAGCACCTTTTTAATTATGAACGTATACATATTCTGACCATCCTTGTAATAAAAAGACTGATAAAAAAGTAAAGGACAATTAAAATAATCTATAATTGAATGTTCCTAGTAGCATTTTTTTCTTATCTTATACACCCATAATGCTGTGCTGCCTGGACAGAACTTACTCACTATCTTGAATCTTGTTACCCTAGCAACTAATAGCCAAGCTGGCTTCAAAAAATGTAATAGAGGTGGCCTCTCTGATTTTTAAAGGAAATTGGCTACTTTAAACCCAGTGAATGCGTGTTTTAATTGCACTCTTCATGGTTGAGAATCTCTCCCTCAGCATTTTTTCACAGCTAATAACAGTTTTATTCATCTATGTTGTTTCATGTGTAGACACAGTAAAGCAAAACTCCCTCTGACAGAAACTTGAAACACAGTTGTTTAATTTTTAGCCACCTAATAGCCAGAAGTTACACCTGCATCTGCTTATGCAGAATCTTCAGAATTTCATTATGATTTAAAATAAGGCTATTATTTTAAACTTCTGTAAGAGTAAGAATAGTTTACTAAGAAGTATTGTACAGGTACAGTTGATAAAGATACTCCATCTTCAGAAGAAAGAAAATTGTTGAACAAATTTATGGTAAAGTAAATTTTTCCTATTGATCAAGCCCTAGAGGGGCATTAACAACACTTAAGGGAACAAAGTGCAGAAGATGGCAAAACTGACACATATAAAAGAGTCGGCAAGAGAGCTGAGCAGGGCTGGAAGGAAATGGAACACTTTAACATTACATCCCGGTCATACCAAGGTCCATTGACCCTGTACTCATTCCAGATAATTAATTTACAACACATTAAACCCCTGTGTGAAGAAGGATGTTATGCATCAATTGCATAGGAATAAAAAGTGTTATTGATTTAAGATTTCTATTGTATCACGCACTGACAGAAAGAAACAATCTAGTGGTGTTTTAAAGATTAAAAAACCCTTTTCTGAAGGACAACTTTGCTAAATAAGTGCACTTTACACTACATTTAACTGAAGTATTGTTGACACCCTAAAATAAATGCTGCTAAGAAAGAAACCCTCAGCATAATTAGGAGAATATGGTGTGACTGGATAGTATTGGCATTTGCTCTAGGAAACAAATACTTTGAGGTGATAATGCTCTCTTTTACAGTAAGAGTTTAAAATAGAAAAAAACATTGACAAATATTATTTAATGAATAAAATATGAGTGAACCAGTTTGTTTAATACAGTATGATGTCTAATGAGAGTTAAGCCCATTTTCCTCCTGGAATCATTGTGCACTTAACATATAAGAGAAGGAAACTCTTTCAGATTGTTAAAGTTTTAAGATTCATAAAGATCAGAACAAGTTTCATTTACAGAGGTGTGTTTTTCCTATAAATTACAATTTTCAGATCACAGTTCAGAAAATTCAGAAGTTTGGGTGAAAGTTCTGGACTGCTTAGCATTTCTTACTGCAGTTTAACTTTCTGAGAACACAGAATGCTAAGAAAAATCTGCCCTGTATCACTCACAACATTCAGCAACTATTTAAAGTTCATTTAAGATTTGCTGTGGTTAGAAAGAGATTTGAATCAGGCTACATGTAATATGCTCCCCGTGCCAAAAGATCCAAGAAATTCAATTTCAAGCAAGCAGTACAAAAAGAGAGAGAAAGCACAGAGATATCTTTAATTGATATGAACTACAATCAATCTCACAATATGGAGGGAAGGGTTGGCTTCCTGGTAGAAAGTCAGATGGTGTTTGGGATTTGGTATAAAACACTTGGAAAGGGTGTATGAAAGATCTAAAATAAAGTTTGGGATTTTGCAAGCAAGGGAAGCTACTCAGCCAAATTGAAACCAATATGGGAGCATCCCAAACATAGCAGAGAAGTCAAAGCATTACAAGACTCAAATAGAATAGTGTGAAGAATCTGAGATATAAAAGCAGGAGAGTGCCCAAATAACTCCAGATGAACTCAGGCACTGCGGTCAATAGTATAAACCAAGAAAATCTGTAGTGTTTAGAAGACTTAAGAAAAACCATTTACATTACTTTGCAAGAGTTTTGGAACACCTGGAAGTATACAAAATATTGGCAAAGTGAATGACAGTAGCAATATTAGACCCAGGATCCCTTTGTAAAAGTACACCACGCAGCCCCAGGACACAAAGAAATGATATCTTGAAAGCCAGTCATGAACATACAAACAACATGATGGCAGCAACACGGAGACCAGTGCTGTAAGAAAGGCTGCAGTCATCAGGAGGTAAATAACTTGAATTCAGCAAAGAATTAATTAATTTAAAAGAAAAATAAACTTTTCTTCAGCGTTAAAGTTGGCTATTTATGGACTTGTCCAGGAAACATGTAGTAGTTTCTCTCAACAGTACAGTCAAAACTAAAGTCAAGTGCATTATTCATCATGGGTGCTAATAAAAAATTTAATGTCAGTGCTCTCAAAGAGTGAAGGAAGCCTTTGGCCTTAGTCTACATGTGTAAAAAGTTATGTATCTGATTTATAGAAGGTTTATAGTTCAGTTAACTGAAACTAGCTATAAACTACTTACTGCATTCCCATAAGGAATCTGATAAGCACCTTTATCTCACCCTCTCTTGAAACAGCATAGATTATTTCTCAGCTAAAAACGGTTGATTTAAAAAAGAAATATAAATCCAAGCAAAATTTGTTGCTTACAGATGCATATATTGAATCCTTTGATACAAGCCCATTGGAGCAATGTAGTATCCCTAAAATGACACTCATATCCATCTGACATTTATGTCCTCTTTAAACATTTCTGGTCCCAGACAAGGGATCTTGAATAGCAAAGAAAAATCAGGGTATCAGCTTAGGTTGCTGTGCTCCTCACTTTCTTGAGGTGCCCCATATGAATACCCTTCAATTAGGCTCCAGGGCACCCTCAGGGCACCTGTTAGTCCCTTTTCATCTGTGACAATGACCAGCTCTGCAATACCTCACTGTGGGTGGGTTTGCCACAGGTTTTGCCATGTCTGCAAGAGACTTTCCACAACCAACTGTGCTCTCCCCCCGACTTAGGATCACACCATCAACTAAAACAACAGCAACCAAAACCCAGCCTTGGCAGTTCCTTGTTGGAAAAAGTTATTTTCTGATACCTATATCATGATCAGCTGTACACAAAGTAATTAAATGCAAACTGGCAATCATAGGAATAGAGAGGATATTATAGGCTTGACTCCTCTGCCATATACCTGAATTTTCTTTAAAATTATGTTTGTTTCTAAGACTAGTACAGGCTGAAGGGGAGAAAACTCTTGTTTTGCAACAACCACAAGTCCATTCTTAACTCTAACTCAGCAACACAGAAAACTCCTCTCAAAAAAGACTTGTTGACCCATCATAGCAATTGCTCAAGTAGGTGCAGTCATCACATTTTCCTTTCTGCATACACTAAGACATTCCCAAGATTTTTACAGTATAACCACCAAACTATTATCCATCCAGAGCAACCAAATTGCTATCCAGCCAGAGTGCAAGAGATAAAATTTCCTTAAAATTTCCTTATTTCAGTTATATATTTTACTGAAATCACTTATTTTTCATTTAGAAAAAAATCTTTTATATTAGAGTTTGAAACATAACCATGACAATTATCCTCTAGAAAAGTAATTCAAGCAAAATTTAAAATATCTTACATCTGTCCTTAAAATTGTAATGAAATGAAGAACAGGCCTATTTCTAGTATAGAATCAGAAGGGGAAAAAAGTCTCTTATCATTTGAGATCTCATCAATCCATATAAATATGCTACAATATTACAGACTTCACTACCTAAAGTGATATTTCAGCATTTCCCTAGAGCAAACTGTAGCATTAGTTTTTGCAGGAGGGACACAAAATCAAATCAAAACACTCTTCCTTTTCATTTTACAGTGAAAAATATGAAAAAAATTGTGCATTCAGATTGCTTGAATGTACTAACCTTAACTATCTGCAGCTTAAAAGGACAAAATGATGAAGGATTGTAAGGAAAAGCACAATAAAGTGATTTCCTGTGGGTATGTGATGCACTCTGATGGGCAACAGCAAGAGAAGAACAGATTCCTTATACTTTATGCATTTGACAACATTGTTTCCCCAATCTGAATCAGAGCTATTATGTTACTTAGTAGCCTGTTCAATTATGAGATAGCATTAATAAGTAACCTGGGTGTGCTCACCCCTCACTAAATTATAATAAACGGTTGAATCTAATTTTACATTTGCTTTTCTCTCCCTATATGGCAAAGGTAAAAATTTCACATTTAGGACCGTTGTATGGATAATCACACTACTGTTAACTACTATTGCCACAACTAGGGAAACATTCTTTTTCTCCTTGACCTACAAGGTAAAACAAAGTCTCACGAAACATTTCATTACTTTAAAAACTTTTTTTTTTTTTCCCCACAAAACCTGGCACTGTGAGTCTAACGAGAATTTTGAGATTTCCCTTGGCAAACATGACAGTGTGTTGAGGAAGGCTGCTGAACTGCTACCCCAAGGCACAGCCTGCCTACCACACTACCTGGTGCTTGCACTCCTTTGCCCACCGTATGCCAAGGTAACCATGGCACATCCCACAGCACACACTGTCCCCATGATCAGATGACCCATCACAGATAGATGACTGCACATGCCTTGTAGGAAAAGAAGTCCAGCCAAGGAACCCAGCCCAGAGGAACGAACAGAAAGAGAGGTCCAAGCTGTTAATCAGGTGAGACAAGGCAACCATGGGAAAATATGCATATGGTGTTTAATGATGGCTAAGCATACTCTGAAAAATTAAACTTTTAAGTTCAGTTAAGTGTACTGCTGTTTTATTTTTGCTTATTTCCTAAGTTATTATTTTTTCACTCTTCACTCAGAAGAAAAAAAATCCATATCACAATATTAGCATTTTTATGGGAATAAATTTCAGCTTTGCTGTCCTTTGACAGCACTGTTGAGTGTTTCATGCCACATGCATTGCCATGGGTGCTGAGTACCTGACCGATCAGACTTGCACCCTGCACGTTCTTGGTGTACAGCTGATATGCAGATGGTCACATTTGTTATAATGGACTCAAATGAACATCTACTTGTGAATCCATCATATACTACTCACTGACTCATTGAGATCTAGCTGGTGGCAAAATTCCATTTAAATTGTTTATCCTGGAACTTCTGAGGTAGCTCAGAGGTTTGGGCTGCTTTTTTGTTCCAGTGATTATTATGAGCAAATGATTTATTGTACAACAAAGGGTTTCTCTACTCAGATTTTATTAAATAACTGCAAAGTTATTGTTTTCAATTGCAAAAAGATGAACCAGACCCCCACTAGGTGCACATTGCTAGAGTTCTATGACATTTATTTATCCAACGGATACATACTTTATGTATGAATTGCATACCTTTGAAAGACTACCTGTTACTTGAATCAGTGTATCACACACATACATCTAAGGGTGGGTTTATTTTTAAATGTTGTTAACTTCATGAAAATCAGTATCTTGTAGTCCTTTCTAAAAACGCTTTTCTAATGGAGTATTATGTATTTAATAACAGCGGTATCAGGCTCAAATAGTAAGTCAGACTTTCAAAGTAGATGAAAGAATGCAAAGTGCAGGTAGATAATAGGGTTTTTTTCTAATTATTCACCCATACTTACTGTGTCCCTCTCCAGAATTCATGTATCATTACTCTTTGTAGCTCTTTTTCTTCAGTGTAAGACTGTGGGATGAAGTCCACATTCTGAAATTACACACAAATATGTTAGAAAAATGGAGTGTTTGAAATCAATTCTAATGTTAAATGCAAAGGACATTCTGGGCTCATTAAGTAAAAATATCTCATTTAATGAGCAGGAAAGCACTGGAGCACACTGAACCCTGACACAAAGCAAATTATTTAAGTGATAAATTATATTTTATGGGGAATGTAAAAGTTAATAATACTCAGGGGTAAGGTAATAAATGCAGAGGTGTAACTAACTTCATTGACTGCTTTACTTACAAACATGCCATATGTACCTGGTTACTTGAAATACTAATAAAGGGAATTGCCAGAAACTCAGGGAACCGAAGATTCACATAGAGGCCTTTGTAGCATTCTTTTCCACTAAACAATCTGCGTTTTATTCCTTTCAAATTCATTATTCTCCTCCCTCTTTCACTTCAGAAGATACACCTCTAGTCTTTACTTTTCACTTTTTGTCAAATATTTGATCTTGCAATCATTAAAACTGAAACCTTCTTATCTACCAGCAAGGCTAATAAAAACAGTGCTCATTTACCTGCGATGATGCCCCAGAAGTGACCTGAAACTTTACTTGAAGAGAACCAATCTATGCTGAAGGAAAAGTGTGGATCAACTTTTAATCTACTGCCTTCTAGCATGTACAAGTTCAGTGGCACCGAATCTCCTGATGTGATTGTCCTCAGGGATCAATGCAGCAGACAGGCTCACAAGGACACCTCTGCACATTCGAATGAGGGCCGTTACCATGAATTTAATTATCTGCATTAAAACCCTTTTTCTGTATTTTAATGCTGTAAAGGAGACAATTAATAAATTTCTAATAGAAATCAATAGAGGAAGAGTATGCTTAGCCACAACTATTTCCTGTGACAATTTCCTTAATCCTAAAATGGAATTTGCATTACTAACATGGTCCTTCTTTTCCAATTTTCTTTTATATTTATATTTTCAGATCACCAGGTAGTGCTTTATTCCCACCAGGTGTTACCCTGAATTGGTGCAGTTTGCACATGGATGAGACATTCACACACCACGAGTGTCACATTTGTCAGAATCCCTCAGCAGAGTTGTCGTACAAAAACAATGGAATGAATTGCCAAAGGATACAAAGTTTATCCACTGCATTGGAAATTATCTACCAACATGCAATTGTTTTCTAGGAACAAGAGTTTACATTCAATTCTAATTAAGTCAGTTTTAGCCTACTTTTTAATTTGCATCTTTAAATAGTCTTGTGATGGTGATCAATGGTCTTATGACAACATCTAAGTAAGCATGAACCATGACTTTGAATTTGGAAAGTGAAAAATAATAAAATCAAAAAAATGAAGTATTCTCATTGAAATAAAAGTCTCACCAAAAAAAAATCAAATACAAAACAAAAACAAAACAAAATATTCCAATACATTCAAATTCTTCATTTATAGTTGAACACAATGATCTTAAAAGTATTTTCAATCTAAATAATTCTATGATTCTAGTACGTAACAATATAAGATATAATTTTCTAGCACAAGAAACATACCTTTCATAGATAACATGGCTAGAAATATAGTCTTTGGAGACCTACAATGATTACACTGCACTATTTGTAAAATGGCCAGTCTGTATGCCTGCAAAAAATAGCGGCAGAAGACTCATTCAGGTGGATTATAAACTTTCAAATCAGTGTTTATCCAAATTATTCTCTCCTTCTAAATATACAACTCTCCTTCTGAATATACAGATAACTTACTAGTGTTACATGCTTTTTGAATCTGTACTAAAAGGTTCAGATTTACCAGGTGGTTTTGAGGTTCCAGGAAATCTATGTTTTGAACAGAAGCTGAAATTTTGAATGAATCCAGTGGCTGCACAAGCAGGAATTTTCAATAAAAACTCTGATTATGGTACTCATTTTGAGTTGGAAGTACCAAGAATTTCAGCAGACTTTTGTATGTCTGCTTGTGTGTGCATATGTCTATGTGCATGTTTATTCTGTATACATAAGAGACAAAGAAAAAAAAAAAATCGCAGATTCATGGTACGAGAACACTAATAAAAACAATGTGTTCAACCACTTAAAAAATATTTTTAATTTTAATTTAGTGAGAAGTGAATCCAAATATAGGAAAATAACTATTGAACAGAAATATGCATATACTCATAAGAATTATTTTAAAATTTGTAGGGATATATTTAGTAGGTTAGACTAAAAATGTCTGGCATCACCATCCAGTGCTCTGGGACATTAGCTATAATGAGTAAATAAGACATGTACAGTACATAAGACTTATATTACAGCTCAAGATGAATCACTATTGAAGGTCCTACTACGGAAATGATAAATATGTCAAATTCTCATATTCCTATGAATCTAATGATACAAAAATGTATGCAAGGTCCTATATAGTAAGTCTTTTCAGTGGCACAACTGTCTTTCTCATGGTTTTAAACCATTTTTAGGGTCAATAGTGTTTGTACCTGGGAAATACTTATTATCCACTTATTATACACTGATGCTTGTCTTCTCTGTGCTTTTGTGTTTCAAACCCCCAGGCCATCATTTACCTGATGAAAAGTATAGCAAAACGATAACAGACAAAATTCCTGAAAAAGCAAGGTATGCTTATTATTTACTTAGCAAATAATTTAGTTTATTCCAAAGATATTTTAGGGGGTTTAGGCAGGAGATAGTTGACATTTTAGGTAGTTAAGGTATGAAAAATCTTCATGTCAATTTGTGTTATATCTATCTTCTGATTTGTATCTATCCAGAAGACAGAAACAGAATTCTGATTCAAAACTGACTCCCTAATACCTTGCATGAGCAGCAAGTACTTTTATAAAGAGACAAAGAACAATTCCCCTCTTCAAAGCACGACTGTGCTGCCAACAGAAATATTTTTGTGGTGTTCCTAGAATGGATTCTGTTAGAAGATAGATCAATGTTTAGTCTTCCTTACAAAGTTAATATTATAGTTTTCTCTGAAATTTCTAAAAAAGACAGAAACATTGTATTTCTTTTTGGAGAACTTCAAAATGGTGCAGAGAGTAAGAGGCTACATGAAGTTGGGAAGCTCAGGGACAGAAGGGCTCAGTGTGTTCTCCACTGAACTTCCCCACGAACTTCCAGCACACTTGATAACAAAAACATGTTGTCTGTGTCTTCTAAACCAGCAGATGCTGCTATCTCTACTTCTTCTCCAAATACTGAATTTATGTTTTCAGATGCATGTAGAATAACTAATGCACTGGTGCCAGTCAGATACTTTATATCACCAAACCCCCACAAGCAAATTTGTTTTACACAGCAGTTGAATGAAAAACATCCTGTAGAGAGTGCAAACGCAAGGGAATGAAAACAGAAAACAGCACAAGCAACATGATTTAAATTAAGTGAACATTAATACCTCCAAGACATTGCATTATTGCTTCTTATATTTAGTGGGAAAAGCTGTAATTTACATGTACAATATTTTAAACATTATCTATAAATTAGATATATATAGTTACTCTGTTTGATTGATACTGAAAATACTCAAAAACATATGCTGCAATAATTAAAATGCTATTATGCTGACAGTGCCTTTCTTTGAGGAACTTGTAACATCTGTATTGACTATGATAAGCATTGATTATCTGGAGTGTTATAAATATTTGGGGAGCTAATAACAATCAGGTAGGAATCCAGTGCATGCTATAGGCAGCAGAGATAAATCACAGGAAACCTAGATCAAAGCTCGTTTGTGAATAAGTTTATTTTTGTACTTAATGACTCAATATAAAACACACACACAGAAAACTCTTCAGAGATTTGAAGCACACGGAAATGCCATAAAGAAACATCCCATCCTGTGCAGCATTTCTGTACATCTGTACAATCTCCCTATGCAGCGAATAGGATGTCAGCACACAAAGAGGGGAATGAATTCAATCCATCAAGTACTTACCATGCACATTTACCAACATTAGACATTTCTTTGACTTATTAAAACTTTTTTTAAAGCGGAAAAGAAAAAAAAAAAAAGCATGTAACTCTCATCTCTTCCCCTTGAGGAGTGTAATTTAGTGATGCAATAGGTCAACTGCAATTTAATTCCCATTCAGACTAGGTCAGCTGCCTCTTGGTTCTATGTCAGATATTTATTTATTCAGACTTACATTCATTAAATTGCTATAGAGTGTAATAAGGGTTTACATCACCCACTGTGGTCCTTTCTAGGTGCATTTTCTCTGCCCCACTCTGATGTCCCACTATATAAACCTCTACTTTCTTGATGCTGGCACTTAGTCTTCCAAAGGCTCTCTGGATTTCTGGAGGCTTGAAAGAGTCCTGACAAGAGTCAAGTGGCCTCGAGTTCAGTCAGGTTGAAAAGGGCATGACTGAAAGCAGGATCTCCTCTGTATATTCATTAATGAGGATTTTTTTTTGCTACTGCTTCCTTCTTTGCACATAAGACAAAAGCTCATTCCTGCCAGTAAGGGAAAGGGAGCACCAGAAACAGCTTGGGAAGAAACACAGCAATGTGTGCTGACACACAGGAGCAAGGGCTGGGATCCAGCGACAGGTCCTGGCCGCTGGCACTCTGTTGCTCCTATAGAGCCAGTGCTGACAACAGAGCTGGAGCCTGATGCATTAGTGGGATTTTGGCCCCAGAGATAAAATGGGAACTTGTTGCTGACAATTATGCAACCAAGTTTTTGTCCTGAGTGACTGAATCCAAACGTGTCTGATTTCAAGTGACTGAGAAGCCCTACTGACTACCCATCCCCATAGGACTTCCTACATACTTGTGATCAGGAGAGAAGCCCAGTTTATGTAAACCTTTGCCTACGAGTCAGGGTTGAGTAAACAAAGACTTTTCCATATTTTCTGCAAGCATTCCACTGTGAATACACAGCATGCAACATTTGTTTCTTATTAAGTTGTATTTTCATTTCTTTACTCTTGTAATTTAGGTCTTTCTAACACTCTTTGTTCCCTTTTTCTAAGCATTGCATTAACTTGCCTTCCTGTAACCTCTGTACAGCTTTCTCTGTGATTGTTGTAACAATTTGTACTATTCCAAAGCACAGGGATTAATTGCGTCTCTAGTTATTATCTTGTCCTTGTTTCTTTCAGACTAGTGGCCTCTGAATTTTTTTTCAAAACAGCTTGGAGACTAAAAAGGCATCATCTTCACAGTAGCATAAAGTAATGTTCTGTAGACACAACAATGGCTGTTTATTGCACCTTGCATAAACTACTTTCATTACCTTCAGATTACTGGTGTTATTCAAAAACATTCATTTACAGCAGAGAGAGTCCATGGACAGTTACTAAAACTCTTAACAATACACAGTATTTTGTCCTAGGTTGCAGCAAAGCATATTATAGTCTTTGTCTATTCAAAAATAGATTGATTTATTCAAAAGAATCTTCAGATATTCATATAGTTTTGATTATCTTAATACGATGATGTCTTTTGTCAATCTAAATAAAATAACTCAACAGCAATGTGACTGAAGTGAATTTTGTAGCTTAGTAGTGCAATAGCAGTGTCATCATAAATATATTGCTACATCTAAATCTAGAGGGGGAGTGTAGTGCATTTTTGCTTAAAATATATGAAAATCCACACAGTTATACACACTGTGTTGGCCACACAATTTACTTTGTGTAAAAGCCAAAAGGATTCATATTATTTTCCACAGGCCCAATAGCTGTAGTGGGGCCATGGCAGCAGGGTAGTGCACATTATATGTGAGGATGGGAAGCCTAGGAGCATATTTTAAATGGCTAGTTTCTCTTTTTTTTTATCCCCTCTATGTATCTCTCAAGTGTTTCTGCAACAATAATCTTAATAGACTTGTACAGGGCACAAAGCAAACTGAAGAGATGATTATTGATTATTTGTTGCAGAATACCACATAGAGATACAGCCAGTCCAACTTGGGGTCTTACTGGAGGTGATGCTGGGAAGGGGAAAGAGTCCCAGTGAGTATTGTTTCTCTGGTTCCTTGAAAGACACCAGCTGAGAAGGCAGAAAGCAGTAGCAAAATGTAGAAACCCAATATATCCTATCTGATCTTTTTGTACTTCACAGTAGAACTATAAAACATATTTCTATAATGATACTAGTGCGGTTATTCACTATGAGTTTTTTTCTTCGAACATTGTATTTTTCATGAGACATTTATTGTCCCATTATCATAAATAGTGCAAAATTGGTTAATTCTACATTTCAATTATGATAATAATATTTTAAATATATAAATGTTGCTACATTTCATATAGTTTCCCTATACAAAACAAGGAGGTTCTCACTCTTAAGGTTCTACATCTATTTAATGAATCTTCTCAACAATGGAGAAAATAATTCCATTTGCATGTTATACAGATGTGGAAATTCACATTTGGGTAGATATTCACATTTCAATTCTATCTCATACAGTTACAGAGTGCATTGAAAGCTTCACAGGTTTTTTCAATATGCTGGATAACTCCTATGTGTTTCTGTTATGTTAATGATTGGTGTAATTTATGACTGCTTTTATAAGTACCAAAGGTGTCTGAATGCATTTGTTTCTAAACAAGAGAGACTATGACAAACACATACTGAATAGCAAAAGGAGACAGAGAGGTTAGGGGATTGGAAATTAAAAAAAAAAAAAAAGAGAAAAAAATAAAAGAAAGAAAACATAGCACAACAGTCTATCTGAATGACCTTGATACAGAATCTACTATTTAACTATATACAGGGCTTCAGTTATTCATTCTATTTTACTTCTTTTGGATGATGCCACCTCTATTAAAGAAAGAAAGAAATTTGGGCAGAAATAATTAGGTTTTGTCTGAAAGAAAAAAAACAGTGACTTAACAGTGGCAGTGTAAAATCTCATGTGTCTCCTCTACTAAAGAAAGAATTTGTACACAACGATAAATTTTTTATGTTTCTATCAAACATTGATAATAAAGGTTTTAATATTTATAGTTACCCTTGGCCAAACTCTGAGAGTTCCCTCTCCAGTAGGGTACATTCACAGAGGTACACATTGCCTTTGGGTACCACTGATTGGGACAGTAAGTACATGATGGATTTCCCTTTGGAATATAACACTGATACCCAGTTCTTCTTAATCTTCTTAATATTCAGTTTTACGCATTCCTCTGTAATCAGCTCTACCCTGAATTCTAATGAGTTCCGTTTTTACACTGGGAGCTGTGTCTTTTAACAATCAATGTTATTAAAATGACCCTTGATAGTGCATGATTCCACAGTGGGGATTTTCAAAGCTGTATACAAAAATACATTTCATTACCACTTTAATATGGAAGTTTAAAATCAGAACTTCTCTCTGCCTTGTTCAAAGCAATTTCTCTGGCTTTGAACAGTTGCTTGGCACACCAGAGTAACTATAGCAAGATTTCGGCTCTCCTTCCATGGTGGCCCAGGAACTCAGAGCAAAAGACAAAATATGGTGCTGGAGATTGGAAAACTGGTAGATTTATGGTCACCAGCTCGAGTGCAGCTCAGGTAGAGACAGATTAAAGGGCTCCATGATGCAAGGTGCTCTGTGTTGGTTAGATTTTTTTTTATTGCGTTGTTATAACTTCATGGGAGTTATTTAATGATCTTTTAACTAGTTTTATTGCTTCCTGTATATAAGAACTGCTAAACCGCTGGCATAGGTACGATATCTTAGAAAATGAGTTTTGTCTCACTTGCCCTTCTATTGAGTAAGTGAATCTCTCTCAAGTTTCTATCATACAGCAAATATACCCAATACAACAGCAGGGAGATCATATATCCTTGCCACAAGCACCTGAACTGAGTACTAGTTCCTAGATGGAGCCTAACTGAGGCTCAGGTAAGGCACCAGTTTGCAGTGTCAGTACTGCATGAGTCCCACGGAACAAAACTGCAGTGTGCAGGTCAGTGATTCACCAGATTCTTACTAACAAAGGGAAGACACATTGTTTTAAGGTTTTAGGGGTTTTAAGTTGAAATCAAGTTACCAAAAAAAAAAAAAAAAGTACTTTGAGATAGGCAGAGAGAACAAACAAAAATGAAACAGCACATGAGAGAAGTTTTCACATGTCTGTCAAAGTATGTAGCAGAAGAAATCTGCTTTTTTTGTTGGGGCTTTGTTGTTTGGTTGGTTTTCTTTAGACATAGCAATAGAGAAGACTGGCAGCTGCTGTGCAGGTAATTATTAGAAGCCTGCTACCAATAAAAGACTGTTCAGAAAGAGCAGAAAGGGTACTTCACAATATAAAATGGAGTAAGGTAAATATAGACCTCTGAAAATCAAATAAGGAAATCTTGAAACTCCTTACCCACCCTGCAGTTTCAGCTCTAATTTGTTCCGTCACAAAGCAGAGTTCAAATATTTAAAAAAGTATAATGTAAAACAGAAATCCCAGGCATCCCATATCCAACAGCAGTTTCCTTTTCTCCTAAATGTCATGAAAGGAAAACCAAAGAAATCAAAAGATTGTTTCAAAAACAGAGGAAAAGAATGCTCATTCCAGAAGAACGTGGTGCTTGCTCAGTGTGAAAAGCATTTCCCCTTTGACTTATCTCCATTATTGAGAGTAAATAACCAAATTAATCCCAATGTTGGATTTAAAATAAGCAAGGCCAAAAAGGCAACACTTCACTTGAAAAGAGAACGTGTATTAATAATACTAAAGAGAACTAAATAAATCCTAAGTGGAATTTGTGAGTTTGCAGCAGCATTTAGGTAGAAACACATTTCTCTGGATGACGGTAGGAAGATGCTTAACATGGAATTGTATCGCAAAGCCACACTTTAAAAGAAAAACGATCCTTACAAATAAAACATGAGGCACTTTGCCCATGCATGTTAGTTATACTTTTCCTTTAGTGCTTAAATTACTTCATTCTACTCCACCTCTGAAGTAGATTACCACTCTATAACTAGCCAGCTCATTTAACCAAACACACAGGTTTGATTGGCATGTGATCTCACCTTTGCCCATGCCTGTGTTTCTATGCTCAGTCTGTGATCCAGGGTCTGGATCAAAGAGAGCCAGGATGTGCCCTCCCAGGTGTAAGCTAAAAGTGTTCTGGCCATGAACAGAGAAATGTGGGGCTCACCAGCCTAGGACAGCAGCAACCCCAGCTTCTCAGCTTCTCCCAGCCCCTGTGGTGATGACTCAAAAGTTGGAGGAACTTTTGGAGCATATCTCTTTCATCAGATGTCCAGCACACCACAGAACAGAGCCTCTTGGTCTCGTCACTTAATGGCCTACATCCTAAAAGATAGATTAGAGTTCAGGTCCCAAAGAATAAGGAAGTTCTATAAGTAGTTTTAAACTTAAGTTCACCGTAGTGGCTTAGCAGTACATAAAACAAGTTTGGAGGCACTAATATTTTCCCCCCAACACTCAAACCAGTATAACTTCATGGACTTAAAAATCCTTTATACCAGTGTTACAGACTTGAACCAAACTCTGTGTCCTTGCATGAACTAAACTAGCATTCCTCAGACACTCAGCTCTTCACCTCGGAGTAGTTTGATTTGTAGTTTAAGAACTCCATAGCAACTTTCTCTCTCATTATAGTTTTACCTAAATGGGTATGATGAGTTTTCCTTCAGATATGTTCTAGAAAAAAATATGATTATTATGCTAAAATGTCATTGTTGAAGAAACCTGATATCAGTGATTGTTTGAAGCTCTCTGTAGAGAAAGAGCATTACAGTATTCTGTAGGCTCTTCTGTTATAATCCCTCATTATTCCTTTTGCAATTCCTCTCTGAAAAGGAAAAAAAAGTCTGGCAAGTGTCTTAAACAGACAATGGTCACCAGTCCAGCACTTCATTATTGAAATTCAAGCTTCAATATATCCTCTTGACATTAACTTCCTAGTTGAAGAAATACATATAATTTTTATGTTCAGGAAATTATTAAGAGGGGGTATTTACTGCTACTTCAGATGACCACAGTGTGGTTCATTTACAACCAATATAAAAATTGAAAAATATCTGTCATTGCCTCATTGATCAGTATTGAAATCCAGAAAAACAAGAAAAAGTGTGGACATCAGCATTTATTATCCTTTAATAACAGGTTACTTCATCTTTCCAAATGACTGTAAAATAATAATGGTTAATTCTTTTGTTTATTCAGGGCACAGGAGATTGTGCTATCATAGTGGCTTCTTAAGAAATATATTCAATAATTAGTAATGACTTGCAAAGTGAAAAACCACTGAGTGAACTTCACGTCTGTAAACCTGTAAGAAAGAATTGGTCATATACACTGATTGTCCTTTTAAAAAAATCTAACCCAGTTTATTCAGTTTAATCTGGGGGGTAAGAATTGAAAAGATGAAAAAATTGTGATCTTAGAAGTCTGGGTGAAAATCATAGAATTAAGCAGTTAATAATGTTGAGGAAATTATTTATTTTGTATAAAGAATAACTAAAGATCATGGAAAAAAACCAAATTTAATCTATGACTACTTAAAGGTTTACTTGAGGCCATATTGTATTTCTTGTTTTCCCGATTAACAAATCATCACTGCACAAAGCAACACCGGTGGTCAGTTCTCTTGGGCTCACATCAAAGGGGCCACCATGAAGCTTTAGATGTCATTCAAAAGCAATGTGAAACCTGTCTCTCACTGTTTGTCCCATCTATTGTACTCCACAGGGTCATCTTTAAAGGACTGTCTAGTTTGAAAAGAAAAAAAAAACTTGTAAAAGATGTTTCTAAAAACTGTTTTAAAACTGTTGACTGGTTCACAAACAGTCTATTTTCAGAATACTTGCATCATAAATTATACCATTTTAAAACTATTTTTACAAGAAGCACTGTTTGTCATCCCTGGACACAAGAACAAACGAGGCTTCAGTAAATGATAACTATATTGCCATGTATATAAGCATATATAAAACCATCTCTATAACTGATATCAGCCATTGTGTCTGTAGGAAATTTAAAAAAAATAGCAGAAGTAAACCAAGAAAAATTTTAAAAAATCTGGATTTCAGAATAGCTCATCCTTCTCATAGCTCTTGCAAGAAAATCCAGAATATATTCTTGTAAAATACAAAAAAGGAATCTAATCAGTTGTTGTATTCCTTGGATCAGTGAATTTTTATTTAATTTATTTTCAAGTTTTATTCTGGAGCTTCAAAATATGTCAGGGGTCTTTAAAGATATATGCTCAGAAGCACTGTACATGAAATAACGTTTCATTTTTACATCCTACTTTCATGGAAGGGTTTTTTTTCCTGTATGAGGGTTTTTGGGGTTTTTTTATGTCAGCACTTTGAAGACTCTACCAACATTGTGCCTTATACATGAGTTACTTGAAAAGATCAAAGTCCCAGTTATTCCATCAATACCAACAGGATGTTTATAAACCATGATTCATGTTGGGCACACCAAGAAGAAAATATAGACTCACAGTTCTCAGTAATAAACAAAGCCAACAACACTTTTCAGCTATGGAAAACTGATTAAAGGGTTACGGGCAAGCCGTCACAGGAAGGAAAACCCAACAGGGCTTCCCACTTTTAACAGACATGCAGGAAGCTGCCTGCAGAACACTTTCTGTGTTTTTAACTTTATTCTATGTGTAATAAAATGTTCTGATATACTCTTTAGAGAGGATTTATTAAACCCCATAATTATTCATACACAGTTGAGGAATTTTTTCAGCAAATAAAGCATTCATCAAATGTGGTTTTCAGAAAAAACCTATTGAGTTATTTCCAAAGTTACAGTTTCATCCCAAAATACCTGAGGACTGAAATAAAAAAAAAAACCTGAAAAGACAGCAGTCCCTCCCTGGCCAGTAGGACCCCAGAGGTGAGAGCACTTCTCCACAGAAAACAGAGTGTGTTTGAACTCTTCTTCTGCTCAACGGGTCCTCAATCCACATCTCGCATCTGCTCAGAATGCATCCAAGACAAAGGAAAGTCTCATTGTCTATGGAAACATACAAATATCGAAATAGTCACTGAAACAAAGATATGGTTCAGTGGTCCTACACTTCATGTTATCTCTTGGGAAGTAAATTGCAACCAAGCTAAGACATTTTAGATAAGGGGAAAATTTGACTACTGGTTTTAATTTCCTGATGATGTGCTAACATTACAAACTATAGACCTTAAGATCAATGGTTAAAAGCCAGTGCAAGGCAGCCCAACATACGTCCCTTCATTTTCAGGTCGCCTAAGCTTGCTGGGGTTTTTTGTTTGTGGGGTTTGTTGGGTTTTTTTAAGAAAATGTTCAGTGATGGAAAATGGAAAAGGAAATAAATTAAAAAAAAAACATTTTGTTGGGAAACACCAAAATGAAATTTCCAAGTTGCCAAACTTTTTTCTTGAAGCACTGCAACACTAGTCCAAAGTGTACTAATGAAGTCATCAATTTCTCACAAAATTCCACACCATGTAATCATAAATAGCTTTCAAATGTACTTCTGTAGTTTTAAAAATGGACATCTCTAAGTTACACAGTAAATGCAGCACATTCCTCCAGAAATACTTCATGTAAAAATGTGAAGGGCAGCTTCTGACTCCCTGACAAATATTACATCACTCCTATGCTGCAAAATATAATAAATATGTTAAGTAGTGTTGTGGATATGAATGCAAATTATATTAATGAGTTTGTGGTTTGTAGTCAAAAAAATATTTCTTAATACATATTGTCAGATTTCATAATCTCAGTATTTATTATCTCTTATTTAATCATGGAGCTTCCTTTTTATAAAGTCTATCTGCTTCCACTGGAGATTTTTTATATATACTGCTGTTAGGGAAGTGACTATTCCTAAACAGAAAATGACTAATTTAAGAATCATATAAGAATGAAGGGTAGGTCTTCAAAAAAATGGGTAGTGAAACAATGGCCTCAAACAATTGTACTCAACTAAAAGTCTGTGTGTGGCCAATGCTTACAAACAAAAAAGTAGAAAAGTGTGTTCTTACATTTACTGTATTGCCTGGAGCAGTTAAATTGACCTCTTTGGAGGATAAACATTGTGTCTATCCAGTTGACTATCTAGTCAATACCAACAGGAGCAAAGGGGGTTTTTCCCAACCTAGGAAAGTAACTCCTCAGCGAGACTAATTAATTTCTCTGGAAACATCTAGGATATTGATTCAAGATTTGAAAACACTGCTGATGTACTGTAGTCAGCTACAAGTGAATGAGAACCATCTTTGAGGGAACTCTAAAGAAATGGAGTAAACAGCATTTTTAAATAAAGTTTGGCTTCCAGTGTTACACAGCAGACAGCTCAGCTAAGCAGTGGAGAATCTGAACATTTTTACACTTTCAACTTTACTATTGCAAAGAAAACCCCATGATTTTTCACGCAGATCTTAATCAAACAGATTTTTGAGATATTTACCAAAGATTTTATGATATACATAAAAGCTTCTGAACTGCCCTGTTTCTCACCCTGACAAGCAGAGCTTACCAGTGATCAGTGCAGCTCTTTGGTTTGTCTGACAGCCTAGAGGTGTGATGCCCCTACATAGAACAACTGTGCTTAAAGCATGAACGTGTGGTAGTTCCAACAGCCAAAGTCTTTGCTAAGTCTTTCTGAACACTCATGAATTATATTCTGCCTTAGACACACATACAACAAGCATCTGGTTTAAATCACTAGCAGTAAAACATTTCTTGCTATATCAATAAGTATCTATTGATCTTTTTAAGACACAAAATTCAGCTTTTTGCAGAGAACGTGATTAGTCATGGGAGCAAACTACTTGAGGAAGGGATCATGAAGGTGTCCCTCCACCTCAGTGCAGTTGCTGAGTTTAGCGTAAGGTTTAGGATGGGGTTCACCCCCAGGACCTCTACAATGGGGGCATCAGGCTGGGCCAGTCCAGCACCCCTTTGGGCTTTAAGCTCAGTGGATCTGTGCATCACCCTCAGTTCCCTGACCTGGGGCAGAACTAGGCCCTCATCCAACACTATAGACAGTGCAGCTGCCCTAGAAACCTCGATCAGAAGCTCAATGCTTCCAGACAACATAGGATCTTTGCACACAGAATCTGTCCCTATACCCTGGCCGATCCTGAAGTTCCATGAAGGAATTTTCAAGACAAAAATCACAGCAACCCAACAAAGGTAAATAATGCAGAGAAATCAAAGATGGTACAGTAACTAGAAGCAGGACAGACATTAGGGACTCCTTTGTGCAACAGTGGGGATCAGCCAGGAAAGAGAGACACAAAGAGCACTTGTAGTTGCTCACACTGATAATACTGTGCAGTGAGTATGAGATGGTATGTACCTCTAAGGACATGACAGTTCACTTCTTTTCAAGCTATAAAACATCTAGACGGAATTAATTTTGAGAATCTGGTTAAGGAAGCCCTTTTATCAAATGCAGCCTGAATATGTTTTTATGTGTGTTGGAATTTCCTGTTAAATAATAGGGATTTTTAACGGAAATGCTGACAGGACCTTAACCATTGCAGTGTGAACAAATGAGTAACAATATACATATTCTTCTTGCTAATAAAGTTTTATAGCCTTGAAATTCAGTGTAGAATTAGTCAATTGATTCTAGAGAGATTTTTTTGAAAGAAAGGCTTCATGGTGCTTTCCTCCTTTCATGATGCGAAAAACAAATCATTCCAGGGGTTTAATTTATTAGCAGGCTTTTAGAGATACCTTTAGGTTTTTTCCCCTCTAGTGTTTTTTGTGTTCTTTCTGTTTATGACAGTATTAAAGACATAAGTACAATTTCAAAAGGATGTAATGTCTTTTTCTGACTTGAGGAACAAAATATCCAATTTTTAATTCATTTAACTAGAATCATTGCTTACATTTCAAGTTCATCTTTTTCTTTGATTTTACACTACATTTCCCAAAAGGTTTCCCCATTAATATTAACATATTTATGAATCTCATTATTCTGATTCATGTATTTTCAATATATTTAAGGCTATGTCAATATTAAGTTATTTGTCCCTTGTGAGCACCTTATACAGACTTAGGATTAGAAACATTTTTAAACATAACATACTGAGAAGGACCACTATGGGCTCAGAGGTAATATACTTATATAACCAAACTCATTCCCCATTTGCTTAGTTTAGTTACTGAGTCTGCTGTAAAAAAGAAATAACTCCAGCAATGGGACAAATTACTTTTAACATATTCAAACCACTATGACATACTATCATAACAATTTTCTTTAAGGCCATGTCCAATGCTGTAAAGATACCATACTACAGCATATACTCTGGACACGTTACCTCCTGCCAGAGTTTGAAGCTCCTTTACAGATTTCAGAGGCCACAGTGGCCTTGCCTGGACTCTTACACTGTGCTGCTTAGCCTGACTCCACACGCCTACACAGCTATCCTGCTGCCAGTTTAATTCCCAGCAGGGAAGTGAAAGTAACCTACATGGGATCCACTACTGCCAGGAGCAGGTTAGGAGTTGGAGTCCACAAGGGCACTTGCCATAACACATTGTTTAAAATCTGAAAGTGCTAAACCTGCAGCATAATGCTCCCTCTCTCTGTGTAGGCATTTTGCCTTTTTTAACGGGGCTCATTGTCACCATGAATTTCAGATACAGATTCCTTTACAGAAAGGTAGAACTTGGCCTATCCCTATCAACATTGTTCATTTCTTGCTCACATGTAACGAACATTGCTTACTGATATATTATTGATTTCATAGTCATATTGTAAATTCAGTATGAATTCCCAGACTTTTAAATGGGTCCTAATGACTAGACTACACAGAGAAACAACAAAAGAAAAATGCTTATTTCTCAAGCAAAGAATTCATGGTATGTGAACAGAACAGCTCCCTTTTTTTTTGCAGAAAATCTGCATAACACTGGAATCGATTGCTTTGCTAATTACTCTGCTTGCCTCTTTTCTATTGCTGTGTTGGTGTTGAAGCATTTCAATATAATTGGTATTTTTATTTGAGTCTGGTTATACAATATCCCTCTTGCAAACCTTTCTGTGTACGTACTGACTATGACCAGAAAATATGCCAAAAGCAACTCATATGTACAATGGCAATCAATGCCTGGGAAAGAACATCCCTCCATGGACACACACTAGTGAGGCTACCAGAAAGTGATTAATGCAAATTGCTTATTAGAGAAACACGTGGACATAATTTCATCTCTTGTTAGGCAAGTTGCAGTTTTGCACTTCTGTTTTCCACTCTGACCTCCCACTGACTGGCCTCTCTAATTCCTGGGGATTAATCCTGTTGACTTTTTTCAAAAAACAAACAAACAACACCACAGTGAAGACCATTTCTTCCAGGAGTATCTGTTTGTTCTTGGATGTTGAAACAAAGACAATACAAAGATTTGGCGTGGTGATGATTTTTCCTAACATTTCAGTTTAACATTTTGTGATAGGAAATATGAATGAATCTATTCTTCTGACTCCATCATTATACACTAGACCTGCAGATCCTCGTCACAGAAGAGATCTGTCTTCTGCTGTCTGCTCTCCAAATTTGTCAAAAGAAAATAGTTCATTTGCCTGCAAATATCCACTTCATATTTATTCTGATAAATTTTGAGGTATTTCTGAAATTAGTTGTAAAACAAAATTATGAAACTTCATCTATTAGAAATTCTATATTGCTGTTAGGTGGAGCTATAAAAGACCTTATCCATTCCATGAATGAGAGAATTTATTTTTAAAGGAACTAAAGATATCTCTTATTACAATTAAAAAAAAAAAAAAAAAAAACCAAAACATGCCATCACTCAGGAAAAGTACTTGCTAACTTCTAAAGTTCGAATAGAAACTAATTGCATCAGATTCCTAGAGAAGACTGGGAAGATTGCTTCCTAGAGAAATAAACTTTTTAACTCCATGAAACCTGAAATTCCATTGCTTTAAAAGAACTGAAGTTGTGTTGGTCTGTGCTGGTTTTTCTGTCTGTGTAGGTTGCATGTTTCTAAGACAAACATGAACAGGGCACAGAGCTCCCTTTTAAAAATAAGTTTACCTAGTCATAATCCAATATATGCATTTTCTGTACCTTCTAATTAACATCTTGAGAATATACTTTTCATATGCATTATTCTAAATTCTATATTTGGAAGCAATAAGCATTGAGCTCATTTAAGCAACACCAATCACAATACATCTGCTAGTGCTCTGTGTTTGACATACATTGAATGTGGGGCCTAAGCTTCCAAATGACCCCGTGTGCACAAATCCTGGGACATTGGAGATGTTTGGCTGTGGGGGTACTAATCAGAAGGAAGGAATAAAGTATAAGTTATCACTGCCTTTTTTTTTTCTTCTTAAATTTTGTGGGCTATAATTCAACTTCCAGTTTGCATCCTGTCTTGTCAAGAGACACCATCTGTCTAGAGGGATCCTTCCATCATCTCCCAGGCAGCTCTCAGTAAGACAAGAGGGCATGGTCTTAAGCTGTGCCAGGGGAGGTTTAGGTTGGATATTAGGAAGAAATTCTTTACAGAGGGAAGTGGTGGATTCTCCGTCCCTGGAGGTTTTTAAGATGAGATTGGATGTGGCACTCAGTGCCATGGTCTAGCAAGCATGGCAATGTTGGATCAAGGGTTGGACTTGATGATTTCAGAGGTCCCTTCCAACCTGGCTGATTCTATGATTCTACGATCTCTCAGGGCAAAACCAATCTTACCCTTTGCTCCAAAAGCTGCAACTGGGAAGAACTCACTCACCCCTCCTGAATGTAACTCCCTTCCTTTCTCATGATATTAGAAAATGGCTCACATTACTTAAAAGGATGATCCCTGACAGCCTCTCTATAAACACCTTCCTTCATTGCTTATACTTAGAATGCATAGTTTCCAAGACATTAAACCTAGAGTATGATGAACATCCAAGGCTACCTTTCCACACACAGTCCTTCAGATAACATCCAACAACTCCCAAGCTTTGTTGAACTATGACACCCGTTATCCTTTTTGTTAATGTAAAGGTTTTCTGAAGATGCAATGGGGAAAAGATTCTTTTCTGCATTAATTATATTGTATTATTAATTTCAATTTGAGAATGGCACTTTATAAATAAATATATTTATTATTTACTGCTATTTCTGGAGCAAGTTGAAATCAATTTATTTTCTCTCAGAATAAGCAAACTATAACATGGTGCCCAGAATCTGTTGTGTTGCTCCTGAAGGCAGGGCAGGAGCCTCTACTACCAAGACCTTGATGTGGGGTATGGAGGGAGCAACAAATGTGTGACTCCACACCCCTGCAGCAGATTGGGGAGGCAGAGGAAATGAAGAAGAGAGACTGTGCTCTGACGGAGCTAGGGCTGTGCACAGGCTGCCACCACACAGAGAAAAGAAGTGGCTACGGGGGTTTGAGCTTCCTGAAGGAAAAGCTACTCTCGAAACCTGGCAGTGCCCAGGTTTTATTACAGTCTGTGGAACAAGAGAGTGAGCAAAGGAACCCTAGCCCCATAAACACTATACTACGAAGTGCTGCATCTTCAGCTGAAATGCTTTTAATTTGGTTGCTCTTCTTTGTGCTTCTGGTCTCAGTCAAGAAGGTGCCAAGTAAATGAGAAAGGCAGTGCAGAGCTGCCTTCCTGCACCAGCCTGACCCTGCCAAAGGCTGCCCTGGGCTATGGGAGGGAAGATGAAAGCCAAGAAGCACGGCCAGAGGGCTGGGAGAGGCACTCACAGTGACAACAGCAGGAGCCCAGCAGCCCCATAAGCAGAGGCCTTGCCTTACACATCTAGATCCAGTACTGTTGCAAAAGGGAGAGGACAGTCATGCCAGTGAGCCAAAACCAGAATGGCTGATGGCTCTAGGAAAAATAAACTAAATAAAAAGTCAGTAACCATGAAGGAAGCATAGACTTCTTAAATCCACCTGATCTGGGAAAACTAATGAAATCTAATAAAAGAACTTGTCAGATTCCTTCAGAAAGGTGATGGCAGCTGAAATTCTGCTTTCAGGCAATGTAGAAAACTATTCTACATAGTTTCAAACAGTGCTCTGGATAAGCATCATCTAACTCTGCCTTGAGTAATCTCTCATCAAAAGCTTTATCTCATCTGTAATCTGGAAAGAGTCAGGCACTGAAACTCAGATACTCTTAACCTAGTCATCATCTGAACATGGGTAATGCTATTGGACAACAAGGGGGTTTTTAAGCACACTTCTGCTCCAGAAATGGAAGACTAAATTTTGTGTTACATAGGCTGAACTCAGAGATATATTTAGTTATATATACATGACCTCTGAAGATCAATTATAAAAAGCCAAACTGGCTCAGTGGTCACTCAAATCTGTAGTTTTATTAGTAATTTTTCATTTTCTTTCCAAAACGTGGATTAGATTATTTTTACCAGGAAATGATGCCATAGGATACCAACAAATAGAAATTATATTTGAGAAATAGAGAAATAATCTGGAATTGCATGAAAACAGACTGCTAACAGCCAGATTCAGTTCAGCAACCTGAGAATCAAGCACTTCATCCAAGCTATCAGCCAAACTATTTTGACAGTTACTAAAGAGACAGAAACCCTGTGTGTCTCAGTGATTCATCCCACCTATATTAGTGAACAACTGAATTAATATAATTCATTTACTGAAGGTGCCTCTCTTTCTCCATTGACTAGAAAGGGAGTATAGCTGCTCAAGACAGACCACATGCTTGACTTCAGATTGCTCAAGTTGTGCAAAATAAATCTGTGTCCTTTAACCGACTAAATTATCTATAAGGTAGGCAAGAAAAGGTTATCCAAGAGCTTACATTCCCTTACGTTCTCCAAGAGCATACAGATCAAATGGGAGCATACAGAGCATAGGATCAAAATGGGAATCAAGCTTATCTAAAAAAAATTAACCAAGGGTGCAATGTAATTGTACTTAGCCTGATGAACATTAAATAGTAGTGCAGATGGTTTAGAACACCCAAGCCTCAGCATTAACAGTAACATCTTAACAAGTACCTCATAACATCTGCAGTTTCAACCATAGCAGTCAATATTAATAACACCAAATGAACCCCACCAAAAAAAATTTGCCTCATTACCAGGCAGCAAAAATCATATTACTGTTTCTATCATACCTTCTCCCTTGCTGTTGTGGAGATTAATATTTCCTTTTCACAAGTCTGGTAGCAAAAAAAAAAAAAAAAAAAAGAAAGGAAAAAAAAAAGAAAAAGTTTGTTTTCAACTTTCTGGTATCAGTAGGGAAACAAAGCCACGATAAAAAGGACAAACAGGAACCCCACACCTGACAACAATGAAGAATCTTGCTTTCAAACATCACACAATTGGTTGACACTATTTTTTTTATGGGCTAGCAGCTGCGTGACTCATTTATGTATGTTTTGCCTGCCTTAGCACTAAGTGGACTGATGTAAATAGGAAGTGATGAGGAAAATCAATTCAGGGCAAACACATTTTTTTCAAGGCTGTAACAGGAAGAGATAGGAAGCCCAGGAAGATACTTGATAGATATTCAACTCTGCAGAAAAGAGGAAGCAGCATGTTGAAGCACTAAGCTGGTTATTTTGAGTTGTTGAACGGAAACGGGATACAGTGCAGAAAGGATGCAGATAGGATGCATTTTGTTGCATAGCAACCCAGGGAATAGAAGCTCCTGCATATAACTAGAGACCATCTGCTTGTATGAGAGGGAGAGAAAAAACACGTGTTTAAAAGGGAAAAGGGAAAAAAAAAAGTGCAATACCAAAGAAGGAAGTTTAACGGCACTATATGAAACCTGGCCAAATCACCCCCGGTAAAAGTTTAAGGGATAGAACTTAAGTAGGAGTCATTGTGTGCAGCTTCCTACTACAGTATCTTTGTGTTGAGCTTGTTCTTACAGAACCAGATTAGGCTTTGGTGTAAAACAGGCAAACTGCCAGCAAAGATGCTGCCAGTTAATTCATTTCCACTAAAGGCAGATTGCAGCTTCTTTTATTTCCTCAACAATATTTACTGTAAAACTGCATCAACTTTTAACATCAGTATTTTCCACAGTGTTGTAGTATAGCACCTATCCTCAGAGCACCACTCAGTCATCAGGTTGCATGGGAATATTTAGTACAACAACTCTTGGCACACACCACAAATATAATTTTGCTCATGTTATTAAATGCGATATATAAATAAAATATTTATCTATTCAAATTAAAAACATTCTAGACTGATTTTACCAGTTTCCTGAGTCAAAACTGATTCATCGATGCATTGAATTAATGAAAAATATAAATAAAATAATTTACTAAAAAAAGGAAAGAAAAAGAGAAATGCATTCTAAAGAAGAGTTTTCCATTAATAAGTGATGTTAGGAAAGAACTCTGAAAAGAACAGTAATCTGAGCCCTGCCAGATGTTGCTGGAGTTACTGGGTTTACCTAAGATAGACAGTTCTGATCCTGGAGAAGCAGGTAAGCACAACTTTTGAATGCTGAAGGAGACCTGAAGGATAGGGACAAGGAACAGAACAGAAAAGTGAGGCTCCATTGCAGGAACATGCCACTTATTAAAATGCCCCTGCACAGTTTTAGAAGGAAGACTCTCCATGTACCCAGAACACCTCTGTCTCCAGATTTTGGTGCTGTATTCTGTTTCTTTTGGCACAGGCCTTAGGAAGAAGTGCCAGTCTCTGCCTTTGTGTGTGTGGCTGCAGCCATGAGGAATACAATTCTCACATCTCCCCCTCATTGTCCCCCATATGACTTCATGGTACACCCTTGCATATTGTTCTCTGATGCTCCAGGAGAAGGCAAAACACAGATAGTTCACCTTTTTCACATTCCAATTTTCCTTTTTTTTCTTTTTTTAATATTTTATTATAAAGACATGTCAGATAAGCTTGCTATCATTTTCAGAGTCATTCAGTGTGTAATTGTTGAGGAGAAAACTGCTATAACTTCCATGTGAAATTTATGGCCATGTACTGTGCTGCACTGAATTGCTTCTAGTAACATTATAGTGCTCCCTGGACTGTGTTTTTCCTTATTTAGCAACCATTCATACAGGACTAGCAGCGGTCTTTCATGAAACATGGATTCTCTTCTGCTTCTCATAAACACTACCCTGAAGCTTCAATATATTTCCCAACCTGCTGGAAGCTTTTTTTTCCTCTATCTGGGGCAAATTTCTCTGTCCTGAAGGAAAACATCCCCTCCTTGCTGCCAGGTGACTGTGAAGTGCACAGCACCCAGCCCAGCAGTGAGGAGGCAGCAGAAGACCTAAGTGGCACTAGACTGGTGTCAGGAAGCCCGTGCTGCTCTTCTGCTGCTTTACAAATTGGGAACATTGCCTCTATTTCCCACCTCACCTTTGGCCTGACTTTCTAACCCATGAGCTCTCCCAAACAAGGATGATTTCCCACCAGGGTTTGGCCTATGACTTGTATGTCTCTTAATACCTACGATGTTTCAGATCTAGTTATATCAAGACATATGAGATTATGCTTCAGCATGTGTCCTGGTTGAAGTACTGCTGCATAAGCCACCAGCAGAGTTCATCCCTGAGGTTGCACAAGCTGATTATTGTATGCAGGTGGCAGCATAGGCATCTACTTTTGAACACATCAGCACATATAAACATCAAACAAAATTATTAAGTAACAGCAATTGCAAGAAGTTGGAATGAAATCAGGTACTCATTAAATGTGGCACCAAATCTCACACTGATTTTGCTTTTAAAGATTTTCTCTCCAATATATATATATCTCACAAAACACAGAATGTTGTAAAGCGCATTTAGTGGTTTATTTCAGGAAAGAAAATCCTCAGTGTCCCAGAGCTGCTTGACAGGAAGGACATACATGCTCTCATTAGTTAATTAGATTCCCCTCAAGTCTGTAACTTAAATTGTTTTACTTCACAGAGGGTTTCACCAATACAGCTGAATACAGCCACCCAGAAGCAAAGCTGAATTAGTGAAGAAGAAAGTTATAGCAATATTCTTGCACTGAATAAACAAGAGTAATAGATAGATTTATTAACTTTTCTAAAGACATGCAGAAAATAGTTGGCAATCGTTCAAGTTTTAAAATATCTGGGACTTGCCCACCTACGAGTGGTTTTGTCCAGCAGCATTACATGATAGCACTCACAGAAAGCAGCTTGCAGGTCTACAAGCAAGAAACACCTACACTCAGCAAACCTGAGCACTGTTTTAACACGTGCCTTCCTCTCTCTTCTCCCCCCTCCCCCCCCAAAAGCATTCTGTGACATTAGAAAAATCAGTATAATTCTGATGATGCTCCCAGGTTTCATACTCAGTTGAGCAAGTCATTGGTACAGCTCTGTAATTCTCAGCTGCCCTTGGGTAGTAAAATACCTCCTAACTTCTCCTGCTGTATACTAATTATGTAATATCAGTATATACTTTTCTTCTCTAGCACACCAGAGTGCAGATTATTCTAACGTGGCAGACAGTAGGAGTCACCCTCTTGGCCAGCAGCATATCCAAATTCCCAATGGTCCTCAAGAAAAACCTTTACCTTAAGGAGCAGAAACCAGTAACTAACCAAGGTTGCGTTTCCTGCAGTCCCCTGGGGAACAGCACATATTGACCACAGTCTGAGAGAGAGGCACTGGTCCAGACTGAACAATGATCACCAACAACTCTTACATCAGCTATTACACTGTGTGCCATTACACTGGCACAATGTTTTGATTGATTTTAATTGTTTTGAATTTAAAGTGTAGGTTCCTTGTACTTGGGACTTCTGATTTTTAAGGTTATCACAGGCTTAGGTATTTTGCTGTATCAGTCACTACAGAGAAGTTGGTAAAGGTAACCTTTCTTATTAGAAACCATATCATAACAGGACTAAAATAGCCATAAGAAAAAGGATGACCTAAAGCTAGATTTCCCTGTCAGGTAAGTATTATCCCAAGCTAATGCCAGGACAGTCCAAGTAGAACACATTTCTAAACAGAAGAGACGGTGTTTAATTGATGAAAAGCCATGGGTTTTAGTAAAGTTGAACAGAAAAAAAAAAAATCCTCCTGAAGAGATGTGAAGTCTTCTAGCTGCTGTGAAGGGACAAAGCATGTTCACGTAGACAGTATGTAAACACATTTTGAAGAGCTGTCAGAATTTAGATAAGGCTGAATTCTCATCTTCAGTGATCTCAAAGCAAACCAGGGAAACAGCCATGTTTAATTGGTTTTTTGTAGTACAAACACACCAACTTTGCATGTTTATGAAATAGGAATCACTTTGAAAGAGTTTGCTCATGATCACAAAATTTCCGAGTACCAAAATAGAACCTCAGCATAACCCAAGTTATGCCATCAGCTCTTGTTTCTCTTGTGTCGGGTCTAGTTAATCCCAAATAATTTCTTAGACTGATACAGACAGTCAATTTTTTAAGAGTGTCCATACTTCATTTCGCCCTTAATGGGCAATGATTTGACACTTAACCTGATTAGGGCAAGTCTCCTAATCCTCCAAAACATTTATCTTCTGAAAGAATATGACTCTGTATGCCACAGATGTGCATTACACTTTTCAAAACATGGTAGAATATTCCATATGTTGGGAGAATACAGCTGCAAAATTATTGTAACTTTTGGCTTAATAAGCAAATGCATTGAACACTATTATCTACCTAAAGTGCAGTTGCATGGAAAACCTAAAAAGAGAAGTAGCATTCACAGGAGAAGCAAGGCCTAGTGAATGATTGATGTTACACAGCTTATATTACTTTTCCATGTGCGTAAAATAAATAGGAAAAAACACAACCAGAAATAGGATAGTTTGAAATATTTTCTTTGTAGTACAAATCAATCTTAACTACACTCAAAGTATTTGAATTTACAGTAGTTTTTTTGCTATCAGTTCTCTTGTAAGTAACGTCTATGAAGAGTTGCATCAGTTGCTCCATGGAGTACTGAGTAACATCATAAAGAGAATAAAGAACATAGTACAAGTTTTGGTTGCTTTTAACTGAAAACTGAAGCTCTGCTAATAAGAAAGAATTTATTGCATCATAGGATAGGAACTTTGGCATCCTGTTCTGTGCTCCTCTATGGCAAAGCCTGAGCTAATTGTCATGTACATCCATTTGATATTTGAGAACTACATTGTGTGGATGCCAGTGGGAATGTTCCAGGATTATTTTTTTCTTTAGCTTAATATTTTTCCATAGTATTACACTTTGTCTGAGAAGGAAAAATCTACATTGCACATTTCTCCAACATAATTAAAAACGTAATAGGGGAGAGCATTTAAAATGTATGAATATTAATTAGAACACAAAAAAACCCAAAAAATATTCTGCCACATTTTTCTATGCACCTTAATGAATTAAAACAAATTAGTTCTGTGTTCCACATCAAACTGCATTTTTCTGATATTGTCTTTTGTTGTCAAATATTTGTGTCCTTCTGTGCTATTTCTTGCAAAAATCTCCACTCAACTAAATGAAGTAATTCAATTTTATTGGATGAATCCTTTCCAAACCTGTTTTCTCTCAAACAAGAGCAAGTAGCTACAGCATTTGTACGTTTTATATACATATATATTCATATAAACACATATGTATGCTTGTATATATATACGTATATGTTTACATACATCAATAATGAAGTTTATATAAATTAAATACATTTTAATATATATGCACAAGCACACGCACAGGGCAAATACTGTTGGGCATTTAGATTTAATGTTTTTATTTAGCACAAAATTTTGTTAACAAAATTTTCTTTACAAAGCTCCATGGCTATAAGACAACTAGGAAAAGTTAAACAAGTAAACAGCTTAATAATGAGTAAAAATAAATTCCTGAATGTTAAGACTTTACCTAAAACACATTTTAAAGATTTGTTGAATGAGTTAAAGAGGGATTATGAGTAGGCCCTAAGCTTCTTTAGAGACTGTTTTGTGTAGCTAAAGTTATTGCATATTTATCAACTATTTCAAGCCTTATGAAAATATATTGGAAGAGATCTACTATTTTTTATATAATTTCATAACATACAAATCACATACCTTTATTTTAAGAAAATTTATCAAATGTCTAAGAACAAGTTCAGATCCTTCATTGAAACTGCCAACACTGACCATATCCCCTTTAAGACAACAGGTGGCAGAAAGTTCATTAGCTGCAATGATTTCTCTTGTATAAGTCTGCTTACATAGCTGGGTTTTGGATTTGATCTTGAAAATAAGTTTGTGTGAATGGTTCTCTTTGGGACTGTCCAGTTTCCTTCCATTTCCTTTTTAATGGCCCCTCCTGCAGCAGGACATCCTGTATTTTAGGAATTTTAGTTTGTTATCTCAGTTGCTTTAAAAGCATTGTCTGAGTAAGGAGTTTTCTTTTATGTCTTAAGTGTCTGGTATGCAGCTGGCACCTCATACATGTGTGTACACTCAGATCTTTTTTTCAAGCTGGTATTATTCAACATGGAAGTAGTATGCATGGAAAAGCCAAATAGGACACTGCTCCTTGACAAACAGAGTGTCTAGGATATTTTGAGTTATTCTTTTTCATAGTAGTAACTCTAGAGTGCCTTCTCTCTCCCTTCTCAAAATTCTCTAATATAGATCCTCATATTGCTAAAAATACCCCATTATTTTCAAAAATATTGGGCATCTGTGATCACCATACACTAATCTAATGAAAATCAGATTCCATTTAGGGGTCCTAGATACATTACAAGGCATCAATTCCTAGTCATTGCCATGAGACAACAGATTAGAGATGGATCTATGCCCTGTTCTGCATCGTATTTTACTTACAATGAGTCATCTATACTGATATGTATCACAATATTACCGATGTTCTAGTACCTGCATTTTTGTCTTTATATCTACATTTGTTATGGTTTGGGGGCTTTTCAGGATGTAGGGTTTGGTTTCTTTCCTACTTACAGGCTGCTGGGAAATTAAATCATAATAGTAGTTCCAGTTATTGGATCTCCTCTCTAGTTCCCCATACTATTCGGTTGGAACTCTGTTGCCATCCTGAGCAGGCACATCTCATCATACCATGATCCACACAGCAAACCTCCCCACACCCTTCTGATGATCGGTATATCTGCATCACATCCAAGTGCAGAACTGCTGAAATTCAGGTAATAATTGCCAGTATTGTTCCTTGCATTCCTTTATTTTGGAGTAACTATTGCTTTTACTTACATAGCCCCAAAATACAACTTCTCTAGTTTCTTTCTCCCATCCATGTAGCATAACAAACAAATGAGGGGAAAATAGGAAATTAGAACTAGCATTTTTACAACACAAGACTACATTATTTGGGAAGCGCTATCCCTATATAGCTCTGATGCTTTGGACTCCTGAACATGGAGATAGGCAGCCTGAGGCAGCAGGAGGAAATACTAGTTCATGTGTTAATGCAAAGGTTTTGAAAAGGAAGCATGTGGCATTTGTGATAGACTTGCCTTTGAGGAATGAGGATGTTGTTCCTCTCCACTACCCTGACGGGCCCTAGTCTGCTGCAAATGTGTTTGATCAGAGCCATGTAAAACCAGGCACTATAAGGCTGCAATCTATCTTGCTGAATATTATCACTCTTTCCTAATAAACTATCAGAAATATGTTGGCTTTTAATAAGAATCTCTGGTTAGGAGGGATGCTTTGGATCTGAATCAAGCACTAGTACATGAGGATCAGAGTGACCAAAGCAAACAACAGAAGGGCATCAGAATAGTTTGTCCACTAATAGATTAAAGACAAAACACTAGTTTACAAACAGTGAGATAAGATTTGTTCATTGTGATGCCTCCTCTGCATAGCATTGAGAAACATGCAGTTCTCTTCAATTTACATTGTAGTTTTCCTCAAGGATACAGTTAAAATGGCATTTAATTTTGACTGTAAGCTACAGGCCAAGTCTCCATTGCTTCACTTGTAATGTCTTAGTTTTATCTTATCAGTGTAGTCAAGTCTCAGTGTATTTAAAGGGAATTTGATCACATCTTCCTTGTGCCCACATGCATTTTGCCCTGATCACCCACTCAAAACTGTAATTTTCTACAGATTTTGACAGCTTTCACTGCAGCTGCCTCGTGACTCAATGTTCTACACTGCCATCAAATGGCAGAGTGCTTGCTCTGGGTATACGCCAATGAGTTCACTAGAATCACTAAAACCTCTCAGATAAATGAGGCTGGGGTAAGAACAGATTCCCAAGGGCATAGCCCTCTGTACCCTGTTGTCTCTGGAAAGAGAGCCCAGTTAGGCTCCAAACCTTTTGCATTCATCTGAAAACTCCCCTGGAGGATCCAGCCCTACTGGGCCATTCCAAAAATCTCAACGCTTAATCTTTCAGGGAAAAATAAGAACACAATCATTCCTTCTGGAAGGAATCTCAGAGCATCTCGGGTCAGCCTCCCATTCAAGGCAGCTTCAGCACTGAATCCAGACCAGGTTTCTGAGGGGTTTTTCAGTTTCAGAAAACTTCCAAGACTGCACTTATTCCACTGCTTTACTATGCTCATAGTGACTTTTTCCCCACAACAAACCTCCAGATTTAATTTATGACCAGTCTTTCATTTTCCTACTATTGTTTACAAGCAAGAATATCACCACAGATAGCCATGTCTCATTATACCACCAGCAAGTATGCATTTCATCTTCACAACAGTTTTTAAAAATTTTAATTTTATTGCAGCTGAGTTATAGTAAAGATTTTAAACACTTCACAGCCAATGAAACAGGTTAAAAGTTAAAGTGTCTTAGCTGGATATTCCTTGATACTTAATGGACAATGGTTCAAGACTCTGCCTAGGCAGAGTTTTAGATCCTCATAAGGGAATTACAGGCTGCCTGTTAAATTATGTCATTTTGACTTAGTTGTGTTTTCATATTCTCCTGTTCTAAGTGACTGCACAAGGTGATGGTCAGTAACAATTTAAGCCAGATACCACTATTGTTTTAGAAGCATCTTCTGTTCATTGCACTTGATGGCATCCAGTCTGAATGCTCTCAAAATATGTACAGATTTAATCAAACTGTTGATCGACAGCTTTAAAAGAAATATTGGCTTTGTGTTTGTGGCTTGGTCATAAAAACATTATTCAGTGACAAATATTCTCAAAGTCCCATAAAAAACAATCCCCTAGTATAAATCAAAGAAGGTAAACCTTGCAAAGCAATAACACTGATGTCTATTATCCAGATATGATTGATTAGCTGCTTGCCCCAACCTCATCCAAGTGCCAATCTATGGTACCCAATACAAGCACATTTTTTTCTAAAAATAGCAAGAAAATAAGTTGGTCAGACAAAACCTGCCACCTTTGTCCTAATAACATATCACATCTGAATAAGGAAGTTCTTTAAAAATAATAGATAAAAAGGAACTCATTAGAAACATCTATGGCTCCTATCAGGCAGGAAAAAGGATGCAAGGAAAATGCATTGCAATTTAGAACTTGATTAATAAATAGGAGCAAAACAACAACAGTGGGTGTTGCAGACATTAAATGGTTTCTCTACTAACAGGACATTAAGAAATCAGAACACTTAACATTTTATCTGGTTAAGAGACTCTGCTAGTTTCATAAATAGTTAATAGGATTAACCTATACATATTGGGAAGGAAGGATTATCCACACATTTGACAATAATTTAAGGTCCAAATAATTTTGACTCTGGATTATACATCGAAGTTTTGTATATTCTCATTTCCCCTTGTCCTATCACTGCATGACCTTGTAAATATATGCTTAAAGGAAGCAAAAAAAACCAAACCAGAATATATAATATAGTAATTGAAAATAATAGGTAAAAGCTTTTTTGGAAGTCTGTACTTAGTCAAAAACTTATTACTAGGCATATTTTTTAATTCCTGAGGCTGAGTCTCAGATGGAAAAGAGTTAATTCAGTTTTTCACTGAAAGCAAATCTGACATGGAGAGTAATCTAGTTTATTTTATGGGTATGTATCAAATACAATAAAATATTTCTGAGCACACATTCACAAAATTTTGTACTACATATTCAAGCCAAAATTGAACAAAATACATTTGAGGCATACTGGTGACAGAAATTTTTAATTTCCTTTTTAAATTAGAAGTGGGGGGGGGGGGGGGGGGGGGGCAGAAATCATACTATCAGGATAAAAATCACTTTCAACATTTTCAGGAAAGAGTGAGATGAAAATGTTGCTATCTAATGACAAGTTTAGGACACCTTTTTTTCAGGGTAACTTTGTTCACTCCTCAAAGTGGAGGAATTGCTGAAAAAGAGACTAATCTTTTTAAAGCATGAAAACTTTAGTCATGAAGTTGTGAAACTTCAGTTATGTGCTTTCAGTCCAGCCTGGTCCTGCACAGTGGTAAGATCTGACAGGGCAGTTTGGCGTAGAAATACATCAGAGTTTAGTGCTGCCATGTAGTCAATTTATGCTTAAAATTATACTAATTTCCTTAGTAAAACCATAATAGAAGTAGTATTATTAATGTGTATTAGAAAAGCAGTTCATCTTTTCAAATTCCAATTTTACCTTCTACATGATTTTTATCTTAATGCCTTTATAGTGCATTCAAAGTGTACAGGACTTTACCAGCCTTGATATATTAAAATGCCCTTATAGATTTTATTAAAATAGCTTTGTTAAGCATTCTTAATACAGTATAATGCTGGTAATGCCTAATGACAGGCAATAGCCTGAATCATAAATGCTTTTCTAAACATGTTAGAATTGGTTTTTAGCATTGGATGTTCTGGTCTGATAAGACACTCCTGCACTAGGGCAATCAGTGGAAATTAGCAATTGGCATGAAAATTACTGTACAAGAAATTGCATTGGGTTTTTCTCCCCCCACTTTCATTATACTTTTGTGAACTCTATAAAAACAGATTAAAGGGAAAATTCACAACTAGGAGAGACTGAAGAGCAGAAAAATATTTTCCAGAATTAACCGGAAGTATTTTAAATTCTGAAAGAGGTTTGATACTTAAGAATAATGACATAAAGAGAACTCTTCTTGTCAATCTTGTATTTCAAAACATGTTCAGCTGATATTCCATGCAAGTCACACTTGAACTCATTGAACATACCCTTTGCAATCTCTGCCAACCTCAGTGATGGCACTCAAATTGCTCTGCCTTTTTTTTATTAATAAGATACATGTAAAACTATTTACCTATAGGATAAGAGAGAATAAGTGATGGCTAAGCAGGTTTGGAAGGTTGCTTCTTTTTGTAACCAAAACTACTTTGGGTCTGTTACTTTCAAACAATGAAACCACATATTCCAAGTGAGTTCTGAGACTCTGCATGTGCCATATGCAAAACTAGAAAGTAATGCTAACCTCATCTTGAAGAGATTGATGTTGTTGCTTATTTGGTTTTTTCAACCTTCTTGGGAGTTTGGTTTCATACATGTATCACTGTACAAGACACACAGGCTGCTAAGGGCATCTGTATGAAGATACAGTTTTGAATTAACCTATTAATACAAAATATAAAATGTATTTCATTTTCAAGTGCCAAAATAGGCTCTTTCTTCCTTGTTTTCTTTCCTAGAAGAGATGCACAGTGAACTTACTCTGCATGCTGACAGCTTTTTGGCTGCTTGTAAATCCTGAAAATATTGATCAGTTAAAAATATTCGGATGCTTGCATCCCTCAATTCTGCTTACCACAGCCTTTCTTCCTGCTCAGCTAGGAGAGCACCAGCAATTTTGTTATAATGATAAATGACCCTCCTAGACAGGTCACTCTTTTTTACCTAAAGCCACAATTTGCTCCTTCCTTTAGGTCACAACCTGATTTTTCAGGGTGACAGATTTATTACTTTCTTTGTGTGCTAAAAAACAAATCACCAACAATTGCTCAAAATACAGTCCTGTCACAATAACTTTGAGCACTTCCCAGCCAGAATGATGCAACACAAGAGGATTTTTTCCTGTTTTCAAAGCATCAAAATCACTTGTACATTTACCACAGCTGTTGTGAAGAGCCATTTGGCTCGTTTCAGTATACACATGTCCAGGTTACTCCCCAAAGAATAAAATATTAAAAACATTATAAAAAACACCATTAAGTCTTTCATAATATGAGATGTCACTTTTTTTTAAGTGAGGGTCATGAAAGAGTAGTTTGGTGCATGCTTCCCACATTACACTCTAAGGGACACTACACTGACCTTCCATGAGCATGGCCGGAAGAGTTACCAGAGCTGGCAACTCAAGGACAGAGTCATGAGCAGCCCTGGGCCAGAGAAGCCTGATCAGAACCTGCCAACACATATATTTTCCAATATGTACGAAAGAGACATTCAGGATCCTCACTATCCCAGTGCAGAATGGACCAATGTCCTCTGTGTAGAGTGTATCCAACACACTAAGAGTATGCCACTTCTTGTCTTCACCCTCAAAGCATTAAGTCTTGCAATGTTTACTGTTACGGGGAGTATGTATTTTCTTGGAATACAGTGATGGCCAAGCAGCAAACCAACAGGTGGTCAAGACCAGGAATTTTGGACCAAATATACCAGGTAGACCAGTTGGGACAAAAGACAACACTTGTGATGAAAATGATGCTGTCATGCTAGAATCTTATTTAAAATGGAAAGAAAGAGCTCAGTTACAAAGCAGTGTGCCATTTGTTCTGAAAATAATTTTCTGATGCGAAAGTTCTCTTCATGTCTCACATTCATACCAGTCTTCCAGATGAAGACAGACCACAATTGAAAGAACTGTCAGTTTCCCATCTCATTTGGTCTCTGTAAAGTACTTAATCACTTCATTCCTAGCCCTATCCAAAATCTAAAGGAGTATAAGCCTTGCCTTTACCTTCCTGTCCTAGGATCACAGAAACCTCAGAGCAAATACTAGTATTCACCATACATACTAATAGCTATCAGAACAGGGACACAGATTGGCTTGGATGCCTGGATGCTAGTTCTGTACAACCAAAACCAACAAACAGAACAGCAGAGGCAGGCAGATACCTTTCCTGATGCAGCTTGCAAATAAATACCTTATTCTCTTATGAGCCTCTTCATGAATCTGCTATCAAGAACAGTTTAATTATATTTCTCAGAGGTGTGCAACATTTGTTCATATAAGATTCATCATCTGCTTTCAGCACCTCTTTAATGTAAGGCTGATAGAGGTGATTCATTGTGGGGGGAAAAAACCATTAAAACAGTCTTCTAATATCAACAGTTATAAAAATGTTCAAGTCATTTAAAAATACATAATTTGGCACCGCTGAAATTCTATAGTGCTGCAACTGAATTTCAGCCCTATAACATTCACACTGGTAAAACTCCTACTGAGCTCATGACGATCTGCACAGGCTACATTTTATAGTCTGTAAACTCCCAAGGCTGCTCTATCCAAACTTCTCATTTTACACAGAGTTTCAACTCTTGATTAGTTCAGGTTTTTACCTCATGACAATATACTTTTTACTGAGCTATTGTCCTTACACTATGCAATGCTTGTAATATTATGCCATTAAACATACACAGTGTAAACATATACTGCTGGTTAATGCATAATTTAATAGAACAACTTTTGATAACCTGTGTGTAGTACTGTAGAGTTCATAAGGCAGCAGATACAAGCGCAAGGAAATGAATGAAGCAGAACTATTTCATTTAGAAACCAGTGCATCCATTTGAATAACTGCCAAATAAGGTCACTGGAGTGAATAGCATTGCTGAAACTTGTATATAAAGGTACTCTGATGGAACAAGTAATAAAAGGAGGAAAGCAAGCACTGAGAAGTCCAGAGCTAAACGCATTAAGTGAGGTTGAGAAAGAAAAGCTTCTTGGGCTAAAAGACCTGCTTCTGTGTGTCAATTGAAAAGTCATTAGAAGTTCCAAATAGATTGAGTCAGAGAAAGCCCCTATTTGTAGTGAATAACTAAAATTACACCTCCTTGTTTTGAGTACAAATTGAGACTCTCTGATCCCCTACAGTTTTTTCTATCTTTGCTTGACATGCACATGGGGATCCCAAGGTGTCTTATGAGATCTCAATATAATGCTCACTTTGTCTTACTACTTACTTTAAATGTAGAGTTTGCAAACATGATCCTTTTCTTGCCATTCCACAATGTATTTCCCTGCTCCTGAGCTTTACCTTACACATAGTTTGCGAAAAATACCACATAGTTAAGGAATTCCGATTGCCCTCCCAGCTGCAAACTTGTACATGCATATGGCTGCCTCCAGCTGGCAGCCCTCCATTTCAGAAGAGTCACATAAACAACACAAGTTATTTCAATTTGTCCCTGATGGTTCTAATGAACTTCTTATCTCCAAGATGTCATATATACATATATATATGTAAAGTCACACAATCCTAAGACATGCAAAACTTCCACTAACTTTCAATATGAGTTCTGTGTAAGAAGAACATGGGCTTCAGATACCAATTCTCAGAAACAGGTATAAGGTATACCCATCAAGCTAGCTACACACATCAGACTTGTACTCCTTATGGGAAAATATAGTCTGAAAAAGGCTGCTTATCTTCACTGATACGTAATGAAGACTATTTTCCGATGATGCTTTCTGCATTGTCAAAAGAAATTACTACCTTTTCAAGCCTATCCCCTGAAAGAGTTGGTGAACATTAGCCAGCTTTATTCTATTTACTGAGATAAGGTTTATAGCTGTGATACAGGACAAAATTCTCTCAAGACGGCTCACACTAACCTTTTAGCACAGAAAGTATCGAGATATTTAAAAGATGCTGTCCTACCATGACAGCTGCTGCAGAATAGAGACTGACTTAATGCAGGGTAGAGAAACTGACTAAATGAACAAAAAGTAACTGAACTGTGCTCAGTTGTGTCAGTTCATTGTCACTGAGTCACAGAATACTCCTCTTGGCAGACAACTATTTTTCAAGCTACAACAAACCATGAAGTTAAAACTGTTGCTCTGATTTAACCTGTCTTGCCCATATTTGTACAGGTCACATTCTGTGAGAATTTCTTTCTTTTCTCACATACCTGAAAACTTGCAAAAAATGGTCAGTTCATTAAACTTTAGATTTTTCCCTTACTTCCCATCAAGGTAACATGTGAACACCTATACAAGGTGCTTTAAATTAGTAAGAAAACAAGCCTTCCACACAGAGTCACTGGGAGGAGAAAAATCTAAAGACTTGCAAGCCAGTTTGAACACACAAAACCAAGGGGAGCTGCTCACCAGAGTTGTTCACAAGCATCTCAAAAGCTCATCTGCCAGGCCCTCTCATGATTACGAACCGGAACGTGCCCATTAGACTCAGAGCAAAATAAAAATCATACTGTTGAACCAATACAGAGGGAAATGCTAAATTTCCTTGCATGGGTGCCAGCCAGCACAGCTGCTAGAACAAAAGTTAATGTTCAGAACAAAATCACCGTGCTCCGACCTCATTCTGAGCAGAGCTGTTTCCGAGTTGAAGGGATAGGCAAAAAGAGAAGAGTAGCCAGGGGGGTCTGCCCTGTTCCTACCTTTGCTCTGGGTGAAGCAAAATTGTGCCTGCTAATTCAGATTAAAGAAATTAATGTCACTAAACTTACAGACAAACTTGAAAACACATTTTCCTCAGCTGAACTTATTTCCGTAGAATTTCAGGAATAACTATTGTAAGCAAAAATAATCCTTAGGGTTCACCTGTACACAGGGGCTTTTACCAGTTTAACTTACTTAAATGGAAACTTTAGGAAATACTGGCATCAAGAAAAGTGCAACTACAGAAATTTAAAAGCAAAAAAATTCTGTTGACGCATTTGCATTTTTGTTTGCTCACAGTAAGCTTTCCCCAATATTTCTGGTTTTTCCCTTTGACTCAATTGAGGTCACTTCCTTGTAAGGATGACTTTGTGCCTCTATCTTTAGGAATCCAAGAAGAACAAGAAAATCCCTGGTTAGAGAAGTCAGGCAACTAAAATCGTGGGCTTCCCTCCCTAATTTGTCTTCAACACTAAATTGTTGAGAGGATTGTTCACTGCTTCCCTTCCTATTATAAAGATTTTAGTCATTTAATTAAATGTTTACCAAGCTGATTGCAATCTTCAAATCAAGGACTGAAGAGCTCAGTTGACAATTCTTGAGGTAAAGGTTGACAAGGATTTGTCTCAATTTACCTGCTTCAATCAAAAATCTGTAATAGTGACAAGACAGATACAGTTCTACTCACCTTGCTTGGACTACATTGAAATAAGGACCACATACACAAATACCATACACTCCTAAAGCATGTTTCTAACAGGATGTTTTGGTGCACCTTAAATAAAACAATCAATGCCGCATTTCTGCAATAGCCCTTGCAACATACTCAAACCAATGTGAGGGATTTTCCCCCAGGTTCTGTTTTGACTGTATGCACGGGGACCTAATGCCCATTTTATAGCTGTAACCATACATAACAGCTCAGGTGCAGACAGTGAGCCACAGGCATTGTAACCTATGAATATCAGCTGCTTCTTTTAGCTAAAGCACGTATTTCTGGCACTGTCAACCACCAGGACTCAGCAGGACACACACTTAGATTGCACAAGACACCTGCATATGCCTTGTGGAGCCAGAATGGTGAAATCCCAGCAGAGAGAGATAACCACCAAATGGAAACAGTAGCAGATTGAAATGCCTGCCTGCATACGACAAGGCAGCTTTATCAGGGAAGACGGAGGTTTTGGCAGGACATCCCAGAGCATATCGCTTCCCACCCCCGCATTCCCCCAATTTAACTTTTGCATGCCTGCCTTTTAAGGACCTCATGCAAAGATCACTGATGTCAATAAACTTAGAAACACAGAATCACTTTTCCATGAAGGATCAAATCACACCGGATATTGAACCATCCCATGTTTGCTGTTGGCTTTGTGCACACATGAGGCACTTACCATGGATCAGCTGCTACAGTTGATTATCGAGTTGCTTATTCCTGAGGTGATGTAGTCATATATATATATATATATATATATATATATATATCAGAAATCAGGTCTGCACACAGAACTTAAGTTCCTGAGATGCAGCCCAACTAAATCAAGCTAAAAATCACACAGCTCTTTCTATACCTAAAGCATTAGTCTAGCTCCTTTTACTTGAACTCTTTCTAGCTTTCACTGTCTCCTCACAAGTTATTAGACAGCCAGTTTCCCTTTTCCCAGGCAGCACTGGCAGGCAATATTTACCCCTCTTCAGTGTAAGCCTCTCAGCCTGTTCTTGCTACAGTGTAGATGGACACAGATAATACAGCAAGCAAGACTCATTGGAATAACCAAAGAGATAAAATTCACAAGTTATTTGATGAACACAACATCTAAGAAAGGCTTTTCTATACCTTGAATGGTTGTTTAGATCATAATATGATGTTAGCCTTTGAACTCCTTCCCACCCCACACATCAGATCAGTAAGCACTAAAAAATTTCACATTGGGTAGCCCTGTTTTTAATTTTTACCTCCTTAAACCTTCAGTTCTCATCTCTTGGCAAAATCCATTTAAACAGGGCTCACAAGTTAATGGTTAAACTTGTTGTTTGTAGTACCATTAATATAGGTCAAGCAGCACAATAGTTACAACTGCTGAGGGGGAAGGTACATAAAGACACAGTAAGCAGTTCAGGACCTTATTACAACATGTCTATCAAATGCGGGGTTACAAACAATGTGCCTGATTCATCAAAAAGATAACTTCTGCTGACAGTACACACTGTTCCCTGGAGTTTTTTACACATGGTTCAAAAATTAAAACTGAAAATGTAAACTACACAGACACATTCTTGCAGATGTATGTTTCAGCACAGTGAGCATTTCTATGCAAAATACCAGATATAGGCAGAGGGATGAATTCAGCCCTCATTTACATCACCGAGTACTGAAGAAATCAGCAACAGCTACAACTTTACTCTGCATTTTCTCTCGTGTAACCGAGAGAAGAATTTGCCCCACCAGGCCCAAGGACACACATTTTTCACCATGGGATGCACATGCATAATACCTACAAGAGGGATTACCTTATGCTTTATTCAAGAATATTCAAAAGGACAGACCTCTATGCCTCAAAAGGTTAGTATTTCAGAAATACTGACAGTAAGTACTTTTTCAAAACTAATGGCACCTTAAAGTTTCACAACATGGATTACTTATCCTCAGCGTCAGTCATTCACTGTCTGCCAGTTCAAACAGACACCATTCCTGATTTGGCTTCCAAGATCCCTGGCCAGGGTTCCCAAACTAAATTCCCAGGTGCTCTGCTAGGGCAAAAGCAGAAAGAATAGCTAGGTCTCAAGACTGATAGAGTTTACCACATGTCACTGAGACACCTTCCTCTAATCAATGATTTGTATCATGAGACCATGTAGAGGCATCAATCCCATTTGCAACACGAAGTTCATTCCCCCCAGCAAAACCAAGCATGATAAAGCTGAATATTCCAACCAAGCATTCTGAAAGTACAAACAGCATTTTAAACAGTTTCTCATTTTTAAATTGAAATATTTCTAATGAATAGACTGAGGCAAAAGGATCTTAAACCCCGTTTGTGCCCAAAATCTAGCAGCTGTAACTCCAAGAGGACCAGTTTGACTACTGTTAATCTGGGGTAAAGGAGTGAAATTAAATTTAAGCAGGATAATTTATTAGGTATAAAAAATACAGAACTGATGCTAGACAGACAGAAGTCATTGCATACTAAAGTTATAATGCGCCTCATATTTTCTTTCAGAATTTGTGGTTTCCATCGGTAAAAATTGAAGACTGTTTTCTTCCATTTATCTCACTGCATTTATACAGTACCTGTTATCTCTTATTTCAATGTGCTTTATGAACCTTGGACTAGATCTTCAGCAAGTGTGAATCACCATAGCTCAATACTGACTTTAACAATATAAGTTGAATAATTGATATTGCACAGTCCTATAGACAGAGAAGGGACATGTAATGATAACATTACATTAAAACAATAGATCTCAGGTGTAATGCTACTAATACTTTATGAGATAAAATATGATTTTTAAACACCGCTTAAAATTCACAAAAAGTATTCTAAAAACCTTGTTCACATTATACACTGTTATACATTTCTTATCTAGGGTGTTTTCCTGCAAAACAAGTCATGTTACACAGTTAAAAAATGCACTTTTGGCACTTTTCAAATTAGCTCTGGTACATGTTATACATAATAAAGGCAGATCAACAACTACTCTGTCTTTTCATTATACTCAGGCTGGTAGGGCAGCCCAGGTCACAAGATGGTGACAGAAATACCAGTATGATAAAGGGATTTTTATGCATTCATCTGGACACCTTTTCTATTTCATATTATAGGTTCTGTCTAATATGTTGCGCTTCCCTCACTGGGATGAGATGTGCTCCACTTTAGCACAGATGTACAGGAAACACTGCTGCAGAATAGTTCCTCCCTTTTTGTATAGAAATTGCTTATATTAATGAAAACACCATTGCCTCACACTATTATTTTTCCTGAACATTGGTAAAGACTTGATTGAATTTATTTGGTAACTATAAGAAAGGAGAAATAGAGTAATGCAAGGCAAAAAAAAAAAAAAAAAAGTCCCCAGAAAGCTAAGAATAAGAAATGTAAGAGTCCAGAGAATGTCATGTAATTGCCTGTAAGAACCCATGTGCCAGGAGTAAGACTGCTTCCTTAGGTACTCAAGGGATCTCTCTGCCCAGTCATCCAGAAAGCACAAGGGAGTTGTGCCCTGCTGATGTTCAGATTTCTAAAGGAAGAAGGAAAGGACTTTGTCTTCTCCCACCCACTACCACTTCACCCTAAGTAGATATCTGCAGAATTTCACCTAATAACATTTAATTCCATTTAAAAGGGGGAAATAAGAAACTTATAAATCCAGCAGAAACTAAGTTAGGTAAACCAATGCCATTAGCCTCTCTAAAATGTTGTTCCGACTACAAAAATCTGCATTATATTTGAGTGAATTTCCCCTTCAGTTATAACTGTCCTGTTAAATGCTGTTTTAGGATGGATACAACCAAAGCTAATGATGTTATAGCAACAACAGGTTGGTAAATGTTGATAAACAGTACAATTCCACATTCAGGTGTACTTCCATTATGTTAGCTGGGATGACAATTCACTGCAGCCTTAACTTAAAACCACACATTTTTAAAACTGGTGTAAAATTCTGCAAAGCATTAAGCTATAATAAAATCATGAAATTTAGTTCATTATCAGTGAATACATGTACCCACTTATGAAACAGGTCCTGGAAGTATGATACTTGCTGTGAAGAAATGCAGACTGTACTAGTGGTGCCTTATCCAAAGGCAGGTACACACTGTGTGCGAAGGGTACCGAGTAGGTTTCACCTCTACGTTATATACTTTATTAAGGATTTTCCTTTTGGCAGGCATGCTTGAAACATGACAAACTACTCCAAAGCTACAAACAGCAAGCTCTCCTTTACAACACCTCGGTAACACGGTAGAACAATAGGGCCTTTGTGCTTTGGAGTACTCTAGGACTGAATCATATCATCCCAGTGATTCAAAATTCTCTAAATGGCTCCTCAGAACAATGGTATAAAAGCAATTGAGGTTTAAGGAGAAGTACAAAGTACCATACACTGCAGACAGCTTTCAACATGAAATCAAATAAGATAAAGTGAGGATCACCTCCCTCACTAGCCAGCCACTTCTGTCTATCTGATTTAAAGATGGTTCTTTTTACCTTTCATAAGCAGAAAGCTGCAGGATTTCAGGTCCAACCCCTGAAATTCTCAGAGTTTCCCTGTGCATGCTAAGGTCCGTCACAGAAGACTGTTTTCTTGGAACCTTCATTTTAACATGCTTACTTGTATTTTCTAGTCAGCTCATCTCAAAGACAGTTGGGCAGAATAAAAAAAAAATAGCTGTGATAATTCTGGGATGGTTAGATTTCACAGAGTTGGTCAAACTGCGAGATACCGAGGATCATACTTGTTTTTACAGAACTCAGGCCAATAAACCACTTCCAGATATGATAAGTGTGTATTCACTTTTGAAGATACCAACAGAGTTACCTCTCATGTATGAGGCAGTTACACACACTGAGGTGGTCGTCTGAGATGAGGCCTTTCTCAACCTTTTGCAATAGGATCAGGATTAGTTTCAAATCCCATAAGAATCTATTGTAAATACCCAGAGCCAAAGCTTTCTAGCATTTGCTATGGTGTTGGGGGTTTTCAGGTGGTGTTTTTTGGTTGGTTGGCTGTTGCTGTTTTTTTAAACAGGACATGACCTTTTCGCAAAACACCTGAGGCTATAGCTTTACAAGTTGTTCTGCCCAAAGAAAGCTCACTGTTTTTACATAGGTTGGATCAGGAATGGGGTCCCAACAGCCCCTAGCATCCAGACTAGTCAGACAGACTTGGGAACGGAAACAATGCTGTGGATTCCAATTTTCCAGGAGAAAAAAACACAGGGAATCACATGCCATACTGCAATTCAGGCAAATTCTATCAAAGGAGGTGAAAAAATATAGTACAAATATAGTACAAATTCAAAAGTTAAAAGCAATCCTTATTTTCTCAAAGGCTACAGTGCAAGGGCATAGCCTCAGGCTACCAATTTTTCCTGCTATTTTAGTGTTACATATATAGAATACTTACTGTATTCTTTTTTATATATAATAATTTCTAGTAACAGGAGCAGTGCTATTACTGCAAGCAGCAAAAAAAGTCCAATCTAGGAACATCTGCAGCATCTGTATTTCAGAAGGTTCTAAATGCAGGTGCCAATATAAGATTTCACTCGTATATGAGAAGCAGCAGACAGAGGAAATCTGTCCACAAACAGAGACAGTGCAAGACCAGGCAAAGAGGAAAAAAAATGAGATCTAAAGCCAAAGGGGAGGGAGAATAAAATCAGACAGCAACATAATAAGAAACAAAAGATTAAAATGCTTGTGCTTGAAGTAACAACATGTGCTTTTATTCACATTGTGGAAACATTGTAAGCTACATCAATTTCACTTGAATTCTGCTGGGTTTTTAGGTCTGCTGATACTATAGGAGAAATGATACAAGCATTTTGCTTGACTTCCAGCCAAAATCCTAGTCTGTTGCAAAATTACAGAAATTTTCCAAACTTCTAAAATTTCAAAACAATAAAAAGTCTCAGATCTTTCCCTTCTCAATATTTTATACTACAGTGACTTGACTAAAACAGTTTTGACAAGGATAAGTTAGAAAATAATTCTAGGTCATTATTTCTTTTTATAATGAAAACTATAGAGCTGGTTGAAATCTCCACCAAATGAAGTCAGTGTCTCTATTTGCCTGAACACTGATTTTGAGTCAGAAAGAACTTCCACTCCATTCCATCACTCTTCTGTCATTCAGTGTTTGCCATTTCTCTCGGTGCGCTTTGGGTAAACAATTGATAAATATTTATTTATTTTAAGCTTTACATATGGTTGCCCCAAGACAGAAAACCATCACAAACATGTATATGTTTTATAATTTGTGAAATTCTGATGCTTTAATGAGAAAATTCTATAAAGCTTCTTGACATACAAGGCAAAGGTCTGGGATGGGCAAGTAGACTTCTTTCACAGCCAAACAGGAATGTCTACACTAGCATCCTATGCTCACTATCGGATTCAGGACTTGCCATGTCGTTAATATGAAATGAAAAATCAATAGCTATTGTTCAGCCATTACCCCCCATCAACTGATGCACGAGTGTCAAACATGGCAGCTAGTTAATGGTAAAACAAGGTACAGGGATTGTTTTTCAAAAGCACGCCTGAGCTGCACTTTACACATATGCTGGCTCTAACTTGCACTTCATCAAGTGCTCTGTCATCTCTTGAGACACTAGTGAGCAACTAGTAAGGGCTATGGATCCACACAACAACCACCTGGTTTGAAACTGGTGCAAGCTTTTCATAAGCAAGATCTTGTGAAGGTCAGCAGTGTCCTGTCCAGGCATGACCAAAGGGAAAGAGCATGGTCTTCTTAACCGCCCTTCATTGTGAACTATATGAGCAAAATCCTTCCCTCTCTTTTTAAAGAAAAAAAAAAAGCAAACTAAAAAACATATGCCCATAGGAAGAACACTAAGACAAGCAGAACGCTCTCTGAAAAACCTCCACATTCTAACTGAAAAGCACATTCAAGTGCCCAGCAAGTCCCTGGGCAGAGTTACAGAAGTAGTTATTGCCAGTTCACAGGAAGGGATGAGAAGAACACCTACAAAAGCTGTAAGAGGAAAGCAAGGGCCAGTTGCACCAAGGAGGCAACCTGGGAGCTAAGGGAGCAAGAACACAGACTGGGTAGGGGACTCACCGACGGAGCACAGCCCTGGAGCAGAGGAGCCAGCCAAGCAGAGTAGTACCCAATCCTACCAATGTGCCAGTGGTCATTGGGTGAAAGCAGTAAAATCAGCCAAGGTCTGAAGTCAAGCCAGAAAATCCACAGAATAATTTGAGAACAGGTCCCCATCCAGCACAGCGTAGGGAAGGGGCCTGTTACCAGCTGGAGCTTAAATGAGCAGGTGACCCAGTGGAGCACGTGGGTGGGGGTCCAGGTGAAGCTGCTTAGGGCCATTAAGGCCTGTTAGCGACCTGGGGCCCTGACAAGGCTTCTCTTCTTTATCATCCTACTATTGATTTAGTAAAGACCTCTAACTGTGTATATGTATATATCTTTGTAATACAGCATTTTTCAGAGGTCATGATTAGGTCTCCATCTTTACTGTACACACAGGTGTCTGGACTGCTGAAAAGCATTGCAGTCTAGGAAGGGTAGGCAGTGGTGACCAGAGGAAAGACAGAGCAACAATTTTAGGATGAGAATAATGTGTGTTTACAGATAATAAGGGCACCTGAACATCTGTTTACATTTCTTGGTGTGGTAGAAGTACCCAGAAGCCCTAGTCTGAGACAAAGAATTTGGTCTAGGCGCTATACAAACAGAATGTCTGAACAGGCACTAAAGATTTGCATGTCCCTGCAAGTGCATTAGCAATCTAATTTAAAGCTGATCCCTGAAAGTCAGGACTCCTCAGAAGTCCCAGGTGCTACTGCTTTCCCCAGAAATACAGGGACTCTAATTCCAGGGTTATCTGCATTTTTTTACTGCGATCTAACCACATGAAATAAGTATACCATCTAAGAAACTGTGGCACATTGTATAAAAGGATATAAAAATATTAATTAATGTTATACTAATATATTATTCATATAACTGCACTAGGGAGACCATGTTCTTGAAGGAATTAAATATTTCTCAGATCTTAAGTCTACTTGGTCTGTTTTTTAAGACCTGCAATATTTAACAAGAGTGGTGCCTAGATGACTTGGAAGACAATGAAAAAAACCTGTGTTTCTTCAGTGATATATACTTTGGAAACATATCCATTGGACAAAATGTATACAGTCTTTTATTATGAAGTTTACAGGTATAGTAGCTTTTGTTGTTCAGATTTTGGCATATGCCTCCAGAAACCAACCACCTTAAATTTTAAATTGCCAAGAGAAAGACTAGTGTTCTGTTTAATTATTAGTGCCATAAACCAGAACAATATTTACCTGCCTCTAACAGAGCTTAGGAAAATCCACTTATCTCTCCTGCCAGGTGCTACATTTCTCACAGTTATTAATAAAATGATCAGAAATTCTTATTTCTGGATGGCCTTTACCCCACTTTTGTCTCCTGTCAGTGTCCTTCCCAAAAGTCAGCTTAGAATCTGGAACAAATTCTGCACTTGCTCCCTGGGAAGACAGAAAGAAGTGGGAGCGCTCCTCTACACCAGATCTGACCTACCACTTGATCACTAAGCCTTGATTTCTCCTCCCTCCAGCTGGAATGTGGCCCATCGAGCGTGTGTTACATACAGTTCTGCAGTTCAGCAGCCTCCAGACATCCTTCTATTCCTGGTTCAATAAATGAGTTTCAGTAAGGAGACCCCTTCTGCTTAGACATGAAATGTCACTCTAAAATCTGCTTTCTCTTGCCAGTCTTTCACCTTCCATTAGCATTCAGCTTGCCCTTGCTCCATGGTCTCAAGCAAAGCCAGTCCCTGTGGCACAGCACACAGCTTCCTTCAGGACTAGAAATTAATGAGAAACTCATCAGAACTCACCAGGGTCTTTCAGAATTTAGGTTCCTGACTCGGTATTTCCATCCTGCCTCAAGCTAAGGTTTTGGGAGGTTTTTGGGTTGGGAAGATGGGGATGGGAATGGTCATCCCTTCACGTGTGTATGTATCTTCGAAAAAGAACAGATAATCTAGATACCAAGTTCAGAAGGTTTTAAGTTCCACTTAAGATCCACTTTAAGATCCACTCCTTCTCACCTCTTTCTCCTCTCCTCCTTACAAAGTAATAAATTCCTGATGTTTTATTAATCTTGTTCTGTGAAGAAACTGTTGTATGCTCCTGAGTGCTATGTGAGATGATGGATGAGTCCACAACACCTGTTACTGAGTGGAATTAATTTCCCTCTGCCTGTTTCACAGAAATCTGTTCTTTTCTCACAAAGTCAAACACTCTGCTCCTATTTCTAGTAAATATCTCCTAGATAAGCTTTGGAAAGGTCCATAACTATTTAATAACATTTCTCTTTGTATGCCAATAAGTTAGATTAGTGAAGAAAAGGAGGTGTACAAGAAATTAAAATTGAAGCTACTTACACAGTAGACAGACAGGCAGATAAAACTTTGCTAGATAGCTCTCCTCACACCACAAAAGTTTTATTTCTTCAGTGCAGAGTGCTAGCACTAAATCTGGGTCCCACTAAAGCTTATGCTGTTCCTTTAGTTAAGGCTAAAAGAGGACTTCTGTGATCCACAACTGTATGTTCCCATCTGCAGAGAACTGAGTTTTCTTTCTAAGTAGTACTGGACGTTACCTGACTGCTCATTTAACCTAAAAGAAGTAGTTACAAATGTCTGCATTTACCTCCTCATCTAGACATTAATTTATTAAGAGAAATATTCACTGAAATAATTTTTGTAAGTAATTATTAGGGAAAAGTCATAGGAAGCAATTTTATAATTCCTAAAATTCATTAGTCATCTCCAAATATGGTTTATATTAAATGGTTTTAATCCAAACAGAGAACAGAAACATGAGAGACTAATATATTCTGATTAATGTAACCAAAGAAAACAGTTCATATTTGGACATCCAGGAAGAAGGTACCATGCCTCTGCTCACCAGAGTTCCATTTCAATATGCTGAAAATCCCAAGTAAAGGAGTAGCATATGCTGAAATGTATTTTAATGCCATTGCATTCCACTGAGATGACAAATATAATTTGTAAAATATATACAAGTAAAAAAACAAAACTAACAAGACATTTAATAGGGAAGTTATACCATAAGACCAAACAGGAATTGAGAATCAACTGAAGGAAATCACTTAATAAATGAAACCTTCAATCTCAGTACTGTAATAATTACTTCACTGAAAAACCCAAAAGGTAAAGATCACCAGATAGATCAGATTCTCCTAATTTCCTTTACAGAACTACTGGGGAAAAGACATAAAACTGTATTTTAATGCCTTGGTTTTGCACATGTGAAATAATATAAAATTCATGAAGGTAGAGAAAATACACTGAAGCATCCAAAAGAATTTTAAATGTCTGTGATATATCAGGAAGAATATCAGAAAGACTGAAATGGAGAAAAGTTTTAAAAGAATTATTTCTAGATCAAAGAAAAGTTTGCAAATCTCTTTCCACCTAAGCAAACCTCCAGCTGAAACCAACTGGACTGCTCTCAGGACTAGACAGCTCATGCCTGGTAGGAACTGTGCCAGGATCAATGCCACGTTTGGCCTGAACTTCCAGAGAATGAGGATCACGTCCCTCATTTGATACGTGCTGTGCTGGAGATGTACCTTTTCTGAGATCTGTGGATAATAAAAATGATAATGCCTTGAGATGACATAGAAAGATGACAAGGAAGAGACTGAACACAGATAAGCAATATCCAAAAAGTTACAGGATAATTACAAAATTGTGACTGACATCACTAAATTTACACCAAGATATACAAGTCAGGGATTAAAATTCTTTGAAAAGGTCACTATTAATCAGTCCATTTTCAGAGCTTGTTTCTTAATATCCTTACATGCCCAAATGAAATGGCACTTGTGGAAATGCCCATGAGAGAAGAAACTCCTTCTAACTCCATTATTGTGGTAAATGTTTGCAAAATAATTTGATGTGCAAGAGTCAAAAGAGGGATTGTTGCCAAGCTTTTGAAATCAGGTACAATTTCTTTGAGGACATTTGTTCGAGGGACAAACAAGGGACAATTTCATCATACAAGAACTGGCTAAACAAAAAAGACGCTAAAGGTTTATCAAATAATTATCTTCCTGAAAGACCTGAGAGAGAAAAGCATGTTTGAAATAACAAAATTACCTTTCAAAAGCCTTGTCTCACCCATCCAGGATGAAAACAGGGGAAAAGAAAAAAAAAAAGGCGGGAGAGGAGGAGTACAGAAAAACACAGAGATACCAAATGAGTCTATGATCCTTCAACCACAGTTAGGAAAAGTTGTTCCAAGTAAGGTCAGTGGCTGCCTTACCAGGGACTTACATATGAAAAGCTGCAGTTCAAAATTCCTGGTCTAGCAAAGTATTCAACCATAAACTCAGGTACTTATCTTCAGCGGTACCACTGGGACGCCTCATTACACCTCATATCCTTATGTATTTGTTTCAGTTGGGGTCCAAATGTATCACTGTTAAATACATCAAGCTGCTGGATCATAAGCTGATATAGGTTTTCCTAGAGTATCCCTATGAGTTTCTTTTCCCCTACAGGACTAGGTATAAAGAAAGGCAAAGAAAGCCTGTCTGGCTGTGCACCTGGCATACATTCCTCTATACACGGAGACAAAGTATCAGAAAGGGAAAAATAGAACATTTTTCAGTGACCCTGACATTTGATACTGATGCAAAAAAAGGAAAGGAATTACAGTGTTAGAAGCCAAAAGCATGAAGTTTCTTTATATTTCCTATGATTTAATATCTCTTTCTCCTCCACATACAGCAGATTCCTTTATAGAGACTCCTGAAGATGGGCCAACAGTGCTCCAGCAATGTCTCTGAAGACACGGTGGAAAGTTTCTAACCACAGTATCATTTGCAGCATTTCTCATTTATTTTATCCCCAGCCCCCAAAGATATGCCTTTTCTGATGGAATAAATGTTTCTCTTCATTTTTTATGAATAGTATTGAAAATCTATTTGGTGACCAAACGAATTAAAATAAACACTGAGTCCAATTATTTAGGTTTGTATAAAATCTGCTGTAAAACCTGGCTTCCAGATTTCACTCAGTCTAAACAGATATCAGTGACCCTGACAAAACAGTCATAGTACCTGTTTAACCAGCTTTGTAAATTAGTTTTTTCCTCTAATAAATATGAAGGTAAAAATTTGGAAAATCAGGCCTTCCCTCTGCAGCCTGTCAATCTTACTACCAGGGGCTCTAGAGGAGGACAGTACTGCACAGACCAAGTGATAATTCAGGGTTCCTGGCTGTTAGGCCCAATCACTGAATCATTTGCCACATCAACCCCATTTTCAGACCAGCTCTCAAGCTCTCATCCTAGCTGAGAGAAGCAGTTCAGTTTGAGCATGGACTAACCTGTCTGCCACTGTATCACCAAAGTCTAACCATCATGACAAAGTATATAAAAAAGCCTGTGCTGCTTTACAGCCCTCTTGCAAATTTAAAGAGAAAAAAACTCCCACTGACTTCAAGAGGCTTCAGATCTAGCCCACAGTGGAATAGCTTCACTCTATTTTTCAAGAGACTTGAAATATCAAATACTGTCTGATTATTCAGGCTTGAGTCTGATCTCACAAAGTGTATGCAGACTTAATCTATTGGGCTAGAGCTGCAAAGGCTGCCAGTGGCACTGCAGTGCACTCAGGCTGCCGTGAATGTAGCACAGCGTCATCCCGGGAGCCGGCGTGTCCCTGCCTTTCTTCTGCTGGGGGTGAAAGCAGAACATGATCCACTCACAGCTGAGCTGAAAGATCACCCAGTTATCTGCACAGCTGCACACCTTTGTAAAAATTATTTAAATCAAAACACTTGACAGCCATCTGACATGCTGTGAATACGTGTTGTACCTCCCAGCCTTAGGGGTCAGCGCAATACTGTCCACATATCATAATCCTGGGATATCAATGTTTAACCACGCTGTAAGGCTCTTTAGTGAGAAAGCAGTGTATGCTTTTAACTAAATGGCTACAACCTGGAGCTAGACTCCAGCCTGAGGACTGGGGCAATAAAACGGTTTTGTCTGACAAACCATTAGCAGAGATTTGCTAGTGCTGTTAGTCAGAGTGTAGAATCCCCAGAGCATTCAGAAGCCTCCCTTAAGGAATTAATGCTTGATTGTTTTGCCATTCAAAGAATGTTTACAGAAGCCAAAACAACCATGCTTGCTGTCCACTGTGCAAAGAGGTGATGACATCAAGAAGACAGGTCACAAGTCTGAGTTTATAGTCATTACACTTGTGTTGGTATGGCTTTTCATCCACTCAGTATGATCTTATGACCCCACAACTTTACAACCTTCCACTCTCTGGGCTTCATAGCACCTCTCCACTCTAGGTTAATCATTTCTCTGCCATTATCTGCCAACAGTTCTTATCTCTTTTGCTGTCACTTTATAACAGGGTCTCTTATCAAGCTGTACAAAATCACGTGACAATGCCAAACCTATCACAAGTTCCAATTCTTCTGATTAGAGACTATCATGAAATGGGATACATGGTTTACAGCAGGTCACTAATGCTGGAAAAAGTACAGAGTCCACTCAAAGACATGCTTGTTACTTTCTGAATTCTTGGATAATTTTTTTTGTTGTTGTTCATCACGCCGACTTTCACTGAAGGCTATTATAGCCTGGGTCTCAAGGCCAGAAAAGTTTACAGGCTGCACCTCTTCTGCACTCAATGCTGTACACCTTGTACCCAAGGGTACGGTATATTTACACCTAATAATGTCTTCTGGTTCCCACGCAGCCATCATACAGGAATCTATAAAGCATGGACTTACATCAGTTGGTAAGTAACAGTTTTCCAACTGTTTTGAAAACTCTGTGTAAATATGTTAGATTTGTGGCTGTCCAAACTGGAAAAATCACTACAATTGGACAAGCCAAAACTGATAAATTTGCACATGTATTTAGGCAAGATAGAATTTTTACGATTCAGTGTAAAAATGTAAGAAAACAGATGATGATTCATTGAATAACAATTTTCACTAGAGACAGTGCCATTATCAAATACATAATCGGATAATTAACAGTATCTTTATCTATTACAATTGATAATAACTGTGAAATTGTGTGTGTACATGTATAAACATTTGCAAAAATTGGATTTAAATTGCTTCTGGCCTGACTATTCTTGTTGAAGAAAACCTCAGGAATGTTTTTGTGTCTTTTCTGTAGTACTCTAGTTTCTGTCAAATACAGATTCTTTTTTAGCTAAAAATGAAGACATGTCATGACTCAGTGAGGGTGGGCTGGATAATAAAAGTCAGTTAAGACTTCAGAGCAGCAAAGTGAATACCTTCAGTAGCATATGGAAACAGCACCCACTCCCCTTCTGGAAGCCATCAGGCATGGGTTTCTCTGACTTGCAGGCACAAGGGGCATGGCACAACCAGCTGCCCTGGGCTGTCCCAGGCTATGGGGGATGTGTCTGAGCCCCTGCCTTGTGTGTCTGCCCACCACCTCCCTTCTCTTCACGTTCCCTATCTCAGGCCATTCTGGCTCTCAACACTCTCATGGAGTGAGGTGTCTTTCCTTTGACGGGGCAAGAGCATTCCCTGCCCCATCAGCCTGTGCCCAGATCAGGACTGGGGCCAGGCAGGGCTGGAGAAGGCTTACCAAGGGAAACCCTCTTTCACGGAGCAGAAGGCGCTTCGCAAACCAGCCCAGCAGCGCTGCAGGTTCCACAGCCCAGGGTTTTTGCAAGGTAGTGCCTCAGCACAGCAGTTCCTGGCAAGGATGAAAGAAGGGATCTTTGGCCCTCATGCAGAACTAGGGCACGCTCTCCTCCTCTTGCCCCAAAGTGCGTCATCACATGGCAGGCAAGGAGCTCGCCCTGATGCTGGGTGTGATATGGGCACCCTGCCATCAAGGGAGGCTTTGGGACTGTGGGGAAGGAGAGTGCAGCAACAGCTACAGGAAATAGCCTCAAACATAGCTGATCTTTATCTTCTGGTTGGAGCTGTTGCTTCTCCCTGGAAAGGGCTCCTACCTCACCCTGGACCCACTGTGTTCCAGGCAGCTGACCCCCAGGGCACCCTCTTTAACTGCTCTAAAACTCCTGCACAAGAACCGTGCCCAACACTGTAGCAAGATCTACTGGGCTGCAAATGTATGACTGGAGAACTAACGCCCTGTGGATCGCAACACCAGGCTCGTGACCACCTGCTCCCTGGACACCTGTGCCTGGTGGCAGCCCCACTCTGGGATGGGTTCCTGGTGCCTCTCTTCAGAGGGAGTCCTGTGGTCCCTCTGGCCCTCTGGCAGTGTTGTCAGGGTATCCTATCTATAACAAACAGAGGGCACAGGACACTCCTGGGCTGTTGGACATGACTGTGACCAGGGTCAGATCATACCTGGGCCAGGAGGGATGATCCCAGCAAAGCCACAGAGAATTCAAAGCCACTCTGGTGCTTCTCTACAGGTGTGGGGTTCTCTTCTGCACAGCTCTGCCCCCAGAAACACATGGAAAAGGTGGCAAGTCCAGCTTCCCTTCCGGCCCTTCCTTTACTGGGCCTTGCTCTAACTGTTGTTCTTTCTGGCTGCCAGGGAGGGACCTTCTGGTTCCCCCTCCTCAGCCTTCAGTATGGGATAGTAAAGTAATTATACAACTCATGTAACCAAAGAGTTGTCACTCAGATAAGGTTGAAAGGACACAACCCAAGGGGAAGGGAAAATAAGACACTTATCTGTGATATTTGGACCAATAAACTGTAATTTTCATGATTTCCAAAAGACTGGTAGATCTGGGTTCCCTAAATCATGTTGATATGAAACAGATTGGTGGAGTAGCAGAGACTCTTGTCACCATACCTCTAATATGCACTTATACATGAGCTGTGTCACAAATACACCGGGACAGATTCACAAAGCATGGCCTACAAAAAGCAGTTCTAAATCTTGTGAAACTCTCCGAAGTCCTGTGTGCTCTGAGTCAAGGGGAGGATTCTACCCTTGTATGGCACTGCTCAGCCAGAGCCTATGGTGACAACCCTGAAAAGTGCATCTAACTCAGCCTTCTAAACTGATCACTGTGTACCTGTAAGGGTTAAATGTAACCAGCACCACCCTGAGGGCCTCTGTTTGGAGGTGGGGGAACCAAATAGGAAGGAGCAGGATTCTGTTCTTATTTGCACTGGAGAGTAATTCTTTAGGAGAAAAAGCTGTCCTCGCAGGGTGTAAGTACAATCAGCAACAGGGTCAAGTGCTCTTAAAAGTAAATCCCGGCCCTGGCCTTTCACTTTTGTCCAGCCCCTCCCAGCATCTCTTTCAGTTTTTCCCCTCTAACCAAGGCAGAGCAGATGGGCTTGTGATGACTGCCACAGCCTCTACAGCCCTCACCCCATGAGCCCCTCCAGTCAGGGACACTTGCTGCTTCCCAGCACAGAGACTGAGAGCTAGCTCTTGTCAGGGAGCACCTGCTTTGCAGAATGCACCCAGTGCGTTCACCCATCTTGGCATAAGTTAGTTTTTGTTAAAAACCAGTGACATGTCACAGTAAGAGTGACTTAGCTTCCTCCCAGCAAGGAGGGCCTCACCCAGCTCCTATGAATGCAAATCAAACTCCATTGATAAAAATAGCAGTGGATCTCTCCCTTGGAGAGCAAACAGAACCAGCCTGGAGCTGGAGTGTGAGTGGGCACTACCAGTTGCTGACACCTGCTTTTAGGTTTACAGTCATATGGTCAAAGAGGCAGCTAGAATTCACAAAATCTTAATAGTACATCCTATCTTCCAGATCATGCACACCATATGGACTTGTAAACATTTTTACGGAAATGCCATGATTTTTTTTCTTCTATCAGATTCTGAGGCAATACAAAGATACTTGACTAGTTTTATTTTTCCTCTAATTAGCTTCTTGTCTTAGTGTCATCAGGGACACTATGCACTTTTTATAAGCATTAGCTATGATTATTTAACAGAAAAAACTTTAATTAATTAGAAAAAATGGTTATATAGGAGAAAAGTAATCTACTTGTAGTTTCCAACTGTGAAATTTTTTAGCTTGTAGAATGCTTACTGCCATCTTAATTTTAATGTATGTCCTCAGGCAGTTAACAGTATTATAATTAGGACTCATGAGTTTGTCAAATTTGTTTCTATTTTTAGTAGTAGTAGTAGTAGTAGCAGTATTTTCATATGATTAACAAAGACACCAAATACTTTCTTTAAAAGTCTGGATTAGGATTTTGGTCAGCAATTATGCTGGCAAAGCTTCCACAGAAGTGAACAGTTTGGGCTGTGTGAGGACAGAAAGATATGCCATAGGTTATTGGTTTTATATCAGTGAACTTTTGCCATTATTCTTTACTTTTATGAATTTTCTTCCCACTTTCCTGTTGTTATACTGCAAATGAGCTATCTACAAAAGGGACAGTACTTACATTTATATCCGATTTTTTCCAGTCTGATTTTAAATATGAAAATACATGAGGCAAAGTAACAATGATTATGCCTGTAGTCTCCAGAGGGAAACCTCCAATACTGACAAAATGCCTCCAGCCACTTGTCCATGGAGGTAATTTAAAGGTCAGCTCTCAAACTTATCTTATATAGAGTGAAAGGGAAGAATTGTCTGCAGCAGCAGTTTTGTTAGGCTGTATTGTAGGGAAAACTGTTAAAACTTCTCATGTCAGTTATTATTAATTTCTAGAGTTTACTCACATATTACAGGGGTACATTATATAAATTACATAGATACGCAACCTTATATATAATAATATATATTAATACATTCTTATGCACAATGAACAAACATGCATATGTACAAAATCCTTATCAAGATTTCTCAGTGTAAACTATGTCTGGTTTATCTTCTCGTGGTTTGTTTTATGATTTTACACTTATGTGTAAAGACATATAGATATATATGAGCTCAAACTTTTTTCATTATAAAGATCAGCTATTAAATTATTTTACATGAAGTTTTCCAAGCTTTGAAACATGGGGTGGGGGGAGGTGGAGGGAAGAAGCAGACCTAAAACATCTTTTTTTTCCACCAGCAGATCAAGGTCAGTTGCTTCAGCAAAAGAAATTTCATTTTTAAGCCTGTCTGTGCAGGATAAAAATCAATTATCTCTTGTGATACAGAGACGGGCACTGAGCCCTGACAGGAGCCTTGCTGTATATACAAATATATTTGGAGTTCTCTTTCCAGGTCAAGCTCTAGCTTTTTTAACCAGAGGTTCCACGCTCGGCTCCAAAGGGGCAGCACAGGCAGAAACAAAAGAGCCTCGTCACAAAAGTAATTATCAGTGCTGGGAAGGGGCAGGGGGATCGCGGCAGCGGAGGGGAGCGTCGGGATGGTTCGGGGCGTCCGTCGGCCTGGCCCCGCGGCCGCCCCCGCCGGCAGCACCGCGGGGCACCGCGCCGGGCAGCGGCTCCGCTTCTGGGAGAGGGGCCCCTGCTGATGGATTCACCTCCTCGCCTCCAGTTAGGGGGGAAGCCGCCACCCCCGCAGCAGACAGGAGCGATCAGGGCGAGCGCGTTTCCCCGTCGCACCGTTAGCGGCAACAGGTCCAGGCAATGCGGGACTAGAAGGCGTTTTCCCCACGGAACTCGTGTAATTTATGGCAGGGAAAAAAAATATTCTAGCAGAATTCCTGCTTGCAAAACTGGATGTTTAAGTGTCGCGCGGAACAGACCGCAGTTAGCTGCTGATGGGATCGATGCAGGGAAGCCCTCTCGCCAGCTCTGGGCACGGCTCACCGCCTCCCCAAGGGCGCACGGGGATGCCATAGCCCTTCCACGCCCTCCAGTTAGATCAGCAGGATCTCCGTCGGAAAGCCGCCTCGCAGCAGGCAGTGCCCCGCCATCCTTGCCCACTCGTGTCACCCTCGGGCGGGCGGCCCCGCGGGGGAGAGCGCGCCCCGCGCCGGGCGATGCGGCGGGGATACGGTGGGGACGCGGCGGGGACGCGGCGGGGACACGGCGGGGACACGGCGGACCTGAGCCGGCGGGACGGAGCAGACGGCGGCGGGACGCGGTGAAGTGTTACGACACCGCACTGATGACTCACTTAGCAATAAAAGAAAGGCAATCGCAGCGATGCTTTACCACCCACTTGGCCCTGCTCGCTCCTCACTCCCGAGTCTAGTGTCATCACGCTGCTGCCAGGTGTCCATCAGGCAGCAGTGTATTCCGGCGGGCAGCAGGAGCTTGGTCGGGCTTGAAAAGTAGCTTCTCGGTCAATAACTGACTGTATGGAAATGACTCTTTATGTCGGATCGGAGAGGAACGACATCTCCGTAAGGCAACAGTGAACGATTAGCTGCAGAAAAAAAAGGAAAATGATCCTTTGTGGCGTGCGTTTTACAAAAGTAAAGTATTTTGCAAAAGTATTTCAGCCTGAAGCACCCACTCTGTTTTGCCGACAGTGGATCAAAAAGAAAAAAAAATAGGCGAGGAAAGTTTATTTTTGTGTTTGAGGTGGACTGGCTTTGTGGGTTAGGGATTCTTGTTCGGGTTTTTTGGTTTTTTTGGTTTGGTTTGATTTTTTTCAGTTCTCTACAGGACAGTTTGTTTTCTAAAGCCTGAGTTGGAGGCACTAGCAGCCCCCATTCAATGAATCCCTAGGAATTAAATGTAGTATTGCCTCGGCAAAATGATGAGAGGAAACCGGTTTCGAGGTACTCTCCCGTTTGCACTGTAGGGGGGATCTGATTGTGACAAGAAGCGGAGGGGGGAAGACATGAGATGGAAAGGGGGAAGAGGGAAGAGGGGAAGAGAGAAAGAAGAGAAGAGAGAAGAGAAGAGAAGAGAAGAGAAGAGAAGAGAAGAGAAGAGAAGAGAAGAGAAGAGAAGAGAAGAGAAGAGAAGAGAAGAGAAGAGAAGAGAAGAGAAGAGAAGAGAAGAGAAGAGAAGAGAAGAGAAGAGAAGAGAAGAGAAGAGAAGAGAAGAGAAGAGAAGAGAAGAGAAGAAGAATAGAGCAGAACCTGTACTGGACACGCTTTTTCTGGTGTAAACAGTCTCGTAACGCTGGGCGTGAGAGGTGCGTGAGGTGGAGCAGCAAACTGGCGTTATGAACTTCGCCGGCTGCAGAGGGATCCCGTGTCTGCTGCACGCTGCCTCCTCCGGGGCACTTCCCGAGGCCGCGCCCGTCTCTGCCGCGGCCGCGCCGCTGCGTGCCCGTGGCTGTGCCAGCCTGTGCCCGGGGCTGTGTGGCTGCGTGGCGCTGACTCCCTCCTCGAGCCTGGCTGAAGTCACAGTTTTCACTGTAGGATGGCTCAGGGCAGCTCTGGGCTGGCAGGCAAAAGGGAATGTTCAGCGGGAGAGAAAGAAGGACATGATGCGGGTTTCTCTCCTTAAATACTTCCATATAAGTAGTTTTGACCGGATTTAGACTTCCCAGCAGAAGTTTTTATTTGTTTCATTTGCTTCTGCGAAGTTTGTCTTGAACATTTACCACCCCCACCCCCAAACGTTCACTTTCGCTAGTTTGCTGAGAAGATAAATCAAACCTTCTCCGGGACACTTCCCCGACACAAAGCTCGAAGGGAGCATGCTGTTTGTTTCTCATCAAGCAGACCTTTCAAGTTGGAAACGTCTCTGTTTAGGGAAAAGGCTTTGAAATTTGCTCAGGTTCTGTGGACTCTTGGAAGCTGTAAGAAATCGGAGCTTGCCTAGAAATATCAGACAGAACCCTCTGCCTTGAAAACAGAGAGGTGGCAGAAGCTTCAGATTATTTAAAATTAGACAGTGGGGTTTTTTTAATGTAAATGTACATACATTTAAATGGGGAAGTATAAAATATTCCAGGTCTTGCTCCTTGTACTAATCAAGGCTGCTGCAGGCTCCCCGAGCCATCATCTTTTATAATTATAATTACACGCGTCAATCAAGACCTTCAGGCAAAGTCAGAACAAGGCAGGCAAACTCAGGAGAGAAATCGCATTAAAAAAAAAAGTTTGGAGAACTTAGTAAGGAATGGAGAAGATATTAGAAGAAAGGGTAATTAAGGTTGCTCAAGGCAATCGTGAGAGCTAGAACTCCATGTTAAATTAAATGTAGCCACAAGGGACCAGGTATCATTTTTAATATGTACTGCCCTAAACTGTTACTTCGGAGAAATGTGGATGTGTAATAACCACTCCAAAGTATTTTCATCCATAGCGACAGCTCGCAGAGTGACTTTGCGATGTACAGACTGAAATCTCTCCAAACCCTTCCCTGGTGGAATCACATTAAGCCCACGAGTAGGAGCGAAAAGCCCGGGGACCAGTGCTAGGGCCATATCCTCGGGGGAGTGTTGTACAGGGACAGCCGACCCAGCCCGGACCACCCGCCGGCGGATGCACTTGGCCGCGCTGCCCGCGGGGGCCGCAGCCCGCCTGCCCCGGCTGCGCTTGGGCTGGTTTCTCCTGCCCTGTCCGGACGCGGGGTTTCCTTCCCCTGCTTTTCCCCCGAACAGGGATGCCTTCCCGGGAGCAGCGGTAACGAGAGTGGCATCACGGAGAGCTCCGTCGGGGTGTCGCCAAGCGGCGTGACCCACCCGGCGGTGAGCGGGAGGGAGGGGACCGGCTTGCCCGGTGGAGCCCAGCGGGCTGCAGGACCCAGGTCCGTGGGTGTCCTGCCGGTCTGCTGTAAATGCGTCCGGAGCTGTGCTCTGACAACACTTCTCCTGCGGGGAAGGGCTGCGAGGAGGGGTCGCTCCTCTGCGAGCCGCCCTCGGAGCCCTCCGGCCGCCCGTCGGGCCCAGGCGGCCCGGCTGCAGGCTCGGAAGGCCGGAGGGCCGCGGCCTCGCCGCGCCGCGGAGACCCCCGACCCGCAGCCCTCAGGGCGGGTGCCGGAGGAGCGGAGTGGAGCCGCCGCTGTGCTCTGGACGCCGCGTTGAGCCGCCCGGGCTCAGCGCTGGGCGATACTACACGAGAGGGGTTGTTTGCAACTAATGTATCTGCAACAATTTCCCAGGGGCCGAAACAGAGTCTCAGCCTGAGTTACTTCTGCCTAGAAACTCGGGCGTTCCCTCGAGAGGGTTTTCAGCCGCCCCGTCCTAGCCATCCAGCTGTTCTCTCACGCAGCTCGTCATACTGCTGTCCTAAAACTTATTCGCAGACGACCTGCTAAACTGTGAAATTATAACTTGAGGTATAAGGTATTGATATAGTTCACCCGCCCGCACTCCCGCCCGAAGGGGAATGGGGAAAGGTGAGAATGGAAAGAATCCGAGAGGTCTGAGCCTCTCTGCGTGCTGGGCTCTACTCCGCTGATGCTGGTGTTGGGTTGGCTCGAGATCTGCGCTGAACTAGCAAAGGTGTCCCAGCTACTGGATGCAAAAAGTTGAGCATAGCCGACTCCGCTCTCTGCATGTGGTGCGCTTGTCCCACTGCGGGTTCACCCTGCGATCACCAACACTCAGTTATAACAAAGACCCGTTTTCACCATCTCTCTGCCAGTCGATGGGAAATGCCATACTCTGCGCTAGAGACAGTTCCGCGCCCCACTTCCCATCGGAAGCAATTTTCACCGCCAAATATTTTCAGCTCTTAATATACACAACGGAGATTTAAAGTGCCAGAGGAGCACGGGCAGCCGAGCGCTCGGATGGGGAGCTCGGATGCTTTCCAAGGTGCAAATATCGCTCATCCCACACCACCAAACCTATGCGCCGCAATGGGAACTGCGCGGAGCCTCCCGGGCCCTCCCGGCGAAGGAGGGGCGGGAAGGGCAACGGGACGGGCAGAGCTCCGGCTCGACTCGCCGGGCGGTCTGCACCCCGCCGCCCCCGGGGCTCCCCCGCGCCGCGCCGCGGGGCCGCCCGGCTCTCGCCGCTGAAGCACCAGCGTGCGAGAAACGAGTTCTTTGGGACAACTTGGAAACCAGTGCCACTTGCTGCACTGTGAGCCGGGGAAGGGAGCGATGGCTCTGCCAGAGCATTGGCTTTTGTGCTAACGATGCTACTGGCACTGACAGATTTCGCAAGAAGCTTAGGGGAGGGAGACCGAAAAAGCCTAAATAGGTGCAGCGAGCTCCAACGCGGCTCCCGCCCGCTTGTGTCAGACCCTAGGGCTGCGCCGGCCGCAACGTGGCCGCAGAGGTTGGGGGTTCCACTGTGTACCCCCGCCCGCCCCGAGAGAAAGCGAGGGCAGGAGTGTCCTCAGCCGCCGCTGGCCAGGCGGGGGCATTGCCCCGCCGGCCCCAAGGCAGCTACAGCGTGGCTGCCCGCCGGCACGGCCGCTGAAGGGAGAGTAGGCGTAGCCCCAGCTCGGCGGAGCTGGTGGCCCGTCGGGCTCCGCTGGGGCGAGGAGGGGCGGCAGCAGCCCAGTTCCTCACGCCGCAGCCCCGTTTAACCAGCGGAGGTGACTGCGCTGGGCCAGTGTGTGTGCGGTGCGTGTGTGCGCGGGGGGTGTTGCTCATCCCGCTTCTGCCTTATTGGCTGCAAGGGCGGTGTCGGGGCCCCCCTTCGCCGGAGACCCCGCGCCCTGCAGCCCCCAGGTTCCGGGAGCGCCTCCCCGCGGGGCCGGGGCCGGAGGTCCCGAGTCGGCACCTCCGCACTTGTACCGGGGGGAAGCGGGGGAGGAGGAGGAGGAGGAGGAGGGAAGAAGGGAGGAAGGGAGGAGGGGGACGGGGGTGGGAACCCTGTCCAGCAGCACCGGCGGCGGCAGAACGCTCCTGTGCACTGTGCCGCTCCGCATGGATCGGGGCGCCGAGCTGCCGCCGTGCTGAGCCCCGGGCGGAGCTGCTGCCAGCTCCCGGGGTTCCTCCTTCCTCCACGGCACCCCCCGGTCTTCCTCCTCCTCCTCTCTTCTCCGCCTCCCACCGCCTGCAGCCCGACTACCGCTCCGTAGCTCCGCTAGCCGCGGGCACCCGGAGGCGCTTCCCGGCGGCCGGGGCCGCTCGGTGCTCCCGCTCCAGCTGGGCAAGGGCTGGCGTGGAGCACAGGGAGGGAAGAGGGGGAAGACGCAGCGGCCGCCGTGCGCCCCTTGCTCCAGCTAAATCTGTGCTGCCGTGTCCAGGTGCTGTTGTCGCGGACGGACACGGAGCTCCCAGACCAGCCCGCAGCCGCCTTGTCATGCTGCCCAAAGTGGAAACGGAGGCTCTGGGACTCGCCCGGTCGAATGGGGAACAGGGGCAGATGCCGGAAAACATGCAAGGTAAGGGGGGAGAGGCATGGCGCTCCCCCTCCGCGCACGCTCGGGTTTCCCTCGGCAAAGCGCTCCTTCGTCCTGCCAAAAAAGTTTGTGGCTGTTGCTTGCGAGCTCCCCCGCCGCAGCCCGCTCCGCGCCTCGCAGAGCCCCTGCCTTCGCGGGCCAACTTGCAGGGTTGCTCGAGCGGGCAGTGGGGGTCGGGGCACCGGGTGTCGGGGCACCAGGGCCGAGGCGACAGAAAGGCCCTGGTCAGAAGTTGCAACCGCGGCCGGGGAACCGTCAAGCACCTGGCCGGTCGTAGCCTTCCCTGGCGTGCAGACGCCCTGTCGGACACTGCCTCGCCCTGCTGCAGATGCAGGGGATCTCGGTCTAATTCCCAGTCCGCGTCAAACTGCCTCGGAGTTTATGGCAGGCGGAGTTAGGCGGGGAAGTCCTGCCGAGCACTCCGTGTGCCACACGCCGTCCCGAACGGGACCCGAGGGCTCTGTCCCGCGGGTGCGGCGCTCGCAGGTACCGCGCAGGTGGCAGCGACGGTGTCGCGAAACTTCGCAGTAGAAAGCCCCGATGCCGCGGAGGATTTGCGCCCTTGCGGGGTACTCAGGAAGGCAGAGGGATGCCCGAGTTGGGATGGCGCTGGAAATGTCTCTGGGGGTTGGCGGGACGGGGCTGTTCCCAGTGCCCTGCTCCGGCTCGGAGCGCTGCGCGGAGGGAGACGGCGCAGATCCCGCCGAGGGTCGCCTCCATGCCTTGGAGCCGGCACCCCGGGATGCGGCCAGTTGCCACTCCGCCCTGTACACCTCTCCTGGGGCTCCAACTCCCGTCCTGCCTGCTCTTTCGAAATTATGCCCTCTCCTCCCGGGAGCCTGCTGTGAAGTAAGGGCGGGATGGGCCGGGGACCTGGAGGTGCTGGGGGCGACCTGCCCAGCCCTTTCCTCACCCAAGGAGGAGGCTCCGTGCAAGGGCACGGCGCTTGGAAAACCCCTGCTTTCCCATTTGTTTTTTCCTACGAGGAGGGGAACTTCGCCCCAGCGCCGTACCCTGGAGCCGGGACCGCAGGAGCAGAGGGGAGGGCCGGGCCCTCCTTCTCCTCCGCCTGCGGCCGCCCCGTGTCCGCCCCACGCCGCTGGCAGGCGGCGATCCCTGGCCGTGTCGAGGTCGCTCAGGAAAGGTTCCTCCGGCAGCGTGCTAGCGGGATAATGTCCCCGCGCTCCCCGGTAGCTCCCCCGAGCGCCGGGGCGCAGCTCTTTGCTTTGGCGACCGGGCGCCAGCCGGGCGCCCGGTCCGGGGGCTTCAGGCGGAGTCTGAGCGCTCCAGTGCCCCCGACCTGTGGCAGCCGCAGGGTTAAGACAAAAAGGCGACATCCTAAGCAGTGTGGCGGCGATGCCCACTGTCTCTCGCCTTGCTCAGGAGCCTTCCGCTGCCACGATGCTTTCCGACCAGGTCGGCGGCTTAGCAGCAGGGAGGGGAAAGGAAACTGGCCCCGCATCGAGTGGAAGGGTTTCATTTTGGGAATAACCAGAGCGGCTGACCGGGGCTCCTTGTGGGGGAGCCCGGCTCGAGTGACCGCGCTTCATTCCGCATGTTTTAGCCCCCCGTCCTCTCCTGACGGCTCCTCCCCGCCTTTTTCCCGAGCGGGAGAAACTTCAGGCGGCCCCGGCGCGCAGCTTTCACGCCCAGCCCCCGGCAGCGGGGGATGCTGGGTCTGCGGGCCGGGCAGACCCAAGCGCATCCCCCGAGGACGGCGTTCCCGGTGCGCTGTCTCTGCCGACCCGCCGACGGCTAAAAAGCGTCTCTCCCGTCTCTCTGCGAACCCGCGGGCTGTGACAGCCGGGGGCTGCGGGCACGCAGCGCTCACCCAGCGGCGCGGGCAGGGGGCGAGGGCGAGGGGGCGGTCACCCCAAGACGACGGGTTTGGGAGGCGCGGAGCCGGTTTTAAGCTGGTTTTGCAAGCAGCTAACTTGGATTTCACGCGGTGCAAAAGTGCTCGGTCTGTGAGATACAGATTTTGTCTAGGTAAATATTTGCAGGCTGATGTTGAAAGAAAACTTTAAAGGAAACGAATTGTTTTAAATATGCAAGTGACAGTCTTCTCTTTCTGCTTTTTTAAACGTTGCCCTTGATAATTTTTGAATTTAAATTAATTCTTTCAGGTTTTGATTCCATAAAGTAAGCACTAAGTGAAAGGCACTCTATAAATATTTAAACATAAAACTTAGAAGTTGATGATTCTTGCTATGCTTCTTAAGTACCATGCAGATTTGATGATGATGAAAAGCTGCATGTCTCCATGCAAGTTGTTTTTAAAAATAAAACGTTTTGTCCCCCTATTTTCAATAGTGTGCTTGTTTAACTGAGCTTTCTCTCTAGGTGAGAACAGTTGAAGAAAATTTAAGTTAGTAACATAAATTCTAATTGAATGTACTATTTCTCCTTTCCCCAGTGTCTCAGTTTAAAATGGTGAATTACTCTTATGATGAAGACCTTGAGGAACTATGTCCAGTCTGTGGAGACAAAGTGTCTGGGTACCATTATGGACTTCTCACCTGTGAAAGCTGCAAGGTTCTCTACTTATTACTCCATACAAACACAAGTATAGCAAAAAATGTTTCAAATATAAGCAGAAAAAAAGATAATTAAAGAAAACAGATGTGTAGTAATTTGGGTTGTTCCTGATATGTTTCTTATTACATTCACATAAAAAAATTAACCACCAAAAAGCTTTAGGATTTAGAAGTCTCTTTGAGAGAGATATCTGCACAAATGGAAACAACTTGGTCTGATTTGCACTGTAGTTTTGTCATTGCTTTTAAGTATTTTGCTGTTGTCATGTAGTTCTAGAAAAAGTTTCATTCCTAACTGTCCTAAATATTGGTTTTAGTTGATTTATATCCATTCAGAGTATTTCTTTTCCTGGAGGATAAAGTAAGAAAATTATCCTCAATACAGATCAGCTTTGCAAAATCTGATGCAGCTTTCTTAAGATTTTTCTTTCATCCTTCAATATTCCAGTGTACATTTCTGTGACTATAATGACTATGCACTTTTTTCATGCAAACTAGAACTGTCAGAGCTCACTTGACACACAAAGTCAAGCAACTAATTATTTGGTTAGATCATTCATTAGTTTTGAAAATAAAATATTATTAAATGCAATTTATCATATGGAAAGATGAATATATCTGCACTGTTTTATTATACTATAAGGTTTACATAATTATGAATTTATGATGTCATATTTTTAGTGTAAAATTTTTAAAATATTTTACAGTTATTTAAGTAGTGCACTGTAAAGGAAACTGCTTTGCCAGAACAATGCAATTTAACATTTAGTTGCACGGAAAAATTAACTTAGTCCATTATATTTTCACTAAAAAATAATCAATGAGTAGTGAATGACAAGCACTTATTATGCCTCTAGCATGCTCCACTGGGATGTACAGTAGCCAGAGGTATGCTGTACTTCTGTTATCTTTGCAACAGTGTCCCTACTTATTTCATGTAAAACTACTTTAAAAGAAAGACTTTAATAATTTTGCTATGATTAAAGAATACAGAAGGAACTGGTCAGTGTCACTATTTCTAACACCACTGTCAGAAGCACAGAAGGCTACAGCCTTACCAATCTTGGACATAAGCCTATAAAACATAGCACTAAGACAAGAAAACCTCCTCTGGAGTCTGGGTTCAGATCACTCATTTAAAATAGACTATGTAACTTTGTAAGTGCTTGAGTGGCATCTGAAAATTATGTTACAATGATTTCCATAAAATAAAATGCTGAAATACAATATTCAAGCAAAATAGGCTAATTTTTGTATCTATCATACAGGGATTCTTTAAGCGAACAGTCCAGAATAACAAAAGGTACACATGTATAGAAAATCAGAATTGCCAGATTGACAAAACACAGCGAAAACGATGCCCTTACTGTCGATTTCAAAAATGTCTAAGTGTTGGAATGAAATTGGAAGGTAAGAGCTACAGTCTTGCTGATATCTTCAACTATACTATAAAATTATAGGATTAGATGTTGCTACATTCTATTTTATATTTCAAAAGTTACATATTTATGTTTTTGAAATTATAATAAAAGATTACGGTGCATGCTCAGTGAAATTGTTGCTTTATAAAAAATCTAGTGAGTAAATGGTATATCGCTAGGAACCATAGTTCGTTTTTTCATATACGTTTCATATAGTTTGATATTTCAGGAATTTAAAGTTTGTGAATTAATGGAACTAGATACAATAGTTTTGCAGCTTTTTTAAAAGACTTGTTTTAAATTAAACATAAAATACATAAGAAGTGTCCAGATTATAAAAAAAATTATTCGTTACTGTGGAGAGTGATCTGATTTTATTTGTATTTTATCTAGGGTTGATGGGGTTTTTAACATACATTCTTCTGACAATAAGGCAGAAAACAAAGAAACAGATAAAATAAGGGTTTTTCTCACACCGACTTGCCTTTGAGATTAAGGAACCAAATAATCTCTAAAGTTGTGTCCTATATTTTTGTAATGCTACACCTGCGAGGCTATTGCAATTGAAAGAGAATAAGGCATTTTGAAGTACACTTTTTGACTTCATTTCACTTTCTCATCTACAGAGAATAATGAAAAGTGTACAATACCCTTTGAGGTAACCAAATGGAAAAATGTCAACTTGAATTTGTGAATCATACATGGTTCATTCTAACTTTGATATATAAAATATTGAAATTCAGATTTCACAGCAGATGACATTTTTCCTTGACCAAGGACAATCTCCTACATTCGTTATTGTTACAACTACTGAAATGACATTCACCGTAGATGCTTAACCAGGAAAAATCAGGCCAAAGGAGGGAAACCATAAACCACGAAGGGAACCATAAAGGAAAAGACCCTGTCACCTGACTCTGGCAAAGGAAAGCTGTTGATATAACTGAAGATAAACAGAAAAATCAGCCTCCTGCAGTTTAATTGATTCAATACTGTTCTAATTGCCCACAAGACTGAACAAGCACCGACACAGTGCACTAAACATCCTGAATCACTGCATGTGCTTCCAAATTCAAATAGTACAATAATAGGACATGTTAAATCCTTTTGTAATTGTTAACATTAAGGATAAGGATAAAATACATTTATCTACTCCTACTTTTAACTCCTCTCCCTTGCTGACAGTGATACAAGACCAAAATTTGTCTTCTGTGATTGCACGCAGTTCACCTTAAATTTAAGTAGGAGTTATACAAAAGCACTTGCTAATCCAATTTGCTCACAGTTTTTAATTGCAGAGTACTTAGGAGGATACTGTGTATACAGATTTAAAATAAATTACATTTACCAGTGATATCATTAATTTCTTGCATTTTGTTCAAAGTCAACCACAATTTTAGAAGCATCATTTTTACTACAAATTCAAGCAAAGTGCCTGTGCTTTTAAAGATACTGTAGAAAATGTACTTTAGCTTCCTTATCCACATCCATGCAACTTCTTTTTCCTTGTTTAGAAAATTGGAAGAACACATGCTTCCATAATAGTCAATACTTGTGACATTTATATGTGTATTTCCCTGATAGTCATAAATATATATAGCCTTAAAAGTCTTGTTCATAAACACCCATAGACCAAAAAAAAAAAAAAAATCATTAAACGTTGAAGTCCTTATGATAAGGTACAGTATTATGCGTATCTAGCATTCATAATAAATTTTTAATGTCCTACTAATCCCTAAGATAAAAAGCTCAAGAACTTAACCTCCAGCAATCTCAGCAGTCTCAACATGTCACCAGGCTGTCAGAGGTTCCTCTTTCAATCTAATTGCTGTTGGGTAAGGTGGGCTTGGTGACAGCTCCTCACTCACTAGTCCAGCACATATATACCATGGTGACAGACGCTGCTGTGGCAGAGACCACCAGTATGACTCCCAAGGCAGCTGTTGAGTAGGATTTGTTTTAATTATTTCTAATTCCATAGATATTGTAGACCAGAACGGTGTCAATAGTTTCTGTTTCACTTCCATCTTCCACGTGGAAGGCAGCAAGCTGCACAGCTTTCTCTCTGCACATTCCAACTGCAGCTAAACATTTCAGCAGAGCTGTTCAGCAAACTAGAAATGTCGAAGTTTCACACCAACCTGAACAGAAGGAAATATTTCCTTTTTGCCAAGAGAAATGTATTCCCCTTCATGACTACTGAACGTTTCACAATTTACATTTCAGATATTTTGCTGCGGTGGAAGGCAGTAATGGAATGATTATAATGAGACAATGTGGTCTGCTGGATACGTCTCAGACAAATTCTGGACATCAGCCCTTGTTTCTTAATGACATAGTAGCTTGACATAAAACCAAATGTACATTGAGATTTCCACATGATCCCATAGCAGGTGTGAAATTCCTGTAGCCATCCGTTGTGTTTGTCCCTGTGTCCTAATCAATGTACAGAGTTCTCCTATGTTAGTAATATATGCATGTGACATTTAAGTGTCACTAGAAAAAAGTGACACTTGTTAAGTCAAAATAAATCTTTTCCTTTAGGAATAAAAGCGCAACTTTGAATTTGTAGGAAAAAAAAAAGAAAAGAGGAGTTATATTTTTACATTTCTGCTCTTTCCTAGTGTATGTTTCAATAGAGAATGTCTGGTCCAAGATTTAATTATGATTTACTTCCTCCTCTCCCCTGGCAGCTGTGCGAGCTGACCGAATGCGTGGCGGTCGAAACAAGTTTGGACCAATGTACAAGAGAGACAGGGCACTGAAGCAGCAGAAGAAAGCTCTTATCCGAGCAAATGGACTTAAACTGGAAGCCATGACTCAGGTGATCCAAGCAATGCCAACTGACCTGACAATATCCTCTGCAATCCAGAACATCCATTCAGCCTCCAAAGGCCTACCTCTGAACCATACTGCCTTGCCTCCCACAGACTATGACAGAAGTCCCTTTGTAACCTCTCCAATTAGTATGACAATGCCACCCCACGGCAGTTTGCAAGGCTACCAAACCTATGGCCATTTTCCAAGCCGTGCTATCAAGTCTGAGTACCCTGACCCTTACACTAGTTCACCAGAGTCAATAATGGGCTACTCATACATGGATGGTTATCAAACAAGCTCACCAGCAAGTATTCCACATCTGATATTGGAACTCCTGAAATGTGAGCCAGATGAGCCGCAAGTCCAAGCTAAAATCATGGCATATCTGCAGCAAGAGCAAGCCAACAGAAGCAAACACGAGAAGCTCAACACATTTGGGCTTATGTGTAAAATGGCTGATCAAACCCTCTTCTCCATTGTTGAGTGGGCTAGGAGTAGCATCTTTTTTAGAGAACTTAAGGTAGGTAACAGTCTTATATTATCTTTCGGTCAAGAAAATACTATTTCTTACAATGTTGTACTTCAAGCAGGAAAGCATGGTTTACATTTTCTTCCCCCGAGCATCTCATTCTTTATTTATTTGGCTTGAAGTAGTCAGACTATTACAAGGAGAAACTTGAAGTTATCTTCCACCTGAGCGTGTAATTAGCTGTAGCAAAGAGATTCAATATTCAGTTGGGCTTTTCTGTATTTTAGTATTTATTATAACTACTGTTAACATCCATAGGGCCTTGCATAAATTCTACGCCTTCCCTGTCAGCATCACTCATTGTCTGGCTTGTATTCAAAGTTGTAAGCACACCTGTTACACCATTCCACATTCATTTATGTAATTATTTCATTACCTTATTTAACATAGGGGGGAACACCATTTCTGTCCATCTCTGTTCACACTTTATGTAACTCCATATCTGGAATATTCACTTTCTCAATGGGATACTATTTTATGCACTCCCATGTGTCTAATTAACCATGAAGGCTGAATCCTAAGCAAGATATACACAGAGCAGAAAGCAAGGAGGAAGAAGATACCTTAAGGACTCCTTTTGGTTCTCATCACCACTGGTACATGGGGGATTCCTTTAGTCTAGGCTGCTACAATGACCTTTCAGCTCCTAATTTTGTTGGAGCACCCAGTAAGCCCTCATGCACAGCTTTCTGGTGGCCAGAAATTGCTCCATTTACATTTCTCATAACTGTAAAAGCAGTTAGGTGGTCTGTTGGAGTCAGGTCTGAAATTTTAAGCCAGAAATCTGAGATCAGACAATAGATATGAGCTACAGTTTTTAATGTCTTTCTTGATACAGAAATTAGCTCTGGCAAGAATAATCTTCTGTCTCAAAAAAACCCTCAAGATGATGAACTCAACTCACATCTGAATTTCCTTATTATGTTGCCAGTTACCGTATCTCTGTCTACTAGAGAGAGGTGTTTTTGCCACAAGTACTTGCTGCTGAAATCTGTAAAGTTTTGTGACCACCTATAATTTCTGACTACTGTCAAAATAATTCAGTATCCAAATACAACAATTAGTGTAGAACTTCACTGAGAACTGAATCTACATGAATCAAGAGCACAAAAGCACCTTATTAAAAAGCTGCAGTCAGAAAGCTTGCCACAACATTTCTGTCATAACCATAATGACATGGACACATGAAATAAAGCTTGTTTACATGAAACGTGACCTGTATATGTTGCATATACAACTCCAGCTTCCCTCCGTTTTTTTGTGGGAATGGTTGCAGGAATCATTGAAAACTCAGTCTATATAAGGAGAAAGAACGAGGGAAGTTTACTCAGAGAGGAAAACCAAAATGCATTAAAGAGAGGAAAAGGCTGTCACATTTGCTGTCTAAGCTGTATGCAATTTTATAGTAAGCTATAAGCCATGGTAACCATTTTAAATAATTTAAAAATTGAAATTGCGAACATCTTATTTTTCCAATAGACCATGTTCTAAATATCTGAGACCAGATCTTTCTATCCATACCTGGGGAGTACTTTAGTCTAGAGTAACAATGTTTAAGATCACTGAATCTTGCATATATCTTTCAGTGTAAAAATTTTTTAGTTATGATCTACCCTAAATTCCATTTATGATTAAAGTGAGAACATGAAAAGATATTCAAGCAATATTTTTTTTTTATGGTTCCATAGGTTAATCTAGAGGCAGATTCTATAAGTATTCAACGTGATATACTGGGAATAGTTTTAGAGAGGCTCTTCACCTCCAAACTCAGCCTGGATGATATTCTTTAACCAAGATATGTTCACTAGTATGGACACAAAAGAGGCAGAAATTTGTTTCATGTAAATGCTGACCAACTTCTGGCTCTGGATGTCTGTATACACTACCATGTACATACAGATTTCTGGAAATACATATATTCTAAGAAGTTGGTACGTAGAGCCTTTGGCTAGGGAACTGACTTTCACACATTTGTAGAAAGCATTAGTTTCATCTTAGTGTTTGTACCCTTTACATCTTAGAAGTACATTATAAGTACAACAGTTTCATACCTTCTGGCATATCCAGATTATTTTTTTTAACTGGACAAGATCCACAGAATTGCACAGCATTCCAGAACAAGAGCAACTCACTTGGAAATCCATCCACATCCAAAATTTAGGGACCAGATTATACACAATGCTAAGAACTTAGAGCTTTTCAATTTCAAAAAGAGAGGTGCTTAAAACACATTTAGATTAAACCCTACATTTTTAACAGTACTGGGTAACACCATCTGTCTTTTCAGTTGTGAGTACAAGATCAGTATTAAACAAAGGGTTTCAAAACCTTTCCTGAAGGCAGCTCTCTTCTGTACATCCATGGTTTCAGGTCCTTCTGATCAAGGTAGCAAAAGCAGCTATTTCAGATTGCTCCACAGAGCATGAACATTCACCCTGTGGGAGAGGGTAAAAAAATTAAAAACCACCTAAGAATATGACAGATTTTAAGTGCAGAAGGAAGGGGAGGCAATTGTGATAAAGGTGCAACTAGATTTTCAGCACAGCTTTGTTTCCTACCTGTACACAGCTGAGAAGTATGTATTTGCTCAGAAAGATATTTTATTATTATTCCTACCTGTCTAAACTTAACAACTGAATATTAAGATGTCTTTCAGATAAGACAGGTCCATTAGCAGATCTCTGGGACTAAAATTTTAAATTACTCAAATAATTTACTCAAATAAGCAGTGGAAAAGTATAAATGTGGCTTGTATGAAATTCATCTTGACTTTATCATCAGGAGTGATGCCTTGCACAACTGGCTTTGAGTTACTGGACAGCATTTTTGCAATTATTTACTGTATCTTTTCACTTCATTCGAAATTTTGTCTTACACACTCGTCTCTTCAATTAATATAAGAGAGCAATTATTTTCCTTTCCGCTAAATTTAGAGAATTGTAGTTAGGAGAATTCAGGAAGAGGATATGATAAAAAATGCTGTCCCAGTCTATCAATGGTTTAGGCCTTATTTACCCTAGAGATAATAACCCAGCACTGGGCTACAGCTTTTAAGTTTTCTCTTTTTCTTTCCTTTTGGCTGAAGATTGGATTTTTTTAAAGAGATCTCAAGGGATAACAAATATGTTTTAAAACTATTTACTGAAATTTTTATCAGGTTATGCTTATCACAGTCTTCTCACATGTTGCTCTACAAATTGTCATCACCTCTTTGGAATACGTTATACATTTAAGGATATAAAAGGTAAAAGTATTGACTGGCTAGAACTACCTACAGCATGCACTGCATTTGGAGATGACTTGTGCATGGATTTAAGTATGTAATTTAAGGCTAATATTCATACTCAGTAAAGGAGCAGATCCTCTCATCTTCAAAAATTATTGGAAAAATTAAAGAAAAATTAAAGAAGCAAACTAGTCAAGGTTAATAATAATACCAGAATAAGATCCAAAGCAGCCAATTGTAATCCAGTAACTTTACCACCTGCTAAAATTTCAGACATCCCTATCTTTCTGGTGAACTTGGAATGCTTTATAAGTAGTAATTACATCATAAATTCTAGGGGTTGACATTACATATTACTTTTTTTTTCATAATGAGAAATGTTTCTGTGTCGTTCTTTATACACAGATGAAATCAGAATACAGACATAACCTCCCAGTAGACTCATGATGATGATACTAATAGTAAAGAAGGCCTTTGTTTGCTATTCTGGAGTTGTTGAAAACTCAGTAAATATAAAAGTAAGATATATCCATCTTATCCTCAGCTAAGAAAACTCAGGAATGCCCTGGGGATGCTAGATTTGTAGCCAGCTGTCTTAGCCAGGTGAAAGGTCTTTGTACAAAGCTAAAAAGAAAATATTGCAAGTGTTCCTAGAGTCCAAAGGTTGCCTGGCCCCAAGAAAGGATGCAGACAGCTCCACTGGACTGGTCTTTCCTCATCAGGCCGCATCAGTGAAAATTCAAAAACTACTTCCAGAGCTAAGTATTCCTGAACCCAAAAAAGAAAGCAGGCCAGGAAAAACACAGGACCTTCACTGTGGAACAGTCGTCAGGGTACCTTCTTCTGGCTGAGGATCAGAATCAACTAAATGTTAATAGTTAAAAAAAAAGGCACTGAAAGACCGGTGACTCACAAAGAATACTACCTTGACTTATTCGGCTATTTTAGTGAGGATGTCATAGGTCAAAGTACTGTGTGAGCACAAACCCACTTAGTGAATGATTGCAGGAAGAGACAGTGTACTTCATGTTAAAGAAGCTCATCCTACAACTATTCACTGAGTTTGCAAATTTAGGCCATTCATTGATGTCAGACTGTATCAGTTCCGGGACAGATTTCTTGCTGTAAGTCCAAAGTTGCCCGTGCTTACATTAGCTGTGGCCTTCAAAGAAATGATGGTTTAAGCACATGTCTCAAAAGGACCCTGTCTATAGAACTTGTACTGTGCACGGCAAGACAGATGTTTTGGCAGCTCACAAACTAACAAAGGCCTGGCTTTGTATTACGTATTCCTTGTAAGCACAACTATATTATCAGAGTTTCAAATTATTTCTCAAAGAAGTGCAAATAGTGGGAATAGGATTAACAGAACTCCTGAGGTCTCTTAATTTTTTCTGTAAAATCTATTTAGACAGATGTAGTAATGTAATACTTGATACACCAGCTTTAATTTCAAATTTCAGACTCTATGTAGTTAAGTATCAAGAAATGCGTAGAAAAGAAGGAATTACAGAAATTCAATTATGACACAGAACTAGCACAGAATAGCAAAAAAATACGTTTTCTGAGTTTCTGGGTTTTGAGAAAAAAAAATCAGCAGTGAAATACCTTAAAAGATCTCCTTCAGGGTGATGAAAGTTTGATAAAATATTTAGACTTAAGTAATCAAGTGCAATTTGATAACTTAAAGTCTTTTGGACTTTGTAGTGTATGTGTTTATCAGGACAGGAAATGTAACTTGCATAGCTGATGAAATAAAATTTCTGCAATGTTCTTTCAGTCAGAGGGCTGCCAGAAATTGAGGTCCAGGACTATCCTTGATTTTGGTAATCACATTAGTTATTCTGTTGTCATGTGTAGCTGCTGGTTTTTAGTCTGTCTTCAGTGTATCTGGATCTGAGAAAAATACTTCTCAAACATTTAAAAATTTAGAGGAACACTGTAAACTTCATGATGATCTGGCTCTTCTCTGAACAAAGGATGTGATTAAATGCTGTATTTAAGCATGTGGGCATGTCATTTTGCAGCCTTTTTAAATAGTTTGTTCAGTGCTAAGCCTCTGGCACATTTTTTAGGCATAAAAAGAAAGATGACATTCTCCTATGCCCTTCTGTGTCACATATGGATACTTCAGTTTCACTCTGCCATACGATGTTGTTATCACCCTGATAGCAGGAGACTGAGTTCAGTCACTCTGGGTTTAGTAATTTTTCTATCTAATACCCAGTTAAGCATCACACTGAGATTAAGAACCATGTTCCATATAGGTGTTTTTTGAAAGACTGTCACTTCTACACTTGAGTGGATCTGCCATCAGTAGTTCACTAGCAAGCTTACTCAGGTTCTCATGAATAGCCACAATGCAGTAACGAAGTTTTATCACCTATTAGAGAAAATTTGAGCAAGTAACGATTCCCAAAGCTGCCCAGCTCATAAGCAGAGATATAAGCTGGGGTATGGACATGATTCCATAGCTACAGCCACTCCTGCTACATGTCCTGAAGCAGGCACTGAATTAATCAGAGTTTAAGGTATGTTACAGAAAACAGAAGTTTAACATTACAGTTAATTGTTTTCCTTCAAAGTGTAAGTTTCCAATTTGTTTGACAATTGCCAGCGGTGACATAGAAAGGTTACTTGGGTGCATTAGCAAATGCATATCACATTGCTGTAGGACAAGATGAAAAAATAGTGCTCTTCAGATCTTGCATGCTGTGAGTAGTCCAAAGTGATGTTAAAGTTAACTCCAACAATAACAGCTGTGCCAACTAAGAAACTGAACAATGAAAGCTCAGCCACGTTGACAGTCTGTTGTATTTTCAGACAATTTTTAACCGTTATTTTCTGCAATGAAGATCGGAACTTTTTTGCCAAATGACGGAGAGCTTTGCACATTAAAAATTAAACAATTCCAGTCTCTCATAAAAATCATAGATTTTGCTTCATAGAGTCACATTTTTGACAACAAAATGACAGATCTTCATTTGAAAAGGTCTCAATTTTTTGCAAGCTTCTGCAACAAACAAACAAAAAAAGGCAAGCCATTTTTCCATCTGCAAATTATGACATTTCACACAACAAGGCAATAAATCTTACTACAGGAAGAGGACTAGTTTCATTCAGATCCAGAGTTTTTGTATGATACCTGTATCACTCAGATCCAGCACTTGCATATGGTACTTGTATCATATTTCTGTTCTATGGGATGGTTCCCAGTTACAGTGAAAGTTTGCCTTTATAAATTTATCAAGGCTGTTCAGATTTAAGGATGTTCTTCTGTTAACCTGTAGCCCTTAGGATCACCTACAGTAAGGATGAAATCCCAGCCATGCTGAAGTCACTTACAGACTTCCTATTAGCTCTGCTGAAGCCCTATAGTATATATGGATGCTCTTCTATATTTTCATATAGAAGAGGTAAGCTGTCCCAGGTCAAGGGATTATCATCTTTGTACACATGTCACTGTGGAGACGATAGCTCCAAAACAATCCACTCAGGAATAGGGCTGAAAAATGCTGACAAATTACAAGAAAAGCAGAGGAAAGTGTGATTTACGAAGAAAGATTAAAAATCCAAATATTCATAGCTTGATGAGGCATCAAATACATCCATATGAAAGCCTTGTAGAAGCACAACATCTGAACTAAACAAAGACCATGGAGAGTGAGGAACTGTGTAGTTCCTTACCTGTGGTAGTGCCAATAGTATGTTTTCCACAACACTCAGTGATCAGATTCATTATTGGAGAGAAGGCCTAAAGTTGAGAGCTTTCAAATTGTAAGATCACTCAGAACAGGTTGGACACAATATACAGCTATATAAGCACAGGAACATACTAAAGGACTGAAGTATTTTCCATTTCCAATGTTAAAGTTATTATAAAATGGAGTTTCAAATAGAGGCAGTAAAACCAAGAGGCAGACTGCTCTTAAACATCTGTCTGGTATCTCTGTACTCCATACTTTGGCCAGTATGCACTAACAAGTAGATTTTCAGATTTCTAAAATAAAATAACCCATCAATTGCCAGGGAAGTGTATCATTTTATGCTAGCCAAAAACTTAGTACAAGAGGAAATAATATTTCAAAAATTAATTTAAACCTGAGCACAACTCACGAAATACTCAAATCAATTATAACCATTTGATTTGAACTCCATTACAGCCAACGTGAAGCCAGTGGCCATGTCCAAAATATGGTACTCAAATAAATGAGTGCAGTGCAGATCTTTGCGTAAAGTGACACGTAACATAGCTATTGAATCCTTCCCACTTCTCCCACACCTGGCTGGAAAGAACAGTTAAAAGCAAGCTGGAGCACAACCACTATTTTTAGGGCAGCCTTTAACCATTCCCTGATACATTTTTTTTTTCTAAAAGAATTCTCTTAATTATCAAGTCTGCAACCATTTCAACTGGGAATAAAAAGCGCGGTTTTGTTCAGGTAAATCACAACACATCTTCTTACCACATTACAGAATTGATTTTAAACATTTACTCTCCCTGTGCCACAGAAACCACTGGGCGTCACAGCCCCGTCACCTCAGCCCGACTGAGGGGCAGGGGCTGCCACTCCCCACCCGAACCAGGGCCGGTCTTGGGGATGCTGCCAGGACCATCCCACTCCACTACCCTCAGAGAGGCCCTTGAGAGCCCCAAGGGCAAGGCAGGATTTGAAGGGACGAGGCAAGGGCACACACAGGCAGTGAGAGAGCTCAGGGAGGGCATCGTTGGAGCCTGAATGGTGCCGTGGGTGGGGTCCAGGTGGGGCCATGAGGGGTGTTGAGGCTTGCAGCTGAGGGGCTGTGCCCAGCACAGAGCGTCAGCAAATAACATGCGAGAAACCGAAAAAAAGTGGCAAAGTCAAGGGCCACGGCTTTGCTCCTCTCACGCGTTCTTTCTCCCGACCTGAAGCTGACTCCTGGCCATGTAAAAGGGGTCCGGGCTCCAGCCCGAGGTGCCGCGCCAGGAGCGGCTCTGCCGCCCGGAGGTCCGCGCTCGAGTCCCGATGCAGAGCAGGGCAGGGCAGGGGTGTGTCAGAGTCGATACTCAGCCCTGGGCTCCAGGCGTGTGGAGCTCCAGCTGCCTTCCCTGGAAAGGAGCCGCTCCCCTCCCTATGTCTCCATTAGGAGCGGGCTGCATGGGCTGCTCTGCCCTCCACCAGCCCAGCCAGGCACCCTGCTCCTGTGTAAAACAGAGACAAAGACAGAGCCATCGGTTCTGTCCTCAGCAGACGCGCAGCCCTTACCTCAGCCCGTCCATGTCCGAGTGGGTGGCAGCATCAAGGGGAGGAGAGAGCATTTCTGCTGAAAGGCAAACTGCCAGTTAGTTTTGCTTTAACATTTCCCCAAATCCAGCTGCTTTCAGTAGAGTTGAAAAGTACTCACCAAATTTTTCCTTAAAATGTTCTTTATTTGCTATTTTGAAATAGGGACTGAAATGTGTTGCAATTGACGTCACCACAGGCACGTTTGTAGAAAAACTACAGAAGAAACAATCGAGGTGATAAGGAATTAAGGAAAACTAAGAGATAAAATACAGAGCAGATGGGAAAGGAGGCTATAATTTTATGTAGACTACCTCAGTGTCTCTTTTCCACTTCGGCAAATGGTGGAAGTTCAGTTATAGGTGGTTAGAAAAGCATCAGGGCAAACAAATATTTAACACCATGTCTTGGAAACACCCCAATCGTTATGCAACCATTACAGACAAAAAAAGGGATACCAAAAATTAGTAAAATAAAATACCAATATTCATATTGCAGTGAAAAAAGAAATTTCATTTTGTTTAATTCTGGAATTGTCTGTTGTACCCATCAGTTGGCGAGGGAAAGAAACTAAAATCTGTTTTGGGAAATTCAGAAATAGAAAAATGTTTTTTACATCTAAATACAGCTCTTGCATTTGTTGAAAGAAAAGTTACTTTGATATTTGTTGCTAAATAAAATCTTGGATCAAGTAAACAATTAAAAAAATTAGTTAAGGCAACAATAAACACAGGAAATATACATGAATAAAGTGTTCTAAAAGTCAGGCAACTCTTTTAAGACTATAAATATCACCTAAGCAAGGCCACTATAATTAGCAAAGGGTGAACAAAAGAAGACATCCAGAAATAGATGGGGAGGGGGGAGGTTGGGAGGGTGAAATGTCTTGGTTAACCTTATTCGAGTGTTCTTTCCATAGCATAGGAAATGGTTCCAGCTAGCTCATGAGTTCTGCTGGTATTAACTGATTTTTAAAAGGACATTTCCATGTTGTCTGTATGCCAAGAAATTCTTTTACTGGCGTGTTTGCTGAATACAGGAAACGTCGCCCTAACTAAGTGACACTGAAGGTGACGAAGAATCGTATCTTTATTCTGGTGTTTCAGTCAACACCATCTCTTTGTTTCAGCTGGAAACCTTTTGGTATTTATTGGGGAATACTTACTGCAGTCTCACAGTTTGTCCTGAGTAATGAGCAAACACAGTGGCTGGTGGTGCTGAGTCATAATCCCTCACCACTCAAGAAGCAGCTTGCTGCATCCCTTGGGCAGCAGCTGATTAGTCTAAGGGATGATCCAGCACTTCAGTGGAGGTAGAGACAGGGCAGTCTAGTCACACACTAATCTGCTTCATCTCTCTTCAAGGTATGGGCAGAAAAGGCTAACAATGCTGGGAATCTTCCTTGTCTCCATGCTGTAGCCAGAATTCCTCGTGCGAGGAAATAAATGTGTACCTATAACTGCTTACTATCCTAAACAGAGAGATGAACAAGTCAGTCTTTTATATAGTAATTTGCTGTGTAAGTCAGGCTGCGCTTATAGGCCCAGTCTTGTACTGAGTATCAGAAGAAAGCTTTACTGAAGCCAGTGAGAATTTGTCTGAATAAGAAGTGCAAGTGAAGGTCTTGAATAGTGAATTTCCATTTTCACTCACAGCATTTGACAGTTTCCTGTTTTCTTCTGTAAAGCTGCCTGTGTCAAGCATTTCAGTTTCATTTGCTACATGTTATTTCTATATGCCCTTTTTATTATCTATTTTCTCTTTTCCTTTCTCTTTCTCAGGAACAGTGCTAGTGCCACAGCCACTACATAGGCAGCAGTAACTGCAATTATTTGTGGCTCTGAGCTCCACTGACCACAGAGATCTTCAGCAGTCAGTGGTTTCAGTGACAAGCCCTCAAATTCCTTGTTCACCCTTTTCGAAAAAGGTGGAAATATTTGAGAAAAAGGTTCAGAGTGGGTGGGTCGGGCAGGCCAGCAGTCACAGCTTGATACTTCTGGAGCTCAGTGAAAATTGCAGTAAAACCACAAAGATATTAAATCCTAAGTATTAACTTTCCTTCATGTAACAGCAAAAACATGTGGAAAGAATAACAGGTGACAGTCATGCAAAGTTTCTGTTTCTGCTCCCATTTGTCTGTGCAACAGTTTTAGGGCAGTTAAAATTGTGGGAGAGGGTAGGGTTGTAATAGACAGGCTGCTTGCTGGGAGGCATGAGACTAAATTAGGTGGTAGTGCAAATCATCTAGCGTGCAAGTGGAAGCTAAAACTAATGTGTAGTTCATACCCAGGTCACCACAGTATAAAGTAGTTTCAGCTTCTTTTGTAAGGACTCCACAGTAACTGGTGTGCCTTATATCTACACATGGAGAAGAGCAGTAGATAGAAAGCCAGCTGCTCACAAACAAGTACTAATGGAGTATTGTTTGGCTTAGTACACATCATACGCATGAAAAACAATATCAGGCAATTTTCTGCATTTGAGGCTGAGACCTAGAATCTCCTAACACTATTTTGAATATTGGCCATATTGCTAAGATTCTACACAGACTTTCTAGTTTTTGAGCAATCCAAAATTGCTCTAAGGAGTAGCACTGCCTTTCTGCTGCAAGACTTTGAAAACAATGGTCCTTGTTTATAATATAGCAAATAAACAACAAGAATATTAACAACAGCAGCAACAGTAATAACAACTTTAAGCAGAAATAAACACACGGCAATTACTTTACATTGCTTTGGACCCATCATTCACAAGATGGGTTCTTGTTCAGCAAGTGTGGTCAAGGACAATGCTGTCTCCTGACTAGGAATGAACTTTCAGAAAGAGAGTTCCCAGTAGGAAGGTTTAGACCTCAAAACGAGTGTTTACGTGACTAGCTCATTTGGTAACATTGAACAGCATTTATTTTTAATTTGCATGCCTCTCCTTTAAGTAATACCCTTCTCCTCTTGACTTCAGTGGGAGCTCCACATGTTTTGCCTTTGATTCCGCTGCATGCTGACAACTCTAATTAGTGTTAACAGGAGTTTCAGTGGTGTTTCTCATTCTCCCTCTTTCTCTGTAGAAGAGTTTACAGATTGGGAGCTGGAGCTATATCAAACTGATACATGGTACCTATCAGGAATGTATCTTCCTGTCTTCTCTGTCCGTGGCAAAATGGAACTCAAACTTTTTTTTCAGGCTACATAACAATGATGGCATAACTGTGAGAAAAATGACGTTGATCATTTTAACGAACTCCCCTCAGTTGTGAAAAGGCTGCTTAGTATTGGTTTTGATTTTTAACAGTAAAAATTTCAGCTAGTTAACACAGTCTTTCTCTGTAAGTTGCTATCATAGTAACTTGGTGCAATAAATGAGTTAGAATAGCTCAGTTCTCTAGGGCTAGAACCTGCAGCTCATACTGAACCTCAGCCTGTTCTGCCCTGTAGAAACTGCTTTGAATTTCAGAGATATTTTGTATAGGGAAGAAATACTGTTCCATTTTGAGATTTTAATCTCAGACTTTTATGCACATATGTACAGACAGACACGATGAACAGGAGCCCCCTTTCTTCTTCTTCCTAAGAACTATTGCATTTGGCTTTCTGTGCTCACATAACTCTCCTTCCAATATTTCAAAAGACACAGAATTTCCCAGCATGATGATAAAGTTTTCCTGTGTTCCAATAATAAAAGTTGAATGTACCAGTAATTTCCAGTTCCTCTGTGGTCGGGCAGCCTGTGAAGACTAAATCAGAAGTATCCAACCTGCAGTATCAGTGTGGGAGTCGGAAACAGATGTTCACCGGACAATACAATTTGTTGTCACTGTCGATACTATATGGCACTTTTCCCAACAAAAATTGTCTGTAGCTGAAAAGGAATGTAGGGAATGATTCATGCTCCAAATTATTATTTGTTAAATTACTGTTAATGTTAAATGCTCTTTGTTTTGTTTTGTTTTGTTTTGTTTAAAATGTCTGAATCAAGGAGGCACAAGCACTCAAAATACAATTAACTGGGGTTGTAGCATCTGTATACTATGTGAACCAATTAATTTAAGGCTTTTTTCCTCAAGACAAGACATTATATTAAAACCAAGAGTCAAATTCTCCTCTTTAGAATCAGGGTACCTTAACTTTTAATTTTATAAAATATTTGCTCAGTAGCTATTTACACAAAAAGCACATGACAAGAAGTAAATGAAACAAATAATTTTGTGCATATCTGAGTGTGTATCTATGAAAATTAAAAATTATTATCTTCATATAACAGTATTTTTATACATATAATAACATCCTAAAGTAGTTTATGCCTTGGAAATTCTAGTATGCCATTTGGGCATTCAAAACTGATCAAACACTCAAAAGTCCTCTATTAGCATATAATAGTAACATATGATGCCTAGCCTTGATTTCCAAATTTCATGAATATTACGAAAGCAGAAGCACTAGATCATACTTACTGTAAAAGGCAATGGATTGGGTTAGGTGCTTTTTAAATTAAATATTAGTTTTTTCAGGGATACATCAAATATATGGGAAAAAAGAGGATGTATAAAGCCAAATGATATCCAGCCTAAATACAAATTAATATATTCAGTAGAAGTGTCAAAGAGAGCTAAAGATCTGAATGCCAGAAACCTTGGATATAGCACCTATATTTACATGAAAAAGTAACACTAGGTATTTTCGAAAATGAAGACACTGGGGGTTTGAATGGGAGTTCACTGAATCCAGGGACAAAACTCACATGCAGCCGCTGACTGTTGTATCTCTAGCAGGCTTTCCTTAGAGATATTAAAAAGAGGAAAAGGTGTGTTTAATCACAAGGCCTGAACAAGAGCAAATGATTCTAGCACTGTAAAATCAAACAGTTGTCTTATTTTTACAAATGCATGTGGTAACAGTTCACACTAATGTTTTTGTAATACTGATTTTGCATTTACTGTGTTTACGAGTCAGCATGTGACGAGACAGAATGAAATAGCTGATGAGGTAACATTTAGCACACATGTAAGCAATGTGCTGAATTTTTGTAAGTGTGTCTGTATATGTGTGTTTTCATATACATTCTTGGGTCAAACTGAGTTTTTCATCAACTAGGTGTGGGCAAGTGCCAAAGTGATTTAGGATTAGAATGGGATCTAGGCTGATCTAGCTACGGTTGTATTTCTCATTTCATCATCGTGCCAGGAATACTGTGACAGTTGTGAGTTTTCTTTAATTTATGAAATAGACAAAATTAAATGCCCATACCAGACATACTGTTTGGTTACAGGGAGTGAAAGAGAAACACTGGGTTAGGCCTTATTCTTTTGTCTGCACCCAGCAGAGTCTTGAATGTACAAAACAGCTGGGAAACTTCCTATGTAGCACACAGCTTGAAAAATGAACTCAAGATTTTTTTTTTAAATCAGTCTGATTAGGCTTATTTCAAGTGACTGTTATTCTAGTTCTGGAGTATATCTCTTTGTAAAATATGAATCAGTACAGAAGTGTGTTTTCTGGGTGCATTACATCATTTTTAATAGTAACTCTACTCCCATTTTTGCCGTCATGATAGTTGAATTCCAATAAATATTTTAGACTTTGAAGACTTGTCATTGCAATACCAGAGCCAGCACATGCTCATACAAAGTTTTAGTACTATTTATAATTTCAAAAATTAGTGGATTAAAACAGACCCATTTGCAAAATTGATTAATCTGCCATTTTCAATCATGCTGCTTTTTATGTGTTAATTTTTATCTACTGAATGGCATTTTGCTTTCTCTCTTCCTCAGTTTAATTACCTTTTTTGAAAAAGAGAGGCTTCAGAAGAGGCAAATTTTGATGTTCAGGTTGCAGGAAAGATTTCCAAAGAGATGAGAGAAAAAGAGATTACTGAAATTAGCAGGAGTGTGTCCCGCCCGCCAGCGAGCGGAGTGAGCAGCATTCGAAGGAGAGGAAACCCTTGGCCACCTTATAGTGTGGCTGTGTACACCAGAGTTAGTTAGAGTGCTCTGAATCTCATCTTTTGATCTCGGGCGATATTTTTCTCTGTTATGTCACAGAGGTCACCTGGCTCATGTGTGACAAACTGCCTGCATAAGTCACAGTGCCAGTGGCAGAGATTTGTAACCATGTCCCTGGTCCATTGCCTTTGAATTATTTCGCAGGCCCTCTGCTTTACATTTACACTCTGTCGGAAGATGAACAGGGGAAGGGAGTAAAATCAAGGGCAGGGTCTCATCCTGAAGGACAAGGGGAAACAGGTGGAAGGTTAATGGCCCTGGAGCGTATCCACAAGCCTCTCAGGCTTGATATATGGGCCTCAGGCCTAAAACGGGCATTGGCTTTCAAAGATATATTATTTCATTTGAGGAGAGACATTCTGGAGTTCCTGCATTTGTCTGCTGATAGATGATCCTCTGTCCACAATTGGTTATGGCGTGTGAGTTTTCCTTGGGCCTGCTCCCGTACATAAAAATTTTGCTGAGCTCTCCAACCTTTCGCATGCCTGTGAGAATGGGACGTGTGCGGGCCTTTTGGCAGGCGGCTGGATTTTTGTTGCTGCTATTTTCGTAGTTCCTTTTGAAGCACCAGGCAAGTGGGGGATGAAAGGCACTTCTATTCATTCATACACGGCTGGGAAGGGGCAGCTTCGCAGGCATGAAAATGGGGCACAAGAAGATGTGAGGGACCCATTATGCAGACGTGTGTCTGCAGCCCAGGAGGAAGTCACTCCTTCTGACCCCATGTTTTATACTGGCACACACCCGCAGAAAGATAAAAACGGGGAAATGATTTGCATAATTTTTATGACCTCTCTTCTTTTATTATATTACAGTTCTGTTAGGGTTTTGGCATGTGCTCCAGCTCTTGGGCAAAAAAACTAAGTAGTAACTCTATATCTTAAAATTACATTTACTGAGGCCCTCTCCAGAATATTTACCTCAGGCACCATGGCAAAATGAGACATTGCTGCCCATGTCCTAGCAAAGGCCCAGAGGACCCAGAGCCGGTTCTGCTGAGTGCAACAGGACCATGCTGCAGGCCGGGCAAAGCCCTGGCAGGACCCAGCCCTGTTCCGTCTGTTGTGCCCAGCTGGAAGAGGCACTTACACATGTATGGAGGAGCCTGGTGTGGTAAAGGCCTTGGTTCACAGAGGGAGCAAGTCCTGAATTCCTATGGTGTCTTCTGTCATTGCATAACTGTTGTAAATTGCAGGAAAATCTGTTTAAAAACCAAAGAGTTTAACAAAAAATCCCAAACCCCTTAACATATATTATGGTTTAGCATAGCCTGCATAACAGATTGCTGTTATCTTGATTTTTACCTGATTGTAGTTACTGTTATAGGACTGTGTCTCTAAGACCTATTACTCCATATCAGCATGATTTAAGGAATGTAGGGTGTATATTTTCACTACATAAACTATATTCATTTTGCTTGAAAGAATTCACATTAATTATGCTTAAATATCTCCTAGTTCTACCTTTTTTATTTTTCCTGTGCTGCTAAAAAAGCAAAGTAAGTGCAGTATATATGTCATAAGTTTCAATGCAGTTTGTTTGCTTTGGTTTTGCTGCAGTAAAATTTGTACTTAGTTAAGTTGTAAAATATTCTTACGGTGTTGTTTGAGTAATTAAGATCTGCTTTTGCTATCACTGAAGTCAATTGTTAAACTCTCAGCACTCCATTGTGAGCAAGATCGGGTGCATTCTGCATTTCAGTCACTTTCTGGCTGGTGCAATGCAATTACTCTTTCTTCATTTAGTGTTCTGCAGAGTTTTAGTTAGACAAGCGAGCTAAAAACTTGAGAGATATTTAACATCTCCTGCAGCAGTAGGAAGGAAATCTGAGGACTTGTTAAAAGGAAAGATTTAGGAGCAGAAATTCTACAGAGAGAACTGAACAGAGTGTTAGCAGGCAGGAGGATCTGCTTTTCCACTTGTTGCTTTGATAACTGATAAAAGGCTGTCATGAACTGCAGGCTACCAGCTGGGAGCAGATAGAGTAATCCCAGCAGAGGGCTGGCCCCAAACTACACAGGCATTCTTTTAAATCTTCGAGACCGTAGGAAAGTTGTTTTTCCCCTACCATTGTCATCATTATTCATGATGATGTTTTCCATCCCAGTTTAAAATGTTGGTCTAGAAAATCTACTTTACAATACTTTTCTGGTTGAAATATAAGCAAATATCACGTAGACAGATATTTCAGCTATTTCACTCAACTACCTAAAGATTCCCAAAATAAATTCCAGAGAACTGGATCTGCCGTCACATACCACTGCTGTAAGAAATCTCTGTCATTTGATTGTAAAGGTATATTGTGCCCAACGTGCAGATAATCATAGGAACAATTTGGAACCTATGTCTTCCTTGTAATCAACACGCTTGATAAATGAAATCTAGAGGATGTGTTACTTGAAAGAGAATGGCAAGAGAATGTCATTTGTTAGAAAATGAGCCCAAGTGACCCCTGCACGGCACCAGTGCAGGCAAACACAACAACAGACAGAGCCCAGCAAAACCCTGTACATGGAGCTGTACTGATATGCATTGTGCCACCAAGGTCATGTTACCAACATGCTTAGACACAGGCAGGACTGGGCCAATAGCATGTGTTAGCATGTGTACAGATGCCTGACAAGCCATGGTGTTTCAACCTGCATTATTGAAGAGAAAGAACAAAAAATACTTGAAGCCCCGATTGTCATTCTATACTGTTCATTTTAATGATATATGTAGGGGTCTAGCTTACTTTGTATTCTTATGTGTAATTACCCATATAAAAAACACCACTCATTAGTGTTCTGTTCCACTGACTTAATTATACCCCTTAATTAAATCTTGACTAACTGGGGGTCACTGCAGTGTCAGTGGGATTTGTCACTGTTTGTCAGCAGGTGTCTGGTCACATCTATTTCTGGTTTCCCTGTTGCTGTATGCTGTTTAAGAGCACAGTCTTTTCTAAATGCAAAGGACAATTATGTATTACCTTGCTGTGTTTTGTTCCTTAAAGAAACATCAGTGAATCTGTTCTGTAATACTAGCACTCTCCCAGTCTCCATGTACAGGAGGTGGGGAATGTAGCAAATATAAACCTTTTCAAAACACAGCTCATTACTTCACTTATGCTCCTTTTCAAAGGCTTAGTCTTCCTACACTTAAAAGACATGGTCTTATTAATTTATCAAATAATCTTATGTTCAACAGGCATAAAACTATCTTGCAAATATCAATCCAGGGATACTTCCCCTTTTCCTTATCTCCTAAACATGAAATGAATTTGAAACATGACCAGCAAGAATGAGCTAAATCAATATTACATGCATAACAAATACTACATGGCATGTGCTGCTATTGCTGTGCTGCTCTGAGTCAGAGGACCGAAGCTCCCGACTCACTGTTCCCTGAATAATTCAGCTGGAATTCTGCATGTGCAATAAGTGTATAATAGTGCCATTTCTGTCTATTTCAAATTTGCATGTTTTGGGTTTGTTATTTTAGAAAGTTACTTAGGGGAAATATAATTCCCCTGTTTACGCATATAATAGGCACCTAATGTTCATCTGAATAATTGATTAGTCAAGTCAGGCTTTCATAATTAGCTATCGGCTTTCCAGTGTAAGCCCACAAAACACTTGTCAATCTACAGACATTTTTAATTTATTAATATATATATTATCAAAAGAACTGCAGTAGTTACCTAGAAAGCATTTATTATTTATTCTGTCGAGGCTGAGGAAGCATTTAGATTCTAGACATGTATTTTGAATCTATTGTAACTTTCCCAGAAGATTATTTTTTTGTTCTGAAAGTTTTCATAAATGTTCTCTGCCTGTAAGCACTTGCTTACAGTGGAAATTGGAAAGAGGGTTTTCAAAAAAAAAAATCCATTCCTAGGTTACACAGAAGCTAGTGACATATTTCACTAACTGTAAAACAATGTATATTTCTTATTTTTACTCAGATACCTAACAATGATCTAAATAAACGCCACTAGTAGACATCCTTAATGCAGCCACAGACTCTGTGACCAGACAGATGTATCTGTTGATAGCTCAAGTGTGACAGTTATATTGCAATTATGAGTTGTGCAGCTATATGGTAAATTGAAGAATTATAAGATAAATTGTATTTATCATGAACTTCATGATGGCACTTGAACTCTACCACTATTCCACTTTTGCTTCTGCATATTCCTGACCAACTTTCAAGTGGTTGGTTTTACAAGAAAAAGACATCCTCCTTACTCTAGAAGTGTATTTTGAGCCCAGTGGTATGAAGTTTATAAACCAGAACATTTGATTGTGAAATCCAGAGTGATTGTTCAGTTCTTACTAAAGATTGAACATCCCATAAAACAATAGGACTAGAAATCTTTTGATTTATTTTATTGAGAAACAAACTTTATGTTTCCATTGGGAGGCAGCATTTACTTCTAGCACTTCTTGAGTGTGAGACACTGAACTTTTAAAAGATATCATTATTATTATTTATAGAAATGGTATTTTAGTTCTATATATGCTATGTTTACTTTCCCTGGCCCCTGTTCAGAAGAATAACCTTCATTTTAGTGAAAATATATAAGCATCAGCTTCCCATCAGTGAGATCAGGACAAGTGTTTTTCTGAATCAAAGTCCTTCTAATGCCTGTACTGTTTGAAGTGTATTAAGTTCTGTGCTTTGTAAGTTGAAAGATACAAATACAATATCAGAATTCTAAATCCCTTTTAGATCTAAAACACTTCTATTGCAGAATAGCTTTTCAGTTTGTTTGGAAAGAACATAATGGAAAAACCACAACATAGTGGTAGGAAAAAAGTATGCCCATTTTGGTGGTGTGATTTATTTAATTGTGGTTCACCACTTCAAATTATGTGGTTTCACAGAATTCACAGAAGTCCTTGAGCAATACTACAGCATCTTGTGTACCACAAGTATTATGTATATACTCTCAGTTTCTACTGGAAGGTAGAAACAATATTAGAATCCTTCTCTTTAAGAAGTTTGGTAACATACCTCCCATTGAAAAATGCAAATATATTTCTAAAGGTGTCATTATAAAGTCCCTCCTCCACAATGTATATATCTTGTACTAGTGTAAAATTCTGTTATCTATTTTATATCCGCTGCAAAATAATCAAAAATCAAATGCTACATTGCAAAGAACACGGTATCTATGTAGGATTCAGAGCCATGTTTGCAACTGTTGTTTTAGTTTTCTCTATAACATTTGTACAGTGTTAACATTTCAATCAGTGTTATATAAGGATTTTCTGTTGGGATATTTTTAAGCATAGTTTTTTCTACCTGGAAAGCATTTATAATTTAGGCTGGTATGCTAATTAGGGATTTGAGCTGTGTGAGCATGGAAACGTCTGCATTCTCACTATTAACGTGCAAAGTTCTCAGCAGTTCCCGAGTCTGTTACCCCGAGTTCAGAAACATTTCCCGGTGGTATTGTATGGCTAGCTCGGTTCTTCCATTTAGATTTTGAAAGAGCATTGTTTTCACGAAGTCTTTTACAACTGGAAATAGATGCGTCTGCTAAACAGATTCATATTTGCATCATTAGACAGGTGATCTGATCACAAGGCGGAAGAGAGATCATATACATAAACAATGAATTAAAGCCCTGAATAGGATTGCTAAGGCTGTTTTTCTAGGTTACAGCTAAATGAGGGGCCATTATGTGGGCTTTCAGATAGACTCACAAAGCTCTTATCTGTATAAACTTGATAGATCTGCCATTATTCTTAGTGACTAACAGAAGTTATATCATTAAGTTTCATTAAAAATGCATTAATCCGGTTTTAGTAACCTTTTCCTAATTCATTGATTCAATTATACAATGAACAATAAAAATGTTTGGTATAATAAAAATACAGTATTAAGAGTGTGTTATATACATAAATATTTCATTGCAATGAAATTATTCAGGGTTAAAAATATTAACGATATTAATATCATGCTCTGAGACAAGAAAAGTGTACTTTTTTTTCAGCATCTCTGAAATTATAAATCAAAAGGATGAGTCTTTAAAATGTGAGCCCCAAAGTAGTTGGTTATAGTATTACTTGTGGTCACTTCATGTACGGACTTCCTGTACAGTTGGTGACACTTTACCAACACAGGTTGATTGAGGGACAGGAGAGTATTTTGGTATGTATGTACATATTGCTCGTAAATGTCATGAAGCCAGGCTCCTTCTTATCAGATCAGTTCTCCCCAAAGTCACTGTCCTCTGAAGTGTCCTAAATGAAAACAGACTGACTCCCACAGTTGGACCTTGAGTTAACACAAGTATTGGGAACATTTTGCTTGGTGAAGGTACACTCAGAGCATGGCAGCACTCTGAGCAACTTTCACAGCAGTGGCAGCTTCCACTTACACCAGCTAAATAATTCAGACTACCAGGACTCCAATATAGCTCTCAATCTGGTAGTTCACCCAAGACTTTAATTTATTTTGACACAGCTAGTACTTTTTATCATTTTGTATTTGGGGTTTTTTTATTAATATTTGTGTCAGGAGAGCAAACTATCATTTGATTGTATTATACTGTTCTCTCAAATGCCAATAGCCAGGCATGGCTGAGCAGGTGCCTGTGCGACACAGTTAATGTTGCTGCTCCTGCGAAAATCTGGTGTGATTTCTGCATGCATTCCAAGACTAGAGGAGCAGAAAGCACTTCATATTTTCATTAGTTATCCCTTTACAGATTTACTTTTAATTCTTTCAGCAAAGCAGATTATTAAAAGCAATGACCTGAGGTCTTCATTCAGATATCAGACTTGCAATCCTGTATAATGTGCACCGCAGGGCAGAGGTCACACTGACGAGTCTGTTAATGTAGTCACTCTGGGATAAGATCAATCTCCATACTTCACCATATTGATCTAATAGCTCATTGGCACTTCCCTCTTTGAATTGATTAGCTCATGTGTGAAAAGAGATGGATGGGTTTGTGACCCTGAGGAGTCTGTCAGGGGCACACCCATGGCAGGGGAAGTGCATGTTTTCACTGCTTCATTTGGGTGGCTCATTATCTGGATGCCTCACGGGGAATAAGGGTCATAACGTTGTTTTATGAATTATTTACAAGAAAATATCAGGGGGTTGTTTTATTTGATGCTCTACCTGTACTGAATCCATTCTAAACAGAGTATGAAAAAATACACGTAAATGGCCAAAGGTACCAAATATTTGTATAAAGGGAACCACGGCATATAAGTGACCTTAAAAAGCAATTTTACTAATATAAGGTAATCATAATAGATATGAGGGTAGGAATAGACTTCATGGGTCACCTAGTCCATTCCCCTTATGCAATGACAGAATATTGATGATATCTAGAAATGAATTACATTTTAATTGCATATTCTGGATAAGTACTTACAGTGAATCTAGTTCAGACATCTCAGGGAACTTCATATGCACATTGCACTGTAGAAAGAGGCAATTTGCATGCAACATGTGAGCTAAAAAATAAACTGTGCACATTCCTCAATTGTTAAAAGTAACCAAAAAAACCCCAAGATTCAACTCCATTTGTCAAATAGTCATATATTTGCAAAATGCATATACAGTAGATTGGATTTTGGTGCAGTGTGTGCTCATGCAAGAGGAAATTTAAAAGGAGCTGTCGCAAGAAGCTGAATTTAGAAGTTGGCTTATGTTAGGGTGTGCTTAAAAAATTTATGCATTATCAAAATCTTTACAGATATAAAGCAATAAAGCTAAAAACTGGCTCCTTGAAGCCTTTTGCTGAAACCCAGGTATTTTTGTATTTGTCTGCATATGAATTGTAGAATGAGTATGAAAGACACTCATAATGAAAAAATCTCTTCTATGCCATCCAAGCTCTGGATACTGTAAGATACCATACTAGGGATGGTGTTACATAGGATGTCGGGTTATGTGACTATGCCACAGTTCAAAAAAATATTGAGCAAAATATTCTCATATGTCATTAAGCTGATGCTTATATTTGTGTAAGAAGACAGTAAGCTTCACTAATAATATCTTGTTGTATTATTTAACTGGACATTCTGGGTTTATTTTGCAGGTTGGCAGTTTAAATTGAAAAACTGATAATTTTACTTATGGAGAAGTGTCCATGTATGCTCTATGCAGTCGGGCAACCCTTTCCTACTATTTGATTTATGGTAACATAAACAGATACTGCTTAAGACAGTAACAGTCAGTCCTTTCCCTAAAGACCTTATACTCTAAAAGAAACAGACCCTCAGGCAGATTAGTTAAAAAAAAAAAAAAAAAAGAAGAGAGCCAAAGAGAGAATTCAATCCATTACCTATCAATGACATAATGCTGAATATTTGCATAATCTTGCATTCATTTTTACTTTTAAATCATTCAGGCTATTCTATGTAGCAGGAAAATTGCCCTGATATAGACTTATGTAGCCATATTTTAAAAAGTCCTAAAACACATCAGAAACACTTATTACAGGCAGAGTTGTGATGCATTTTCCTTTGGTAAGACTGGGATAAATCTGGGATTAATCAGTAAATCTTCTTACATTTGGGTGTCAAAGTAATCTTTTAGTAAAGTAAAATCTTCAATTATAAAATTCATATTAAACCTAATTACAAACCAAAGTAACTAGTACTTATACCTAGATTAATAGTAGATTGCCAGACACTTGAATACAAGCAATGCAAAGCAAGATTTTTTGAGGAAAACGTTGCCATTTTATTGCAAGCTCTTGCCCAGTGACGAAGCCTCTGCCAGTCTGATTGAAACTTAGCTCCTACAGTTGTGGTGTGTGGTGTGCTCGTGGGTGAACGCAAAGTAATTAGAGCAACCTGATTCTGTTGATCATCATCCCTGCTGTCATTCAGAAATGAGCTAAGAAAAACCTAATTAATTAGATGTACATACTCTCTCCGTTTTTCCTAAACACACACCTGATCTTCTATTGCATACAGACATGTAGGAACCCAATTTAGACATTCACAGTTTTGATACCTGTGCCCAGCTGTGACAGCAGAGAAAGTCCAAGGCTGGCTGATTTGTGTCACAGTCCACGGACATTTTTGCATATAAAGTTCCTGCTCGTTCTGTGTTCTGTACTGCAGAAGTTCTTGTCAACAACATAACAAACAGCCTATATAAAACCAGTACCATCAAAGATATTTTTAAACATTAAAATTAATCTTAACTGCAGTGCTAATGACAATATGGGATCTGGGCAGAGTTGTGACAATCTTATTTTAATGACACTTCAGAGATTTCCAAATTAGACTACAGGAAACAGGAAGTAGGAATAAATGAAACAAAGCCAAATGAAAGGATGAATGGGAAAAAAAATTAATACATACTTGCCAGTTCCTTAAACATTCATTCAATCAACACTTCCTGTGATTTTTAGCAGCATGGCTCTGTCTACTCTTTTAAACTTGACTCTGTTGGGAAAGGAGCTAATTTTTTTGAGGATCATGTTCATAGTTGAAAGGATTTAGCTGGGTGGTAGTAGCTGCATGCCAAGAGCCTCCTGCAATGCTTTTAAGATATAAAGGGAGTACTAAGTGTTTTGGATCATCCCCATGTACCTTGTTGGATCATGCATCACTACACCTCTACAACCTACTTGTATGACTTCAGCTTCCTTTGGTGGTGTTTTTAAGCAATTTTTTCTATCAAGTCAGATGGGTACTGGTTTAATATATGACAACCTCCATTCATAGTGCTGATTTTTCTTTCACTTTCTCCGTTAGCACTGGATCTTCTTTCTTATTTAATCTCTGCCTCAGTGACTTACTGTTACTGCTCCAGCCCTTGGAATGTAAGACAACATTTCTGTACTTTTTCTTCATCAGTATGCCGACTCCTTTCACAGCTTGACTGAAGATACTGTTTCTCATGATTTCTTACTGCTTTTGCTGTGGCATTTTTTGGCTGTTCTATTACAAATCAGAGAAAAACACAGTGGAATACATTTGTATGACAAGTGCAGTGTTCTACAGCAACTCCAGCATCTGTTGCCAAAGTTGTATTACAGGTGACTGTCCTGTTTAGCACACTATAGCTCCCAGTCTTGAGACTTTAGATCCTTTTGTTTCACCGATTCAAGTATGGAGAAGGAAATTCCTGCATTTACATAGTTGGATGTTTGTCAAAAGTTTTAACAAGACTATGAAAAGTAAAATATAAACTAATATATTCTGATTACTGAAAAAGATTGCAGTGCTGTGCAATCAAAAGATAAAGAACATTTTAAATAAAAAAACTACTGATTGGATGATAATTACAAATGGTATGAAACATCTAATGTATTACATTCTTTGTGTGGTTTGTCAGTGTCCGACCCTGGGTGTCGCTAATACTCACCTGGAAAATTATTCTTCTGCCATAATGTTAAAGTAACTTCTTGTTAGCCATGACTTCAGAGGATTATTTGCAAATTCCCATCTGCATAACTGTGAATACAGTCCCACACTGTGTACACAAACCAGGTGTCACCTGCTGAAAGAGAGTAAGATTTTAATTCTCTTAAGGCTTGCCCTTTTCCCATACTCCACACCAGCTTGAATAGCTCTACTGGAAATAAACACTAACCCCATTAAACAGAAGAGTAACCACACTGTAATTTAAAACAGAGATGACTTAAGTAACTCTTGTGGTAATGCATGCAAAAAACAGTGTTCTGGGGCAGGCAGCACTTGAAAGAAAGGGACCCTAAGTGTGTTGAGATATTACTCTGCCTGCCTGATACCATATTAAAGAGTCTTTCTGACATTAACATGTCTCTTGTGTCACAAGTTAAAAACATTTTCTATATGATGCTTACTTGATAGAGTTTTAATAGAATATTTATTTTGTTAAAAATAAATTTAGTTCTTACTAGAACTTTGTCTTTAATATTGACAGTCTACCTCGTATGTTATATTGATCTCTGTTGAGATTTGATGTTGCTGATTTCTAAGAAATTTTACAAATGAGAGAAAATGTAGGAGGTGAAGTTTATCTGTAGACTCTTAGAATAAGTGTTTAGAGCTGAAAAATACAGTAGCTGTAAGAAAAATTAAATCATATTTTTTCCAGTGAATCACTAGACAGGAAAGGAACATTATGTACTAGAAGTTCTTTCATATAATGCTAAAATATGTGACTTGGAGAAGACCACAGATTTTAATCACAGGCTGCTCTACATTAGAGCGAAACTGCTGATTCAGTATATTGAGAATAAATTCACCAGCAGTACCATAAAGTTTA